>NW_028322245.1:3636809-4274136 GCF_059928025.1 Delphinapterus leucas
GGCTTGTCTATTATATATTTGGCTTATGGAACGGTATCTGTGCTAATTTCAATCTCTGGTTTTATGCAGCACCCCAACTCACCTTTCCCCATAAGCAATCATAAGTTGGTTTTCTAAATTTGAGACCCTGTTCTGTTTTGTAATTCAGTTCATGTGTGGCCAGGTTTACATTCCGTGTATTAGTGATATCTTATGATGTTTCTTTTTCTGTGTGACTTATTTGTCGTAGAATCATCGTACCTGAATCCACTCATTATGCCGCTACGGGCCTGATGACATAGGTTTCATTGCTGAGTGATATTCCATTGTACGTGCGTAGCACAACTTCTTCATCCATTTTTTGCTTTCTCGGATATTTAACTTGTACCGTAGACGAGGTTCTTGTAAACAGAGCCATCCCAAATTTTGGGGTGGCTGTGTGTTTTTGATTTTAATTTCTCTATGCTATAGGACCATAAGTGGAAGTGCCATAGGCTGTGTTGCTTTGTTTCCTACGTGTTTCAGGAAACACCATACACTTCTCCAGAGTGGCTGTTGGCAAATTACATCCCGCCCATCAGCATAACAAGGCTCCCTCTTCTCCATGGTCTGTGCTGCCTTTCTGGATTTTACACTTTTTTCAGATGGCCCTTTTGACCGGGGCGCAGTGAGACTTCATTGTAGTGCAGATTTCCTTTACACGCTTGCTTGGTTGGCCAAAAAGGGCGTATGCGTTTTTTCCTGAATATATTCAGGAAAAAACGCATACGCCCTTTTTGGCCAAGTGCATCATTGTCGTCGTTCTGCCTCTTTTCCTATGCTTTAAATGCAATTCCAGTCTACCCCCTGAAATCGTTTTCCTGAAATTCTGCCCCGCTTTCAAGTCCTCTTCGCAGCCTTCCTTCAATATATTTTTAGACCATAGCTGTCATTTATAACTCTGCAGGTTTGTGAATTACAGTGCCCCTGAGCTCCTTTCTTCATCTCGCTTTCTTGTGAGCTGGCCGCAAACCCGCAGGAATGCTTCAGGCCCTAATCTGGTTCTGGCACGGCATGCTGAGCCTTTGGTTAATTCCTCTTCCTGGTGGGAAATGAGCGTTAAATTTGCCCGTGCAGACACCTTCACACGAGTCGTCATGGTGCCCCTTTGCCCCGGTTATCTCTATGGAGGTTGGAGTTGGAGGGCCTCCTCACTCAAGGTCAGTGTGCCCACGGAGCCAACCCTGCAACTTCAGGGCATGTTTGGTGGTTAGGATCACCACGTGGGGTCCTTTTACCTTAGGAGGGAGGTGGCCTTTTGGGCTGCTGATTTCCAGGTTTTCGGATACTGCCAGTATCTTGGCCAGATGTGGCGGTGGGCCAATCCCCTTGGTGACCATAGTTTATCCTACCTGGATCGCATTCTTGCATTGTTCCATTTCAAGTGGTCCCAGGTTTTGCACTAATACTCCAATGGCGATTCACCGTTCACCAGGAATGTAAAGGTCAAAGGGTTTAGCTAAATTAGGGAGTTCCTGTGCAAGGGTCTGAATTGACTGCTCTTTCCATTCTTGAAAGGCCACTTCTGCATTCTATTCAAAAGGATCATCACCTTTTCCTTTCAGTGTTTCATATAGAGGCCGAGCTAGTAGACTGTAGTTAGGGATCCAGAAGCAGCAAACCCTGGCCTCCCCAGGAACCCCTAAGCTGTCTTCTAGTTTTAGAAATGGGTAAGGCTGTAAATTGTTTCTTCCCTTTCCTGGGATGGGCTTCTCCGACCTTCTGTGAGAATGAAGCCCAGGCAGGTCACCGTAGTCTGTGATATTTGAGCTTTTTCTTGGACAACTTGTATCCTTTATTGGCTTCGTAGTTCAGAGGTCTCCTTAGTAGGGCTGGCGATCAGAATGTCGTCTGCATATTGAAGGAGTGTTTCCTTTTCCAGAGGTAGAACTTTTAGGTCTTTAGCTGAGCTTTCCCCAAAGATGGTGTGGGAATTTTTGAACCCTTGGGACAACACGGCCCGGAAGTATTGTTTTAGTTGTATGTTGAGTCCTGCCACTCACAAGCCAAAATTTCTTGTGACTCTGGGACTAATAGAATACAAAAGAAGGCATCATTGAAGACTAATACAGAATACCATGTCCTGGTGGTTGGTAGAATGACCAGCAGGGTGTAGGGTTTAGGAACTACTGGAGGTATATCCTCAGTGGCTTAACTGACTGTCCTGACATCCTTTACCAGGACTCCAGCAGCCCATGGGGCTCTCGAGGTCAGGCCAATCCCAGGATATGGAGCTCACCTGGGCAGGTACCCCAACCCAGCCCACGGGGCTCTCATGTTCAGGACCCTCCCAGGATATGGTGTTCCCTGGGCAGGTCCCCCTGCAGCCCATGGGGCTCTCGTGGTCAGGCCCCTCCCAGGATACAGAGCTACCCTTGCAGGTACCATGGCAGGGCTGGGAACACAGGAACCGTGCATATCGCCCTCATTGCAGAGCACTCCCAGCTCACCTGTCACTCAGATCTGACACAGAGCACCTCAGAGCAGGACTTGAACTAACAAACAGCAGCTCCGACAGGTCTGTGACCCTGGGCATCACTCTGTGTGGCCTCCCTCCACCTGGTCTTCCAGAGACTTCCACTGCACCCGGGGCACCAGGCCTTTGTCTCCACCCACCACCCACCCCTCCTCTCCCTGACTCCTGGGTTCCTCTCATTAGGAGAGGGTTTTCTTGAAGTTGTCTCCCACTCATGGGCCAGATAATATAATTAGAAAACAAGCCAGAGCTGCAGCCCCTTGTCTATCCTGACTCTCAGGAGCCCACACCTGTTCCTTGGACCTGGCCGATTCAGCAAGTTCCAGTTTCTGCAACTGTGAGCCCCTGAGGGGTGATTATTGGCTGGCCTGGGAAGCCTGACCGTGCCGGCCAGCCCTCCCCAGGTGTGCCTGGGTTCAGATCAATATAAACACCGCTCCAGGCAGCAAGAGCCCCTGCAGCTGTGCCTGACGCCATTTTCTCTGCCCTGTCAGCAGTCTTGGGGCTGGACTGGTGGGAGGGAGTGAGAGGCCACGGCTTTGTGGGTGGCCCAGTGTGAGTGGGGCTCTGCTGGACTTTCTGCAGCAGTTGCCAAGATGCCACCTGCTAAAGAAGAGGATGTGTCACCCATACCTGCCGCTGGAATTTCTCCCTGGGCAGAGGTGAGTGAGGAAGAAAGCAGTGGGGGCCGGGACAGCAGGGGTATCTCAGGCAGGGAAATGGAAAGCTTCCAGAAGAGCACCCAGGGCCAGGACCACCCTGGCTGGCCTGCAGGCACCAAGTCGGCTGGCATGCTGTCGCTCATGTGGCTCCATGGCCCTTCCTCTAGGCTTTCAAGTCCTTGTACATATTCAGGTGTTTTACCTGGGAAGGGTGGGAACATTTCAGCAGCAGCTGGCCTGGGGCTCAGCCCACGTTTACTCACAGATGCCTCGGCACGGTCCCCCAGCTTTGCAATGAGGACGCTTGTTGCGTGGGGCCTGCTGGCTGAATGGGAGATGATTCCCCACCACTGACCAACTTCAGAATTGCTTACAACTGGAGCAAGTGCCCTGATACGGTTTTCCTCTGTGTAACTGGTGGGTTCTGTTTTTTTTTCTTTTTTTCGTTTTTGGTTCAAGGTAGATTTTATTCCTCTTTTTTGTATTTACAGATATAAGCATGGAAATAATTTATTCATATAAATACATGTATGTGAAGGGAAGAATATTTTCTCTGTTTTACTTTTTGTAATTTGAATTTTATTTTATTTTTTTATACAGCAGGTTCTTTTTGGTTATCTCTTTTATACATATAAATGTATATATGCCAATCCCAATCTCTCAACTCCTCCCACCACCACCCCCCAACAGCTTTCCCCCCTTGGTGTCCATACGTTTGTTGTCTACATCTGTTGCTCTATTTCTGCCTTGCAAAACGGTTCATCTGTAAAATTTGTCTAGGTTCCACATATAGGCATTAATAGACAAGATTTGTTTTTCTATTTCTGACTTACTTCACTCTGTATGACAGTCTCTAGATCCATCAACGTCTCTACAAATGACCCAATTTCATTCCTTTTTATGGCTTAGTAATATTTCATTTTATATATGTACCACTTCTTTATGCATTCGTCTGTCTGTGGGCATTTAGGTTGCTTCCATTACCTGGATATTGTAAATAGTGATGCAATGAACATTGCGGTGAATGTCTCTTTTTGATTTATGGTTTTGTCTGGGTATATGCCCAGTAGTGGGATTGCTGTATCATATGGTAATTCTATTCTTAGTTTTATAAGAAACTCCATAATGTTCTCCACAGTGACTGTATCAATTTACATTCCCAACAATAGTGCAAGAGGGTTCCTTATCTCCACACCCTTTCCAGCATTTGTTGTTTGTAGATTTTCTGATGATGCCCATTCTAACATGTGTGAGGTGATACACCATGGATGAGTCTATTTCGTTGAGCAAAGAGTAGGTCTTGTCTAGTACATATTTGGCTTATGGAACGGTATGTGTGCTAATTTCAATCTCTGGTTTTATACAGCACCCCAACTCAACATTCCCCTTAAGCAAGCATAAGTTTTTATCTAAATGTGAGACTCTGTTCGGTTTTGTATTTCAGTTTATGTGTAGCCAAGTTTACACCCCCTCTATTAGTGATATCTTATGATACTTATCTTTCTCTGTGTGACGTATTTCTCTTAGAATCATCATATTTAAATCCACTCAATTTGCTGCTACAGGCCTGATGACATTGATTTCATTGCTGAGTGATATTCCGTTGTACGTAAGTAGCACAACTCCTTTATCCATTTTTTTCTTTCTGGGATATTTAATTTGTACTGGACTCGAGTTTCTTGTAAACACAGCAGCCCTAAATTTTGTGCTGGCTGTGTCTTGTTGATTTTAATTTTCCTAAGCTATAGGGCTAAAAGTGGAAGTACCCTAGGCTCTGTAGCTTTGTTTTTCAGATGTTTCAGGATACACCATAAACATCTCCAGAGTGTCTGTTGGCAATTTACATCCCGCCCATCAGCATAACAAGGCTCCCTGTTCTCCATGGCCTGTCCTGTGTTTCTGGTTTTTACATTTTTTTCAGATGGCCCTTTTGACGAATGGGAAATGAGACTTCATTGTAGTGCGGATTTCCATTGCTGGAGTGCTTGGTTGGCCAAAAAGGGCATATGCATTTTTTCCTGAATATATTCAGGAAAAAATGTTTACGCACTTTTGTCCAAGTGCATCAGTGTCAAAGATCTGCCGCTCTTCACATGCTTTAAATGCAATTCCAATCTACCTCCTGAAATATGATTCCTGCAATTCTGCCTCGTTTTCAAGTCCTCTTTGCAGACTTACTTCAATATATTTTTGCCAATAGCTGTCATTTATATCTCTGCAGGTTTGTGAATTACAGTGCCCGTGATTTCCTTTCTTAACTCGTTTCCTTGAAAGCTGGCCACAGAACCGCAGGTTTGCTTTAGGCCATAATCAGGGTCCGACACGGCACTCTGAGCCTTTGGTTAATTCCTCTTCCTGGTGGGAAATTAGAGTTAAATGTGCCCCTCCGGACACCTGCCTCACTCCCAGCCCCTTGGTTATGTGTGTCCTGTAGTTTGAGGCCACATGTGCTGGGTTCCTCACCTTTGGCTGATGTGGCCCCACTGGTGTGAGGACACTCCTGCCTGGTTCCCATCCCCTTGGTGATGTGGACCCTCCGGTGAGAGTCTGATCCTGGCTGGGTTCCTCACACTTCTGAGAGGTGGGCCCTCTTCTCTGAGGTCACTCCTGCCTGGCTGGCCCACCCCGCCTTGACGACGTCGGCTCTCTCGTGGGAGTTGGTGCCTGCTGCGAGTCTCCTCCCCTTGGTAATGAGGGCCCTCTGGCGTCAGGCCCTAACTCCTGGCCTCCCAAAATTTTCTGATGTGCGCCCTGTGGTGCGAGTACACTCCTGCCAGGTTCCCAACACCATGGGAATGTGGGCCTTCTGCTCTGAGGTCCCAACGGTGGGTTGCTCAGTTTCATGATGAGGGCCCTCTGGTGTGAGTTCACTCCGGCCTGGATCCCATAGCCTCGCTGCTCCTGGCCACCTGCGGGGAGGTTACAACTGCGGGATTCCTCACCTTTTTTCTTCTATGGGCCCTCTGTTTTGAGACTCCTCCTGCCTGCCTCACTCCCAGCCCCTTGGTGATGTGTGTCCTCTGGTTTGAGGCCACGTGTGCTGGGTCCCTCACCTTTCGATGATGTGGCCCCACTGGTGTGAGGACACTCTTGCCTGGTTCCTATCCCCTTGAAGATGTGGGCTCTCTGGTGAGAGTCTGATCCTGGCTGGGTTCCTCACCCTTCTGTGAGGTGGGCCCTCTGCTGTGAGGTCACTCCTGCCTGGCTGGCACAGCCCGCCTGGGCAACATCGGCCCTCTTGTGGCAGTTGGAGCATGCTGGGAGCCTCCTCCCCTCGGTGATGAGGGCCCTCTGGCGTCAGGCCCTAACTGCTGGGTACCCACATTTTCTGATACGTGCTAAGTGGTGCGAGGACACTCCTGCGAGGTTCCCATCCCCATGGGGATGTGGGCCTTCTGCTCTGAGGTCCCAATGGCTGGGTTGCTCACAGTTTCATGATGTGGGCCCTCTGCTGTGAGTTCACTGCAGCCTGGATCACATAGACTCGGTGCTCTGGGCCGCCTGCTGGGAGGTTCCCACTGCAGGATTCCTCACCTTTTTTATTCTATTGGCCCTGTGTTGTGAGGCTACTCATGCCTGCCTCAATCCGAGCCCCTCGGAGATGTGGGTCCTCTGGTTTAGGCCTCATGTGCTGGTTTCCTCACCTTTCTATGATGTGGTCACCCTGGTGTGAAGACAGTCCTGCCTGGTTCTGATCCCCTTGGTGATGTGGGCCCTCTGGTGAGAGTCTTATCCTGGCTGGGTTCCTCACCCTTCTGTGAGGTAGGCCCTCTGCTGTGAGGTCACTCCTGCCTGGCTGTCACACGTCACCTTGTCGACATGGGCCCTCAGTTGGGAGTTGGTGCCTGCTTGGAGTCTCCACCCCTTGGTAATGAAGGCCCTCTGGCGTCAGACCCTAACTTCTGGGCTCCCACAATTCTCTGATGTGTGCCCTGAGGTGCGAGTACACTTATGCCATGTTCCCAACCACATAGGAATGTGGGCCTTCTGCTCTGAGGTCCCAAAGCCTGGGTTGCTCACAGTTTCATGATGAGGGCCCTCTGTTTTGAGTTCAGTCAGGTCTGGATCCCATAGCCTCGCTGCTCCTGGCCGCCTGCTGGGAGGTTCCAACTGCGGGATTCCTCACCTTTTTTCTTCTATGGGCCCTCTGTTTTGAGACTCCTCCTGCCTGCCTCACTCCCAGCCCCTTGGTGATGTGTGTCCTCTGGTTTGAGGCCACGTGTGCTGGGTCACTCACATTTCGTTGATGAGGTCCCACTGGTGTGAGGACACTCCAGCCTGGTTCCCATTCTCTTGGTGATGTGGGCCCTCTGGTGAGAGTCTGATCCTCCTTGGGTTCCTCACACTTTTGTGAGGTGGGCCCTCTGCTCTGAGGTCACTCTTGCCTGGCTGGCACACCCCGCATTGGCGACGGCGGCCCACTGGTAGCAGTTGGAGCCTGCTGGGAGCCTCCTCTCCTCGGTGATGAGAGCCCTCTGGTGTCAGGCCCTAACTGCTGGGCTCCCCACATTTTCTGATGTGTGCCCACTGGTGCGATGACACTCCTACTTGGTTCCCTTCCCCATGGGGATGTGGGCCTTGTGCTCTGAGGTCACAACGGCTGGTTTGCTCACAGTTTCATGATGAGGGCCCTCTGTTGTGAGTTCATCACTGCCTGGATCCCATAGCCTCGGTGCTCTGGGCCGCCTGCTGGGATGTTCCAACTGCTGGATTCCTCACCTTTTTTATACAATGGGCCATGTGTTGTGAGGTTAATCCTGCCTGCCTCGCTCCAAGACCCATGGTGATGTGGGTCCTCTGGTTTGAGGCCACATTTTCTTGTTACCTCAACTTTTGATGATATGGCCCCACGGGTGTGATGACACTCCTGCCTGGTTCACAGCCCCTTGCTGATGTGGGCACTCTGGTGAGAGTCTGATCCTGGCTGGGTTCCTTACCCTTCTGTGAGGTGGGCCCTCTGATGTGAGGTCACTCCTGCCTGGCTGGCTCACGTCGCCTTGATGATGTGGGCCCTCTGTTGGCCACTAAAGCATTCTGGGAGCCTCCTACCCTCTTTAATGAGGGCCCTGGAAAAAACGCAGATGCACATTTTGACCAAGTGCATCATTGTCCAGGATCTGCCTCTTCTCCTATGCTTTCAGAGCACTTCCCGTCTACGTCCTGAAATCATATTCCAGGAATACTGCCCCGCTTTCAAGTCCTCCTCGCAGCCTTACTTCAATATATTTTTGTATGATACCTGTCATTAATAACTCTGCAGGTTTGTTAAATACAGTGTCCCTGAGCTCCTTTCTTCAACACGCTTTCTTGTGAGCTGGCCGCAAAACCGCAGGATTGCTTCAGGCCGTAATCTGGTTTCGGCACGGCACGCTGAGCCTTTGGTAAATTCCTCTTTCTGGTGAGAAATGAGCATTCAATTTGCCCGTGGAGACACCTACAGCTAGTCTCTCATTGGTTCTCCCTATTCCTGTTCATCTTGTGCAGAAATTGCAAACTGTGCCAAACAGGAGGTTAAAGGCACTGACTCTCCAAGTGGGTAGAGGGTTAGTAAAGCATCTGGAATGGTGAACCCGAGTACCAGGGAACGAAACCTGAGAGCCATTTAAAATGGTTTCCCAGTCTCACAGTGGACAATACTCTGGGTTTCCCATGCATGTTTTAGCTGAAGGAAGAATTCCTTAAACCTGGAGATTATTGACCCATGGAATGGGTACCATGCAGTATGACTAAAAAGGGTCTGAATTTGCTCACCGAACCTCACCAATGCTATCAGTTCGAAGTGTCCAGCCTTATGCCTCACCCAGCTCTGGGTGTAGATGTGGTAAATTCAGGTTTCATCACAAGCCCTGAATCAATTATTTAAGAATTGCTGTCTCTTTCACTGTCATTGTGTTTTGTTTTTGTAATTTAGTTTGATAATGGGATTTATCGGATTTTCACTGCTGCGTTCTTGCAGCTGTACACACGCTTGACTCTCTTATGGAGACATATAAATCCATGGGTTTGAAGATTCTGATCAGTCAGGTGTATTCCTAGGCTTTGAATATGGGGTGTTTAGTCCATTTCGTTGAGCAAGGGGTAGGTCTTGAGTATTATATATTTGGCTTATGGAAAGGTATCTGTGCTAATTTCTATCTCTGGTTTTATGCAGCACCCCAACTCACATTTCCCCTTAAGCAAGCATAAGTTGGTTTTCTAAATTTGAGACCCTGTTCTGTTTTGTAATTCAGTTCATGTGTAGCCAAGTTTACATTCCTTGTATTAGTGATATCTTATGATGTTTCATTTTCTGTGTGACTTATTTCACTTAGAATCATCGTACCTGAATCCACTCATTATGCCGCGATGGGCCTGATGACATAGATTTCATTGGTGAGTGATATTCCATTGTACGTACGTACCACAATTTCTTTATCCATTTTTCGCTTTCTTGGATATTTAACTTGTACCGTAGACGAGGTTCTTGTAAACAGAGCCGTCCGAAACTTTGGGGTGGCTGTGTGTTTTTGATTTTAATTTCACTAAGCTATAGGACCATAAGTGGAAGTGCTGTAGGCTCCGTTGCTTGGTTTTTTAGGTGTTTGAGGAAACACCATACACTTCTCCAGAGTGGCTGTTGGCAAATTACATCCCGCCCATCAGCATAACAAGGCTCCCTCTTCTCCATGGTCTGTGCTGCCTTTCTGGATTTTACACTTTTTTCAGATGGCCCTTTTGACCGGGGCGCAGTGAGACTTCATTGTAGTGCAGATTTCCTTTACACGCTTGCTTGGTTGGCCAAAAAGGGCGTATGCGTTTTTTCCTGAATATATTCAGGAAAAAACGCATACGCCCTTTTTGGCCAAGTGCATCATTGTCGTCGTTCTGCCTCTTTTCCTATGCTTTAAATGCAATTCCAGTCTACCCCCTGAAATCGTTTTCCTGAAATTCTGCCCCACTTTCAAGTCCTCTTCGCAGCCTTCCTTCAATATATTTTTAGACCATAGCTGTCATTTATAACTCTGCAGGTTTGTGAATTACAGTGCCCCTGAGCTCCTTTCTTCATCTCGCTTTCTTGTGAGCTGGCCGCAAACCCGCAGGAATGCTTCAGGCCCTAATCTGGTTCTGGCACGGCATGCTGAGCCTTTGGTTAATTCCTCTTCCTGGTGGGAAATGAGCGTTAAATTTGCCCGTGCAGACACCTTCACACGAGTCGTCATGGTGCCCCTTTGCCCCGGTTATCTCTATGGAGGTTGGAGTTGGAGGGCCTCCTCACTCAAGGTCAGTGTGCCCACGGAGCCAACCCTGCAACTTCAGGGCATGTTTGGTGGTTAGGATCACCACGTGGGGTCCTTTTACCTTAGGAGGGAGGTGGCCTTTTGGGCTGCTGATTTCCAGGTTTTCGGATACTGCCAGTATCTTGGCCAGATGTGGCGGTGGGCCAATCCCCTTGGTGACCGTAGTTTATCCTACCTGGATCGCATTCTTGCATTGTTCCATTTCAAGTGGTCCCAGGTTTTGCACTAATACTCCAATGGCGATTCACCGTTCACCAGGAATGTAAAGGTCAAAGGGTTTAGCTAAATTAGGGAGTTCCTGTGCAAGGGTCTGAATTGACTGCTCTTTCCATTCTTGAAAGGCCACTTCTGCATTCTATTCAAAAGGATCATCACCTTTTCCTTTCAGTGTTTCATATAGAGGCCGAGCTAGTAGACTGTAGTTAGGGATCCAGAAGCAGCAAACCCTGGCCTCCCCAGGAACCCCTAAGCTGTCTTCTAGTTTTAGAAATGGGTAAGGCTGTAAATTGTTTCTTCCCTTTCCTGGGATGGGCTTCTCCGACCTTCTGTGAGAATGAAGCCCAGGCAGGTCACCGTAGTCTGTGATATTTGAGCTTTTTCTTGGACAACTTGTATCCTTTATTGGCTTCGTAGTTCAGAGGTCTCCTTAGTAGGGCTGGCGATCAGAATGTCGTCTGCATATTGAAGGAGTGTTTCCTTTTCCAGAGGTAGAACTTTTAGGTCTTTAGCTGAGCTTTCCCCAAAGATGGTGTGGGAATTTTTGAACCCTTGGGACAACACGGCCCGGAAGTATTGTTTTAGTTGTATGTTGAGTCCTGCCACTCACAAGCCAAAATTTCTTGTGACTCTGGGACTAATAGAATACAAAAGAAGGCATCATTGAAGACTAATACAGAATACCATGTCCTGGTGGTTGGTAGAATGACCAGCAGGGTGTAGGGTTTAGGAACTACTGGAGGTATATCCTCAGTGGCTTAACTGACTGTCCTGACATCCTTTACCAGGACTCCAGCAGCCCATGGGGCTCTCGAGGTCAGGCCAATCCCAGGATATGGAGCTCACCTGGGCAGGTACCCCAACCCAGCCCACGGGGCTCTCATGTTCAGGACCCTCCCAGGATATGGTGTTCCCTGGGCAGGTCCCCCTGCAGCCCATGGGGCTCTCGTGGTCAGGCCCCTCCCAGGATACAGAGCTACCCTTGCAGGTACCATGGCAGGGCTGGGAACACAGGAACCGTGCATATCGCCCTCATTGCAGAGCACTCCCAGCTCACCTGTCACTCAGATCTGACACAGAGCACCTCAGAGCAGGACTTGAACTAACAAACAGCAGCTCCGACAGGTCTGTGACCCTGGGCATCACTCTGTGTGGCCTCCCTCCACCTGGTCTTCCAGAGACTTCCACTGCACCCGGGGCACCAGGCCTTTGTCTCCACCCACCACCCACCCCTCCTCTCCCTGACTCCTGGGTTCCTCTCATTAGGAGAGGGTTTTCTTGAAGTTGTCTCCCACTCATGGGCCAGATAATATAATTAGAAAACAAGCCAGAGCTGCAGCCCCTTGTCTATCCTGACTCTCAGGAGCCCACACCTGTTCCTTGGACCTGGCCGATTCAGCAAGTTCCAGTTTCTGCAACTGTGAGCCCCTGAGGGGTGATTATTGGCTGGCCTGGGAAGCCTGACCGTGCCGGCCAGCCCTCCCCAGGTGTGCCTGGGTTCAGATCAATATAAACACCGCTCCAGGCAGCAAGAGCCCCTGCAGCTGTGCCTGACGCCATTTTCTCTGCCCTGTCAGCAGTCTTGGGGCTGGACTGGTGGGAGGGAGTGAGAGGCCACGGCTTTGTGGGTGGCCCAGTGTGAGTGGGGCTCTGCTGGACTTTCTGCAGCAGTTGCCAAGATGCCACCTGCTAAAGAAGAGGATGTGTCACCCATACCTGCCGCTGGAATTTCTCCCTGGGCAGAGGTGAGTGAGGAAGAAAGCAGTGGGGGCCGGGACAGCAGGGGTATCTCAGGCAGGGAAATGGAAAGCTTCCAGAAGAGCACCCAGGGCCAGGACCACCCTGGCTGGCCTGCAGGCACCAAGTCGGCTGGCATGCTGTCGCTCATGTGGCTCCATGGCCCTTCCTCTAGGCTTTCAAGTCCTTGTACATATTCAGGTGTTTTACCTGGGAAGGGTGGGAACATTTCAGCAGCAGCTGGCCTGGGGCTCAGCCCACGTTTACTCACAGATGCCTCGGCACGGTCCCCCAGCTTTGCAATGAGGACGCTTGTTGCGTGGGGCCTGCTGGCTGAATGGGAGATGATTCCCCACCACTGACCAACTTCAGAATTGCTTACAACTGGAGCAAGTGCCCTGATACGGTTTTCCTCTGTGTAACTGGTGGGTTCTGTTTTTTTTTCTTTTTTTCGTTTTTGGTTCAAGGTAGATTTTATTCCTCTTTTTTGTATTTACAGATATAAGCATGGAAATAATTTATTCATATAAATACATGTATGTGAAGGGAAGAATATTTTCTCTGTTTTACTTTTTGTAATTTGAATTTTATTTTATTTTTTTATACAGCAGGTTCTTTTTGGTTATCTCTTTTATACATATAAATGTATATATGCCAATCCCAATCTCTCAACTCCTCCCACCACCACCCCCCAACAGCTTTCCCCCCTTGGTGTCCATACGTTTGTTGTCTACATCTGTTGCTCTATTTCTGCCTTGCAAAACGGTTCATCTGTAAAATTTGTCTAGGTTCCACATATAGGCATTAATAGACAAGATTTGTTTTTCTATTTCTGACTTACTTCACTCTGTATGACAGTCTCTAGATCCATCAACGTCTCTACAAATGACCCAATTTCATTCCTTTTTATGGCTTAGTAATATTTCATTTTATATATGTACCACTTCTTTATGCATTCGTCTGTCTGTGGGCATTTAGGTTGCTTCCATTACCTGGATATTGTAAATAGTGATGCAATGAACATTGCGGTGAATGTCTCTTTTTGATTTATGGTTTTGTCTGGGTATATGCCCAGTAGTGGGATTGCTGTATCATATGGTAATTCTATTCTTAGTTTTATAAGAAACTCCATAATGTTCTCCACAGTGACTGTATCAATTTACATTCCCAACAATAGTGCAAGAGGGTTCCTTATCTCCACACCCTTTCCAGCATTTGTTGTTTGTAGATTTTCTGATGATGCCCATTCTAACATGTGTGAGGTGATACACCATGGATGAGTCTATTTCGTTGAGCAAAGAGTAGGTCTTGTCTAGTACATATTTGGCTTATGGAACGGTATGTGTGCTAATTTCAATCTCTGGTTTTACACAGCACCCCAACTCAACATTCCCCTTAAGCAAGCATAAGTGTTTATCTAAATGTGAGACTCTGTTCGGTTTTGTATTTCAGTTTATGTGTAGCCAAGTTTACACTCCCTCTATTAGTGATATCTTATGATACTTATCTTTCTCTGTGTGACGTATTTCTCTTAGAATCATCATATTTAAATCCACTCAATTTGCTGCTACAGGCCTGATGACATTGATTTCATTGCTGAGTGATATTCCGTTGTACGTAAGTAGCACAACTCCTTTATCCATTTTTTTCTTTCTGGGATATTTAATTTGTACTGGACTCGAGTTTCTTGTAAACACAGCAGCCCTAAATTTTGTGCTGGCTGTGTCTTGTTGATTTTAATTTTCCTAAGCTATAGGGCTAAAAGTGGAAGTACCCTAGGCTCTGTAGCTTTGTTTTTCAGATGTTTCAGGATACACCATAAACATCTCCAGAGTGTCTGTTGGCAATTTACATCCCGCCCATCAGCATAACAAGGCTCCCTGTTCTCCATGGCCTGTCCTGTGTTTCTGGTTTTTACATTTTTTTCAGATGGCCCTTTTGACGAATGGGAAATGAGACTTCATTGTAGTGCGGATTTCCATTGCTGGAGTGCTTGGTTGGCCAAAAAGGGCATATGCGTTTTTTCCTGAATATATTCAGGAAAAAATGTTTACGCACTTTTGTCCAAGTGCATCAGTGTCAAAGATCTGCCGCTCTTCACATGCTTTAAATGCAATTCCAATCTACCTCCTGAAATATGATTCCTGCAATTCTGCCTCGTTTTCAAGTCCTCTTTGCAGACTTACTTCAATATATTTTTGCCAATAGCTGTCATTTATATCTCTGCAGGTTTGTGAATTACAGTGCCCGTGATTTCCTTTCTTAACTCGTTTCCTTGAAAGCTGGCCACAGAACCGCAGGTTTGCTTTAGGCCATAATCAGGGTCCGACACGGCACTCTGAGCCTTTGGTTAATTCCTCTTCCTGGTGGGAAATTAGAGTTAAATGTGCCCCTCCGGACACCTGCCTCACTCCCAGCCCCTTGGTTATGTGTGTCCTGTAGTTTGAGGCCACATGTGCTGGGTTCCTCACCTTTGGCTGATGTGGCCCCACTGGTGTGAGGACACTCCTGCCTGGTTCCCATCCCCTTGGTGATGTGGACCCTCCGGTGAGAGTCTGATCCTGGCTGGGTTCCTCACACTTCTGAGAGGTGGGCCCTCTTCTCTGAGGTCACTCCTGCCTGGCTGGCCCACCCCGCCTTGACGACGTCGGCTCTCTCGTGGGAGTTGGTGCCTGCTGCGAGTCTCCTCCCCTTGGTAATGAGGGCCCTCTGGCGTCAGGCCCTAACTCCTGGCCTCCCAAAATTTTCTGATGTGCGCCCTGTGGTGTGAGTACACTCCTGCCAGGTTCCCAACACCATGGGAATGTGGGCCTTCTGCTCTGAGGTCCCAACGGTGGGTTGCTCAGTTTCATGATGAGGGCCCTCTGGTGTGAGTTCACTCCGGCCTGGATCCCATAGCCTCGCTGCTCCTGGCCACCTGCGGGGAGGTTACAACTGCGGGATTCCTCACCTTTTTTCTTCTATGGGCCCTCTGTTTTGAGACTCCTCCTGCCTGCCTCACTCCCAGCCCCTTGGTGATGTGTGTCCTCTGGTTTGAGGCCACGTGTGCTGGGTCCCTCACCTTTCGATGATGTGGCCCCACTGGTGTGAGGACACTCTTGCCTGGTTCCTATCCCCTTGAAGATGTGGGCTCTCTGGTGAGAGTCTGATCCTGGCTGGGTTCCTCACCCTTCTGTGAGGTGGGCCCTCTGCTGTGAGGTCACTCCTGCCTGGCTGGCACAGCCCGCCTGGGCAACATCGGCCCTCTTGTGGCAGTTGGAGCATGCTGGGAGCCTCCTCCCCTCGGTGATGAGGGCCCTCTGGCGTCAGGCCCTAACTGCTGGGTACCCACATTTTCTGATACGTGCTAAGTGGTGCGAGGACACTCCTGCGAGGTTCCCATCCCCATGGGGATGTGGGCCTTCTGCTCTGAGGTCCCAATGGCTGGGTTGCTCACAGTTTCATGATGTGGGCCCTCTGCTGTGAGTTCACTGCAGCCTGGATCACATAGACTCGGTGCTCTGGGCCGCCTGCTGGGAGGTTCCCACTGCAGGATTCCTCACCTTTTTTCTCCTATGGGCCCTCTGTTTTGAGACTCCTCCTGCCTGCCTCACTCCCAGCCCCTTGGTGATGTGTGTCCTCTGGTTTGAGGCCACGTGTGCTGGGTCACTCACATTTCGTTGATGAGGTCCCACTGGTGTGAGGACACTCCAGCCTGGTTCCCATTCTCTTGGTGATGTGGGCCCTCTGGTGAGAGTCTGATCCTCCTTGGGTTCCTCACACTTTTGTGAGGTGGGCCCTCTGCTCTGAGGTCACTCTTGCCTGGCTGGCACACCCCGCATTGGCGACGGCGGCCCACTGGTAGCAGTTGGAGCCTGCTGGGAGCCTCCTCTCCTCGGTGATGAGAGCCCTCTGGTGTCAGGCCCTAACTGCTGGGCTCCCCACATTTTCTGATGTGTGCCCACTGGTGCGATGACACTCCTACTTGGTTCCCTTCCCCATGGGGATGTGGGCCTTGTGCTCTGAGGTCACAACGGCTGGTTTGCTCACAGTTTCATGATGAGGGCCCTCTGTTGTGAGTTCATCACTGCCTGGATCCCATAGCCTCGGTGCTCTGGGCCGCCTGCTGGGATGTTCCAACTGCTGGATTCCTCACCTTTTTTATACAATGGGCCATGTGTTGTGAGGTTAATCCTGCCTGCCTCGCTCCAAGACCCATGGTGATGTGGGTCCTCTGGTTTGAGGCCACATTTTCTTGTTACCTCAACTTTTGATGATATGGCCCCACGGGTGTGATGACACTCCTGCCTGGTTCACAGCCCCTTGCTGATGTGGGCACTCTGGTGAGAGTCTGATCCTGGCTGGGTTCCTTACCCTTCTGTGAGGTGGGCCCTCTGATGTGAGGTCACTCCTGCCTGGCTGGCTCACGTCGCCTTGATGATGTGGGCCCTCTGTTGGCCACTAAAGCATTCTGGGAGCCTCCTACCCTCTTTAATGAGGGCCCTGGAAAAAACGCAGATGCACATTTTGACCAAGTGCATCATTGTCCAGGATCTGCCTCTTCTCCTATGCTTTCAGAGCACTTCCCGTCTACGTCCTGAAATCATATTCCAGGAATACTGCCCCGCTTTCAAGTCCTCCTCGCAGCCTTACTTCAATATATTTTTGTATGATACCTGTCATTAATAACTCTGCAGGTTTGTTAAATACAGTGTCCCTGAGCTCCTTTCTTCAACACGCTTTCTTGTGAGCTGGCCGCAAAACCGCAGGATTGCTTCAGGCCGTAATCTGGTTTCGGCACGGCACGCTGAGCCTTTGGTAAATTCCTCTTTCTGGTGAGAAATGAGCATTCAATTTGCCCGTGGAGACACCTACAGCTAGTCTCTCATTGGTTCTCCCTATTCCTGTTCATCTTGTGCAGAAATTGCAAACTGTGCCAAACAGGAGGTTAAAGGCACTGACTCTCCAAGTGGGTAGAGGGTTAGTAAAGCATCTGGAATGGTGAACCCGAGTACCAGGGAACGAAACCTGAGAGCCATTTAAAATGGTTTCCCAGTCTCACAGTGGACAATACTCTGGGTTTCCCATGCATGTTTTAGCTGAAGGAAGAATTCCTTAAACCTGGAGATTATTGACCCATGGAATGGGTACCATGCAGTATGACTAAAAAGGGTCTGAATTTGCTCACCGAACCTCACCAATGCTATCAGTTCGAAGTGTCCAGCCTTATGCCTCACCCAGCTCTGGGTGTAGATGTGGTAAATTCAGGTTTCATCACAAGCCCTGAATCAATTATTTAAGAATTGCTGTCTCTTTCACTGTCATTGTGTTTTGTTTTTGTAATTTAGTTTGATAATGGGATTTATCGGATTTTCACTGCTGCGTTCTTGCAGCTGTACACACACTTGACTCTCTTATGGAGACATATAAATCCATGGGTTTGAAGATTCTGATCAGTCAGGTGTATTCCTAGGCTTTGAATATGGGGTGTTTAGTCCATTTCGTTGAGCAAGGGGTAGGTCTTGAGTATTATATATTTGGCTTATGGAAAGGTATCTGTGCTAATTTCTATCTCTGGTTTTATGCAGCACCCCAACTCACATTTCCCCTTAAGCAAGCATAAGTTGGTTTTCTAAATTTGAGACCCTGTTCTGTTTTGTAATTCAGTTCATGTGTAGCCAAGTTTACATTCCTTGTATTAGTGATATCTTATGATGTTTCATTTTCTGTGTGACTTATTTCACTTAGAATCATCGTACCTGAATCCACTCATTATGCCGCGATGGGCCTGATGACATAGATTTCATTGGTGAGTGATATTCCATTGTACGTACGTACCACAATTTCTTTATCCATTTTTCGCTTTCTTGGATATTTAACTTGTACCGTAGACGAGGTTCTTGTAAACAGAGCCGTCCGAAACTTTGGGGTGGCTGTGTGTTTTTGATTTTAATTTCACTAAGCTATAGGACCATAAGTGGAAGTGCTGTAGGCTCCGTTGCTTGGTTTTTTAGGTGTTTGAGGAAACACCATACACTTCTCCAGAGTGGCTGTTGGCAAATTACATCCCGCCCATCAGCATAACAAGGCTCCCTCTTCTCCATGGTCTGTGCTGCCTTTCTGGATTTTACACTTTTTTCAGATGGCCCTTTTGACCGGGGCGCAGTGAGACTTCATTGTAGTGCAGATTTCCTTTACACGCTTGCTTGGTTGGCCAAAAAGGGCGTATGCGTTTTTTCCTGAATATATTCAGGAAAAAACGCATACACCCTTTTTGGCCAAGTGCATCATTGTCGTCGTTCTGCCTCTTTTCCTATGCTTTAAATGCAATTCCAGTCTACCCCCTGAAATCGTTTTCCTGAAATTCTGCCCCACTTTCAAGTCCTCTTCGCAGCCTTCCTTCAATATATTTTTAGACCATAGCTGTCATTTATAACTCTGCAGGTTTGTGAATTACAGTGCCCCTGAGCTCCTTTCTTCATCTCGCTTTCTTGTGAGCTGGCCGCAAACCCGCAGGAATGCTTCAGGCCCTAATCTGGTTCTGGCACGGCATGCTGAGCCTTTGGTTAATTCCTCTTCCTGGTGGGAAATGAGCGTTAAATTTGCCCGTGCAGACACCTTCACACGAGTCGTCATGGTGCCCCTTTGCCCCGGTTATCTCTATGGAGGTTGGAGTTGGAGGGCCTCCTCACTCAAGGTCAGTGTGCCCACGGAGCCAACCCTGCAACTTCAGGGCATGTTTGGTGGTTAGGATCACCACGTGGGGTCCTTTTACCTTAGGAGGGAGGTGGCCTTTTGGGCTGCTGATTTCCAGGTTTTCGGATACTGCCAGTATCTTGGCCAGATGTGGCGGTGGGCCAATCCCCTTGGTGACCGTAGTTTATCCTACCTGGATCGCATTCTTGCATTGTTCCATTTCAAGTGGTCCCAGGTTTTGCACTAATACTCCAATGGCGATTCACCGTTCACCAGGAATGTAAAGGTCAAAGGGTTTAGCTAAATTAGGGAGTTCCTGTGCAAGGGTCTGAATTGACTGCTCTTTCCATTCTTGAAAGGCCACTTCTGCATTCTATTCAAAAGGATCATCACCTTTTCCTTTCAGTGTTTCATATAGAGGCCGAGCTAGTAGACTGTAGTTAGGGATCCAGAAGCAGCAAACCCTGGCCTCCCCAGGAACCCCTAAGCTGTCTTCTAGTTTTAGAAATGGGTAAGGCTGTAAATTGTTTCTTCCCTTTCCTGGGATGGGCTTCTCCGACCTTCTGTGAGAATGAAGCCCAGGCAGGTCACCGTAGTCTGTGATATTTGAGCTTTTTCTTGGACAACTTGTATCCTTTATTGGCTTCGTAGTTCAGAGGTCTCCTTAGTAGGGCTGGCGATCAGAATGTCGTCTGCATATTGAAGGAGTGTTTCCTTTTCCAGAGGTGGAACTTTTAGGTCTTTAGCTGAGCTTTCCCCAAAGATGGTGTGGGAATTTTTGAACCCTTGGGACAACACGGCCCGGAAGTATTGTTTTAGTTGTATGTTGAGTCCTGCCACTCACAAGCCAAAATTTCTTGTGACTCTGGGACTAATAGAATACAAAAGAAGGCATCATTGAAGACTAATACAGAATACCATGTCCTGGTGGTTGGTAGAATGACCAGCAGGGTGTAGGGTTTAGGAACTACTGGAGGTATATCCTCAGTGGCTTAACTGACTGTCCTGACATCCTTTACCAGGACTCCAGCAGCCCATGGGGCTCTCGAGGTCAGGCCAATCCCAGGATATGGAGCTCACCTGGGCAGGTACCCCAACCCAGCCCACGGGGCTCTCATGTTCAGGACCCTCCCAGGATATGGTGTTCCCTGGGCAGGTCCCCCTGCAGCCCATGGGGCTCTCGTGGTCAGGCCCCTCCCAGGATACAGAGCTACCCTTGCAGGTACCATGGCAGGGCTGGGAACACAGGAACCGTGCATATCGCCCTCATTGCAGAGCACTCCCAGCTCACCTGTCACTCAGATCTGACACAGAGCACCTCAGAGCAGGACTTGAACTAACAAACAGCAGCTCCGACAGGTCTGTGACCCTGGGCATCACTCTGTGTGGCCTCCCTCCACCTGGTCTTCCAGAGACTTCCACTGCACCCGGGGCACCAGGCCTTTGTCTCCACCCACCACCCACCCCTCCTCTCCCTGACTCCTGGGTTCCTCTCATTAGGAGAGGGTTTTCTTGAAGTTGTCTCCCACTCATGGGCCAGATAATATAATTAGAAAACAAGCCAGAGCTGCAGCCCCTTGTCTATCCTGACTCTCAGGAGCCCACACCTGTTCCTTGGACCTGGCCGATTCAGCAAGTTCCAGTTTCTGCAACTGTGAGCCCCTGAGGGGTGATTATTGGCTGGCCTGGGAAGCCTGACCGTGCCGGCCAGCCCTCCCCAGGTGTGCCTGGGTTCAGATCAATATAAACACCGCTCCAGGCAGCAAGAGCCCCTGCAGCTGTGCCTGACGCCATTTTCTCTGCCCTGTCAGCAGTCTTGGGGCTGGACTGGTGGGAGGGAGTGAGAGGCCACGGCTTTGTGGGTGGCCCAGTGTGAGTGGGGCTCTGCTGGACTTTCTGCAGCAGTTGCCAAGATGCCACCTGCTAAAGAAGAGGATGTGTCACCCATACCTGCCGCTGGAATTTCTCCCTGGGCAGAGGTGAGTGAGGAAGAAAGCAGTGGGGGCCGGGACAGCAGGGGTATCTCAGGCAGGGAAATGGAAAGCTTCCAGAAGAGCACCCAGGGCCAGGACCACCCTGGCTGGCCTGCAGGCACCAAGTCGGCTGGCATGCTGTCGCTCATGTGGCTCCATGGCCCTTCCTCTAGGCTTTCAAGTCCTTGTACATATTCAGGTGTTTTACCTGGGAAGGGTGGGAACATTTCAGCAGCAGCTGGCCTGGGGCTCAGCCCACGTTTACTCACAGATGCCTTGGCACGGTCCCCCAGCTTTGCAATGAGGACGCTTGTTGCGTGGGGCCTGCTGGCTGAATGGGAGATGATTCCCCACCACTGACCAACTTCAGAATTGCTTACAACTGGAGCAAGTGCCCTGATACGGTTTTCCTCTGTGTAACTGGTGGGTTCTGTTTTTTTTTCTTTTTTTCGTTTTTGGTTCAAGGTAGATTTTATTCCTCTTTTTTGTATTTACAGATATAAGCATGGAAATAATTTATTCATATAAATACATGTATGTGAAGGGAAGAATATTTTCTCTGTTTTACTTTTTGTAATTTGAATTTTATTTTATTTTTTTATACAGCAGGTTCTTTTTGGTTATCTCTTTTATACATATAAATGTATATATGCCAATCCCAATCTCTCAACTCCTCCCACCACCACCCCCCAACAGCTTTCCCCCCTTGGTGTCCATACGTTTGTTGTCTACATCTGTTGCTCTATTTCTGCCTTGCAAAACGGTTCATCTGTAAAATTTGTCTAGGTTCCACATATAGGCATTAATAGACAAGATTTGTTTTTCTATTTCTGACTTACTTCACTCTGTATGACAGTCTCTAGATCCATCAACGTCTCTACAAATGACCCAATTTCATTCCTTTTTATGGCTTAGTAATATTTCATTTTATATATGTACCACTTCTTTATGCATTCGTCTGTCTGTGGGCATTTAGGTTGCTTCCATTACCTGGATATTGTAAATAGTGATGCAATGAACATTGCGGTGAATGTCTCTTTTTGATTTATGGTTTTGTCTGGGTATATGCCCAGTAGTGGGATTGCTGTATCATATGGTAATTCTATTCTTAGTTTTATAAGAAACTCCATAATGTTCTCCACAGTGACTGTATCAATTTACATTCCCAACAATAGTGCAAGAGGGTTCCTTATCTCCACACCCTTTCCAGCATTTGTTGTTTGTAGATTTTCTGATGATGCCCATTCTAACATGTGTGAGGTGATACACCATGGATGAGTCTATTTCGTTGAGCAAAGAGTAGGTCTTGTCTAGTACATATTTGGCTTATGGAACGGTATGTGTGCTAATTTCAATCTCTGGTTTTACACAGCACCCCAACTCAACATTCCCCTTAAGCAAGCATAAGTGTTTATCTAAATGTGAGACTCTGTTCGGTTTTGTATTTCAGTTTATGTGTAGCCAAGTTTACACTCCCTCTATTAGTGATATCTTATGATACTTATCTTTCTCTGTGTGACGTATTTCTCTTAGAATCATCATATTTAAATCCACTCAATTTGCTGCTACAGGCCTGATGACATTGATTTCATTGCTGAGTGATATTCCGTTGTACGTAAGTAGCACAACTCCTTTATCCATTTTTTTCTTTCTGGGATATTTAATTTGTACTGGACTCGAGTTTCTTGTAAACACAGCAGCCCTAAATTTTGTGCTGGCTGTGTCTTGTTGATTTTAATTTTCCTAAGCTATAGGGCTAAAAGTGGAAGTACCCTAGGCTCTGTAGCTTTGTTTTTCAGATGTTTCAGGATACACCATAAACATCTCCAGAGTGTCTGTTGGCAATTTACATCCCGCCCATCAGCATAACAAGGCTCCCTGTTCTCCATGGCCTGTCCTGTGTTTCTGGTTTTTACATTTTTTTCAGATGGCCCTTTTGACGAATGGGAAATGAGACTTCATTGTAGTGCGGATTTCCATTGCTGGAGTGCTTGGTTGGCCAAAAAGGGCATATGCGTTTTTTCCTGAATATATTCAGGAAAAAATGTTTACGCACTTTTGTCCAAGTGCATCAGTGTCAAAGATCTGCCGCTCTTCACATGCTTTAAATGCAATTCCAATCTACCTCCTGAAATATGATTCCTGCAATTCTGCCTCGTTTTCAAGTCCTCTTTGCAGACTTACTTCAATATATTTTTGCCAATAGCTGTCATTTATATCTCTGCAGGTTTGTGAATTACAGTGCCCGTGATTTCCTTTCTTAACTCGTTTCCTTGAAAGCTGGCCACAGAACCGCAGGTTTGCTTTAGGCCATAATCAGGGTCCGACACGGCACTCTGAGCCTTTGGTTAATTCCTCTTCCTGGTGGGAAATTAGAGTTAAATGTGCCCCTCCGGACACCTGCCTCACTCCCAGCCCCTTGGTTATGTGTGTCCTGTAGTTTGAGGCCACATGTGCTGGGTTCCTCACCTTTGGCTGATGTGGCCCCACTGGTGTGAGGACACTCCTGCCTGGTTCCCATCCCCTTGGTGATGTGGACCCTCCGGTGAGAGTCTGATCCTGGCTGGGTTCCTCACACTTCTGAGAGGTGGGCCCTCTTCTCTGAGGTCACTCCTGCCTGGCTGGCCCACCCCGCCTTGACGACGTCGGCTCTCTCGTGGGAGTTGGTGCCTGCTGCGAGTCTCCTCCCCTTGGTAATGAGGGCCCTCTGGCGTCAGGCCCTAACTCCTGGCCTCCCAAAATTTTCTGATGTGCGCCCTGTGGTGCGAGTACACTCCTGCCAGGTTCCCAACACCATGGGAATGTGGGCCTTCTGCTCTGAGGTCCCAACGGTGGGTTGCTCAGTTTCATGATGAGGGCCCTCTGGTGTGAGTTCACTCCGGCCTGGATCCCATAGCCTCGCTGCTCCTGGCCACCTGCGGGGAGGTTACAACTGCGGGATTCCTCACCTTTTTTCTTCTATGGGCCCTCTGTTTTGAGACTCCTCCTGCCTGCCTCACTCCCAGCCCCTTGGTGATGTGTGTCCTCTGGTTTGAGGCCACGTGTGCTGGGTCCCTCACCTTTCGATGATGTGGCCCCACTGGTGTGAGGACACTCTTGCCTGGTTCCTATCCCCTTGAAGATGTGGGCTCTCTGGTGAGAGTCTGATCCTGGCTGGGTTCCTCACCCTTCTGTGAGGTGGGCCCTCTGCTGTGAGGTCACTCCTGCCTGGCTGGCACAGCCCGCCTGGGCAACATCGGCCCTCTTGTGGCAGTTGGAGCATGCTGGGAGCCTCCTCCCCTCGGTGATGAGGGCCCTCTGGCGTCAGGCCCTAACTGCTGGGTACCCACATTTTCTGATACGTGCTAAGTGGTGCGAGGACACTCCTGCGAGGTTCCCATCCCCATGGGGATGTGGGCCTTCTGCTCTGAGGTCCCAATGGCTGGGTTGCTCACAGTTTCATGATGTGGGCCCTCTGCTGTGAGTTCACTGCAGCCTGGATCACATAGACTCGGTGCTCTGGGCCGCCTGCTGGGAGGTTCCCACTGCAGGATTCCTCACCTTTTTTATTCTATTGGCCCTGTGTTGTGAGGCTACTCATGCCTGCCTCAATCCGAGCCCCTCGGAGATGTGGGTCCTCTGGTTTAGGCCTCATGTGCTGGTTTCCTCACCTTTCTATGATGTGGTCACCCTGGTGTGAAGACAGTCCTGCCTGGTTCTGATCCCCTTGGTGATGTGGGCCCTCTGGTGAGAGTCTTATCCTGGCTGGGTTCCTCACCCTTCTGTGAGGTAGGCCCTCTGCTGTGAGGTCACTCCTGCCTGGCTGTCACACGTCACCTTGTCGACATGGGCCCTCAGTTGGGAGTTGGTGCCTGCTTGGAGTCTCCTCCCCTTGGTAATGAGGGCCCTCTGGCGTCAGACCCTAACTTCTGGGCTCCCACAATTCTCTGATGTGTGCCCTGAGGTGCGAGTACACTTATGCCATGTTCCCAACCACATAGGAATGTGGGCCTTCTGCTCTGAGGTCCCAAAGCCTGGGTTGCTCACAGTTTCATGATGAGGGCCCTCTGTTTTGAGTTCAGTCAGGTCTGGATCCCATAGCCTCGCTGCTCCTGGCCGCCTGCTGGGAGGTTCCAACTGCGGGATTCCTCACCTTTTTTCTTCTATGGGCCCTCTGTTTTGAGACTCCTCCTGCCTGCCTCACTCCCAGCCCCTTGGTGATGTGTGTCCTCTGGTTTGAGGCCACGTGTGCTGGGTCACTCACATTTCGTTGATGAGGTCCCACTGGTGTGAGGACACTCCAGCCTGGTTCCCATTCTCTTGGTGATGTGGGCCCTCTGGTGAGAGTCTGATCCTCCTTGGGTTCCTCACACTTTTGTGAGGTGGGCCCTCTGCTCTGAGGTCACTCTTGCCTGGCTGGCACACCCCGCATTGGCGACGGCGGCCCACTGGTAGCAGTTGGAGCCTGCTGGGAGCCTCCTCTCCTCGGTGATGAGAGCCCTCTGGTGTCAGGCCCTAACTGCTGGGCTCCCCACATTTTCTGATGTGTGCCCACTGGTGCGATGACACTCCTACTTGGTTCCCTTCCCCATGGGGATGTGGGCCTTGTGCTCTGAGGTCACAACGGCTGGTTTGCTCACAGTTTCATGATGAGGGCCCTCTGTTGTGAGTTCATCACTGCCTGGATCCCATAGCCTCGGTGCTCTGGGCCGCCTGCTGGGATGTTCCAACTGCTGGATTCCTCACCTTTTTTATACAATGGGCCATGTGTTGTGAGGTTAATCCTGCCTGCCTCGCTCCAAGACCCATGGTGATGTGGGTCCTCTGGTTTGAGGCCACATTTTCTTGTTACCTCAACTTTTGATGATATGGCCCCACGGGTGTGATGACACTCCTGCCTGGTTCACAGCCCCTTGCTGATGTGGGCACTCTGGTGAGAGTCTGATCCTGGCTGGGTTCCTTACCCTTCTGTGAGGTGGGCCCTCTGATGTGAGGTCACTCCTGCCTGGCTGGCTCACGTCGCCTTGATGATGTGGGCCCTCTGTTGGCCACTAAAGCATTCTGGGAGCCTCCTACCCTCTTTAATGAGGGCCCTGGAAAAAACGCAGATGCACATTTTGACCAAGTGCATCATTGTCCAGGATCTGCCTCTTCTCCTATGCTTTCAGAGCACTTCCCGTCTACGTCCTGAAATCATATTCCAGGAATACTGCCCCGCTTTCAAGTCCTCCTCGCAGCCTTACTTCAATATATTTTTGTATGATACCTGTCATTAATAACTCTGCAGGTTTGTTAAATACAGTGTCCCTGAGCTCCTTTCTTCAACACGCTTTCTTGTGAGCTGGCCGCAAAACCGCAGGATTGCTTCAGGCCGTAATCTGGTTTCGGCACGGCACGCTGAGCCTTTGGTAAATTCCTCTTTCTGGTGAGAAATGAGCATTCAGTTTGCCCGTGGAGACACCTACAGCTAGTCTCTCATTGGTTCTCCCTATTCCTGTTCATCTTGTGCAGAAATTGCAAACTGTGCCAAACAGGAGGTTAAAGGCACTGACTCTCCAAGTGGGTAGAGGGTTAGTAAAGCATCTGGAATGGTGAACCCGAGTACCAGGGAACGAAACCTGAGAGCCATTTAAAATGGTTTCCCAGTCTCACAGTGGACAATACTCTGGGTTTCCCATGCATGTTTTAGCTGAAGGAAGAATTCCTTAAACCTGGAGATTATTGACCCATGGAATGGGTACCATGCAGTATGACTAAAAAGGGTCTGAATTTGCTCACCGAACCTCACCAATGCTATCAGTTCGAAGTGTCCAGCCTTATGCCTCACCCAGCTCTGGGTGTAGATGTGGTAAATTCAGGTTTCATCACAAGCCCTGAATCAATTATTTAAGAATTGCTGTCTCTTTCACTGTCATTGTGTTTTGTTTTTGTAATTTAGTTTGATAATGGGATTTATCGGATTTTCACTGCTGCATTCTTGCAGCTGTACACACGCTTGACTCTCTTATGGAGACATATAAATCCATGGGTTTGAAGATTCTGATCAGTCAGGTGTATTCCTAGGCTTTGAATATGGGGTGTTTAGTCCATTTCGTTGAGCAAGGGGTAGGTCTTGAGTATTATATATTTGGCTTATGGAAAGGTATCTGTGCTAATTTCTATCTCTGGTTTTATGCAGCACCCCAACTCACATTTCCCCTTAAGCAAGCATAAGTTGGTTTTCTAAATTTGAGACCCTGTTCTGTTTTGTAATTCAGTTCATGTGTAGCCAAGTTTACATTCCTTGTATTAGTGATATCTTATGATGTTTCATTTTCTGTGTGACTTATTTCACTTAGAATCATCGTACCTGAATCCACTCATTATGCCGCGATGGGCCTGATGACATAGATTTCATTGGTGAGTGATATTCCATTGTACGTACGTACCACAATTTCTTTATCCATTTTTCGCTTTCTTGGATATTTAACTTGTACCGTAGACGAGGTTCTTGTAAACAGAGCCGTCCGAAACTTTGGGGTGGCTGTGTGTTTTTGATTTTAATTTCACTAAGCTATAGGACCATAAGTGGAAGTGCTGTAGGCTCCGTTGCTTGGTTTTTTAGGTGTTTGAGGAAACACCATACACTTCTCCAGAGTGGCTGTTGGCAAATTACATCCCGCCCATCAGCATAACAAGGCTCCCTCTTCTCCATGGTCTGTGCTGCCTTTCTGGATTTTACACTTTTTTCAGATGGCCCTTTTGACCGGGGCGCAGTGAGACTTCATTGTAGTGCAGATTTCCTTTACACGCTTGCTTGGTTGGCCAAAAAGGGCGTATGCGTTTTTTCCTGAATATATTCAGGAAAAAACGCATACGCCCTTTTTGGCCAAGTGCATCATTGTCGTCGTTCTGCCTCTTTTCCTATGCTTTAAATGCAATTCCAGTCTACCCCCTGAAATCGTTTTCCTGAAATTCTGCCCCACTTTCAAGTCCTCTTCGCAGCCTTCCTTCAATATATTTTTAGACCATAGCTGTCATTTATAACTCTGCAGGTTTGTGAATTACAGTGCCCCTGAGCTCCTTTCTTCATCTCGCTTTCTTGTGAGCTGGCCACAAACCCGCAGGAATGCTTCAGGCCCTAATCTGGTTCTGGCACGGCATGCTGAGCCTTTGGTTAATTCCTCTTCCTGGTGGGAAATGAGCGTTAAATTTGCCCGTGCAGACACCTTCACACGAGTCGTCATGGTGCACCTTTGCCCCGGTTATCTCTATGGAGGTTGGAGTTGGAGGGCCTCCTCACTCAAGGTCAGTGTGCCCACGGAGCCAACCCTGCAACTTCAGGGCATGTTTGGTGGTTAGGATCACCACGTGGGGTCCTTTTACCTTAGGAGGGAGGTGGCCTTTTGGGCTGCTGATTTCCAGGTTTTCGGATACTGCCAGTATCTTGGCCAGATGTGGCGGTGGGCCAATCCCCTTGGTGACCGTAGTTTATCCTACCTGGATCGCATTCTTGCATTGTTCCATTTCAAGTGGTCCCAGGTTTTGCACTAATACTCCAATGGCGATTCACCGTTCACCAGGAATGTAAAGGTCAAAGGGTTTAGCTAAATTAGGGAGTTCCTGTGCAAGGGTCTGAATTGACTGCTCTTTCCATTCTTGAAAGGCCACTTCTGCATTCTATTCAAAAGGATCATCACCTTTTCCTTTCAGTGTTTCATATAGAGGCCGAGCTAGTAGACTGTAGTTAGGGATCCAGAAGCAGCAAACCCTGGCCTCCCCAGGAACCCCTAAGCTGTCTTCTAGTTTTAGAAATGGGTAAGGCTGTAAATTGTTTCTTCCCTTTCCTGGGATGGGCTTCTCCGACCTTCTGTGAGAATGAAGCCCAGGCAGGTCACCGTAGTCTGTGATATTTGAGCTTTTTCTTGGACAACTTGTATCCTTTATTGGCTTCGTAGTTCAGAGGTCTCCTTAGTAGGGCTGGCGATCAGAATGTCGTCTGCATATTGAAGGAGTGTTTCCTTTTCCAGAGGTAGAACTTTTAGGTCTTTAGCTGAGCTTTCCCCAAAGATGGTGTGGGAATTTTTGAACCCTTGGGACAACACGGCCCGGAAGTATTGTTTTAGTTGTATGTTGAGTCCTGCCACTCACAAGCCAAAATTTCTTGTGACTCTGGGACTAATAGAATACAAAAGAAGGCATCATTGAAGACTAATACAGAATACCATGTCCTGGTGGTTGGTAGAATGACCAGCAGGGTGTAGGGTTTAGGAACTACTGGAGGTATATCCTCAGTGGCTTAACTGACTGTCCTGACATCCTTTACCAGGACTCCAGCAGCCCATGGGGCTCTCGAGGTCAGGCCAATCCCAGGATATGGAGCTCACCTGGGCAGGTACCCCAACCCAGCCCACGGGGCTCTCATGTTCAGGACCCTCCCAGGATATGGTGTTCCCTGGGCAGGTCCCCCTGCAGCCCATGGGGCTCTCGTGGTCAGGCCCCTCCCAGGATACAGAGCTACCCTTGCAGGTACCATGGCAGGGCTGGGAACACAGGAACCGTGCATATCGCCCTCATTGCAGAGCACTCCCAGCTCACCTGTCACTCAGATCTGACACAGAGCACCTCAGAGCAGGACTTGAACTAACAAACAGCAGCTCCGACAGGTCTGTGACCCTGGGCATCACTCTGTGTGGCCTCCCTCCACCTGGTCTTCCAGAGACTTCCACTGCACCCGGGGCACCAGGCCTTTGTCTCCACCCACCACCCACCCCTCCTCTCCCTGACTCCTGGGTTCCTCTCATTAGGAGAGGGTTTTCTTGAAGTTGTCTCCCACTCATGGGCCAGATAATATAATTAGAAAACAAGCCAGAGCTGCAGCCCCTTGTCTATCCTGACTCTCAGGAGCCCACACCTGTTCCTTGGACCTGGCCGATTCAGCAAGTTCCAGTTTCTGCAACTGTGAGCCCCTGAGGGGTGATTATTGGCTGGCCTGGGAAGCCTGACCGTGCCGGCCAGCCCTCCCCAGGTGTGCCTGGGTTCAGATCAATATAAACACCGCTCCAGGCAGCAAGAGCCCCTGCAGCTGTGCCTGACGCCATTTTCTCTGCCCTGTCAGCAGTCTTGGGGCTGGACTGGTGGGAGGGAGTGAGAGGCCACGGCTTTGTGGGTGGCCCAGTGTGAGTGGGGCTCTGCTGGACTTTCTGCAGCAGTTGCCAAGATGCCACCTGCTAAAGAAGAGGATGTGTCACCCATACCTGCCGCTGGAATTTCTCCCTGGGCAGAGGTGAGTGAGGAAGAAAGCAGTGGGGGCCGGGACAGCAGGGGTATCTCAGGCAGGGAAATGGAAAGCTTCCAGAAGAGCACCCAGGGCCAGGACCACCCTGGCTGGCCTGCAGGCACCAAGTCGGCTGGCATGCTGTCGCTCATGTGGCTCCATGGCCCTTCCTCTAGGCTTTCAAGTCCTTGTACATATTCAGGTGTTTTACCTGGGAAGGGTGGGAACATTTCAGCAGCAGCTGGCCTGGGGCTCAGCCCACGTTTACTCACAGATGCCTCGGCACGGTCCCCCAGCTTTGCAATGAGGACGCTTGTTGCGTGGGGCCTGCTGGCTGAATGGGAGATGATTCCCCACCACTGACCAACTTCAGAATTGCTTACAACTGGAGCAAGTGCCCTGATACGGTTTTCCTCTGTGTAACTGGTGGGTTCTGTTTTTTTTTCTTTTTTTCGTTTTTGGTTCAAGGTAGATTTTATTCCTCTTTTTTGTATTTACAGATATAAGCATGGAAATAATTTATTCATATAAATACATGTATGTGAAGGGAAGAATATTTTCTCTGTTTTACTTTTTGTAATTTGAATTTTATTTTATTTTTTTATACAGCAGGTTCTTTTTGGTTATCTCTTTTATACATATAAATGTATATATGCCAATCCCAATCTCTCAACTCCTCCCACCACCACCCCCCAACAGCTTTCCCCCCTTGGTGTCCATACGTTTGTTGTCTACATCTGTTGCTCTATTTCTGCCTTGCAAAACGGTTCATCTGTAAAATTTGTCTAGGTTCCACATATAGGCATTAATAGACAAGATTTGTTTTTCTATTTCTGACTTACTTCACTCTGTATGACAGTCTCTAGATCCATCAACGTCTCTACAAATGACCCAATTTCATTCCTTTTTATGGCTTAGTAATATTTCATTTTATATATGTACCACTTCTTTATGCATTCGTCTGTCTGTGGGCATTTAGGTTGCTTCCATTACCTGGATATTGTAAATAGTGATGCAATGAACATTGCGGTGAATGTCTCTTTTTGATTTATGGTTTTGTCTGGGTATATGCCCAGTAGTGGGATTGCTGTATCATATGGTAATTCTATTCTTAGTTTTATAAGAAACTCCATAATGTTCTCCACAGTGACTGTATCAATTTACATTCCCAACAATAGTGCAAGAGGGTTCCTTATCTCCACACCCTTTCCAGCATTTGTTGTTTGTAGATTTTCTGATGATGCCCATTCTAACATGTGTGAGGTGATACACCATGGATGAGTCTATTTCGTTGAGCAAAGAGTAGGTCTTGTCTAGTACATATTTGGCTTATGGAACGGTATGTGTGCTAATTTCAATCTCTGGTTTTATACAGCACCCCAACTCAACATTCCCCTTAAGCAAGCATAAGTTTTTATCTAAATGTGAGACTCTGTTCGGTTTTGTATTTCAGTTTATGTGTAGCCAAGTTTACACTCCCTCTATTAGTGATATCTTATGATACTTATCTTTCTCTGTGTGACGTATTTCTCTTAGAATCATCATATTTAAATCCACTCAATTTGCTGCTACAGGCCTGATGACATTGATTTCATTGCTGAGTGATATTCCGTTGTACGTAAGTAGCACAACTCCTTTATCCATTTTTTTCTTTCTGGGATATTTAATTTGTACTGGACTCGAGTTTCTTGTAAACACAGCAGCCCTAAATTTTGTGCTGGCTGTGTCTTGTTGATTTTAATTTTCCTAAGCTATAGGGCTAAAAGTGGAAGTACCCTAGGCTCTGTAGCTTTCTTTTTCAGATGTTTCAGGATACACCATAAACATCTCCAGAGTGTCTGTTGGCAATTTACATCCCGCCCATCAGCATAACAAGGCTCCCTGTTCTCCATGGCCTGTCCTGTGTTTCTGGTTTTTACACTTTTTTCAGATGGCCCTTTTGACGAATGGGAAATGAGACTTCATTGTAGTGCGGATTTCCATTGCTGGAGTGCTTGGTTGGCCAAAAAGGGCATATGCGTTTTTTCCTGAATATATTCAGGAAAAAATGTTTACGCACTTTTGTCCAAGTGCATCAGTGTCAAAGATCTGCCGCTTTTCACATGCTTTAAATGCAATTCCAATCTACCTCCTGAAATATGATTCCTGCAATTCTGCCTCGTTTTCAAGTCCTCTTTGCAGACTTACTTCAATATATTTTTGCCAATAGCTGTCATTTATATCTCTGCAGGTTTGTGAATTACAGTGCCCGTGATTTCCTTTCTTAACTCGTTTCCTTGAAAGCTGGCCACAGAACCGCAGGTTTGCTTTAGGCCATAATCAGGGTCCGACACGGCACTCTGAGCCTTTGGTTAATTTCTCTTCCTGGTGGGAAATTAGAGTTAAATGTGCCCCTCCGGACACCTGCCTCACTCCCAGCCCCTTGGTTATGTGTGTCCTGTAGTTTGAGGCCACATGTGCTGGGTTCCTCACCTTTGGCTGATGTGGCCCCACTGGTGTGAGGACACTCCTGCCTGGTTCCCATCCCCTTGGTGATGTGGACCCTCCGGTGAGAGTCTGATCCTGGCTGGGTTCCTCACACTTCTGAGAGGTGGGCCCTCTTCTCTGAGGTCACTCCTGCCTGGCTGGCCCACCCCGCCTTGACGACGTCGGCTCTCTCGTGGGAGTTGGTGCCTGCTGCGAGTCTCCTCCCCTTGGTAATGAGGGCCCTCTGGCGTCAGGCCCTAACTCCTGGCCTCCCAAATTTTTCTGATGTGCGCCCTGTGGTGCGAGTACACTCCTGCCAGGTTCCCAACACAATGGGAATGTGGGCCTTCTGCTCTGAGGTCCCAACGGTGGGTTGCTCAGTTTCATGATGAGGGCCCCCTGGTGTGAGTTCACTCCGGCCTGGATCCCATAGCCTCGCTGCTCCTGGCCACCTGCGGGGAGGTTACAACTGCGGGATTCCTCACCTTTTTTCTTCTATGGGCCCTCTGTTTTGAGACTCCTCCTGCCTGCCTCACTCCCAGCCCCTTGGTGATGTGTGTCCTCTGGTTTGAGGCCACGTGTGCTGGGTCCCTCACCTTTCGATGATGTGGCCCCACTGGTGTGAGGACACTCTTGCCTGGTTCCTATCCCCTTGAAGATGTGGGCTCTCTGGTGAGAGTCTGATCCTGGCTGGGTTCCTCACCCTTCTGTGAAGTGGGCCCTCTGCTGTGAGGTCACTCCTGCCTGGCTGGCACAGCCCGCCTGGGCAACATCGGCCCTCTTGTGGCAGTTGGAGCATGCTGGGAGCCTCCTCCCCTCGGTGATGAGGGCCCTCTGGCGTCAGGCCCTAACTGCTGGGTACCCACATTTTCTGATACGTGCTAAGTGGTGCGAGGACACTCCTGCGAGGTTCCCATCCCCATGGGGATGTGGGCCTTCTGCTCTGAGGTCCCAATGGCTGGGTTGCTCACAGTTTCATGATGTGGGCCCTCTGCTGTGAGTTCACTGCAGCCTGGATCACATAGACTCGGTGCTCTGGGCCGCCTGCTGGGAGGTTCCCACTGCAGGATTCCTCACCTTTTTTATTCTATTGGCCCTGTGTTGTGAGGCTACTCATGCCTGCCTCAATCCGAGCCCCTCGGAGATGTGGGTCCTCTGGTTTAGGCCTCATGTGCTGGTTTCCTCACCTTTCTATGATGTGGTCACCCTGGTGTGAAGACAGTCCTGCCTGGTTCTGATCCCCTTGGTGATGTGGGCCCTCTGGTGAGAGTCTTATCCTGGCTGGGTTCCTCACCCTTCTGTGAGGTAGGCCCTCTGCTGTGAGGTCACTCCTGCCTGGCTGTCACACGTCACCTTGTCGACATGGGCCCTCAGTTGGGAGTTGGTGCCTGCTTGGAGTCTCCTCCCCTTGGTAATGAGGGCCCTCTGGCGTCAGACCCTAACTTCTGGGCTCCCACAATTCTCTGATGTGTGCCCTGAGGTGCGAGTACACTTATGCCATGTTCCCAACCACATAGGAATGTGGGCCTTCTGCTCTGAGGTCCCAAAGCCTGGGTTGCTCACAGTTTCATGATGAGGGCCCTCTGTTTTGAGTTCAGTCAGGTCTGGATCCCATAGCCTCGCTGCTCCTGGCCGCCTGCTGGGAGGTTCCAACTGCGGGATTCCTCACCTTTTTTCTTCTATGGGCCCTCTGTTTTGAGACTCCTCCTGCCTGCCTCACTCCCAGCCCCTTGGTGATGTGTGTCCTCTGGTTTGAGGCCACGTGTGCTGGGTCACTCACATTTCGTTGATGAGGTCCCACTGGTGTGAGGACACTCCAGCCTGGTTCCCATTCTCTTGGTGATGTGGGCCCTCTGGTGAGAGTCTGATCCTCCTTGGGTTCCTCACACTTTTGTGAGGTGGGCCCTCTGCTCTGAGGTCACTCTTGCCTGGCTGGCACACCCCGCATTGGCGACGGCGGCCCACTGGTAGCAGTTGGAGCCTGCTGGGAGCCTCCTCTCCTCGGTGATGAGAGCCCTCTGGTGTCAGGCCCTAACTGCTGGGCTCCCCACATTTTCTGATGTGTGCCCACTGGTGCGATGACACTCCTACTTGGTTCCCTTCCCCATGGGGATGTGGGCCTTGTGCTCTGAGGTCACAACGGCTGGTTTGCTCACAGTTTCATGATGAGGGCCCTCTGTTGTGAGTTCATCACTGCCTGGATCCCATAGCCTCGGTGCTCTGGGCCGCCTGCTGGGATGTTCCAACTGCTGGATTCCTCACCTTTTTTATACAATGGGCCATGTGTTGTGAGGTTAATCCTGCCTGCCTCGCTCCAAGACCCATGGTGATGTGGGTCCTCTGGTTTGAGGCCACATTTTCTTGTTACCTCAACTTTTGATGATATGGCCCCACGGGTGTGATGACACTCCTGCCTGGTTCACAGCCCCTTGCTGATGTGGGCACTCTGGTGAGAGTCTGATCCTGGCTGGGTTCCTTACCCTTCTGTGAGGTGGGCCCTCTGATGTGAGGTCACTCCTGCCTGGCTGGCTCACGTCGCCTTGATGATGTGGGCCCTCTGTTGGCCACTAAAGCATTCTGGGAGCCTCCTACCCTCTTTAATGAGGGCCCTGGAAAAAACGCAGATGCACATTTTGACCAAGTGCATCATTGTCCAGGATCTGCCTCTTCTCCTATGCTTTCAGAGCACTTCCCGTCTACGTCCTGAAATCATATTCCAGGAATACTGCCCCGCTTTCAAGTCCTCCTCGCAGCCTTACTTCAATATATTTTTGTATGATACCTGTCATTAATAACTCTGCAGGTTTGTTAAATACAGTGTCCCTGAGCTCCTTTCTTCAACACGCTTTCTTGTGAGCTGGCCGCAAAACCGCAGGATTGCTTCAGGCCGTAATCTGGTTTCGGCACGGCACGCTGAGCCTTTGGTAAATTCCTCTTTCTGGTGAGAAATGAGCATTCAGTTTGCCCGTGGAGACACCTACAGCTAGTCTCTCATTGGTTCTCCCTATTCCTGTTCATCTTGTGCAGAAATTGCAAACTGTGCCAAACAGGAGGTTAAAGGCACTGACTCTCCAAGTGGGTAGAGGGTTAGTAAAGCATCTGGAATGGTGAACCCGAGTACCAGGGAACGAAACCTGAGAGCCATTTAAAATGGTTTCCCAGTCTCACAGTGGACAATACTCTGGGTTTCCCATGCATGTTTTAGCTGAAGGAAGAATTCCTTAAACCTGGAGATTATTGACCCATGGAATGGGTACCATGCAGTATGACTAAAAAGGGTCTGAATTTGCTCACCGAACCTCACCAATGCTATCAGTTCGAAGTGTCCAGCCTTATGCCTCACCCAGCTCTGGGTGTAGATGTGGTAAATTCAGGTTTCATCACAAGCCCTGAATCAATTATTTAAGAATTGCTGTCTCTTTCACTGTCATTGTGTTTTGTTTGTGTAATTCATTTTGATAATGGGATTTATCGGATTTTCTCTGCTGCATTCATGCCGCTGTACACACGCTTCATTCTCTTACGGAGACATATAAATCCATGGGTTTGAAGATTCTTACTAGTCAGGTGTATTCCTAGGCGTTGAATATGGGGTGTTTAGTCCATTTCGTTGAGCAAGGGGTAGGTCTTGACTATTACATATTTGGCTTATGGAAAGGTATCTGTGCTAATTTCTATCTCTGGTTGTATGCAGCACCCCAACTCACCTTTCCCCTTAAGGAAGCATAAGTTGGTTTTCTAAATTTGAGACCCTGTTCTGTTTTGTAATTCAGTTCATGTGTAGCCAAGTTTACATTCCGTGTATTATTGATATCTTACGATGTTTCATTTTCTGTGTTACTTATTTCACTTAGAATCATTGTACCTGAATCCACTCATTATGCCGCGACGGGCCTGATGACATAGATTTCATTGCTGAGTGATATTCCATTGTACGTACGTACCACAACTTCTTTATCCATTTTTCACATTCTGGGATATTTAACTTGTACCGTAGACGAGGTTCTTGTAAACAGAGCCGTCCGACACTTTGGGGTGGCTGTGTGTTTTTGATTTTAATTTCCCTAAGCTATAGGACCATAAGTGGAAGTGCAGTAGGCTCCGTAGCTTTGTTTTTTCGGTGTTCCGGGAAACACCATACACTTCTCCAGAGTGGCTGTTGGCAATTTACATCCCGCCCATCAGCATAACAAGGCTCCCGGTTCTCCATGGCCTGTGCTGCCTTTCTGGATTTTACACTTTTTTCAGATGGCCCTTTTGACCGGGGGGCAGTGAGACTTCATTGTAGTGCAGATTTCTTTAACATGCTTGCTTGGTTGGCCAAAAAGGGCGTATGCGTTTTTTCCTGAATATCAGGAAAAAACGCATACGCCCTTTTTGGCCAAGAGCATCATTGTCGACGTTCTGCCTCTTTTCCTATGCTTTAAATGCAATTCCCGTCTACCCCCTGAAATCGTTTTCCTGCAAATCTGTCCCGCTTACAAGTCGTCTTCGCAGCCTTCCTTCAATATATTTTTGGACGATAGCTGTCATTTATAACTCTGCAGGTTTGTGAGTTACAGTGCCCCTGAGCTCCTTTCTTCAACTCGCTATCTTGTGAGCTGGCCGCAAATCCGCAGGATTGCTTCAGGCCCTAATCTGGTTCCAGCACGGCATGCTGAGCCTTTGGTTAATTCCTCTTCCTGGTGGGAAATGAGCGTTAAATTTGCCCGTGCAGACACCTACAGCTAGTCTCTCATTGGTTCTCCCTATTCCTTTTCATCTTGCGCAGAAATTGCAAACTGTGACCAACAGGAGGTTAAAGGCACTGACTCTCCAAGTGGGGAGAGTGTTCGTAAAGGGTCTGGAATGGTGAACCCGAGTAAAAGGGGACGAAAACTGAGATGCATTTGAAAACGTTTGCCAGTCACACGGTGCACCATACTGTGGGTTTCCCATGCATGTTTTAGCTGAAGGAAGAATCCCTTAAACTTGGAGAGTTGGGACCCATGGAATGGGTACCATGCTGTATGACTTCAAAGGGTCTGCATTTGCTCATCGAACCTCACCAATGCTATCAGCCCGAAGTGCCCAACCTTATGTCTCACTCAGCTCTGGGTGTAGATGTGGTAAATCCAGGTTGCATCACAAGCCCTGAATGAATTATTTAAGAATTGCTCTGTATTTCACTGTCCTTGGGTTTTGTTTGTGTAATTCATTTTGATAATGGGATTTATCGGATTTTCTCTGCTGCATTCATGCCGCTGTACACACGCTTCATTCTCTTACGGATACATATAAATCCATGGGTTTGAAGATTCTTACTAGTCAGGTGTATTCCTAGGCGTTGAATATGGGGTGTTTAGTCCATTTCGTTGAGCAAGGGGTAGGTCTTGACTATAACATATTTGGCTTATGGAAAGGTATCTGTGCTAATTTCTATCTCTGGTTTTATGCAGCACCCCAACTCACCTTTCCCCATAAGCAAGCATAAGTTGAGTTTTCTAAATTTGAGACCCTGTTCTGTTTTGTAATTCAGTTCATGTGTAGCCAAGTTTACATTCCGTGTATTAGTGATATCTTATGATGTTTCATTTTCTGTGTGACTTATTTCACTTAGAATCATCGTACCTGAATCCACTCATTATGCCGCGACGGGCCTGATGACATAGATTTCATTGCTGAGTGATATTCCATTGTACGTACGTACCACAACTTCTTTATCCATTTTTCACATTCTGGGATATTTACCTTGTACCGTAGACGAGGTTCATGTAAACAGAGCCGTCCGACAATTTGGGGTGGCTGTGTGTTTTTGATTTTAATTTCCCTAAGCTATAGGACCATAAGTGGAAGTGCCGTAGGCTCCATAGCTTTGTTTTTTGGGTGTTCCGGGAAACACCATACACTTCTCCAGAGTGGCTGTTGGCAATTTACATCCCGCCCATCAGCATAACAAGGCTCCCTGTTCTCCATGGCCTGTGCTGCCTTTCTGGATTTTACACTTTTTTCAGATGGCCCGTTTGACCGGGGGGCAGTGAGACTTCATTGAAGTGTAGATTTCCTTAACATGCTTGCTTGGTTGGCCAAAAAGGGCGTATGCGTTTTTTCCTGAATATATTCAGGAAAAAACGCATACGCCCTTTTTAGCCAAGAGCATCATTGTCGACGTTCTGCCTCTTTTCCTATGCTTTAAATGCAATTCACGTCTACCCCCTGAAATCGTTTTCCTGCAAATCTGTCCCGCTTACAAGTCGTCTTCGCAGCCTTCCTTCAATATATTTTTGGACGATAGCTGTCATTTGTTACTCTGCAGGTTTGTGAGTTACAGTGCCCCTGAGCTCCTTTCTTCAACTCGCTATCTTGTGAGCTGGCCGCAAACCCACAAGATTGCTTCAGGCCCTAATCTGGTTCCGGCACGGCATGCTGAGCCTTTGGTTAATTCCTCTTCCTGGTGGGAAATGAGCGTTAAATTTGCCCGTGCAGACACCTAGAGCTAGTCTCTCATTCGTTCTCCCTATTCCTTTTCATCTTGCGCAGAAATTGCAAACTGTGCCCAACAGGAGGTTAAAGGCACTGACTCTCCAAATGGGGAGAGTGTTCGTAAAGGGTCTGGAATGGTGAACCCGAGTAAAAGGGGACGAAAACTGAGATGCATTTGAAAACGTTTGCCAGTCACACGGTGCACCATACTGTGGGTTTCCCATGCATGTTTTAGCTGAAGGAAGAATCCCTTAAACTTGGAGAGTTGGGACCCATGGAATGGGTACCATGCTGTATGACTTCAAAGGGTCTGCATTTGCTCATCGAACCTCACCAATGCTATCAGCCCGAAGTGCCCAACCTTATGTCTCACTCAGCTCTGGGTGTAGATGTGGTAAATCCAGGTTGCATCACAAGCCCTGAATGAATTATTTAAGAATTGCTCTCTATTTCACTGTCCTTGGGTTTTGTTTGTGTAATTCATTTTGATAATGGGATTTATCGGATTTTCTCTGCTGCATTCATGCCGCTGTACACACGCTTCATTCTCTTACGGAGACATATAAATCCATGGGTTTGAAGATTCTTACTAGTCAGGTGTATTCCTAGGCGATGAATATGGGGTGTTTAGTCCATTTCGTTGAGCAAGGGGTAGGTCTTGACTATTACATATTTGGCTTATGGAAAGGTATCTGTGCTAATTTCTATCTCTGGTTTTATGCAGCACCCCAACTCACCTTTCCCCTTAAGCAAGCATAAGTTGGTTTTCTAAATTTGAGACCCTGTTCTGTTTTGTAATTCAGTTCATGTGTAGCCAAGTTTACATTCCGTGTAGTAGTGATATCTTATGATGTTTCATTTTCTGTGTGACTTATTTCACTTACAATCATCGTACCTGAATCCACTCATTATGCCGCGACGGGCCTGATGACATAGATTTCATTGCTGAGTGATATTCCATTGTACGTACGTACCACAACTTCTTTATCCATTTTTCACATTCTGGGATATTTAACTTGTACCGTAGACGAGGTTCTTGTAAACAGAGCCGTCCGACACTTTGGGGTGGCTGTGTGTTTTTGATTTTAATTTCCCTAAGCTATAGGACCATAAGTGGAAGTGCCGTAGGCTCCGTAGCTTTGTTTTTTCGGGGTTCCGGGAAACACCATACACTTCTCCAGAGTGGCTGTTGGCAATTTTCATGCCGCCCATCAGCATAACAAGGCTCCCTGTTCTCCATGGCCTGTGCTGCCTTTCTGGATTTTACACTTTTTTCAGATGGCCCTTTTGACCGGGGGGCAGTGAGACTTCATTGTAGTGCAGATTTCTTTAACATGCTTGCTTGGTTGGCCAAAAAGGGCGTATGCGTTTTTTCCTGAATATATTCAGGAAAAAACGCATACGCCCTTTTTGGTCAAGAGCATCATTGTCGACGTTCTGCCTCTTTTCCTATGCTTTAAATGCAATTCCCGTCTACCCCCTGAAATCGTTTTCCTGCAAATCTGTCCCGCTTACAAGTCGTCTTCGCAGCCTTCCTTCAATATATTTTTGGACGATAGCTGTCATTTATAACTCTGCAGGTTTGTGAGTTACAGTGCCCCTGAGCTCCTTTCTTCAACTCGGTATCTTGTGAGCTGGCGGCAAACTCACAGGATTGCTTCAGGCCCTAATCTGGTTCCGGCACGGCATGCTGAGCCTTTGGTTAATTCCTCTTCCTGGTGGGAAATGAGCGTTAAATTTGCCCGTGCAGACACCTACAGCTAGTCTCTCATTCGTTCTCCCTATTCCTTTTCATCTTGCGCAGAAATTGCAAACTGTGCCCAACAGGAGGTTAAAGGCACTGACTCTCCAAGTGGGGAGAGTGTTCGTAAAGTGTCTGGAATGGTGAACCCGAGTAAAAGGGGATGAAAACTGAGTTGCATTTGAAAACGTTTGCCAGTCACACGGTGCACCATACTGTGGGTTTCCCATGCATGTTTTAGCTGAAGGAAGAATCCCTTAAACTTGGAGAGTTGGGACCCATAGAATGGGTACCATGCTGTATGACTTCAAAGGGTCTGCATTTGCTCATTGAACCTCACCAATGCTATCAGCCCAAAGTGCCCAACCTTATGTCTCACTCAGCTCTGGGTGTAGATGTGGTAAATCCAGGTTGCATCACAAGCCCTGAATGAATTATTTAAGAATTGCTCTCTATTTCACTGTCCTTGGGTTTTGTTTGTGTAATTCATTTGGTAATGTGATTTATCGGATTTTCTCTGCTGCATTCATGCCGCTGTACACACGTTTCATTCTCTTACGGAGACATATAAATCCATGGGTTTGAAGATTCTTACTAGTCAGGTGTATTCCTAGGCGTTGAATATGGGGTGTTTAGTCCATTTCGTTGAGCAAGGGGTAGGTCTTGACTATTACATATTTGGCTTATGGAAAGGTATCTGTGCTAATTTCTATCTCTGGTTTTATGCAGCACCCCAACTCACCTTTCCCCATAAGCAAGCATAAGTTGGTTTTCTAAATTTGAGACCCTGTTCTGTTTTGTAATTCAGTTCATGTGTAGCCAAGTTTACATTCCGTGTAGTAGTGATATCTTATGATGTTTCATTTTCTGTGTGACTTATTTCACTTAGAATCATCGTACCTGAATCCACTCATTATGCCACGACGGGCCTGATGACATAGATTTCATTGCTGTGTGATATTCCATTGTACGTACGTACCACAACTTCTTTATCCATTTTTCACATTCTGGGATATTTAACTTGTACCGTAGATGAGGTTCTTGTAAACAGAGCCGCCCGAGACTTTTGGGTGGCTGTGTGTTTTTGATTTTAATTTTCCTAAGCTATAGGACCATAAGGGGAAGTGCCGTAGGCTCCGTTGCTTTGTTTTTTAGATGTTCCGGGAAACACCATACATTTTTCCAGACTGGCTGTTGGCAATTTACATCCAGCCCATCAGCATAACAAGGCTCGCTGTTCTCCATGGCCTGTGCTGCCTTTCTGGATTTTACACTTTTTTCAGATGGCCCTTTTGACAGGGGGGCTGTGAGACTTCATTGTAGTGCAGATTTCCTTAACATGCTTGCTTGGATGGCCAAAAAGGACGTATGCGTTTTTTCCTGAATATATTCAGGAAAAAACGCATACGCACTTTTTGGCGAAGAGCATCATTGTCGACGTTCTGCCCCTTTTCCTATGCTTTAAATGCAATTCCCGTCTACCCCCTGAAATCGTTTTCCTGCAAATCTGTCCTGCTTACAAGTCGTCTTCGCAGCCTTCCTTCAATATATTTTTGGACGATAGCTGTCATATATAACTCTGCATGTTTGTGAGTTACAGTGCCCCTGAGCTCCTTTCTTCAACTCGCTATCTTGTGAGCTGGCCGCAAACCCACAGGATTGCTTCAGGCCCTAATCTGGTTCCGGCACGGCATGCTGAGCCTTTGGTTAATTCCTCTTCCTGGTGGGAAATGAGCGTTAAATTTGCCCGTGCAGACACCTAGAGCTAGTCTCTCATTCGTTCTCCCTATTCCTTTTCATCTTGCGCAGAAATTGCAAACTGTGCCCAACAGGAGGTTAAAGGCACTGACTCTCCAAGTGGGGAGAGTGTTCGTAAAGTGTCTGGAATGGTGCACCCGAGTAAAAGGGGACGAAAACTGAGATGCATTTGAAAACGTTTGCCAGTCACACGGTGCACCATACTGTGGGTTTCCCATGCATGTTTTAGCTGAAGGAAGAATCCCTTAAACTTGGAGAGTTGGGACCCATGGAATGGGTACCATGCTGTATGACTTCAAAGGGTCTGCATTTGCTCATCGAACCTCACCAATGCTATCAGCCCGAAGTGCCCAACCTTATGTCTCACTCAGCTCTGGGTGTAGATGTGGTAAATCCAGGTTGCATCACCAGCCCTGAATGAATTATTTAAGAATTGCTCTCTATTTCACTGTCCTTGGGTTTTGTTTGTGTAATTCATTTTGATAATGGGATTTATCGGATTTTCTCTGCTGCATTCATGCCGCTGAACACACGCTTCATTCTCTTACAGAGACATATAAATCCATGGGTTTGAAGATTCTTACTAGTCAGGTGTATTCCTAGGCGTTGAATATGGGGTGTTTAGTCCATTTCGTTGAGCAAGGGGTAGGTCTTGACTATTACATATTTGGCTTATGGAAAGGTATCTGTGCTAATTTCTATCTCTGGTTTTATGCAGCACTCCAACTCACCTTTCCCCATAAGCAAGCATAAGTTGAGTTTTCTAAATTTGAGACCCTGTTCTGTTTTGTACTTCAGTTCATGTGTAGCCAAGTTTACATTCCGTGTAGTAGTGATATCTTATGATGTTTCATTTTCTGTGTGACTTATTTCACTTAGAATCATCGTACCTGAATCCACTCATTATGCCGCGACGGGCCTGATGACATAGATTTCATTGCTGAGTGATATTCCATTGTACGTACGTACCACAACTTCTTTATCCATTTTTCACATTCTGGGATATTTAACTTGTACCATAGACGAGGTTCTTGTAAACAGAGCCGTCCGACACTTTGGGGTGGCTGTGTGTTTTTGATTTTAATTTCCCTAAGCTATAGGACCATAAGTGGAAGTGCCGTAGGCTCCGTAGCTTTGTTTTTTCAGTGTTCCGGGAAACACCATACACTTCTCCAGAGTGGCTGTTGGCAATTTACATCCCGCCCATCAGCATAACAAGGCTCCCGGTTCTCCATGGCCTGTGCTGCATTTCTGGATTTTACACTTTTTTCAGATGGCCCTCTTGACCGGGGGGCAGTGAGACTTCATTGTAGTGCAGATTTCTTTAACATGCTTGCTTGGTTGGCCAAAAAGGGCGTATGCGTTTTTTCCTGAATATATTCAGGAAAAAACGCATACGCCCTTTTTGGCCAAGAGCATCATTGTCGACGTTCTGCCTCTTTTCCTATGCTTTAAATGCAATTCCCGTCTACCCCCTGAAATCGTTTTCCTGCAATTCTGCCCCACTTACAAGTCGTCTTCGCAGCCTTCCTTCAATATATTTTTGGACGATAGCTGTCATTTATAACTCTGCAGGTTTGTGAGTTACAGTGCCCCTGAGCTCCTTTCTTCAACTCGCTATCTTGTGAGCTGGCCGCAAACCCACAGGATTGCTTCAGGCCCTAATCTGGTTCCGGCACGGCATGCTGAGCCTTTGGTTAATTCCTCTTCCTGGTGGGAAATGAGCGTTAAATTTGCCCGTGCAGACACCTACAGCTAGTCTCTCATTGGTTCTCCCTATTCCTTTTCATCTTGCGCAGAAATTGCAAACTGTGCCCAACAGGAGGTTAAAGGCACTGACTCTCCAAGTGGGGAGAGTGTTCGTAAAGGGTCTGGAATGGTGAACCCGAGTAAAAGGGGACGAAAACTGAGATGCATTTGAAAACGTTTGCCAGTCACACGGTGCACCATACTGTGGGTTTCCCATGCATGTTTTAGCTGAAGGAAGAATCCCTTAAACTTGGAGAGTTGGGACCCATAGAATGGGTACCATGCTGTATGACTTCAAAGGGTCTGCATTTGCTCATTGAACCTCACCAATGCTATCAGCCCGAAGTGCCCAACCTTATGTCTCACTCAGCTCTGGGTGTAGATGTGGTAAATCCAGGTTGCATCACAAGCCCTGAATGAATTATTTAAGAATTGCTCTCTATTTCACTGTCCTTGGGTTTTGTTTGTGTAATTCATTTGGTAATGTGATTTATCGGATTTTCTCTGCTGCATTCATGCCGCTGTACACACGCTTCATTCTCTTACGGAGACATATAAATCCATGGGTTTGAAGATTCTTACTAGTCAGGTGTATTCCTAGGCGTTGAATATGGGGTGTTTAGTCCATTTCGTTGAGCAAGGGGTAGGTCTTGACTATTACATATTTGGCTTATGGAAAGGTATCTGTGCTAATTTCTATCTCTGGTTTTATGCAGCACCCCAACTCACCTTTCCCCATAAGCAAGCATAAGTTGGTTTTCTAAATTTGAGACCCTGTTCTGTTTTGTAATTCAGTTCATGTGTAGCCAAGTTTACATTCCGTGTAGTAGTGATATCTTATGATGTTTCATTTTCTGTGTGACTTATTTCACTTAGAATCATCGTACCTGAATCCACTCATTATGCCGCGACGGGCCTGATGACATAGATTTCATTGCTGAGTGATATTCCATTGTACGTACGTACCACAACTTCTTTATCCATTTTTCACATTCTGGGATATTTAACTTGTACCGTAGACGAGGTTCTTGTAAACAGAGCCGCCCGAGACTTTTGGGTGGCTGTGTGTTTTTGATTTTAATTTTCCTAAGCTATAGGACCATAAGGGGAAGTGCCGTAGGCTCCGTTGCTTTGTTTTTTAGATGTTCCGGGAAACACCATACATTTTTCCAGACTGGCTGTTGGCAATTTACATCCCGCCCATCAGCATAACAAGGCTCGCTGTTCTCCATGGCCTGTGCTGCCTTTCTGGATTTTACACTTTTTTCAGATGGCCCTTTTGACAGGGGGGCAGTGAGACTTCATTGTAGTGCAGATTTCCTTAACATGCTTGCTTGGTTGGCCAAAAAGGACGTATGCGTTTTTTCCTGAATATATTCAGGAAAAAACGCATACGCCCTTTTTGGCCAAGAGCATCATTGTCGACGTTCTGCCCCTTTTCCTATGCTTTAAATGCAATTCCCGTCTACCCCCTGAAATCGTTTTCCTGCAAATCTGTCCCGCTTACAAGTCGTCTTCGCAGCCTTCCTTCAATATATTTTTGGACGATAGCTGTCATATATAACTCTGCAGGTTTGTGAGTTACAGTGCCCCTGAGCTCCTTTCTTCAACTCGCTATCTTGTGAGCTGGCCGCAAACCCACAGGATTGCTTCAGGCCCTAATCTGGTTCCGGCACGGCATGCTGAGCCTTTGGTTAATTCCTCTTCCTGGTGGGAAATGAGCGTTAAATTTGCCCGTGCAGACACCTACAGCTAGTCTCTCATTGGTTCTCCCTATTCCTTTTCATCTTGCGCAGAAATTGCAAACTGTGCCCAACAGGAGGTTAAAGGCACTGACTCTCCAAGTGGGGAGAGTGTTCGTAAAGTGTCTGGAATGGTGAACCCGAGTAAAAGGGGATGAAAACTGAGATGCATTTGAAAACGTTTGCCAGTCACACGGTGCACCATACTGTGGGTTTCCCATGCATGTTTTAGCTGAAGGAAGAATCCCTTAAACTTGGAGAGTTGGGACCCATGGAATGGGTACCATGCTGTATGACTTCAAAGGGTCTGCATTTGCTCATTGAACCTCACCAATGCTATCAGCCCAAAGTGCCCAACCTTATGTCTCACTCAGCTCTGGGTGTAGATGTGGTAAATCCAGGTTGCATCACAAGCCCTGAATGAATTATTTAAGAATTGCTCTCTATTTCACTGTCCTTGGGTTTTGTTTGTGTAATTCATTTGGTAATGTGATTTATCGGATTTTCTCTGCTGCATTCATGCCGCTGTACACACGCTTCATTCTCTTACGGAGACATATAAATCCATGGGTTTGAAGATTCTTACTAGTCAGGTGTATTCCTAGGCGTTGAATATGGGGTGTTTAGTCCATTTCGTTGAGCAAGGGGTAGGTCTTGACTATTACATATTTGGCTTATGGAAAGATATCTGTGCTAATTTCTATCTCTGGTTTTATGCAGCACCCCAACTCACCTTTCCCCATAAGCAAGCATAAGTTGGTTTTCTAAATTTGAGACCCTGTTCTGTTTTGTACTTCAGTTCATGTGTAGCCAAGTTTACATTCCGTGTAGTAGTGATATCTTATGATGTTTCATTTTCTGTGTGACTTATTTCACTTAGAATCATCGTACCTGAATCCACTCATTATGCCGCGACGGGCCTGATGACATAGATTTCATTGCTGAGTGATATTCCATTGTACGTACGTACCACAACTTCTTTATCCATTTTTCACATTCTGGGATATTTAACTTGTACCGTAGACGAGGTTCTTGTAAACAGAGCCGTCCGACACTTTGGGGTGGCTGTGTGTTTTTGATTTTTATTTCCCTCAGCTATAGGACCATAAGTGGAAGTGCCGTAGGCTCCGTAGCTTTGTTTTTTCGGTGTTCCGGGAAACACCATACACTTCTCCAGAGTGGCTGTTGGCAATTTACATCCCGCCCATCAGCATAACAAGGCTCCCGGTTCTCCATGGCCTGTGCTGCATTTCTGGATTTTACACTTTTTTCAGATGGCCCTTTTGACCGGGGGGCAGTGAGACTTCATTGTAGTGCAGATTTCTTTAACATGCTTGCTTGGTTGGCCAAAAAGGGCGTATGCGTTTTTTCCTGAATATATTCAGGAAAAAACGCATACGCCCTTTTTGGCCAAGAGCATCATTGTCGACGTTCTGCCTCTTTTCCTATGCTTTAAATGCAATTCCCGTCTACCCCCTGAAATCGTTTTCCTGCAAATCTGTCCCGCTTACAAGTCGTCTTCGCAGACTTCCTTCAATATATTTTTGGACGATAGCTGTCATTTATAACTCTGCAGGTTTGTGAGTTACAGTGCCCCTGAGCTCCTTTCTTCAACTCGCTATCTTGTGAGCTGGCGGCAAACCCACAGGATTGCTTCAGGCCCTAATCTGGTTCCGGCACGGCATGCTGAGCCTTTGGTTAATTCCTCTTCCTGGTGGGAAATGAGCATTAAATTTGCCCGTGCAGACACCTAGAGCTAGTCTCTCATTCGTTCTCCCTATTCCTTTTCATCTTGCGCAGAAATTGCAAACTGTGCCCAACAGGAGGTTAAAGGCACTGACTCTCCAAGTGGGGAGAGTGTTCGTAAAGGGTCTGGAATGGTGAACCCGAGTAAAAGGGGACGAAAACTGAGATGCATTTGAAAACGTTTGCCAGTCACTCGGTGCACCATACTGTGGGTTTCCCATGCATGTTTTAGCTGAAGGAAGTATCCCTTAAACTTGGAGATTTGGGACCCATGGAATGGGTACCATGCTCTATGACTTCAAAGGGTCTGCATTTGCTCATCGAACCTCACCAATGCTATCAGCCCGAAGTGCCCAACCTTATGTCTCACTCAGCTCTGGGTGTAGATGTGGTAAATCCAGGTTGCATCACAAGCCCTGAATGAATTATTTAAGAATTGCTCTCTATTTCACTGTCCTTGGGTTTTGTTTGTGTAATTCATTTGGTAATGTGATTTATCGGATTTTCTCTGCTGCATTCATGGCGCTGTACACACGCTTCATTCTCTTACGGAGACATATAAATCCATGGGTTTGAAGATTCTTACTAGTCAGGTGTATTCCTAGGCGTTGAATATGGGGTGTTTAGTCCATTTCGTTGAGCAAGGGGTAGGTCTTGACTATTACATATTTGGCTTATGGAAAGGTATCTGTGCTAATTTCTATCTTTGGTTTTATGCAGCACCCCAACTCACCTTTCCCCATAAGCAAGCATAAGTTGGTTTTCTAAATTTGAGACCCTGTTCTGTTTTGTAATTCAGTTCATGTGTAGCCAAGTTTACATTCCGTGTAGTAGTGATATCTTATGATGTTTCATTTTCTGTGTGACTTATTTCACTTAGAATCATCGTACCTGAATCCACTTATTATGCCGCAACGGGCCTGATGACATAGATTTCATTGCTGAGTGATATTCCATTGTACGTACGTACCACAACTTCTTTATCCATTTTTCACATTCTGGGATATTTAACTTGTACCGTAGACGAGGTTCTTGTAAACAGAGCCGTCCGACACTTTGGGGTGGCTGTGTGTTTTTGATTTTAATTTCCCTCAGCTATAGGACCATAAGTGGAAGTGCCGTAGGCTCCGTAGCTTTGTTTTTTCGGTGTTCCGGGAAACACCATACACTTCTCCAGAGTGGCTGTTGGCAATTTACATCCCGCCCATCAGCATAACAAGGCTCCCGGTTCTCCATGGCCTGTGCTGCATTTCTGGATTTTACACTTTTTTCAGATGGCCCTTTTGACCGGGGGGCAGTGAGACTTCATTGTAGTGCAGATTTCTTTAACATGCTTGCTTGGTTCGCCAAAAAGGGCGTATGCGTTTTTTCCTGAATATATTCAGGAAAAAACGCATACGCCCTTTTTGGCCAAGAGCATCATTGTCGACGTTCTGCCTCTTTTCCTATGCTTTAAATGCAATTCCCGTCTACCCCCTGAAATCGTTTTCCTGCAATTCTGCCCCACTTACAAGTCGTCTTCGCAGCCTTCCTTCAATATATTTTTGGACGATAGCTGTCATTTATAATTCTGCAGGTTTGTGAGTTACAGTGCCCCTGAGCTCCTTTCTTCAACTCGCTATCTTGTGAGCTTGCCGCAAACTCACAGGATTGCTTCAGGCCCTAATCTGGTTCCGGCACGGCATGCTGAGCCTTTGGTTAATTCCTCTTCCTGGTGGGAAATGAGCGTTAAATTTGCCCGTGCAGACACCTACAGCTAGTCTCTCATTGGTTCTCCCTATTCCTTTTCATCTTGCGCAGAAATTGCAAACTGTGCCCAACAGGAGGTTAAAGGCACTGACTCTCCAAGTGGGGAGAGTGTTCGTAAAGTGTCTGGAATGGTGAACCCGAGTAAAAGGGGATGAAAACTGAGTTGCATTTGAAAACGTTTGCCAGTCACACGGTGCACCATACTGTGGGTTTCCCATGCATGTTTTAGCTGAAGGAAGAATCCCTTAAACTTGGAGAGTTGGGACCCATAGAATGGGTACCATGCTGTATGACTTCAAAGGGTCTGCATTTGCTCATTGAACCTCACCAATGCTATCAGCCCGAAGTGCCCAACCTTATGTCTCACTCAGCTCTGGGTGTAGATGTGGTAAATCCAGGTTGCATCACAAGCCCTGAATGAATTATTTAAGAATTGCTCTCTATTTCACTGTCCTTGGGTTTTGTTTGTGTAAATCATTTGGTAATGTGATTTATCGGATTTTCTCTGCTGCATTCATGCCGCTGTACACACGCTTCATTCTCTTACGGAGACATATAAATCCATGGGTTTGAAGATTCTTACTAGTCAGGTGTATTCCTAGGCGTTGAATATGGGGTGTTTAGTCCATTTCGTTGAGCAAGGGGTAGGTCTTGACTATTACATATTTGGCTTATGGAAAGGTATCTGTGCTAATTTCTATCTCTGGTTTTATGCAGCACCCCAACTCACCTTTCCCCATAAGCAAGCATAAGTTGGTTTTCTAAATTTGAGACCCTGTTCTGTTTTGTAATTCAGTTCATGTGTTGCCAAGTTTACATTCCGTGTAGTAGTGATATCTTATGATGTTTCATTTTCTGTGTGACTTATTTCACTTAGAATCATCGTACCTGAATCCACTCATTATGCCGCGACGGGCCTGATGACATAGATTTCATTGCTGTGTGATATTCCATTGTACGTACGTACCACAACTTCTTTATCCATTTTTCACATTCTGGGATATTTAACTTGTACCGTAGATGAGGTTCTTGTAAACAGAGCCGCCCGAGACTTTTGGGTGGCTGTGTGTTTTTGATTTTAATTTTCCTAAGCTATAGGACCATAAGGGGAAGTGCCGTAGGCTCCGTTGCTTTGTTTTTTAGATGTTCCGGGAAACACCATACATTTTTCCAGACTGGCTGTTGGCAATTTACATCCCGCCCATCAGCATAACAAGGCTCGCTGTTCTCCATGGCCTGTGCTGCCTTTCTGGATTTTACACTTTTTTCAGATGGCCCTTTTGACAGGGGGGCAGTGAGACTTCATTGTAGTGCAGATTTCCTTAACATGCTTGCTTGGTTGGCCAAAAAGGACGTATGCGTTTTTTCCTGAATATATTCAGGAAAAAACGCATACGCCCTTTTTGGCGAAGAGCATCATTGTCGACGTTCTGCCCCTTTTCCTATGCTTTAAATGCAATTCCCGTCTACCCCCTGAAATCGTTTTCCTGCAAATCTGTCCCGCTTACAAGTCGTCTTCGCAGCCTTCCTTCAATATATTTTTGGACGATAGCTGTCATATATAACTCTGCAGGTTTGTGAGTTACAGTGCCCCTGAGCTCCTTTCTTCAACTCGCTATCTTGTGAGCTGGCCGCAAACCCACAGGATTGCTTCAGGCCCTAATCTGGTTCCGGCACGGCATGCTGAGCCTTTGGTTAATTCCTCTTCCTGGTGGGAAATGAGCGTTAAATTTGCCCGTGCAGACACCTACAGCTAGTCTCTCATTGGTTCTCCCTATTCCTTTTCATCTTGCGCAGAAATTGCAAACTGTGCCCAACAGGAGGTTAAAGGCACTGACTCTCCAAGTGGGGAGAGTGTTCGTAAAGTGTCTGGAATGGTGAACCCGAGTAAAAGGGGATGAAAACTGAGATGCATTTGAAAACGTTTGCCAGTCACACGGTGCACCATACTGTGGGTTTCCCATGCATGTTTTAGCTGAAGGAAGAATCCCTTAAACTTGGAGAGTTGGGACCCATGGAATGGGTACCATGCTGTATGACTTCAAAGGGTCTGCATTTGCTCATTGAACCTCACCAATGCTATCAGCCCAAAGTGCCCAACCTTATGTCTCACTCAGCTCTGGGTGTAGATGTGGTAAATCCAGGTTGCATCACAAGCCCTGAATGAATTATTTAAGAATTGCTCTCTATTTCACTGTCCTCGGGTTTTGTTTGTGTAATTCATTTGGTAATGTGATTTATCGGATTTTCTCTGCTGCATTCATGCCGCTGTACACACGCTTCATTCTCTTATGGAGACATATAAATCCATGGGTTTGAAGATTCTTACTAGTCAGGTGTATTCCTAGGCGTTGAATATGGGGTGTTTAGTCCATTTCGTTGAGCAAGGGGTAGGTCTTGACTATTACATATTTGGCTTATGGAAAGATATCTGTGCTAATTTCTATCTCTGGTTTTATGCAGCACCCCAACTCACCTTTCCCCATAAGCAAGCATAAGTTGAGTTTTCTAAATTTGAGACCCTGTTCTGTTTTGTACTTCAGTTCATGTGTAGCCAAGTTTACATTCCGTGTAGTAGTGATATCTTATGATGTTTCATTTTCTGTGTGACTTATTTCACTTAGAATCATCGTACCTGAATCCACTCATTATGCCGCGACAGGCCTGATGACATAGATTTCATTGCTGAGTGATATTCCATTGTACGTACGTACCACAATTTCTTTATCCATTTTTCACATTCTGGGATATTTAACTTGTACCGTAGACGAGGTTCTTGTAAACAGAGCCGTCCGACACTTTGGGGTGGCTGTGTGTTTTTGATTTTTATTTCCCTCAGCTATAGGACCATAAGTGGAAGTGCCGTAGGCTCCGTAGCTTTGTTTTTTCGGTGTTCCGGGAAACACCATACACTTCTCCAGAGTGGTTGTTGGCAATTTACATCCCGCCCATCAGCATAACAAGGCTCCCGGTTCTCCATGGCCTGTGCTGCATTTCTGGATTTTACACTTTTTTCAGATGGCCCTTTTGACCGGGGGGCAGTGAGACTTCATTGTAGTGCAGATTTCTTTAACATGCTTGCTTGGTTGGCCAAAAAGGGCGTATGCGTTTTTTCCTGAATATATTCAGGAAAAAACGCATACGCCCTTTTTGGCCAAGAGCATCATTGTCGACGTTCTGCCTCTTTTCCTATGCTTTAAATGCAATTCCCGTCTACCCCCTGAAATCGTTTTCCTGCAAATCTGTCCCGCTTACAAGTCGTCTTCGCAGCCTTCCTTCAATATATTTTTGGACGATAGCTGTCATTTATAACTCTGCAGGTTTGTGAGTTACAGTGCCCCTGAGCTCCTTTCTTCAACTCGCTATCTTGTGAGCTGGCGGCAAACCCACAGGATTGCTTCAGGCCCTAATCTGGTTCCGGCACGGCATGCTGAGCCTTTGGTTAATTCCTCTTCCTGGTGGGAAATGAGCATTAAATTTGCCCGTGCAGACACCTAGAGCTAGTCTCTCATTCGTTCTCCCTATTCCTTTTCATCTTGCGCAGAAATTGCAAACTGTGCCCCACAGGAGGTTAAAGGCACTGACTCTCCAAGTGGGGAGAGTGTTCGTAAAGGGTCTGGAATGGTGAACCCGAGTAAAAGGGGACGAAAACTGAGATGCATTTGAAAACGTTTGCCAGTCACTCGGTGCACCATACTGTGGGTTTCCCATGCATGTTTTAGCTGAAGGAAGTATCCCTTAAACTTGGAGATTTGGGACCCATGGAATGGGTACCATGCTCTATGACTTCAAAGGGTCTGCATTTGCTCATCGAACCTCACCAATGCTATCAGCCCGAAGTGCCCAACCTTATGTCTCACTCAGCTCTGGGTGTAGATGTGGTAAATCCAGGTTGCATCACAAGCCCTGAATGAATTATTTAAGAATTGCTCTCTATTTCACTGTCCTTGGGTTTTGTTTGTGTAATTCATTTGGTAATGTGATTTATCGGATTTTCTCTGCTGCATTCATGGCGCTGTACACACGCTTCATTCTCTTACGGAGACATATAAATCCATGGGTTTGAAGATTCTTACTAGTCAGGTGTATTCCTAGGCGTTGAATATGGGGTGTTTAGTCCATTTCGTTGAGCAAGGGGTAGGTCTTGACTATTACATATTTGGCTTATGGAAAGGTATCTGTGCTAATTTCTATCTTTGGTTTTATGCAGCACCCCAACTCACCTTTCCCCATAAGCAAGCATAAGTTGGTTTTCTAAATTTGAGACCCTGTTCTGTTTTGTAATTCAGTTCATGTGTAGCCAAGTTTACATTCCGTGTAGTAGTGATATCTTATGATGTTTCATTTTCTGTGTGACTTATTTCACTTAGAATCATCGTACCTGAATCCACTTATTATGCCGCAACGGGCCTGATGACATAGATTTCATTGCTGAGTGATATTCCATTGTACGTACGTACCACAACTTCTTTATCCATTTTTCACATTCTGGGATATTTAACTTGTACCGTAGACGAGGTTCTTGTAAACAGAGCCGTCCGACACTTTGGGGTGGCTGTGTGTTTTTGATTTTAATTTCCCTCAGCTATAGGACCATAAGTGGAAGTGCCGTAGGCTCCGTAGCTTTGTTTTTTCGGTGTTCCGGGAAACACCATACACTTCTCCAGAGTGGCTGTTGGCAATTTACATCCCGCCCATCAGCATAACAAGGCTCCCGGTTCTCCATGGCCTGTGCTGCATTTCTGGATTTTACACTTTTTTCAGATGGCCCTTTTGACCGGGGGGCAGTGAGACTTCATTGTAGTGCAGATTTCTTTAACATGCTTGCTTGGTTCGCCAAAAAGGGCGTATGCGTTTTTTCCTGAATATATTCAGGAAAAAACGCATACGCCCTTTTTGGCCAAGAGCATCATTGTCGACGTTCTGCCTCTTTTCCTATGCTTTAAATGCAATTCCCGTCTACCCCCTGAAATCGTTTTCATGCAAATCTGTCCCGCTTACAAGTCGTCTTCGCAGCCTTCCTTCAATATATTTTTGGACGATAGCTGTCATTTATAACTCTGCAGGTTTGTGAGTTACAGTGCCCCTGAGCTCCTTTCTTCAACTCGCTATCTTGTGAGCTGGCCGCAAATCCGCAGGATTGCTTCAGGCCCTAATCTGGTTCCGGCACGGCATGCTGAGCCTTTGGTTAATTCCTCTTCCTGGTGGGAAATGGGCGTTAAATTTGCCCGTGCAGACACCTACAGCTAATCTCTCATTGGTTCTCCCTATTCCTTTTCATCTTGCGCAGAAATTGCAAACTGTGCCCAACAGGAGGTTAAAGGCACTGACTCTCCAAGTGGGGAGAGTGTTCGTAAAGGGTCTGGAATGGTGAACCCGAGTAAAAGGGGACGAAAACTGAGATGCATTTGAAAACGATTGCCAGTCACACGGTGCACCATACTGTGGGTTTCCCATGCATGTTTTAGCTGAAGGAAGAATCCCTTAAACTTGGAGAGTTGGGACCCATAGAATGGGTACCATGCTGTATGACTTCAAAGGGTCTGCATTTGCTCATTGAACCTCACCAATGCTATCAGCCCAAAGTGCCCAACCTTATGTCTCACTCAGCTCTGGGTGTAGATGTGGTAAATCCAGGTTGCATCACAAGCCCTGAATGAATTATTTAAGAATTGCTCTCTATTTCACTGTCCTTGGGTTTTGTTTGTGTAATTCATTTGGTAATGTGATTTATCGGATTTTCTCTGCTGCATTCATGCCGATGTACACACGCTTCATTCTCTTACGGAGACATATAAATCCATGGGTTTGAAGATTCTTACTAGTCAGTTGTATACCTAGGCGTTGAATATGGGGTGTTTAGTCCATTTCGTTGAGCAAGGGGTAGGTCTTGACTATTACATATTTGGCTTATGGAAAGGTATCTGTGCTAATTTCTATCTCTGGTTTTATGCAGCACCCCAACTCACCTTTCCCCATAAGCAAGCATAAGTTGGTTTTCTAAATTTGAGACCCTGTTCTGTTTTGTAATTCAGTTCATGTGTAGCCAAGTTTACATTCCGTGTAGTAGTGATATCTTATGATGTTTCATTTTCTGTGTGACTTATTTCACTTAGAATCATCGTACCTGAATCCACTCATTATGCCGCAACGGGCCTGATGACATAGATTTCATTGGTGACTGATATTCCATTGTACGTACGTACCACAACTTCTTTATCCATTTTTCACATTCTGGGATATTTAACTTGTACCGTAGACGAGGTTCTTGTAAACAGAGCCGTCCGACACTTTGGGGTGGCTGTGTGTTTTTGATTTTAATTTTCCTAAGCTATAGGACCATAAGGGGAAGTGCCGTAGGCTCCGTTGCTTTGTTTTTTAGATGTTCCGGGAAACACCATACATTTTTCAAGACTGGCTGTTGGCAATTTACATCCCGCCCATCAGCATAACAAGGCTCGCTGTTCTCCATGGCCTGTGCTGCCTTTCTGGATTTTACACTTTTTTCAGATGGCCCTTTTGACCGGGGGGCAGTGAGACTTCATTGTAGTGCAGATTTCTTTAACATGCTTGCTTGGTTGGCCAAAAAGGGCGTATGCGTTTTTTCCTGAATATATTCAGGAAAAAACGCATACGCCCTTTTTGGCCAAGAGCATCATTGTCGACGTTCTGCCTCTTTTCCTATGCTTTAAATGCAATTCCCGTCTACCCCCTGAAATCGTTTTCCTGCAATTCTGCCCCACTTACAAGTCGTCTTCGCAGCCTTCCTTCAATATATTTTTGGACGATAGCTGTCATTTATAACTCTGCAGGTTTGTGAGTTACAGTGCCCCTGAGCTCATTTCTTCAACTCGCTATCTTGTGAGCTGGCCGCAAACCCACAGGATTGCCTCAGGCCCTAATCTGGTTCCGGCACGGCATGCTGAGCCTTTGGTTAATTCCTCTTCCTGGTGGGAAATGAGCATTAAATTTGCCCGTGCAGACACCTAGAGCTAGTGTCTAATTCGTTCTCCCTCTTCCTTTTCATCTTGCGCAGAAATTGCAAACTGTGCCCAACAGGAGGTTAAAGGCACTGACTCTCCAAGTGGGGAGAGTGTTCGTAAAGGGTCTGGAATGGTGAACCCGAGTAAAAGGGGATGAAAACTGAGATGCATTTGAAAACGTTTGCCAGTCACACGGTGCACCATACTGTGGGTTTCCCATGCATGTTTTAGCTGAAGGAAGAATCCCTTAAACTTGGAGAGTTGGGACCCATGGAATGGGTACCATGCTGTATGACTTCAAAGGGTCTGCATTTGCTCATCGAACCTCACCAATGCTATCAGCCCGAAGTGCCCAACCTTATGTCTCACTCAGCTCTGGGTGTAGATGTGGTAAATCCTGGTTGCATCACAAGCCCTGAATGAATTATTTAAGAATTGCTCTCTATTTCACTGTCCTTGGGTTTTGTTTGTGTAATTCATTTTGATAATGGGATTTATCAGATTTTCTCTGCTGCATTCATGCCGCTGTACACACGCTTCATTCTCTTACGGAGACATATAAATCCATGGGTTTGAAGATTCTTACTAGTCAGGTGTATTCCTAGGCGTTGAATATGGGGTGTTTAGTCCATTTCGTTGAGCAAGGGGTAGGTCTTGACTATTACATATTTGGCTTATGGAAAGGTATCTGTGCTAATTTCTATCTCTGGTTTTATGCAGCACCCCAACTCACCTTTCCCCTTAAGCAAGCATAAGTTGGTTTTCTAAATTTGAGACCCTGTTCTGTTTTGTAATTCAGTTCATGTGTAGCCAAGTTTACATTCCGTGTAGTAGTGATATCTTATGATGTTTCATTTTCTGTGTGACTTATTTCACTTAGAATCATCGTACCTGAATCCACTCATTATGCCGCGACGGGCCTGATGACATAGATTTCATTGCTGAGTGATATTCCATTGTACGTACGTACCACAACTTCTTTATCCATTTTTCACATTCTGGGATATTTAACTTGTACCGTAGACGAGGTTCTTGTAAACAGAGCCGTCCGACACTTTGGGGTGGCTGTGTGTTTTTGATTTTAATTTCCCTAAGCTATAGGACCATAAGTGGAAGTGCCGTAGGCTCCGTAGCTTTGTTTTTTCGGTGTTCCGGGAAACACCATACACTTCTCCAGAGTGGCTGTTGGCAATTTACATCCCGCCCATCAGCATAACAAGGCTCCCTATTCTCCTTGGCCTGTGCTGCCTTTCTGGATTTTACACTTTTTTCAGATGGCCCTTTTGATCCGGGGGCAGTGAGACTTCATTGTAGTGCAGATTTCTATAACATGCCTGCTTGGTTGGCCAAAAAGGGCGTATGCGTTTTTTCCTGAATATATTCAGGAAAAAACGCATACGCCCTTTTTGGCCAAGAGCATCATTGTCGACGTTCTGCCTCTTTTCCTATGCTTTAAATGAAATTCCCGTCTGCCCCCTGAAATCGTTTTCCTGCAAATCTGCCCCGCTTACAAGTCGTCTTTGCAGCCTTCCTTCAATATATTTTTGGACGATAGCTGTCATTTATAACTCTGCAGGTTTGTGAGTTACAGTGCCCCTGAGCTCCTTTCTATAACTCGCTATCTTGTGAGCTGGCTGCCAAGCCGCAGGATTGCTTCAGGTCCTAATCTGGTTCCGGCACGGCATGCTGAGCCTTTGGTTAATTCCTCTTCCTGGTGGGAAATGAGCGTTAAATTTGCCCGTGCAGACACCTAGAGCTAGTCTCTCATTCGCTCGCCCTATTCCTTTTCATCTTGCGCAGAAATTGCAAACTGTGCCCAACAGGAGGTTAAAGGCACTGACTCTCCAAGTGGGGAGAGTGTTCGTAAAGGGTCTGGAATGGTGAACCCGAGTAAAAGGGGACGAAAACTGAGATGCATTTGAAAACGTTTGCCAGTCACACGGTGCACCATACTGTGGGTTTCCCATGCATGTTTTAGCTGAAGGAAGAATCCCTTAAACTTGGAGAGTTGGGACCCATGGAATGGGTACCATGATGTATGACTTCAAAGGGTCTGCATTTGCTCATCGAACCTCACCAATGCTATCACCCCGAAGTGCCCAACCTTATGTCTCACTCAGCTCTGGGTGTAGATGTGGTAAATCCGGGTTGCATCACAAGCCCTGAATGAATTATTTAACAATTGTTCTCTATTTCACTGTCCTTGGGTTTTGTTTGTGTAATTCATTTTGATAATGGGATTTATCGGATTTTCTCTGCTGCATTCATGCCGCTGTACACACGCTTCATTCCCTTACGGAGACATATAAATCCATGGGTTTGAAGATTCTTACTAGTCAGGTGTATTCCTAGGCGTTGAATATGGGGTGTTTAGTCCATTTCGTTGAGCAAGGGGTAGGTCTTGACTATTACATATTTGGCTTATGGAAAGGTATCTGTGCTAATTTCTATCTCTGGTTTTATGCAGCACCCCAACTCACCTTTCCCCTTAAGCAAGCATAAGTTGGTTTTCTAAATTTGAGACCCTGTTCTGTTTTGTAATTCAGTTCATGTGTAGCCAAGTTTACATTCCGTGTAGTAGTGATATCTTATGATGTTTCATTTTCTGTGTGACTTATTTCACTTAGAATCATCGTACCTGAATCCACTCATTATGCCGCGACGGGCCTGATGACATAGATTTCATTGCTGAGTGATATTCCATTGTACGTACGTACCACAACTTCTTTATCCATTTTTCACATTCTGGGATATTTAACTTGTACCGTAGACGAGGTTCTTGTAAACAGAGCCGTCCGACACTTTGGGGTGGCTGTGTGTTTTTGATTTTAATTTCCCTAAGCTATAGGACCATAAGTGGAAGTGCCGTAGGCTCCGTAGCTTTGTTTTTTCGGTGTTCCGGGAAACACCATACACTTCTCCAGAGTGGCTGTTGGCAATTTACATCCCGCCCATCAGCATAACAAGGCTCCCGGTTCTCCATGGCCTGTGCTGCCTTTCTGGATTTTACACTTTTTTCAGATGGCCCTTTCGACCGGGGGGCAGTGAGACTTCATTGTAGTGCAGATTTCTTTAACATGCTTGCTTGGTTGGCCAAAAAGAGCGTATGCGTTTTTTCCTGAATATATTCAGGAAAAAACGCATACGCCCTTTTTGGCCAAGAGCATCATTGTCGACGTTCTGCCTCTTTTCCTATGCTTTAAATGCAATTCCCGTGTACCCCCTGAAATCGTTTTCCTGCAAATCTGTCCCGCTTACAAGTCGTCTTCGCAGCCTTCCTTGAATATATTTTTGGACGATAGCTGTCATTTGTAACTCTGCAGGTTTGTGAGTTACAGTGCCCCTGAGCTCCTTTCTTCAACTCTCTATGTTGTGAGTTGGCCGCAAACCCACAGGATTGCTTCAGGCCCTAATCTGGTTCCGGCACGGCATGCTGAGCCTTTGGTTAATTCCTCTTCCTGGTGGGAAATGAGCGTTAAATTTGCCCGTGCAGACACCTAGAGCTAGTCTCTCATTGGTTCTCCCTATTCCTTTTCATCTTGCACAGAAATTGCAAACTGTGCCTAACAGGAGGTTAAAGGCACTGACTCTCCAAGTGGGGAGAGTGTTCGTAAAGGGTCTGGAATGGTGAACCCGAGTAAAAGGGGACGAAAACTGAGATGCATTTGAAAACGTTTGCCAGTCACACGGTGCACCATACTGTGGGTTTTCCATGCATGTTTTAGCTGAAGGAAGAATCCCTTAAACTTGGAGAGTTGGGACCCATGGAATGGGTACCATGCTGTATGACTTCAAAGGGTCTGCATTTGCTCATCGAACCTCACCAATGCTATCAGCCCGAAGTGCCCAACCTTATGTCTCACTCAGCTCTGGGTGTAGATGTGGTAAATCCAGGTTGCATCACAAGCCCTGAATGAATTATTTAAGAATTGCTCTCTATTTCACTGTCCTTGGGTTTTGTTTGTGTAATTCATTTTGTTAAGGGGATTTATCGGATTTTCTATGCTGCATTCATGCCGCTGTACACACGCTTCATTCTCTTACGGAGACATATAAATCCATGGGTTTGAAGATTCTTACTAGTCAGGTGTATTCCTAGGCGTTGAATATGGGGTGTTTAGTCCATTTCGTTGAGCAAGGGGTAGGTCTTGACTATTACATATTTGGCTTATGGAAAGGTATCTGTGCTAATTTCTATCTCTGGTTTTATGCAGCACCCCAACTCACCTTTCCCCTTAAGCAAGCATAAGTTGGTTTTCTAAATTTGAGACCCTGTTCTGTTTTGTAATTCACTTCATGTGTAGCCAAGTTTACATTCCGTGTAGTAGTGATATCTTACGATGTTTCATTTTCTGTGTGACTTATTTCACTTAGAATCATCGTACCTGAATCCACTCATTATGCCGCGACGGGCCTGATGACATAGATTTCATTGCTGAGTGATATTCCATTGTACGTACGTACCACAACTTCTTTATCCATTTTTCACATTCTGGGATATTTAACTTGTACCGTAGACGAGGTTCTTGTAAACAGAGCCGTCCGACACTTTGGGGTGGCTGTGTGTTTTTGATTTTAATTTCCCTAAGCTATAGGACCATAAGTGGAAGTGCCGTAGGCTCCATAGCTTTGTTTTTTCGGTGTTCCGGGAAACACCATACACTTCTCCAGTGTGGCTGTTGGCAATTTACATCCCGCCCATCAGCATAACAAGGCTGCCGGTTCTCCATGGCCTGTGCTGCCTTTCTGGATTTTACACTTTTTTCAGATGGCCCTTTTGACCGGGGGGCAGTGAGACTTCATTGTAGTGCAGATTTCTTTAACATGCTTGCTTGGTTGGCCAAAAAGGGCGTATGCGTTTTTTCCTGAATATATTCAGGAAAAAACGCATACGCCCTTTTTGGCCAAGAGCATCATTGTCGACGTTCTGCCTCTTTTCCTATGCTTTAAATGCAATTCCCGTCTACCCCCTGAAATCGTTTTCCTGCAAATCTGTCCCGCTTACAAGTCGTCTTCGCAGCCTTCCTTCAATATATTTTTGGACGATAGCTGTCATTTATAACTCTGCAGGTTTGTGAGTTACAGTGCCCCTGAGCTCCTTTCTTCAACTCGCTATCTTGTGAGCTGGCCGCAAACCCACAGGATTGCCTCAGGTCCTAATCTGGTTCCGGCACGGCATGCTGAGCCTTTGGTTAATTCCTCTTCCTGGTGGGAAATGAGCGTTAAATTTGCCCGTGCAGACACCTAGAGCTAGTCTCTCATTCGCTCTCCCTATTCCTTTACATCTTGCGCAGAAATTGCAAACTGTGCCCAACAGGAGGTTAAAGGCACTGACTCTCCAAGTGGGGAGAGTGTTCGTAAAGGGTCTGGAATGGTGAACCCGAGTAAAAGGGGACGAAAACTGAGATGCATTTGAAAACGTTTGCCAGTCACACGGTGCACCATACTGTGGGTTTCCCATGCATGTTTTAGCTGAAGGAAGAATCCCTTAAACTTGGAGAGTTGGGACCCATAGAATGGGTACCATGCTGTATGACTTCAAAGGGTCTGCATTTGCTCATCGAACCTCACCAATGCTATCAGCCCAAAGTGCCCAACCTTATGTCTCACTCAGCTCTGGGTGTAGATGTGGTAAATCCAGGTTGCATCACAAGCCCTGAATGAATTATTTAAGAATTGCTCTCTATTTCACTGTCCTTGGGTTTTGTTTGTGTAATTCATTTGGTAATGGGATTTATCGGATTTTCTATGCTGCATTCATGCCGCTGTACACACGCTTCATTCTCTTATGGAGACATATAAATCCATGGGTTTGAAGATTCTTACTAGTCAGGTGTATTCCTAGACGTTGAATATGGGGTGTTTAGTCCATTTCGTTGAGCAAGGGGTAGGTCTTGACTATTACATATTTGGCTTATGGAAAGGTATCTGTGCTAATTTCTATCTCTGGTTTTATGCAGCACCCCAACTCACCTTTCCCCTTAAGCAAGCATAAGTTGGTTTTCTAAATTTGAGACCCTGTTCTGTTTTGTAATTCAGTTCATGTGTAGCCAAGTTTACATTCCGTGTAGTAGTGATATCTTATGATGTTTCATTTTCTGTGTGACTTATTTCACTTAGAATCATCGTATCTGAATCCACTCATTATGCCGCGACGGGCCTGATGACATAGATTTCATTGCTGAGTGATATTCCATTGTACGTACGTACCACAACTTCTTTATTCATTTTTCACATTCTGGGATATTTAACTTGTACCGTAGACGAGGTTCTTGTAAACAGAGCCGTCCGACACTTTGGGGTGGCTGTGTGTTTTTGATTTTAATTACCCTAAGCTATAGGACCATAAATAGAAGTGCCGTAGGCTCCTTACGTTTGTTTTTTCGGTATTCCGGGAAACACCATACACTTCTCCAGAGTGGCTGTTGGCAATTTACATCCCGCCCATCAGCATAACAAGGCTCCCTGTTCTCCATGGCCTGTGCTGCCTTTGGGATTTTACACTTTTTTCAGATGGCCCTTTTGAACGGGGGGCAGTGAGACTTCATTGTAGTGCAGATTTCTTTAACATGCTTGCTTGGTTGGCCAAAAAGGGCGTATGCGTTTTTTCCTGAATATATTCAGGAAAAAACGCATACGCCCTTTTTGGCCAAGAGCATCATTGTCGACGTTCTGCCTCTTTTCCTATGCTTTAAATGCAATTCCCGTCTACCCCCTGAAATCGTTTTCCTGCAAATCTGTCCCGCTTACAAGTCGTCTTCGCAGCCTTCCTTCAATATATTTTTGGACGATAGCTGTCATTTATAACTCTGCAGGTTTGTGAGTTACAGTGCCCCTGAGCTCCTTTCTTCAACTCGCTATCTTGTGAGCTGGCCGCAAACCCACAGGATTGCCTCAGGCCCTAATCTGGTTCCGGCACGGCATGCTGAGCCTTTCGTTAATTCCTCTTCCTGGTGGGAAATGAGCGTTAAATTTGCCCGTGCAGACACCTAGAGCTAGTCTCTCATTCGTTCTCCCTATTCCTTTTCATCTTGCGCAGAAATTCCAAACTGTGCCCAACAGGAGGTTAAAGGCACTAACTCTCCAAGTGGGGAGAGTGTTCGTAAAGGGTCTGGAATGGTGAACCCGAGTAAAAGGGGACGAAAACTGAGATGCATTTGAAAACGTTTGCCAGTCACACGGTGCACCATACTGTGGGTTTCCCATGCATGTTTTAGCTGAAGGAAGAATCCCTTAAACTTGGAGAGTTGGGACCCATGGAATGGGTACCATGCTGTATGACTTCAAAGGGTCTGCATTTGCTCATCGAACCTCACCAATGCTATCAGCCCGAAGTGCCCAACCTTATGTCTCACTCAGCTCTGGGTGTAGATGTGGTAAATCCAGGTTGCATCACAAGCCCTGAATGAATTATTTAAGAATTGCTCTCTATTTCACTGTCCTTGGGTTCTGTTTGTGTAATTCATTTTGTTAAGGGGATTTATCGGATTTTCTATGCTGCATTCATGCCGCTGTACACACGCTTCATTCTCTTACGGAGACATATAAATCCATGGGTTTGAAGATTCTTACTAGTCAGGTGTATTCCTAGGCGTTGAATATGGGGTGTTTAGTCCATTTCGTTGAGCAAGGGGTAGGTCTTGACTATTACATATTTGGCTTATGGAAAGGTATCTGTGCTAATTTCTATCTCTGGTTTTATGCAGCACCCCAACTCACCTTTCCCCTTAAGCAAGCATAAGTTGGTTTTCTAAATTTGAGACCCTGTTCTGTTTTGTAATTCACTTCATGTGTAGCCAAGTTTACATTCCGTGTAGTAGTGATATCTTACGATGTTTCATTTTCTGTGTGACTTATTTCACTTAGAATCATCGTACCTGAATCCACTCATTATGCCGCGACGGGCCTGATGACATAGATTTCATTGCTGAGTGATATTCCATTGTACGTACGTACCACAACTTCTTTATCCATTTTTCACATTCTGGGATATTTAACTTGTACCGTAGACGAGGTTCTTGTAAACAGAGCCGTCCGACACTTTGGGGTGGCTGTGTGTTTTTGATTTTAATTTCCCTAAGCTATAGGACCATAAGTGGAAGTGCCGTAGGCTTCGTAGCTTTGTTTTTTCGGTGTTCCGGGAAACACCATACACTTCTCCAGAGTGGCTGTTGGCAATTTACATCCCACCCATCAGCATAACAAGGCTCCCGGTTCTCCATGGCCTGTGCTGCCTTTCTGGATTTTACACTTTTTTCAGATGGCCCTTTTGACCGGGGGGCAGTGAGACTTCATTGTAGTGCAGATTTCTTTAACATGCTTGCTTGGTTGGCCAAAAAGGGCGTATGCGTTTTTTCCTGAATATCAGGAAAAAACGAATATGCCCTTTTTGGCCAAGAGCATCATTGTCGACGTTCTGCCTCTTTTCCTATGCTTTAAATGCAATTCCCGTCTACCCCCTGAAATCGTTTTCCTGCAAATCTGTCCCGCTTACAGGTCGTCTTCGCAGCCTTCCTTCAATATATTTTTGGACGATAGCTGTCATTTGTAACTCTGCAGGTTTGTGAGTTACAGTGCCCCTGAGCTCCTTTCTTCAACTCGCTATCTTGTGAGCTGGCGGCAAACCCACAGGATTGCTTCAGGCCCTAATCTGGTCCTGGCACGGCATGCTGAGCCTTTGGTTAATTCCTCTTCCTGGTGGGAAATGATCGTTAAATTTGCCCGTGCACACACCTACAGCTAGTCTCTCATTGGTTCTCCCTATTCCTGTTCATCTTGCGCAGAAATTGCAAACTGTGCCAAACAGGAGGTTAAAGGCACTGACTCTCCAAGTGGGTAGAGAGTTAGTAAAGCGTCTGGAATGGTGAACCCAAGTACCAGGGAACGAAACCTGAGAGGCATTTAAAATCGTTTCCCAGTCACACGGCGGACCATACTCTGGGATTCCCAAGCATGTTTAAGCTGAAGGAAGAATTCCTTAAACCTGGAGAGTTGGGACCCATGGAATGGGTACCATGCAGTATGACTTCAAAGGGTCTGCATTTGCTCACTGAACCTCACCAATACTATCAGTCAGAAGTGTCCAGCCTTATGTCTCACCCAGCTCTGGGTGTAGATGTGGTAAATCCAGGTTGCATCACAAGCCCTGAATGAATTATTTAAGAATTGCTCTCTATTTCACTGTCATTGTGTTTTGTTTTTGTAATTTAGTTTGATAACGGGATATATCGGATTTTCACTGCTGCTTTTATGCCGCTGTACACACGCTTGATTCTCTTACAGAGACATATAAATCCATGGGTTTGAAGATTCTTACTAGTCAGGTGTATTCCTAGGCGTTGAATATGCGGTGTTGAGTCCATGTCGTTGAGCAAGGAGTAGGTCTTGACTATTACATATTTGGCTTATGGAACGGTATCTGTGCTAATTTCAATCTCTGGTTTTATGCAGCACCCCTACTCACCTTTGCCCTTAAGCAATCATTGGTTGCTTTTCTAAATTTGAGTCCCTGTTCTGTTTTGTAATTCAGTTCATGTGTAGCCAAGTTTACATTCCGTGTATTAGTGATATCGTATGATGTTTCTTGTTTTGTGTGACTTATTTCACTTAGAATCATCGTACCTGAATCCACTCATTATGCCGCGATGGGCCTGATGACCTAGATTTCATTGCTGAGTGTTATTCCAAAGTACGTTCGTACCACAACTTCTTTATCCATTTTTTGCTTTCTGGGATATTTAACTTGTACCGTAGATGAGGTTCTTGTAAACAGAGCCTTCTGAAATTTTAGAGTGGCTGTGTCTTTTGGATTTTAATTTCCCTAAGCTATAGGAGCTTAAGTGGAAGTGCCGTACGCTCTGTTGTTTTGTTTTTTAGGTGTTTCAGGAAACACCATACACTTCTCCAGAGTGGCTGTTGGCAATTTATATCCCGTCCATCAGCATAACAAGGCTCCCTGTTCTCCATGGCCTGTCCTGCCTTTCTGGATTTTACACTTTTTTCAGAAGGCCCTTTTGACCGGGGGGCAGTGAGACTTCATTGTAGTGCAGATTTCCTTTACACGCTTGCTTGGTTGGCCAAAAAGTGCATATGCGTTATTTCCTGAATATATTCAGGTAAAAACGCATACGCCCTTTTTGGCCAAGTGCATCATTGTCGACGTTATGACTCTTTCCTATGCTTTAAATGCAATTCCAGTCTACCCCCTGAAATCGTTTTCCAGCAATTCTGCCCCGCTGTCAAGTCCTCTTCGCAGCCTTCTTCAATGTATTTCTGGACGATAGTTGTCATTTATAACTCTGCAGGTTTGTGAATGACAGTGCCCCTGAGCTCCTTTCTTCAACTCGTTTCCTTGTGAGCTGGCCGCAAAACCGCAGGATTGCTTCAGGCCCTAATCTGGTTCCGGCCCGGCATGCTGAGCCTTTGGTTAATTCCACTTCCTGGAGGGAAATGAGCATAAATTTGCCCGTGCAGACACCTACAGCTAGTCTCTCATTGTTTCTCCCTATTCCTGTTCATCTTGCGCAGAAATTGCACACTGTGTCAAACAGGAGGTTAAAGGCACTGACTCTCCAAGCGGGGAGAGTGTTATTATACCGTCCGGAATGGTCAACCCGAGTATCAGGGGACGAAAACTTAGATGCATTTAAAAACGTTGCGCAGTCACAGGGACCATACTCTGGGTTTCCCATGCATGTTTTAGCTAAAGGAAGAATCCCTTAAACCTGGAGAGTTGGGACCCATGGAATGGGTATCATGCAGTATGACTTCAAAGGGTCTGCATTTGCTCACCGAACCTCACCAATGCTATCAGCTCAAAGTGTCCAGCCTTATGTCTCACCCAGCTCTGGGTGTAGATATGGTAAATCCAGGTTGCATCACAAGTCCTGAATGAATTATTTAAGAATTGCTTTCTATTTCACTGTCATTGTGTTTTGTTTTTATAATTCATTTTGATAATGGGATTTATCGGATTTTCACTGCTGCGTTTATACCGCTGTACACACGCTTGATTCTCTTATGGAGACATATAAATCCATGGGTTTTAAGATTCTTACTAGTCAGGTATATTCCTAGGCGTTGAATTTGGGGTGTTGAGTCTATTTTATTGAGCAAGGAGTAGGTCTTGACTATTGCATATTTGACTTATGGAACGGTATCTGTGCTAATTTCAATCTCTGGTTTTATGTAGCACCCCAACTCACCTTTCGCCTTAAGCAAACATTGGTTGGTTTTCTAAATTTGAGGCCCTGTTTTGTTTTGTAATTCAGTTCATGTGTAGCCAAGTTTACATTCCGTGTATTAGTGATATCTTATGATGTTTCTTTCTCTGTGTGACTAATTTCACTTAGAGTCTTCATACCTGAATCCACTCGTTATGCCGCGACGGGCCTGAAGACATAGATTTCATTGCTGAGTGATATTCCATTGTACGTTCGTAGCACAACTTCTTTATCCATTTTCCGCTTTCTGGGATATTTAACTTGTACCATAGATGAGTATATTGTAAACAGAGCCATTCGAAAATTTGGGGTGGCTGCATCTTTTTTATTTTAATTTCCCTAAACTATAGGACCATAAGTGGAAGTGCCGTAGGCTCCGTTGCTTTGTTTTTTAGGTGTTTGAGGAAACACCATACACTTCTCCAGAGTGGCTGTTGGCAATTTACATCCCGCCCATCAGCATAACAAGGGTTCCTGTTCTCCATGGCCTGTGCTGCCTTTCTGGTTTTTACACTTTTTTCAGATGGCCCTTTTGACCGGGGGGCAGTGAGACTTCATTGTAGTGCAGATTACTTTAACATGCTTGCTTGGTTGGCCAAAAAGGGCGTATGCGTTTTTTCCTGAATATATTCAGGAAAAAACGCATACGCCCTTTTTGGCCAAGTGCATCATTGTCGACGTTCTGCCTCTTTTCCTATGCTTTAAATGCAATTCCAGTCTACCCCCTGAAATCGTTTTCCTGCAATTCTGCCCCGCTTTCAAGTCCTCTTCGCAGCCTACCTTCAATATATTTTTGGACGATAGCTGTCAATTATAACTCTGCCCGTTTGTGAATTACAGTGTCCCTGAGCTCCTTTCTTCAACTCGCTTTCTTGTGAGCTATCCGCAAACCCGCAGGATTGCTTCAGGCCCTAATCTGGTTCCGGCACGGCATGCTGAGCCTTTGGTTAATTCCTCTTCCTGGTGGGAAATGAGCATAAAATTTGCCCATGCAGACACCTACAGCTAGTCACTCATTTGTTCTCCCTATTCCTGTTCATCTTGTGCGGAAATTGCAAACTGTGCCAAACAGGAGGTTAAAGGCACTGACTCTCCAAGTGGTGAGAGTGTTAGTAAATGGTCTGGAATTGTGAACACGAGTAAAAGGGGACGAAAACTGAGATGCATTTGAAAAGACTTCCCGGTCACATGGTGCACCATACTCTGGGGTTCCCAAGCATGTTTAAGTTGAAGGAAGAATCCCTTAAACCTGGAGAGTTGGGACCCATGGAATGGGTACCATGCAGTATGACTTCAAAGGGTCTGCATTTGCTTACGGAACCTCACCAATGCTATCAGCCCGAAGTGTCCAGCCTTATGTCTCACCCATCTCTGGGTGTAGATGTGGTAAATCCAGGTTGCATCACAAGCCCTGAATGAATTATTTAAGGATTGCTCTCTATTTCACTGTCATTGTGTTTTGTTTTTGAAATTTATTTTGATAATGGGATTTAGCTGATTTTCACTGCTGCGTTTATGTCACTGTACACACGCTTGATTCTCTTACCGAGACATATAAATCCATAGGTATTAAGACTCTTACTCGTCCCGTATATTCCTAGGTGCTGAATATGGGGTGTTGAGTCCATTTCGTTGGCCAGGGAGTAGGTTTTTTCTATTACATATTTGGCTTATGGAACGGTATCTGTGCTAATTTCAATCTCTGGTTTTATGCAGCACCCCAACTCTCCTTTATCCTTAAGCAAGCATAAGTTGGTTTTCTAAATCTGAGACCCCGTTCTGTTTTGTAATTCAGTTCATTTGTAGCCTCGTTTATATTCCATGTATTAGTAGTATCGTATGTCTTTTTCTTTTTGAATTATATGACTTCGAATGATCCTACGTAACTCCTCTGGGGTTGTTACAACTGGCCATATTTCATTGATTTTCAGGCTGAGTAATATTCCACTCTACATAAGTGCCACATCTCTATCCATTTTTTCCCTCCACAGACATATAAATTATATCCTAGTCGAGGATCTTTTAAACAGAGAGGCGGTAAACATTGGGGTGCCTGTGTCCTCTCCATTTTTGTTTTTCCCAAGATATACGTCCATGAGTGCAAGTGCCCTGTGCTCTGTAGCTCATTTTTTAGATGCTTTAGTAAACACAATACACTTCTCCAGAGTGACCGTTGGCAATATACATTTCCACTATAAGCCTCACAGGGCTCCCTTTTCTCCTTGCCCTGTCCTGCATTTCTGGTGTTTACACTTTACGAGGAAGGCTCTTCTGACTGATGCGAAGTGATATGTTTTGTAGTATTGATTTCCAGTGCCCACCTGTTTGGTTGGCTAAAAAAGTGTATGCCCTTTTCTTGAATATATACAGAAAAAGACGCATACACCCTTTTTGGCCAACTGCAATGTTGGCAATGTTCAGCCCCTTTTCTTGTGCTTAATGGCGAGTCCTTTCTACCTCTTCCAATCCCTTTCCTGCCATTCTCCGTTGCTTACAAGTCCTTTTCTCTGACTTTCCTCAAGACATTTTTCAGTGAGAGATATTTTCAACTCTGCAGTTTCGTGAATTTTAGTGTCCCTGAGTTCCATTTTTCAACTTCTGTTTATGGGAACTGGCCACAAAGCAGCGGGATTTCCTCAAGCCCTATTCTGTTTCCATGGGCAACCCTAGCCTTTGGTCAATTCGTCTTCCTGATTGGAAATTAGAGTGACATGTGCCTGTCCGAACACCTAGGACTTGTCACTCATTGTTCCTCCTCCTTCTGCTTCATCCTCTGGACAAATTCCAAACAGGATGTTGACAGTGCTGACATCTCCAAGTGGGGAGACTGTTCGTAAAGACGCTGGAGGGGTGAACCCGAGCACCAGGAGATGAGGAGATGAGATGCCTTTTCCAAACTCTTCCCGATCAGACGGTATACCATCCTCTGGGTGTGACAGGCATGTTTTAGGTGTAGGAAGTGTCCCATTCATGTGAGGAGAACACCAGGGCTTTTTCAAAATCAGTGTCTCTCCACAACCCAAACTGGGGAATTTTTTAAGCTACGGCTACACATAGGTTCATTAAGGGCCTTGGGAAGTAGGCAGAGTCCAAACTTTAGATGATTGAAGTCTTCAGGGTCAGAAGCACTCACCACTGGCTTCCCTTAGGTTCCATTTTAACTGTCATTAATAGATGATGTCAATAAAAACATCTATTCTTTTTCAGATTATTTCCCCTTATAGGTTATTGCAAAATATTGAGTGTAGTTCCCTGTGCTATACAGTAGTTCCTTGTTGATGATCGATTTTATACATAGCAGTGTGTATGTGTTAATCCCAAACTGTTAATTTATCCCTCCTCCCACCTTTCCCATTTGGTCTTAATAAATTATAAGATTTTATACTTCTCAGAAATGGGGGAGCTGAAAGAGAGGTATCATTTTCAATGGAAAAGCATTTAAAACAAGATTGAAGCTTTAACCAAGATTATTAGATGTACATCCTTGGAAAGAAATCACTTCGTTTCTCTAGTATTGACCTGACAAATAAGACCTTTTCACTGAACTTGCTTATAATAAAGTGATGGAAATATCAAATGGAAGTGTTAGAAACATCTTATTTTACCCGAGCCTTATACACTGTTCTATGTTAATTACAGTTTGGCTCACACATCTGTTCATTGAAGTTACAATGTTCTCAATTTCTGTTACTGATCCTCCAGAGTGGACCCCAACAAGTGTCCCCCTGCCCAGTGTCATTGGAGCCAACAGATTGAGACTGAGTTTGGTTCAGAAGCAAAGGAAACTTTATATTTTGATCAGAGAATGGAGAGGTGAGAGCATGTGCTACCCCGTGGGCTGTGGGCTGGGCTGCTGTGTAGAGATCCTGTCAGAGTCAGTGGGAGGGAGGGGGCGGAGCTCTCGAGGGCCCAGTTGGCTGCAGCTCAGGCTCTATATCGCGGAGTCTGCACCGTGCCCCAGGAGCTGAGGTGTCGACCCAGCCATTCTGCACTAGGAAATCTGGTCTGAAGTGCCGGCTGTTGAACCTCTGCATGTGGGACCCTAGGAGCACGTGAAATTAGACAAAGCACAAAGGATAAAAAAGGTTAGACTTTATTTTATTGCCCAGATTCTATTTTTATCTCCCAGGGATTTTTAAGGGGCTTTGCCTGGGACAAACCCCTCTTCTGCATTTTGTCCCCTTCCTCATTCTTAGAGTGCTGAGGGTGCAGACCCTTCATCTGTAACTGCTGAGTGCTGAGTTAGGAGCCCTCATACCCGTGGGCGAGGGTCAGAACTTCTCCCCAGCAGCCTCCAGGTGACGTTGATTGTCCCCAGGCCTCCTGCCTCCCTGCTCGTCCGCCTGAGCACAAGTATTGGTAGTGTTATAGATTCTAATGACCTTTAAGGGTCCAGGAAGGAGATGTGCAGTGATGCTGTGAGGTCCAGTTTCACCCCGCCCCACATTTGTTTGGCCATCTTAGGCTGACCGTTTCTGCCAGCCTAGATGCTCTGACCAGTAGTCTGCGCTTTCTTCAATTAGGCCCCTGAATTAACGTAAAAACAGCACCAGGTGTCAGGACCCTGCCTGCTCAACTCCCAGACAGTCCAGGGTCAGTGGTGATGAAGGACCATGATGGCCACTGAGTCAACAGCCTTTTGAAGTAAACAGGAGTCCAGCCGGTCTTATTGGCCACCATCATCACAGTGTCTGTAGGCTCTTCTATGGTGACAGCGTGATATACGGTTCCCCCGCCAAGATTATTACCTCCCCTCTGGGTGCAGTAAGTCCTGCAAGCAGTAGTCTACTCTTTTGGGACACACTCTTGTTGTTTTATGAGAGAAACTCCAGGTCAAGTGATGGTCACACGAGTCGTCATGGTGCCCCTTTGCCCCGGTTATCTCTCTGGAGGTTGGAGTTGGAGGGCCTCCTCACTCAAGGTCAGTGTGCCCACGGAGCAAACCCTGCAACTTCAGGGCATGGTTGGGGGTTAGGATCACCACGTGGGGTCCTTTTCCCTTAGGAGGGAGGTGGCCTTTTGGGCTGCTGATTTCCAGGTTTTCAGATACTGCCAGTATCTTGGCCAGATGTGGCGGTGGGCCAAGCCCCTTGGTGACCGTAGTTTATCCTACCTGGATGGCATTCTTGCATTGTTCCATTTCAAGTGGTCCCAGGTTTTGCACTAATACTCCAATGGCGATTCACCGTTCACCAGGAATGTAAAGGTCAAAGGGTTTAGCTAAATTAGGGAGTTCCAGGGCAAGGGTCTGAATTGACTGCTCTTTCCATTCTTGAAAGGCCACTTCTGGATTCTATTCAAAAGGATCATCATCTTTTCCTTTCAGTGTTTCATAGAGAGGCCCAGCTAGTAGACTGTAGTTAGGGATCCAGAAGCAGCAAACCCTGGCCTCCCCAGGAACCCCTAAGCTGTCTTCTAGTTTTAGAAATGGGTAAGGCTGTAAATTGTTTCTTCCCTTTCCTGGGATGGGCTTCTCCGACCTTCTGTGAGAATGAAGCCCAGGCAGGTCACCGTAGTCTGTGATATTTGAGCTTTTTCTTGGACAACTTGTATCCTTTATTGGCTTGGTAGTTCAGAGGTCTCCTTAGTAGGGCTGGCGATCAGAATGTCGTCTGCATATTGAAGGAGTGTTTCCTTTTCCAGAGGTAGAACTTTTAGGTCTTTAGCTGAGCTTTCCCCAAAGATGGTGTGGGAGTTTTTGAACCCTTGGGGCAACACGGCCCGGAAGTATTGTTTTAGTTGTATGTTGAGTCCTGCCACTCACAAGCCAAAATTTCTTGTGACTCTGGGACTACTAGAATACAAAAGAAGGCATCATTGAAGACTAATACAGAATACCATGTGCTGGTGGTTGGTAGAATGACCAGCAGGGTGTAGGATTTAGGAACTACTGGAGGTCTATCCTCGGTGGCTTCACTGACTGTCCTGACATCCTTTACCAGGACTCCAGCAGCCCATGGGGCTCTCGAGGCCAGGCCAATCCCAGGATATGGAGCTCACCTGGGCAGGTACCCCACCCCCACCCCAGCCCACGGGGCTCTCGTGTTCAGGCCCCTCCCAGGATATGGGGTTCCCTGGGCAGGTTCCCCTGCAGCCCATGGGGCTCTCGTGGTCAGACCCCTCCCCGGATACAGAGCTACCCTTGCAGGTACTGTGGCAGGGCTGAGCATACAGGAACCATGCACATCGCCCTCATTGCAGAGCACTCCCAGCTCACCTGTCACTCAGATCTGACACAGAGCACCTCAGAGCAGGACTTGAACTAAGAAACGGCAGCTCCGACAGGTCTGTGACCCTGGGCATCACTCTGTGTGGCCTCCCTCCACCTGGTCTTCCAGAGACTTCCACTGCACCCGGGGCACCAGGCCTCTGTCTCCACCCACCACCCACCCCTCCTCTCCCTGACTCCTGGGTTCCTCTCATTAGGAGAGGGTTTTCTTGAAGTTGTCTCCCACTCATGGGCCAGATAATATAATTAGAAAACAAGCCAGAGCTGCAGCCCCTTTTCTATCCTGACTCTCAGGAGCCCACACCTGCTCCTTGGACCTGGCCGATTCAGCAAGTTCCAGTTTCTGCAACTGTGAGCCCCTGAGGGGTGATTATTGGCTGGCCTGGGAAGCCTGACCGTGCCGGCCAGCCCTCCCCAGGTGTGCCTGGGTTGAGATCAATATAAACACCGCTCCAGGCAGCAAGAGCCCCTGCAGCTGTGCCTGACGCCATTTTCTCTGCCCTGTCAGCAGTCTCGGGGCTGGACTGGTGGGAGGGAGTGAGAGGCCATGGCTTTGTGGGTGGCCCAGTGTGAGTGGGGCTCTGCTGGACTTTCTGCAGCAGTTGCCAAGATGCCACCTGCTAAAGAAGAGGATGTGTCACCCATACCTGCCGCTGGAATTTCTCCCTGGGCAGAGGTGAGTGAGGAAGAAAGCAGTGGGGGCCGGGACAGCAGGGGTATCTCAGGCAGGGAAATGGAAAGCTTCCAGAAGAGCACCCAGGGCCAGGACGATCCTGGCTGGCCTGCAGGCACCAAGTCGGCTGGCATGCTGGTGCTCATGTGGCTCCATGGCCCTTCCTCTAGGCTTTCAAGTCCTTGTACATATTCAGGTGTTTTACCTGGGAAGGGTGGGAACATTTCAGCAGCAGCTGGCCTGGGGCTCAGCCCACGTTTACTCACAGATGCCTCGGCACGGTCCCCCAGCTTTGCAATGAGGACGCTTGTTGTGTGGGGCCTGCTGGCTGAATGGGAGATGATTCCCCACCACTGACCAACTTCAGAATTGTTTACAACTGGAGCAAGTGCCCTGATACGGTTTTCCTCTGTGTAAATGGTGGGTTCTGTTTTGTTTTCTTTCTTTCGTTTTTGGTTCAAGGTAGATTTTATTCCTCTTTTTTGTATTTACAGATATAAGCATGGAAATAATTCATTCATATAAATACATGTATGTGAAGGGAAGAATATTTTGTCTGTTTTACTTTTTGTAATTTGGAATTTTATTTTATTTTTTTATACAGCAGGTTCTTTTTGGTTATCGATTTTATACATATAAATGTATACATGCCAATCCCAATCTCTCAACTCCTCCCACCACCACCCCCCAACAGCTTTCCCCCCCTTGGTGTCCATACGTTTGTTGTCTACATCTGTTGCTCTATTTCTGCCTTGCAAAACGGTTCATCTGTACAATTTTTCTAGGTTCCACATATATGCATTAATATACAAGATTTGTTTTTCTCTTTCTGACTTACTTCACTCTGTATGACAGTCTCTAGATCCATCAACGTCTCTACAAATGACCCAATTTCATTCCTTTTTATGGCTTAGTGATATTCCATTTTATATATGTACCTTATCTTTATGCATTCGTCTGTCTGTGGGCATTTAGGTTGCTTCCATTATCTGGATATTGTAAATAGTGATGCAATGAACATTGCGGTGAATGTCTCTTTTTGATTTATGGTTTTGTCTGGGTATATGCCCAGTAGTGGCATTGCTGTATCATATGGTAATTCTATTCTTAGTTTTATAAGAAACTCCATAATGTTCTCCACAGTGACTGTATCAATTTACATTCCCAACAATAGTGGAAGAGGGTTCCTTATCTCCACACCCTTTCCAGCATCTGTTGTTTGTAGATTTTCTGATGATGCCCATTCTAACAGGTGTGAGGTGATACACCATGGATGAGTCTATTTCGTTGAGCAAAGAGTAGGTCTTGTCTATTACATATTTGGCTTATGGAACGGTATGTGTGCTAATTACAATCTCTGGTTTTATACAGCACCCCAACTCAACTTTCCCCTTAAGCAAGCATAAGTTTTTATCTAAATGTGAGACTCTGTTCGGTTTTGTAATTCAGTTTATGTGTAGCCAAGTTTACACTCTCTCTATTAGTGATATCTTATGATAATTATCTTACTCTGTGACATATTTCTCTATTTCTCTTAGAATCATCATACTTAAATCCACTCAATTTGCTGCTACAGGCCTGATGACATTGATTTCATTGCTGAGTGATATTCCGTTGTACGTAAGTAGCACAACTCCTTTATCCATTTTTTTCTTTCTGGGATATTTAATTTGTACTGGATTCGAGGTTCTTGTAAACACAGCAGCCCTAAATTTTGTGTTGGCTGTGTCTTGTTGATTTTAATTTTCCTAAGCTATAGGGCCAAAAGTGGAAGTGCCCTAGGGTCTGTAGCTTTGTTTTTCAGATGTTTCAGGATACACCATAAACATCTCCACAGTGTCTGTTGGCAACTTACATCCCGCCCATCAGCATAACAAGGCTCCCTGTTCTCCATGGCCTGTCCTGTGTATCTGGTTTTTACACTTTTTTCAGATGGCCCTTTTGACGAATGGGAAATGAGACTTCATTGTAGTGCGGATTTCCATTGCTCGAGTGCTTGGTTGGCCAAAAAGGGCATATGCGTTTTTCCTGAATATATTCAGGAAAAAATGTATACGCCCTTTTGTCCAAGTGCATCACTGTCAAAGATCTGCCGCTTTTCACATGCTTTAAATGCAATTCCAATCTACCTCCTGAAATATGATTCCTGCAATTCTGCCTCGTTTTCAAGTCCTCTTTGCAGACTTACTTCAATATATTTTTGCCAATAGCTGTCATTTATAACTCTGCAGGTTTGTGAATTACAGTGCCCGTGATTTCCTTTAAAACTCGTTTCCTTGAAAGCTGGCCACAGAACCGCAGGTTTGCTTCAGGCCGTAATCAGGGTCCAGCACGTCACTCTGAGCCTTTGGTTAATTCCTCTTCCTGGTGGGAAATTAGAGTTAAATGTGCCCCTCCAGACACCTGCCTCACTCCCAGCCCCTTGGTGATGTGTGTCCTCTGGTTTGAGGCCACATGTGCTGGGTTCCTCACCTTTGGCTGATGTGGCCCCACTGGTGTGAGGACACTCCTGCCTGGTTCCCATCCTCTTGGTGATGTGGGCCCTCCGGTGAGAGTCAGATCCTGGTTGGGTTACTCACACTTCTGTGAGGTGGGACCTCTTCTCTGAGGTCACTCCTGCCTGGCTGGCACACCCCGCCTTGGCGACGTCGGCCCTCTGGTGGGAGTTGGTGCCTGCTGGGAGTCTCCTCCCCTCGGTAATGAGGGCCCTCTGGCGTCAGGCCGTAACTCCTGGGCTCCAAAAATTTTCTGATGTGCGCCCTGTGGCGCGAGTACACTCCTGCCAGGTTCCCAACCCCATGGGAATGTGGGCCTTCTGCTCTGAGGTCCCAACGTTGGGTTGCTCAGTTTCATGATGAGGGCCCTCAGGTGTGAGTTCACTCCGGCCTGGATCCCATAGCCTCGCTGCTCCTGGCCACCTGCTGGGAGGTTCCAACTGCGGGATTCCTCACCTTTTTTCTTCTATGGGCCCTCTGTTTTGAGACTCCTCCTGCCTGCCTCACTCCCAGCCCCTTGGTGATGTGTGTCCTCTTGTTTGAGGCCACGTGTGCTGGGTCCCTCACCTTTCGATGATGTGGCCCCACTGGTGTGAGGACACTCCTGCCTGGTTCCTATCCCTTTGATGATGTGGGCCCTCTGGTGAGAGTCTGATCCTGGCTGGGTTCCTCACCCTTCTGTGAGGTGGGCCCTCTGCTGTGAGGTCACTCCTGCCTGGCTGGCACACCCCGCCAGGGCAACATCGGCCCTCTTGTGGCAGTTGGAGCCTGCTGGGAGCCTCCTCCCCTCGGTGATGACGGCCCTCTTGCATCAGGCCCTAACTGCTGGGTACCCACATTTTCTGATACGTGCTAAGTGGTGCGAGGACACTCCTGCGAGGTTCCCATCCCCATGGGGATGTGGGCCTTCTGCTCTGAGGTCCCAATGGCTGGGTTGCTCACAGTTTCATGATGTGGGCCCTCTGCTGTGAGTTCACTGCAGCCTGGATCGCATAGACTCGGTGCTCTGGGCCGCCTGCTGGGAGGTTCCCACTGCAGGATTCCTCAGCTTTTTTATTCTATGGGCCCTGTGTTTTGAGGCTCCTCCTGCCTGCCTCACTCCGAGCCCCTTGGAGATGTGGGTCTTCTGGTTTAGGCCACATGTGCTGGGTTCCTCACCTTTCTATGATGTGGCCACACTGGTGTGAAGACAGTCCTGCCTGTTTCTGATCCCCTTGGTGATGTGGGCCCTCTGGTGAGAGTCTTATCCTGGCTGGGTTCCTCACCCTTCTGTGAGGTAGGCCCTCTGCTGTGAGGTCACTCCTGCCTGGCTGTCACACGTCCCCTTGGCGACATGGGCCCTCAGTTGGGAGTTGGTGCCTGCTTGGAGTCTCCTCCCCTTGGTAATGAGGGCCCTCTGGCATCAGGCCCTAACTTCTGAGCTCCCAAAATTCTCTGATGTGTGCCCTGTGGTGCGAGTACACTTATGCCATGTTCCCAACCACATGGGAATGTGGGCCTTCTGCTCTGAGGTCCCAACGGCTGGGTTGCTCAGAGTTTCATGATGAGGGCCCTCTGTTTTGAGTTCAGTCAGGTCTGGATCCCATAGCCTCGCTGTTCCTGGCCGCCTGCTGGGAGGTTCCAGCTGCTGGATTCCTCACCATTTTTATTCCATGGGCCCTATGTTTTGAGGCTCCTCCTGCCTGCCTCACTCCCAGCCCCTTGGTGATGTGTGTCCTCTGGTTTGAGGCCACGTGTGCTGGGTCACTCACATTTCGGTGATGACGCCTCACTGGTGTGAGGACACTCCAGCCTGGTTCCCATTCCCTTGGTGATGTGGGCCCTGTGGTGAGAGTCTGATCCTCTTTGGGTTCCTCACACTTTTGTGAGGTGGGCCCTCTGCTCTGAGGTCACTCCTGCCTGGCTGGCACATCCTGCATTGGCGATGGCGGCCCTCTGGTAGCAGTTGGAGCCTGCTGGGAGCCTCCTCTCCTCGGTGATGAGAGCCCTCTGGCGTCAGGCCCTAACTGCTGGGCTCCCCACATTTTCTGATGTGTGCCCACTGGTGCGATGACACTCCTGCTTGGTTCCCTTCCCCATGGGGATGTGGGCCTTGTGCTCTGAGGTCACAACGGCTGGTTTGCTCACAGTTTCATGATGAGGGCCCTCTGTTGTGAGTTCATCACTGCCTGGATCCCATAGCCTCGGTGCTCTGGGCCGCCTGCTGGGATGTTCCAACTGCTGGGTTCCTCACCTTTTTTATACAATGGGCCATGTGTTGTGAGGTTAATCCTGCCTGCCTCGCTCTGAAACTCATGGTGATGTGGGTCCTCTGGTTTGAGGCCACATTTTTTGTGTACCTCAACTTTTGATGATGTGGCCCCACGGGTGTGATGATACTCCTGCGTGGTTCACAGCCCCTTGCTGATGTGGGCACTCTGGTGAGAGTCTGATCCTGGCTGGGTTCCTTACCCTTCTGTGAGGTGGGCCCTCTGATGTGAGGTCACTCCTGCCTGGCTGGCTCACATCGCCTTGGCGATGTGGGCCCACTGTTGGCCACGAAAGCATGCTGGGAGCCTCCTACCGTCTTTAATGAGGGCCCTGAAAAAACGCATATGCACTTTTTGACCAAGTGCATCATTGTCGAGGATCGGCCTCTTCTCCTATGCTTTCAGAGCACTGCCCGTCTACCTCCTGAAATCATATTCCTGGAATTCTGCCCCGTTTCAAGCCCTCTTCGCAGCCTTACTTCAATATATTTTTGTATGATACCTGTCATTTATAACTCTGCAGGTTTGTTAATTACAGTGTCCCTGAGCTCCTTTCTTCAACTCGCTTGCTTGTGAGCTGGCCGCAAACCCACAGGATTGCTTCAGGCCCTAAAATGGTTTCGGCACGGCACGCTGAGACTTTGGTAAATTCCTCTTTCTGGTGGGAAATGAACATTTAAGTTGCCCGTGCAGACCCTAAAGCTAGTCTCTCATTGGTTCTCCCTATTCCTGTTCATCTTGCGCAGAAATTGCAAACTGTGCCCAACAGGAGGTTAAAGGCACTGACTCTCCAAGTGGGTAGAGAGTTAGTAAAGCGTCTGGAATGGTGAACCCAAGTACCAGGGAACGAAACCTGAGAGGCATTTAAAATCGTTTCCCAGTCACACGGCGGACCATACTCTGGGATTCCCAAGCATGTTTAAGCTGAAGGAAGAATTCCTTAAACCTGGAGAGTTGGGACCCATGGAATGGGTACCATGCAGTATGACTTCAAAGGGTCTGCATTTGATCACTGAACCTCACCAATGCTATCAGTCAGACGTGTCCAGCCTTATGTCTCACCCAGCTCTGGGTGTAGATGTGGTAAATCCAGGTTGCATCACAAGCCCTGAATGAATTATTTAAGAATTGCTCTCTATTTCACTGTCATTGTGTTTTGTTTTTGTAATTTAGTTTGATAACTGGATTTATCGGATTTTCACTGCTGCTTTTATGCCGCTGTACACACGCTTGATTCTCTTACAGAGACATATAAATCCATGGGTTTGAAGATTCTTACTAGTCAGGTGTATTCCTAGGCGTTGAATATGCGGTGTTGAGTCCATGTCGTTGAGCAAGGAGAAGGTCTTGACTATTACATATTTGGCTTATGGAACGGTATCTGTGCTAATTTCAATCTCTGGTTTTATGCAGCACCCCTACTCACCTTTGCCCTTAAGCAAGCATTGGTTCCTTTTCTAAATTTGAGTCCCTGTTCTGTTTTGTAATTCAGTTCATGTGTAGCCAAGTTTACATTCCGTGTATTAGTGATATCTTATGATGTTTCTTGTTTTGTGTGACTTATTTCACTTAGAATCATCGTACCTGAATCCACTCATTATGCCGCGATGGGCCTGATGACCTAGATTTCATTACTGAGTGTTATTCCAAAGTACGTTCGTACCACAACTTCTTTATCCATTTTTCGCTTTCTGGGATATTTAACTTGTACCGTAGACGAGGTTCTTGTAAACAGAGCCGTCCGACACTTTGGGGTGGCTGTGTGTTTTTGATTTTAATTTCCCTAAGCTATAGGACCATAAGTGGAAGTGCCGTAGGCTCCGTAGCTTTGTTTTTTCCGTGTTCCGGGAAGCACCATACACTTCTCCAGAGTGGCTGTTGGCAATTTACATCCCGCCCATCAGCATAACAAGGCTCCCTGTTGTCCATGGCCTGTTTTGCCTTTCTGGATTTTACACTTTTTTCAGATGGCCCTTTTGACCGGGGGGCAGTGAGACTTCATTGAAGTGCACATTTCTTTAACATGCATGCTTGGTTGGCCAAAAAGGGCGTATGCGTTTTTTCCTGAATATATTCAGGAAAAAACGCATACGCCCTTTTTGGCGAAGTGCATCATTGTCGACGTTCTGCCTCTTTTCCTATGCTTTAAATGCAATTCCAGTCTACCCCCTGAAATCGTTTTCCTGCAATTCTGCCCCGCATTCAAGTCCTCTTCGCAGCCTTCCTTCAATATATTTTTGGACGATAGCTGTCTTTTATAACTCTGCAGGTTTGTGAATTACAGTGCCCCTGAGCTCCTTTCTTCAAATTGCTTTCTTTTGAGTTGGCCGCAAACCCGCAAGATTGCTTCAGGCCCTAATCTTGTTCCGGCACGGCATGCTGAGCCTTTGGTTAATTCCTCTTCCTGGTTGGAAGTGAGCGTTAAATTTGCCCGTGCAGACACCTACAGCTAGTCTCTCATTCGTTCTCCCTATTCCTTTTCATCTTGCGCAGAAATTGCAAACTCTGCCCAACAGGAGGTTAAAGGCACTGACACTCCAAGTGGGGAGAGTGTTCGTAAAGGGTCTGGAATGGTGAACCCGAGTAAAAGGGGACGAAAACTGAGATGCATTTGAAAACGTTTGCCAGTCACACGGTGCACCATACTGTGGGTTTCCCATGCATGTTTTAGCTGAAGGAAGAATCCCTTAAACTTGGAGAGTTGGGACCCATGGAATGGGTACCATGCTGTATGACTTCAAAGGGTCTGCATTTGCTCATCGAACCTCACCAATTCTATCAGCCCGAAGTGCCCAACCTTATGTCTCACTCAGCTCTGGGTGTAGATGTGGTAAATCCAGGTTGCATCACAAGCCCTGAATGAATTATTTAAGAATTGCTCTCTATTTCACTGTCCTTGGGTTTTGTTTGTGTAATTCATTTTAATAATGGGATTTATCGGATTTTCTCTGCTGCATTCATGCCGCTGTACACACGCTTCATTCTCTTACGGAGACATATAAATCCATGGGTTTGAAGATTCTTACTAGTCTGGTGTATTCCTAGGCGTTGAATATGGGGTGTTTAGTCCATTTCGTTGAGCAAGGGGTAGGTCTTGACTATTACATATTTGGCTTATGGAAAGGTATCTGTGCTAATTTCTATCTCTGGTTTTATGCAGCACCCCAACTCACCTTTCCCCTTAAGCAAGCATAAGTTGGTTTTCTAAATTTGAGACCCTGTTCTGTTTTGTAATTCAGTTCATGTGTAGCCAAGTTTACATTCCGTGTATTAGTGATATCTTATGATGTTTCATTTTCTGTGTGACTTATTTCACTTAGAATCATCGTACCTGAATCCACTCATTATGCCGCGATGGGCCTGATGACATAGATTTCATTGGTGAGTGATATTCCATTGTACGTACGTACCACAACTTCTTTATCCATTTTTCACATTCTGGGATATTTAACTTGTACCGTAGACGAGGTTCTTGTAAACAGAGCCGTCCGACACTTTGGGGTGGCTGTGTGTTTTTGATTTTAATTTCCCTAAGCTATAGGACCATAAGTGGAAGTGCCGTAGGCTCCGTAGCTTTGTTTTTTCGGTGTTCCGGGAAACACCATACACTTCTCCAGAGTGGCTGTTGGAAATTTACATCCCGCCCATCAGCATAACAAGGCTCCCTGTTCTCCATGGCCTGTGTTGCCTTTCTGGATTTTACACTTTTTTCAGATGGCCCTTTTGACAGGGGGGCAGTGAGACTTCATTGTAGTGCAGATTTCTTTAACATGCTTGCTTGGTTGGCCAAAAAGGGCGTATGCGTTTTTTCCTGAATATATTCAGGAAAAAACGCATACGCCCTTTTTGGCCAAGAGCATCATTTTCGACGTTCTGCCTCTTTTCCTATGCTTTAAATGCAATTCCCGTCTACCCCCTGAAATCGTTTTCCTGCAAATCTGTCCTGCTTACAAGTCGTCTTCGCAGCCTTCCTTCAATATATTTTTGGACGATAGCTGCCATTCATAACTCTGCAGGTTTTTCAATTACAGTGCCCCTGAGCTCCTTTCTTCAACTCCCTTTCTTGTGAGCTGGCCGCAAAACCGCAGGATTGCTTCAGGCCCTAATCTGTTTCCGGAAGGGCACGCTGAGCCTTTGGTTAATTCCTCTTCCTGGTGGGAAATGAGCATTCCATTTGCCCTTGCAGGCACCTACAGCTAGTCTCTCAATGATTCTCCCTATTCCTGTTCATCTTGCGCAGAAATTGCAAACTGTGCCCAACAGGAGGTTAAAGGCACTGACTCTCCAAGTGGGGAGAGTGTTAGTAAAGCGTCTGAAATGGTGAAACCGAGTACCAGGGGATGAAACATGAGATTCATTTTAAAACGTTTCCTGGTCACATGTTGGACCATACTCTGGGTTACCCATGCATATTTTAGATGAAAGAAGAATCCTTTAAACCTGGAGAGTTGCGATCATTCGAATGGGTACCATGCAGTATGACTTCAAAGTGTCTGCATTTGCTCAACGAACCTCACCAATGCTATCAGCCCGAAGTGTCCAGCCTTATGTCTCACCCAGCTCTGGGTGTAGATGTGGTAAATCCAGGTTGCATCACAAGCCCTGAATGCATTATTTAAGAATTGCTCTCTATTTCACTGTCATTGTGTTTTGTTTTTGAAATTTATTTTGATAATGGGATATATCTTATTTTCACTGCTGCGTTCATGCCATTGTACACACACTTGATTCTCTTATGAAGACATATAAATCCATGGGTTTTAATATTCTTACTAGTCAGGTATATTCCTAGGCGTTGAATATGGGGTTCTGAGTCCATTTTGTTGAGCAAGCAGTAGGTCTTGACTATTACATATTTGGCTTATGGAACAGTATCTGTGCTAATTTCAATCTCTGGTTTTATGCAGCACCCCAATTCACCTTTATCCTTAAGCAAGAATAAGTTGGTTTTCTATATTTGAGACCCTGTTCTGTTTTGTAATTCAGTTCATGTGTAGCCAAGCTTACATTCCATGTATTAGTGATATAGTATGTCTTTTTCTTTTTGAATTCTGTGACTTTGAATGATCATATGTAACTCCTCTGGAGTTGTTACAAGTGGCCATATTGCATTGATTTCCAGGCTGAGTCATATTCCACTCTACATAAGCACCACATCTGTATCCATTTTTTCCCTCCAGAGATATTTAAGTTATATCCTGGTCGAGGATCTTTTAAACAATTAGGCGGTATACATTGGGGTGCCTGTGTCCTCTCGATTTTTGTTTTTCCCAAGATATACGTCCATGAGTGCAAGTGCCCTGTGCTCTGTAGCTCATTTTTCAGATGCTTTATTAAACACAATACACTTCTCCAGAGTGACCGTTGGCAATATACGTTTCCACTATAAGCCTCACAGGGCTCCCTTTTCTCCTTGCCCTGTCCTGCATTTCTGGTGTTTACACTTTATGAGGATGGCTCTTCTGACTGATGCGAAGTGATATGTTTTGTAGTATTGATTTCCAGTGCCCACCTGTTTGGTTGGCTAAAAAAGTGTATGCCCTTTTCTTGAATATATACAGAAAAAGACGCATACACCCTTTTTGGCCAACTGCAATGTTGGCAATGTTCAGCCCCTTTTCTTGTGCTTAATGGCGAGTCCTTTCTACCTCTTCCAATCCCTTTCCTGCCATTCTCCGTTGCTTACAAGTCCTTTTCTCTGACTTTCCTCAAGACATTTTTCAGTGAGAGATATTTTCAACTCTGCAGTTTCGTGAATTTTAGTGTCCCTGAGTTCCATTTTTCAACTTGTGTTTATGGGAACTGGCCACAAAGCAGCGGGATTTCCTCAAGCCCTATTCTGTTTCCATGGGCAACCCTAGCCTTTGGTCAATTCGTCTTCCTGATTGGAAATTAGAGTGACATGTGCCTGTCCGAACACCTAGGACTTGTCTCTCATTGTTCCTCCTCCTTCTGCTTCATCCTCTGGACAAATTCCAAACTGTATGCAACAGGATGTTGACAGTGCTGACATCTCCAAGTGGGGAGACTGTTAGTAAAGACGCTGGAAGGGTGAACCCGAGCACCAGGAAATGAGGAGATGAGATGCCTTTTCCAAACTCTTCCCGATCAGACGGTATACCATCCTCTGGGTGTGACAGGCATGCTTTAGCTGTAGGAAGGGTCCCATTCATGTGAGGAGAACACCAGGGCTTTTTCAAAATCACTGTCTCTCCGCAACCCAAACTGGGGAATTTTTTAAGCTACGGCTACACATATGTTCATTAAGGACCTTGGGAAGTAGACAGAGTCCAAACTTTAGATGATTGAAGTCTTCCTGGTCAGAAGCACTCACCACCGGCTTCCCTTAGGTTCCATTTTAACTGTCATTGATAGATGATGTCAATAAAAATATCTATTCTTTTTCAGATTATTTCCCCTTATAGGTTATTGCAAAATATTGAGTGTAGTTCCCTGTGCTATACAGCAGTTCCTTGTTGATGATCGATTTTATACATAGCAGTGTGTATGTGTTAATCCCAAACTGTTAATTTATCCCTCCTCTCACCTTTCCCCTTTGGTAATAATAAATTATAAGACTTTATACTTCTCAGAAATGGGGGAGCTGAAAGAGAGGTATCATTTTCAATGGAAAAGCATTTAAAACAAGATTGAAGCCTTAACCAAGATTATTAGATGTACATCCTTGGAAAGAAATCACTTCATTTCTCTAATATTGACCTGACAAATAAGACAAACCTTTTCACTGAACTTGCTTATAATAAAGTGATGGAAATATCAAATGGAAGTGTTAGAAACATCTTATTTTACCCGAGCCTTATACACTGTTCTATGTTAATTACAGTTTGGCTCACACATCTGTTCATTGAAGTTACAATGTTCTCAATTTCTGTTATTGATCCTCCAGAGTGGACCCCAACAAGTGTCCCCCTGCCCAGTGTCATTGGAGCCAACAGATCGAGTCTGAGTTTGGTTCAGAAGCAAAGGAAACTTTATATTTTGATCAGAGAATGGAGAGGTGAGAGCATGTGCTACCCCGTGGGCTGTGGGCTGGGCTGCTGTGTAGAGATCCTGTCAGAGTCAGTCAGAGGGAGGGGGCGGAGCTCTTGAGGGCCCGGTTGGCTGCAGCTCAGGCTCTATATCACGGAGTGTGCACTGTGCCCCAGGAGCTGAGGTGTCGACCCAGCCATTCTGCACTAGAAAATCTGGTCTGAAGTGCCGGGTGTGGAACCTCTGTATGCGGGACCCTAGGAGCACGTGAAATTAGACAAAGCACAAAGGATAAAAAAGGTTAGACTTTATTTTATTGCCCAGATTCTATTTTTATCTCCCAGGGATTTTTAAGGGGCTTTGCCTGGGACAAGCCCCTCTTCTGCCTTTTGTCCCCTTCCTCATTCTTGGAGTGCTGGGGGTGCAGACCCTTCTTCTGTAACTGCTGAGTGCTGAGTTAGGAGCCCTCATACCCGTGGGCGAGGGTCAGAACTTCTCCCCAGCAGCCTCCAGGTGACGTTGATTGTCCCCAGGCCTCCTGCCTTCCTGCTAGTCTGCCTGAGCACCAGTATTGGAAGTGTTATAGATTCTAATGACCTTTAAGGGTCCAGGAAGGAGATGTGCAGTGATGCTGTGAGGTCCAGTTTCACCCCGCCCCGCATTTGTTCGGCCACCTTAGGCTGACCGTTTCTGCCAGCCTAGATGCTCTGACCAGTAGTCTGCACTTTCTTCAATTAGGCCCCTGAATTAACGTAAAAAGAGCACCAGGTGTCAGGACCCTGTCCGCTCAACTCCCAGACAGTCCAGGGTCATGGGTGATGAAGGACCATGATGGCCACTGAGTCAACAGCCTTTTGAAGTAAACAGGAGTCCAGCCGGTCTTATTGGCCAACATTATCACAGTGTCTGTAGGCTTTTCTATGGTGACAGCGTGATATACGGTTCCCCCGCCAGGATTATTAGGTCCGCTCTGGGGGCAGTAAGTCCTGCAAGCAGTAGTCTACTCTTTTGGGACACACTCTTGTTGTTTTATGAGAGAAACTCCAGGTCAAGTGATGGTCACTTGAGTCGTCATGGTGCCCCGTTGCCCCCGGTTATCTCTCTGGAGTTTGGAGTTGGAAGGCCTCCTCACTCGAGGTCAGTGTGCCCACAGAGCAAACCCTGCAACTTCAGGGCATCATTGGGTGTTAGGAACACCACTTGGGGTCCTTTTCCCTTAGGAGGGAGGTGGCCTTTTGGGCTGCTGATTTCCAGGATTTTAGATACCGCCAGTATCTTGGCCAGATGTGGCAGTGGGCCAAGCCCCTTGGTGACCGTAGTTTATCCTACCTGGATGGCATTCTTGCATTGTTCCATTTCAAGTGGTCCCAGGTTTTGCACTAATACTCCAATGGCGATTCACCGTTCACCAGGAATGTAAAGGTCAAAGGGTTTAGCTAAATTAGGGAGTTCCAGGGCAAGGGTCTGAATTGACTGCTCTTTCCATTCTTGAAAGGCCACTTCTGGATTCTATTCAAAAGGATCATCATCTTTTCCTTTCAGTGTTTCATATAGAGGCCCAGCTAGTAGACTGTAGTTAGGGATCCAGAAGCAGCAAACCGTGGCCTCCCCAGGAACCCCTAAGCTGTCTTCTAGTTTTAGATATGGGTAAGGCTGTAAATTGTTTCTTCCCTTTCCTGGGATGGGCTTCTCCGACCTTCTGTGAGAATGAAGCCCAGGCAGGTCACCGTAGTCTGTGATATTTGAGCTTTTTCTTGGACAACTTGTATCCTTTATTGGCTTGGTAGTTCAGAGGTCTCCTTAGTAGGGCTGGTGTTCAGAATGTCGTCTGCATATTGAAGGAGTGTTTCTTTTTCCAGTGGTAGGACTTTTAGGTCTTTAGCTGAGCTTTCCCCAAAGATGGTGTGGGAATTTTTGAACCCTTGGGGCAAGACGGCCCAGAAGTATTGTTTTAGTTGTATGTTGAGACCTGCCACTCACAAGCCAAAATTTCTTGTGACTCTGACACTAATGGAATACAAAAGAAGGCATCATTGAAGACTAATACAGAATACCATGTCCTGGTGGTTGGTAGAATGACCAGCAGGGTGTAGGATTTAGGAACTACTGGAGGTCTATCCTCGGTGGCTTCACTGACTGTCCTGACATCTTTTACCAGGATTCCAGCAGCCCATGGGGCTCTCGATATCAGGCCAATCCCAGGATATGGAGATCACCTGAGCAGGGACCCTACCCCCCACTCCAGACCACGGGGCTCTCGTGGTCAGGCCCCTCTCAGGATACAGAGCTACCCTTGCAGTTACCGTGGTAGGGCTGGGCACACAGGAACCGTGCACATCGACTCATTGCAGAGCACTCCCAGCTCACCTGTCACTCAGATCTGACACAGAGCACCTCAGAGCAGGACTTGAACTAACAAACAGCAGCTCTGACAGGTCTGTGACCCTGGGCATCACTCTGTGTGGCCTCCCTCCACCTGGTCTTCCAGAGACTTCCACTGCACCCGGGGCACCAGGCCTCTGTCACCACCCACCACACACCCCTCCTCTCCCTGACTCCTGGGTTCCTCTCATTAGGAGAGGGTTTTCTTGAAGTTGTCTCCCACTCATGGGCCAGATAATATAATTAGAAAACAAGCCAGAGCTGCAGTCCCTTGTCTATCCTGACTCTCAGGAGCCCACACCTGTTCCTTGGACCTGGCCGATTCAGCAAGTTCCAGTTTCTGCAACTGTGAGCCCCTGAGGGGTGATTATTGGCTGGCCTGGGAAGCCTGACCGTGCCGGCCAGTCCTCCCCAGGTGTGCCTGGGTTGAGATCAATATAAACACCGCTCCAGGCAGCAAGAGCCCCTGCAGCTGTGCCTGACGCCATTTTCTCTGCCCAGTCAGCAGTCTCGGGGCTGGGCTGGTGGGAGGGAGTGAGAGGCCACGGCTTTGTGGGTGGCCCAGGGTGAGTGGGGCTCTGCTGGACTTTCTGCAGCAGTTGCCAAGATGCCACCTGCTAAAGAAGAGGATGTGTCACCCATACCTGCTGCTGGAATTTCTCCCTGGGCAGAGGTGAGGAAGGAAGAAATCAGTGGGGGCCGGGACAGCAGGGGTATCTCAGGCAGGGAAATGGAAAGCTTCCAGAAGAGTACCCAGGGCCAGGACCATCCTGGCTGGCCTGCAGGCACCAAGTCGGCTGGCATGCTGTCCCTCATGTGGCTCCATGGCCCTTCCTCTAGACTTTCAAATCCTTGTACATATTCAGGTGTTTTACCTGTGAAAGGTGGGAACATTTCTGCAGCAGCTGGCCTGGGGCTCGGCCCACGTTTACTCACAGATGCCTCGGCACGGTCCCCCAACTTTGCAATGAGGATGCTTGTTGCGTGTGGCCTGCTGGCTGAATGGGAGATGATTCCCCACCACTGACCAACTTCAGAATTGTTTACAACTGGAGCAAGTGCCCTGATACGGTTTTCCTCTGTGTAACTTGTGGGTTCTGTATTTTTTTTCTTTTTTTCATTTTTGGTTCAAGGTAGATTTTATTCCTCTTTTTTGTATTTACAGATATAAGCATGGAAATAATTTATTCATATAAATACATGTATGTGAAGGGAAGAATATTTTTTCTGTTTTACTTTTTTTAATTTTGAATTTTATTTTAATTTTTTATACAGCAGGTTCTTGTTGGTTATCTATTTTATACATAGAAATGTATACATGCCAATCCCAATCTCTCAACTCCTCCCACCACCACCCCCTAACAGCTTTCCCCCCTTGGTGTCCATACGTTTGTTGTCTACATCTGTTGCTCTATTTCTGCCTTGCAAAACGGTTCATCTGTACAATTTTTCTAGGTTCCACATATATGCATTAATATACAAGATTTGTTTTTCCATTTCTGACTTACTTCACTCTGTATGACAGTCTCTAGATCCATCAACGTCTCTACAAATGACCCAATTTCATTCCTTTTTATGGCTTAGTAATATTCCATTTTATATATGTACCTCATCTTTATGCATTCGTCTGTCTGTGGGCATTTAGGTTGCTTCCATTACCTGGATATTGTAAATAGTGATGCAATGAACATTGCAGTGAATGTCTCTTTTTGATTTATGGTTTTGTCTGGGTATATGCCCAGTAATGGGATTGCTGTATCATATGGTAATTCTATTCTTAGTTTTATAAGAAACTCCATAATGTTCTCCACAGTGACTGTATCAATTTACATTCCCAACAATAGTGGAAGAGGGTTCCTTATCTCCACACCCTTTCCAGCATTTGTTGTTTGTAGATTTTCTGATGATGCCCATTCTAACAGGTGTGAGGTGATACATCTTGGATGAGTCTATTTCATTGAGCAAAGAGTAGGTCTTGTCTATTACATATTTGACTTATGGAACGGTATGTGTGCTCATTTCAATCTCTGGTTTTATACAGCACCCCAACTCAACTTTCCCCTTAAGCAAGCATAAGTTTTTATCTAAATGTGAGACTCTGTTCGGTTTTGTAATTCAGTTTATGTGTAGCCAAGTTTACACTCTCTCTATTAGTGATATCTTATGATAATTATCTTACTCTGTGTGACATATTTCTCTTAGAATCATCATACTTAAATCCACTCAATTTGCTGCTACAGTCCTGATGACATTGATTTCATTGCTGAGTGATATTCCGTTGTACGTAAGTAGCACAACTCCTTTATCCATTTTTTTCTTTCTGGGATATTTAATTTGTACTGGACTCGAGGTTCTTGTATACACAGCAGCCCTAAATTTTGTGCTGGCTGTGTCTTCTTGATTTTAATTTTCCAAAGCTATATGGCCAAAAGTGGAAGTGCCCTAGGGTCTGTAGCTTTGTTTGTCAGATGTTCCAGGATACACCATAAACATCTCCAGAGTGTCTGTTGGCAATTTACATCCCACCCATCAGCATAACAAGGCTCCCTTTATTCCATGGCCTGTCCTGTGTTTCTGGTTTTTACACTTTTTTCAGATGGCCCTTTTGACGAATGGGAAATAAGACTTCATTGTAGTGCGGATTTCCATTGCTCGAGTGCTTGGTTGTCCAAAAAGGGCATATGCGTTTTTTCCTGAATATATTCAGGAAAAAATGTATATGCACTTTTGTCCAAGTGCATCATTGTCGAAGATCTGCCGCATTTCACATGCTTTAAATGCAATTCCAATCTACCTCCTGAAATATGATTCCTGCAATTCTGCCTCGTTTTCAAGTCCTCTTTGCAGACTTACTTCAATATATTTTTGCCAATAGCTGTCATTTATACCTCTGCAGGTTTGTGAATTACAGTGCCCGTGATTTCCTTTCTTAACTCGTTTCCTTGAAAGCTGGCCACAGAACCGCAGGTTTGCTTCAGGCCATAATCAGGGTCCGGCACGGCACTCTGAGTCTTTGGTTAATTCCTCTTCCTGGTGGGAAATTAGAGTTAAATGTGCCCCTCCAGACACCTGCCTCACTCCCAGCCCCTTGGTGATGTGTGTCCTCTGGTTTGAGGCCACATGTGCTGGGTTCCTCACCTTTGGCTGATGTGGCCCCACTGGTGTGAGGACACTCCTGCTTGGTTCCCATCTCCTTGGTGATGTGGGCCCTCCGGTGAGAGTCTGATCCTGGTTGTGTTACTCACACTTCTGTGAGGTAGGCCCTCTTCTCTGAGGTCAGTCCTGCCTAGCTGGCACACCCCGCCTTGGTGACGTTGGCCATCTGGTGGGAGTTGGTGCCTGCTGGGAGTCTCCTCCCCTTGGTAATGAGGGCCCTCTGGCATCAGGCCCTAACTCCTGGGCTCCCAAAATTTTCTGATGTGCGCCCTGTGGTGCGAGTACATTCCTGCCAAGTTCACAACCCCATGGGAATGTGGGCCTTCTGCTCTGAGGTCCCAACGGTGGGTTGCTCAGTTTCATGATGAGGGCCCTCTGGTGTGAGTTCACTCCGGCCTGGATCCCATAGCCATGCTGCTCCTGGCCACCTGCTGGGACGTTACAACTGCGGGATTCCTCACCTTTTTTCTTCTATGGGCCCTCTTTTTTGAGACTCCTCCTGCCTGCCTCACTCCCAGCCCCTTGGTGATGTGTGTCCTCTGGTTTGAGGCCACGTGTGCTGGGTCCCTCACCTTTTGATGATGTGGCCCCAATGGTGTGAGGACACTCCTGCCTGGTTCCTATCCCCTTGATGATGTGGGCCCTCTGGTGAGAGTCTGATCCTGTTTGGGTTCCTCACCCTTCTGTGAGGTGGGTCCTCTGCTGTGAGGTCACTCCTGCCTGGTTGGCATACCCCGCCTGGGCAACATCGGCCCTCTTGTGGCAGTTGTAGCCTGCTGGGAGCTTCCTCCCCTCGGTGATGAGGGCCCTCTTGCGTCAGGCCCTAACTGCTGGGTACCCACATTTTCTGATACGTGCTAAGTGGTGCGAGGGCACTCCTGCGAGGTTCCCATCCCCATGGGGATGTGGGCCTTCTGCTCTGAGGTCCCAATGTCTGGGTTGCTCACAGTTTCATGATGTGGGCCCTCTGCTGTGAGTTCACTGCAGCCTGGATCGCATAGACTTGGTGCTCTGGGCCGCCTGCTGGGAGGTTCACACTGCAAGTTTCCTCAGCTTTTTTATCCTATGGTCCCTGTGTTGTGAGGCTCCTCCTGCCTGCCTCACTCCGAGCCCCTTGGAGATGTGGGTCCTCTGGTTTAGGCCACATGTGCTGGGTTCCTCACCTTTCTATGATGTGGCCACACTGGTGTGAAGACAGTCCTGCCTGTTTCTGATCCCATTGGTGATGTGGGCCCTCTGGTGAGAGTCTTATCCTGGCTGGGTTCCTCACCCTTCTGTGAGGTAGGCCCTCTGCTGTGAGGTCACTCCTGCCTGGCTGTCACACGTCACCTTGGCGACATGGGCCCTCTGTTGGGAGTTGGTGCCTGCTTGGAGTCTCCTCCCCTTGGTAATGAGGGCCCTCTGGCGTCAGGCCCTAACTTCTGGGCTTCCAAAATTCTCTGATGTGTGCCCTGTGGTGCGAGTACACTTATGCCATGTTCCCAGCCACATGGGAATGTGGGCCTTCTGCTCTGAGGTCCCAACGGCTGGGTTGCTCACAGTTTCATGATGAGGGCACTCTGTTTTGAGTTCAGTCAGGTCTGGATCCCATAGCCTCGCTGCTCTTGGCCGCCTGCTAGGAGGTTCCAACTGCGGGATACCTCACCATTTTTATTCTATGGTCCCTATGTTTTGAGGCTCCTCCTGCCTGCCTCACTCCCAGCCCCTTGGTGATATGTGTCCTCTGGTTTGAAGCCACGTGTGCTGGGTCACTCACATTTCGGTGATGAGGCCCCACTGGTGTGAGGACACTCCAGCCTGGTTCCCATTCCCTTGGTGATGTGGGCCCTGTGGTGAGAGTCTGATCCTCTTTGGGTTCCTCACACTTTTGTGTGGTGGGCCCTCTGCTCTGAGGTCACTCCTGCCTGGCTGGCACATCCCGCATTGGCGATGGCGGCCCTCTGGTAGCAGTTGGAGCCTGCTGTGAGCCTCCTCTCCTCGGTGATGAGAGCTCTCTGGCGTCAGGCCCTAACTGCTGGGCTCCCCACATTTTCTGATGTGTGCCCACTGGTGTGATGACACTCCTGCTTGGTTCCCTTCCCCATGGGGATGTGGGCCTTGTGCTCTGAGGTCACAACGGCTGGTTTCCTCACAGTTTCATGATGAGGGACCTCTGTTGTGAGTTCATCACTGCCTGGATCCCATAGCCCTGGTGCTCTGGGACGCCTGCTGGGATGTTCCAACTGCTGGATTCCTCACCATTTTTATACAATGGGCCATGTGTTGTGAGGTTAATCCTGCCTGCCTCGCTCTGAGACCCATGGTGATGTGGGTCCTCTGGTTTGAGGCCACATTTCCTGGGTACCTCAACCTTTGATGATGTGGCCCCATGGCTGTGATGACACTCCTGTCTGGTTCACAGCCCCTTGCTGATGTGGGCACTCTGGTGAGAGTCTGATCCTGGCTGGGTTCCTTACCCTTCTGTGAGGTGGGCCCTCTGATGTGAGGTCACTCCTGCCTGGCTGGCTCACATCGCCTTGGCGATGTGGGCCCTCTGTTGGCCACGAAAGCATGCTGGGAGCCCCCTACCCTCTTTAATGAGGGCCCTGAAAAAACTCATATGCACTTTTTGACCAAGTGCATCATTGTCGAGAATCTGCCTCTTCTCCTATGCTTTCAGAGCACTTCCCGTCTACCTCCTGAAATCATATTACTGGAATTCTGCCCCACTTTCAAGTCCTCTTCGCAGCCTTACTTCAATATATTTTTGTTTGATACCTGCCATTTATAACTCTGCAGGTTTGTTAATTACAGTGTCCCTGAGCTCCTTTCTTCAACTAGCTTTCTTGTGAGCTGGCCGCAAAACCGCAGGATTGCTTCAGGCCCTAATCTGGTTTCCGCACAGCATGCTGAGCGTTTGGAAAATTCCTTTTTCTGGTGGGAAATGAGCGTTAAATTTGCCCGTGCAGACAACTACAGCTAGTCTCTCATTGGTTCTCCCTATTCCTGTTCATCTTGCGCAGATATTGCAAACTGTGCCCAACAGGAGGTTAAAGGCACTGACTCTCCAAGTGGGGAGAGAGTTAGTAAAGCGTCTGGAATGGTGAACCTGAGTACCAAGGGACGAAACCTGAGAGGCATTTAAAATCGCTTCCCAGTCACGTGGTGGACCATACTCTGGGATTCAGGTGCATGATTTAGGTGAAGGAAGAATCCTGTAAACCTGGAAAGTTGGGACCCATGGAATGGGTACCATGCAGTATGACTTCAAAGGGTCTGCGTTTGCTCATCGAACCTCACCAATGCTATCAGCACGAAGTGTCCAACCTTATGTCTCACTCAGCTCTGGGTGTAGATGTGGTAAATCCAGGGTGCATTACAAGCCCTGAATGAATTATTTAAGAATTGCTCTCTATTTCAGTGTCATTGTGTTTTGTTTTTGTAATTCATTTTGATAATGGGATTTATCGGATTTTCTCTGCTGCATTCATGCAGTTGTACACACGGTTGATTCTCTTATGCAGACATATAAATCCATGGGTTTGAAGATTCTTACTAGTCAGGTGTATTCCTAGGCGTTGAATATGGGGTGTTTAGTCCATTTCGTTGAGCAAGGTGTAGGTTTTGACTATGACATATTTGGCTTATGGAAAGGTATCTGTGCTAATTTCTATCTCTGGTTTGATGCACCACCCCAACTCACCTTTCCCCTTAAGCAAGCATAAGTTTGTTTTCTAAATTTGAGACCCTGTTCTGTTTTGTAATTCAGTTCATGTGTAGCCAAGTTTACATTCCGTGTATTAGTGATATCTTATGATGTTTCATTTTCTGTGTGACTTATTTCACTTAGAATCATCGTACCTGAATCCACTCATTATGCCGCGACGGGCCTGATGACCTAGATTTCATTGCTGAGTGATATTACATTGTACGTACGTACCACAACTTCTTTATCCATTTTTAACGTTCTGGGATATTTAACTTGTTCCGCAGACGGTGTTCTTGTAAACAGAGCCGTCCGAAACTTTGGGGTGGCTGTGTGTTTTTGATTTTAATTCCGTAAGCTATAGGACCATAAGTGGAAGTGCCGTAGGCTCCGTTGCTTTGCTTTTAAGGTGTTTCAGGAAACACCATACACTTCTCCAGAGTGGCTGTTGGCAATTTATATCCCGTCCATCAGCATAACAAGTCTCCCTGTTCTCCATGGCCTGTCCTGCCTTTCTGGATTTTACACTTTTTTCAGAAGGCCCTTTTGACCGGGGGGCAGTGAGACTTCATTGTAGTGCAGATTTCCTTTACACGCTTGCTTGGTTGGCCAAAAAGTGCGTATGCGTTATTTCCTGAATATATTCAGTTAAAAACGCATACGACCTTTTTGGCCAAGTGCATCATTGTCGACGTTATGACTCTTTTCTATGCTTTAAATGCAATTCCAGTCTACCCCCTGAAATCGTTTTCCAGCAATTCTGCCCCGCTGTCAAGTCCTCTTCGCAGCCTTCTTCAATGTATTTCTGGACGATAGTTGGCATTTATAACTCTGCAGGTTTGTGAATGACAGTGCCCCTGAGCTCCTTTCTTCAACTCGTTTCCTTGTGAGCTTGCCGCAAAACCGCAGGATTGCTTCAGGCCCTAATCTGGTTCTGGCCCGGCATGCTGAGCCTTTGGTTAATTCCACTTCCTGGAGGGAAATGAGCATAAATTTGCCCGTGCAGACACCTACAGCTAGTCTCTCATTGTTTCTCCCTATTCCTTTTCATCTTGCGCAGAAATTGCATACTGTGTCAAACAGGAGGTTAAAGGCACTGACTCTCCAAGCGGGGAGAGTGTTATTATACCGTCCAGAATGGTCAACCCGAGTATCAGGGGACGAAAACTTACATGCATTTAAAAATGTTGCGCAGTCACAGGGACCATACTCTGGGTTTCCCATGCATGTTTTACCTAAAGGAAGAATCCCTTAAACCTGGAGAGTTGGGACCCATGGAATGGGTATCATGCAGTATGACTTCAAAGGGTCTGCATTTGCTCACCGAACCTCACCAATGCTATCAGCTCAAAGTGTCCAGCCTTATGTCTCACCCAGCTCTGTGTGTAGATATGGTAAATCCAGGTTGCATCACAAGTCCTGAATGAATTATTTAAGAATTGCTTTCTATTTCACTGTCATTGTGTTTTGTTTTATAATTCATTTTGATAATGGGATTTATCGGATTTTCACTGCTGCGTTTATACCGCTGTACACACGCTTGATTGTCTTATGGAGACATATAAATCCATGGGTTTTAAGATTCTTACTAGTCAGGTATATTCCTAGGCGTTGAATTTGGGGTGTTGAGTCCATTTTATTGAGCAAGGAGTAGGTCTTGACTATTGCATATTTGACTTATGGAACGGTATCTGTGCTAATTTCAATCTCTGGTTTTATGTAGCACCCCAACTCACCTTTCGCCTTAAGCAAACATTGGTTGGTTTGCTAAATTTGAGACCCTGTTCTGTTTTGTAATTCAGTTCATGTGTAGCCAAGTTTACATTCCGTGTATTAGTGGTATCTTATGATGTTTCTTTCTCTGTGTGACTAATTTCACTTAGAGTCTTCATACATGAATCCACTCGTTATGCCGCGACGGGCCTGAAGACATAGATTTCATTGCTGTGTGATATTCCATTGTACGTTCGTAGCACAACTTCTTTATCCATTTTCCGCTTTCTGGGATATTTAACTTGTACCATAGATGAGTATATTGTAAACAGAGCCATTCGAAAATTTGGGGTGGCTGCGTCTTTTTTATTTTAATTTCCCTAAACTATAGGACCATAAGTGGAAGTGCCGTAGGCGCCGTTGCTTTTTTTTTTAGGTGTTTGAGGAAACACCATACACTTCTCCAGAGTGGCTGTTGGCAATTTACATCCCGCCCATCAGCATAAGAAGGCTTCCTGTTCTCCATGGCCTGTGCTGCCTTTCTGGATTTTACACTTTTTTCAGATGGCCCTTTTGACCATGGGGGAGATGAGACTTCATTGTAGTGCAGATTACTTTAACATGCTTGCTTGGTTGGCCAAAAAGGGCGTATGCGTTTTTTCCTGAATATATTCAGGAAAAAACGCACACGCCCTTTTTGCCCAAGAGCATCATTGTCGACGTTCTGCCTCTTTTCCTATGCTTTAAATGCAATTCCAGTCTACCCCCTGAAATCGTTTTCCTGCAATTCTGCCCCGCTTTCAAGTATCTTCGCAGCCTAACTTCAATATATTTTTGGACGATAGCTGTCAATTATAACTCTGCAGGTTTGTGAATTATAGTGTCCCTGAGCTCCTTTCTTCAACTCGCTTTCTTGTGAGCTGGCCACAAACCCGGAGGATTGCTTCAGGCCCTAATCTGATTCCGGAACGGCATGCTGAGCCTTTGGTTAATTCCTCTTCCTGGTGGGAAATGAGCGTTAAATTTGCCCCTGCAGACACCTACAGCTAGTCTCTCATTGGTTCTCCCTATTCCTGTACATCTTGCGCAGAAATTGCAAACTGTGCCAAACAGGAGGTTAAAGGCACTGACTCTCCAAGTGGGGAGAGTGTTAGTAAAGGGTCTGGAATGGTGAACCCGAGTAAAAGGGGACGAAAACTGAGATTCATTTGAAAACGTTTTCCGGTCACACGGTGCACCATACTGTGGGTTTCCCATGCATGTTTTAGCTGAGGGAAGAATCCCTTAAACCTGGAGAGTTGGGACCCATGGAATGGGTACTATGCAGTATGACTACAAACGGTCTGCATTTGCTCATCGAACCTCATCCATGCTGTCAGCCCGAAGTGTCCAACCTTATGTCTCACTCAGCTCTGGGTGTAGATGAGGTAAATGCAGGTTGCATCACAAGCCCTGAATGAATTACTTAAGAATTGCTCTCTATTTCACTGTCATTTTTTTTGTTTTTGAAATTTATTTTGATAATGGGATTTAGCTGATTTTCACTGCTGCGTTTTTGTCACTGTACACATGCTTGATTCTCTTATGGAGACATATAAATCCATAGGTATTAAGACTCTTACTCATCCTGTATATTCCTAGGCACTGAATATGGGGTGTTGAGTCCATTTCGTTGACCAGGAAGTAGGTTTTTTCTATTACATATTTGGCTTATGGAACGGTATCTGTGCTAATTTCAATCTCTGGTTTTATGCAGCACCCCAACTCTCCTTGATCCTTAAGCAAGCATAAGTTGGTTTTCTAAATTTGAGACCCCGTTCTCTTTTGTAATTCAGTTCATTTGTAGCCACGTTTACATTCCATGTATTAGTAATATCGTATGTCTTTGTCTTTTTGAATTATGTGACTTCAAATGATCATACGTAACTCCTCTGTGGTTGTTACAACTGGCCATGTTTCATTGATTTTCAGGCTGAGTAATATTCCACTCTACATAAGTGCCACACCTCTGTCCATTTTTTCCCTCCAGAGACATATAAATTATATCCTAATCGAGGATATATTAAACAGAGAGGCGGTAAACATTGGGGTGCCTGTGTCCTCTCGATTTTTCTTTTTCCCAAGATATACGTCCATGAGTGCAAGTGCCCTGTGCTCTGTAGCTCATTTTTTAGATGCTTTAGTAATCACAATACACTTTTCCAGAGTGACCGTTGGCAATATACATTTCCACTATAAGCCTCACAGGGCTCCCTTTTCTCCTTGCCCTGTCCTGCATTTCTGGTGTTTACACTTTATGAGGAAGGCTCTTCTGACTGATGCGAAGTGATATGTTTTGTAGTATTGATTTCCAGTGCCCACCTGTTTGGTTGGCTAAAAAAGTGTATGCCCTTTTCTTGAATATATACAGAAAAAGATGCATACACCCTTTTTGGCCAACTGCAATGTTGGCAATGTTCAGCCCCTTTTCTTGTGCTTAATGGCGAGTCCTTTCTACCTCATCCAATCCCTTTCCTGCCATTCTCCATTGCTTACAAGTCCTTTTCTCTGACTTTCCTCAAGACATTTTTCAGTGATAGATATTTTCAACTCTGCAGTTTCGTGAATTTTAGTGTCCCTGAGTTCCATTTTTCAACTTGTGTTTATGGGAACTGGCCACAAAGCAGCGGGATTTCCTCAAGCCCTATTCTGTTTCCATGGGCAACCCTAGCCTTTGGTCAATTCGTCTTCCTGATTGGAAATTAGAGTGACATATGTCTGTCCGAAAACCTAGGACTTGTCTCTCATTGTTCCTCCTCCTTCTGCTTCATCCTTGGACAAATTCCAAACTGTGTGCAACAGGATGTTGACAGTGCTGACATCTCCAAGTGGGGAGACTGTTAGTAAAGACGCCGGAGTGGTGAACCCGAGCACCAGGAGATGAGGAGATGAGATGCCTTTTCCAAACTCTTCCCGATCAGACGATATACCATCCTCTGGGTGTGACAGGCATGTTTTAGCTGTAGGAAGTGTCCCGTTCATGTGAGGAGAACACCAGGGCTTTTTCAAAATCAGTGTCTCTCCGCTACCCAAACTGGGGAATTTTTTAAGCTACGGCTACACATATGTTCATTAAGGGCCTTGGGAAGTAGGCAGAGTCCAAACTTTAGATGATTGAAGTCTTCAGGGTCAGAAGCACTGACCACCGGCTTCCCTTAGGTTCCATTTTAACTGTCATTGATAGATGATGTCAATAAAAATATCTATTCTTTTCAGATTATTTCCCCTTATAGGTTATTGCAAAATATTGAGTGTAGTTCCCTGTGCTATAGAGTAGTTCCTTGTTGACGATCTATTTTATACATAGCAGTGTGTATGTGTTAATCCCAAACTGTTAATTTATCCCTCCTCCCACCTTTCCACTTTGGTAATAATAAATTATAAGATTTTATACTTCTCAGAAATGGGGGAGCTGAATGAGAGGTATCATTTTCAATGGAAAAGCATTTAAAACAAGATTGAAGATTTAACCAAGATTATTAGATGTACATCCTTGGAAAGAAATCACTTCGCTTCTCTAATATTGACCTGACAAATAAGACAAACCTTTTCACTGAACTTGCTTGTAATAAAGTGATGGAAATATCAAATGGAAGTGTTAGAAACATCTTATTTTACCCGAGCCTTATACACTGTTCTATGTTAATTATAGTTTGGCTCACACATCTGTTCATTGAAGTTACAACGTTCTCAATTTCTGTTACTGATCCTCCAGAGTGGACCCCAACAAGTGTCCCCATGCCCAGTGTCATTGGAGCCAAAAGATCGAGACTGAGTTTGGTTCAGAAGCAAAGGAAACTTTATATTTTGATCAGAGAATGGAGAGGTGAGAGCATGTGCTACCCCGTGGGCTGTGGGCTGGGCTGCTGTGTAGAGATCCTGTCAGATTCAGTGGGAGGGAGGGGGCAGAGCTCTCGAGGGCCCTGTTGGCTGCAGCTCAGGCTCTATATCGCGGAGTCTGCACTGGGCCCCAGGACCTGATGTGTCGACCCAGCCATTCTGTACTAGGAAATCTGGTCTGAAGTGCCGGGTGTGGAACCTCTGTATGCGGGACCCTAGGAGCACATGAAATTAGACAAAGCACAAAGGATAAAAAAGTTAGACTTTATTTTATTGCCCAGATTCTATTTTTATCTCCCAGGGATTTTTAATGGGCTTTGCCTGGGACAAACCCCTCTTCTGCCTTTTGTCCTCTTCCTCATTCTTGGAGTGCTGAGGGTGCAGACCCTTCTTCTGTAACTGCTGAGTGCTGAGTTAGGAGCCCTTATACCCGTGGGCGAGGGTCAGAACTTCTCCCCAGCAGCCTCTAGGTGACGTTGATTGTCCCCAGGCCTCCAGCCTCCCTGTTCATCTGCCTGAGCATGAGCATTGGAAGTGTTATAGATTCTAATGACCTTTAAGGGTCCGGGAAGGAAATGTGCAGTGACGCTGTGAGGTCCACTTTCACCCCGCCACACATTTGTTCAGACACTTTAAGATGACAGTTTCTGCCAGCCTAGATGCTCTGACTAGTAGTCTGCACTTTCTTCAATTAGGCCTCTGAATTAACGTAAAAACAGCACCAGGTGTCAGGACCCTGCCTGCTCAACTCCCGGACAGTCCAGGGTCAGTTGTGATGAAGGACCATGATGGCCACTGAGTCAACAGCCTTTTGAAGTAAACAGGAGTCCAGCCGGTCTTACTGGTCACCATCATCACGGTGTCTGTAGGCTTTTCTATGGTGACAGCGTGATATACGGTTCCCCTGCCAAGATTATTACCTCCCCTCTGGGTGCAGTAAGTCCTGCAAGCAGTAGTCTACTCTTTTGTGACACACTCTTGTTGTTTTATGAGAGAAACTCCAGGTCAAGTGATGGTCACATGTGTCGTCATGGTGCCCCGTTGCCCCCGGATATCTCTCTGGATGTTGGAGTAGGAGGGCTTCCTCACTGGAGGTCAGTGTGCCCACGGAGCAAACCCTGCAACTTCAGGGCATGGTTGGGGGTTAGGAACACCACGTGGGGTCCTTTTCCCTTAGGAGGGAGGTGGCCTTTTGAGCTGCTGATTTCCAGGTTTTTAGATACCGCCAGTATGTTGGCCAGATGTTGCAGTGGGCCAAGCCCCTTGGTGACTATAGTTTATCCTACCTGGATGGCATTCTTGCATTGTTCCATTTCAAGTGGTCCCAGGTTTTGCACTAATACTCCAATGGCAATTCACCTTTCACCAGGAATGTAAAGGTCAAAGGGTTTAGCTAAATTAGGGAGTTCCAGGGCAAGGGTCTGAATTGACTGCTCTTTCCATTCTTGAAAGGCCACTTCTGGATTCTATTCAAAAGGATCATCATCTTTTCCTTTCAGTGTTTCATATAGAGGCCCAGCTAGTAGACTGTAGTTAGGGATCCAGAAGCAGCAAACTCTGGCCTCCCCAGGAACCCCTAAGCTGTCTTCTAGTTTTAGAAAGGGGTAAGGCTGTAAATTGTTTCTTCCCTTTCCTGGGATGAGCTTCTCCGACCTTCTGTGAGAATGAAGCCCAGGCAGGTCACCGTAGTCTGTGATATTTGAGCTTTTTCTTGGACAACTTCTATCCTTTATTGGCTTGGTAGTTCAGAGGCCTCCTTAGTAGGGCTGGTGATCAGAATGTCGTCAGCATATTGAAGGAGTGTTTCCTTTTCCAGAGGTAGAACTTTTACGTCTTTAGCTAAGCTTTCCCCAAAGATGGTGTGGGAATTTTTGAACACTTGGGGCAAGACGGCCTGGATGTATTGTTTTAGTTGTATGTTGAGTCCTGCCACTTACAAGCCAAAATTTCTTGTGACTCTGGGACTAATGGCATACAAAAGAAGGCATCATTGAAGACTAATACAGAATACCGTCTCCTGGTGGTTGGTAGAATGACCAGCAGGGTGTAGGAATTAGGAACTACTGGAGGTATATACTCGGTGGCTTCACTGACGATCCTGACATCTTTACCAGGCCCCTGGCAGCCCATGGGGCTCTCGTGGTCAGGCCAATCTCAGGATATGGAGCTCACCTGGGCAGGTACCCCACCTCCACACCAGCCCATGGGGCTCTCATGGTCAGGCCCATCCCAGGATATGGGGTTCCCTGGGCAGGTCCCCTGCAGCCCATGGGGCTCTCGTGGTCAGCTCCCTCCCAGGATACAGAGCTACACTTGCAGGTACTGTGGCAGGGCAGGGCACACAGGAACCGTGCACATTGCCCTCATTGCAGAGCACTCTCAGCTCACCTGTCACTCAGATCTGACACAGAGCACCTCAGAGCAGGACTTGAACTAACAAATAGCAACTCCGACAGGTCTGTGACCCTGGGCATCACTCTGTACGGCCTGCCACCACCTGGTCTTCCAGAGACTTCCACTGCACCCGGGGCACCAGGCCTCTGTCTCCACCCACCACCCACCCCTCCTCTCCCTGACTCCTGGGGTCCTCTTATTAGGCCAGGGTTTTCTTGAAGCTGTCTCCCACTCATGGGCCAGATAAAATGATTAGAATACAAGCCAGAGCTGCAGCCCATTGTCTATCCTGACTCTCAAGAGCCCACACCTGTTCCTTGGACCTGGCCGATTCAGCAAGTTCCATTTTCTGCAACTGTGAGACCCTGAGGGGTGATGATTGGCTGACCTGGGCAGCCTGACCATGCCGGCCAGCCCTCCCCAGGTGTGCCTGTTTTGAGATCAATATAAACACCGCTCCAGGCAGCAAGAACCCCTGCAGCTGTGCCTGACGCCATTTTCTCTGCCCTGTCAGCAGTCTCGGGGCTGGGCTGGTGGAAGGGAGTGACAGGTCACGGCGTTGTGGGTGGCCCAGTGTGAGTGGGGCTCTGCTGGACTTTCTGCAGCAGTTGTCAAGATGCCACCTGCTAAAGAAGAGGATGTGTCACCCATACCTGGCGCTGGAATTTCTCCCTGGGCAGACGTGAGGAAGGAAGAAATCAGTGGGGGCCGGGACAGGAGGTGTATCTCAGGCAGGGAAATGGAAAGCTTCCAGAAGAGCACCCAGGGCCAGGACCATCCTGGCTGGCCTGCAGGCACCAAGTTGGCTGGCATGCAATCACTCGTGTGGCTCCATTGCCCTTCCTCTAGGCTTTCAAGTCCTTGAACATATTCAGGTGTTTTATCTGGGAAGGGTGGGAACATTTCAGCAGCAGCTGGCCTGGGGCTCGGACCACGTTTACTCACAGATGCCTCAGCACGGTCCCCCAGCTTTGCAATGAGGACGCTTGTTGCGTGGGGCCTGCTGGCTGTATGGGAGATGATTCCCCACCACTGACCAACTTCAGAATTGTTTACAACTGGAGCAAGTGTCCTGATACGGTTTTCCTCTGTGTAACTTGTGGATTCTGTTTGTTTTTTCTATTTTTCGTTTTTGGTTCAAGGTAGATTTCATTCCTCTTTTTTGCATTTACAAATATAAGCATAGAAATAATTTATTCATATAAATACATGTATGTGGAGGGAAGAATATTTTTTCTGTTTTACTTTTTAATTTTATTTTTTTTAATTTTTAATCTTATTTTTTATACAGCAGGTTCTTATTGGTTATCTATTTTATACATATAAATGTATACATGTCAATCCCAATCTCTCAACTCTTCACACCACCATCCCCCCAACAGCTTTCTGCCCTTGGTGCAGATTTCCTTTACAGGCTTGCTTGGTTGGCCATCAAGGGTGTATGCGTTTTTTCCTGAATATATTCAGGAAAAAATGCATACGCCCTTTTTGGCAAAGTGCATCATTGTCGACATTCTGCCTCATTTCCTATGCTTTAAGTGCAATTCCAGTCTACCCCCTGAAATAGTTTTCCTCAAATGCTGCCCCCCTTTCCAGTCCTCTTCGCAGACTTACTTCAATATATTTTTGGACGATAGCTGTCATTCATAACTCTGCAGGTTTGTGAATTAGAGTGCCCCTGAGCTCCTTTCTTCAACTCGCTTTCTTGTGAGCTGGCCGAAAACCGCAGGAATGCTTCAGGCGCTAATCTGTTTCTGGCAGGGCACGCTGACCCTTTGGTTAATTCCTCTTCCTGGTGGGAAATGGTCGTTACACTTGCCCGTGCAGGCACCTACAGCTAGTCTCTCATTGGTTCTCCCTATTCCTGTTCATCTTGCTCAGAAATTGCAAACTGTGCTGAACAGGATGTTAAAGGCATTGACTCTCCAAGTGGGGAGAGTGTTAGTAAAGCGTCTGGAATGGTGAACCCGAGTACCAGGGCACAAAAACTGAGATGCATTTGAAAACGTTTCGCAATCACATGGTGGAATATACTCTGCGTTTCTCATGCATGTTTTAGCTGAAGGAAGAATCCCTTAAACCTGGAGAGTTGGGACCCATGGAATGGGTACCATGCAGTATGCCTTCAAACGGTCTGCATTTGCTCACCGAGCCTCACCAATGGTATCAGCGCGAAGGGTCCAGCCTTATGTCTCACCCAGCTCTGGGTGTAGATGTGGTAAATCCAGGTTGCATCACAAGCCCTGAATGAATTATTTAAGAATTGCTCTCTATTTCACTGTCATTGTGTTTTGTTTTTGAAATTTTTTTTGATAAAGGAAGTTATCCGATTTTCACTGCTGCGTTTAGGCCACTGTACACACGCTTGATTCTCTTACGGAGACATATAAATCCATGGGTTTTAAGATTCTTATTGTCAGGTATATTCCGAGGCGTTGAATATGGGGTGTTGAGTTCATTTCGTTGAGCAAGGAGTAGGTCTTGTGTATTATATATTTGGCTTATGGAAAGATATCTGTGCTAATTTCAATCTCTGGTTTTATGCAGCACGCCAACTCACCTTTCCCCATAAGCAAGCGTAAGTTCGTTTTCTAAATTTGAGACTGTGTTCTGTTTTGTAGATCAGTTCATGTGTAGCCAAGTTTACATTCCATGTATTAGTGATAACTTATGATGTTTCTTTTTCTGTGTGACTTATTTCACGTAAAATCATCATACCTGAATCCATTCATTATGCCACTACTGGCCTGATGACATAGATATCATTGCTGAGTGATATTCCATTGTACATACGTACCACATCTTCTTTATCCATATTTCGATTTCTGGGATATTTAACTTGTATCGTAGACGAGGTTCTTGTAAACAGAGCCGTCCCAAACTTTGGGGTGGCTCTGTGTTTTTCATTTTAATGTCCCTAAGCTATAGGACCATAAGTGGAAGTGCCATAGGCTGTGTTGCTTTGTTTCCTACGTGTTTCTGGAAACACCATACAGTTCTCCAGAGTGGCTGTTGGTGGTTCACATCCCGCCCATCAGCATAACAAGGCTACATGTTCCCCATGGCCTGTCCTGCCTTTCTGGATTTTACACTTTTTTCAGATGGCCCTTTTGACCGGGGGGCAGTGAGGCTTCATTGTAGTGCAGATTTCCTTTACACGCTTGCTTGGTTGGCCAAAAAGGGCGTATGCGTTTTTTCCTGAATATATATATGGGGAGAGTGTTATTGACGGGTCTGGAATATTGAACCCTAGTACCAGGGGAAAAAAACTGAGATGCATTTGAAAACGAATCCAAATCACAAGGTGGACCATACTCTGGGTTTCCCATGCATGTTTTAGCTGAAGGAAGAATCCCTTAAACCTGGAGAGTTGGGACCCATGGAATGGGTACCATGCAGTATGACTTCAAATGTTCTGCATTTGCTCACCGAACCTCACCAATGCTATCAGCCCGAAGTGTCCAGCCTTATGTCTCACCCAGCTCTGGTTGAAGATGTGCTAAATCCAGGTTGTATCACAAGCCCTGAATGAATTATTTAAGAATTGCCCTCTATTTCAGTGTCATTGTGTTTTGTTTTTGAAATTTATTTTGATAATGGGATTTATCGGATTTTCACTGATGCGTTTAGGCCGCTGTACACACGCTTGATTCTCTTACGGAGACATATAAATCCATGGGTTTTAAGATCCTTACTAGTCAGGTATATTCCTAGGCGTTGAATATGGGGTGTTGACTCCATTTCGTTGAGCAAGGAGTAGGTCTTTTCTATTACATATTTGGTTTATGGAACAGTTTCTGTGCTAATATCAATCTCTGGTTTTATGCAGCACCCCAACTCACCTTTCCCCATAAGCAACCATCAGTTGGTTTTCTAACTTGGAGACCCTCTTCTGTTTTGTAATTCAGTTCATGTGTAGCCAAGTTTCATTCCATGTATTAGTGATATCTTATGATGTTCCTTTTTCTGTGTGACTTATTTCACGTAGAATCATTGTACCTGAATCCACTCATTATGCCGCTAAGGGCCAGATGACATAGATTTCATTGCTGAGTGATTTTACATTGTACGTATGTACCACAACTTCTTTATCCATTTTCGCTTTCTGGGATATTTAACTTGTACCGTAGACGAGGTTCTTGTAAACAGAGCCGACCCAAACTTTGGGGTGGCTGTGTGTTTTTGATTTTAACTTCCCTAAGCTATAGGACCATAAGTGGAAGTGCCATAGGCTGTGTTGCTTTGTTTCCTACGTGTTCCAGGAAACACCATACACTTCTCCAGAGTGGCTGTTGGCAGTTCACATCCCGCCCATCAGCATAACAAGGCTCCCTGTTCTCCATGGCCTGTGCTGCATTTCTGGATTTTACACTTTTTTCAGATGGCCCTTTTGACTGGGGGGCAGTGAGACTTCATTGTAGTGCAGATTTCTTTAACATGCTTGCTTGGTTGGCCAAAAAGGGCGTATGCGTTTTTTCCTGAATATATTCAGGAAAAAACGCATACGCCCTTTTTGGCCAAGTGCATCATTGTCGACGTTCTGCCTCTTTTCCTATGCTTTAAATGCAATTCCAGTCTACCCCCTGAAATCGTTTTCCTGCAATTTTGCCCCGCTTTCAAGTCCTCTTCCCAGCCTTCTTTCAATATATTTTTGGACGATAGCTGTCATTTATAACTCTGCAGGTTTGTGAATTACAGTGCCCCTGAGTTCCTTTCTTCAAATCGCTTTCTTTTGAGCTGGCCGCAAACCCGCAGGATTGCTTCAGGCCCTAATCTGGTTCCGGCACGGAATGCTGAGCGTTTGGTTAATTCCTCTTCCTGGATGGAAATGAGCATTAAATTTGCCCGTGCAGACACCTACAGCAAGTCTCTCATTGGTTCTCCCTATTCCTGTTCATCTTGCGCAGAAATTTCAAATTGTGCCAAACAGGAGGTTAAAGGCACTGACTCTCCAAGTGGGGAGAGTGTTCGTAAAGAGTCTGGAATTGTGAACCCGAGTAAAAGGGGATAAAAACTGAGATGCATTTGAAAATGTTTCCCGGTCACACGGTGCAGCATACTGTGGGCTTCCCATGCATGCTTTAGCTGAAGGAAGAATCGCTTAAACCTTGAGAGTTGGGACCCATGGAATGGGTACCATGAAGTATGACTTCAAATGGTCTGCATTTGCTCATCGAACCTCACCAATGCTATCAGCCCGAAGTGTCCAACCTTATGTCTCACTCAGCTCTGGGTTTAGATGAGGTAAATCCAGGTTGCATCACAAGCCTTAATGAATTATTTAAGAATTGCTCTCTATTTCACTGTCATTGTGTTTTGTTTTTGTAATTCATTTTGATAATAGGATTTATCGGATTTTCTCTGCTGCCTTCATGCAGCTGTACACATGCTTGATTCTCTTATGGAGACATATAAATCCATGGGTTTGAAGATTCTTACTAGTCAGGTGTATTCCTAAGCGTTGAATATAGGGTGTTTAGCCCATTTCGTTGAGCAAGGGGTAGGTCTTGACTATTACATATTTGACGTATGGAATGGTATCTGTGCTAATTTCTATCTCTGGTTTTATGCAGCACCCCAACTCACCTTTCCCCCTAAGCAAACATAAGTTGGTTTTCTAAATTTGAGACCCTGTTCTGTTTTGTAATTTAGTTCATGTGTAGCCAAGATTATATTCGGTGTATTAGAGATAACTTATGATGTTTCATTTTCTGTGAGACTTATTTCTCTTAGAATCATCGTACCTGAATCCACTAATTATGCCACGACGGGCCAGATGACATAGATTTCATTGGTGAGTGATATTACATTGTACGTACGTACCACAACTTCTTTATCCATTTTTCGCTTTCTGGGATATTTAACTTGTACCGTAGACGAGGTTCTTGTAAACAGAGCCGTCTGAAACTTTGGGGTGGCTGTGTGTTTTTGATTTTAATTTCCCTAAGCTATAGGACCATAAGTGGAAGTGCCGTAGGCTCCGTTGCTTTGTTTTTTAGGTGTTTCAGGAAACACAATACACTTCTCCAGAGTGGCTGTTGGCAATTTACATCCCACCCATGAGCATAACAAGGCTCCCTGTTCTCCATGGCCTGTGCTGCCTTTCTGGATTTTACACTTTTTTCAGATGGCCCTTTTGACCGGGGGGAAGTGAGACTTCATTGTAGTGCAGATGTCTTTAACATGCTTGCTTGGTTGGCCAAAAAGGGCATATGCATATATTCAGGAAAAAACGCATACGCCCTTTTTGGCCAAGTGCATCATTGTCGACGTCCTGCCTCTTTTCCTATGCTTTAAATGCAATTCCAGTCTACCCCCTGAAATCGTTTTCCTGCAATTCTGCCCCGCTTTCAAGTCCTCTTCGCAGCCTTCCTTCAATATATTTTTGGACGATAGCTGTCATTTATAACACTGCAGGTTTTGAATTACAGTGCCCCAGAGCTCCTTTCTTCAAATCGCTTTATTGTGAGGTGGCCGCAAACCTGCAGGATTGCTTCAGGCCCTAATCTGGTTCCGGCACGGCATGCTGAGCATTTGGTTAATTCCTCTTCCTGGTTGGAAATGAGCGTTAAATTTGCCCGTGCAGAAACCTACAGCTAATCTGTCATTGGTTCTCCGTATTCCTGTTCATCTTGCGCAGAAATTGCAAACTGTGCCAAACAGGAGGTTAAAGGCACTGACTCTCCAAGTGGGGAGAGTGTTAGTAAAGGATCTGGAATTGTGAACCCGAGTAAAAGGGGACAAAAACTGAGATGCATTTGAAAATGTTTCCCGGTCACACGGTGCACCATACTGTGGGCTTCCCATGCATGCTTTAGCTGAAGGAAGAATCGCTTAAACCTGGACAGTTGGGACCCATGGAAAGGGTACCATGTAGTATGATTTACAATGGTCTGCATTTGCTCATCGAACCTCACCAATGCTATCAGCCCGAAGTGTCCAACCTTATGTCTCACTCAGCTCTGGGTTTAGATGAGGTAAATCCAGGTTGCATCACATGCCCTGAATGAATTATTTAAGAATTGCTCTCTATTTCACTGTCATTGTGTTTTGTTTTTGTAATTCATTTTGATAATAGGATTTATCGGATTTTCTCTGCTGCCTTCATGCAGCTGTACACATGCTTGATTCTCTTATGGAGACATATAAATCCATGGGTTTGAAGATTCTTACTAGTCAGGTGTATTCCTAGGCGTTGAATATAGGGTGTTTAGCCCATTTCGTTGAGCAAGGGGTAGGTCTTGACTATTACATATTTTTTTTTTTTTTTTTGCTGTACGCGGGCCTCTCAGTGTTGTAGCCTCTCCCGTTGCGGAGCACAGGCTCCGGACGCGCAGGCTCAACAGCCATGACTGACGGGGCCAGTAGCTCCACAGCATGTGGGATCCTCTCGGACCGGGGCACGAACCCGCGTCCCCTGCATCGGCAGGCGGACTCTCAACCAGTGCGCCACCAGGGAAGCCCCCTTGACTATTACATATATGACGTATGGAATAGTATCTGTGCTAATTTCTATCTCTGGTTTTATGCAGCACCCCAACTCACCTTTCCCCTTAAGCAAACATAAGTTGGTTTTCTAAATTTGAGACCCTGTTCTGTTTTGTAATTCAGTTCATGTGTAGCCAAGATTACATTCGGTGTATTAGTGATATCTTATGATGTTTCATTTTCTGTGTGACTTATTTCTCTTAGAATCATCGTACCTGAATCCACTCATTATGCCACGATGGGCCAGATGACATAGATTTCATTGGTGAGTGATATTCCATTGTACGTACGTACCACAACTTCTTTATCCATTTTTCGCTTTCTGGGATATTTAACTTGTACCGTAGAAGAGGTTCTTGTAAACAGAGCCGTCTGAAACTTTGGGGTGGCTGTGTGTTTTTTATTTTAATTTCCCTAAGCTATAGGACCATAAGTGGAAGTGCCGTAGGCTCCGTTGCTTTGTTTTTTAGGTGTTTCAGGAAACACCATACACTTCTGCAGAGTGGCTGTTGGCAATTTACATCCCACCCATCAGCATAACAAGGCTCCCTGTTCTCCATGGCCTGTGCTGCATTTCTGGATTTTACACTTTTTTCAGATGGCCCTTTTGACCGGGGGGCAGTGAGACTTCATTGTAGTGCAGATTTCTTTAACATGCTTGCTTGGTTGGCCAATAAGGGCGTATGCGTTTTTTCCTGAATATATTCAGGAAAAACCGCATACGCCCTTTTTGGCCAAGTGCATCATTGTCGACGTTCTGCCTCTTTTCCTATGCTTTAAATGCAATTCCAGTCTACCCCCTGAAATCGTTTTCCTGAAATTCTGCCCCGCTTTCAAGTCCTCTTCGCAGCCTTCCTTCAATATATTTTTGGACGATAGCTGTCATTTATAACTCTGCAGGTTTGTGAATTACAGTGCCCCTGAGCTCCTTTCTTCAAATCGCTTTCTTGTGAGCTGGCCGCAAACCCGCAGGATTGCTTCAGGCCCTAATCTGGTTCCGGCACGGCATGCTGAGCGTTTGGTTAATTCCTCTTCCTGGTTGGAAATGAGCGTTAAATTTGCCCGTGCAGACAACTACAGCTAGTCACTCATTGTTTCTCCCTATTCGTGTTCATCTTGCGCAGAAATTGCAAACTGTGCCAAACAGCAGGTTAAAGGCACTGACTCTCCAAGTGGGGAGAGTGTTTGTAAAGGGTCTGGAATTGTGAACCCGAGTAAAAGGGGACGAAAACTGAGATGCATTTGAAAACGTTTCCCGGTCACACGGTGCACCATACTGTGGGTTTCCCATGCATGTTTTAGCTGAAGGAAGAATCGCTTAAACCTGGAGAGTTGGGACCCATGGAATGGGTACCATGCAGTATGACTTCAAATGGTCTGCATTTGCTCATCGAACCTCACCAATGCTATCAGCCCGAAGTGTCCAACTTTATGTCTCACTCAGCTCTGGGTGTAGATGAGGTAAATCCAGGTTGCATCACAAGCCCTGAATGAATTATTTAAGAATTGCTCTCTATTTCACTGTCATTGTGTTTTGTTTTTGTAATTCATTTTGATAATAGGATTTATCGGATTTTCTCTGCTGCATTCATGCAGCTGTACACACGCTTGATTCTCTTATGGAGACATATAAATCCATGGGTTTGAAGATTCTTACTAGTCAGGTGTATTCCTAGGCGTTGAATATAGGGTGTTTAGCCCATTTCGTTGAGCAAGGGGTAGGTCTTGACTATTACATATTTGACGTATGGAATGGTATCTGTGCTAATTTCTATCTCTGGTTTTATGCAGCACCCCAACTCACCTTTCCCCTTAAGCAAACATAAGTTGGTTTTCTAAATTTGAGACCCTGTTCTGTTTTGTAATTCAGTTCATGTGTAGCCAAGATTACATTCGGTGTATTAGAGATAACTTATGATGTTTCATTTTCTGTGTGACTTATTTCACTTAGAATCATCGTACCTGAATCCACTCATTATGCCACGACGGGCCAGATGACATAGATTTCCTTGGTGACTGATATTCCATTGTACGTACGTACCACAACTTCTTTATCCATTTTTCGCTTTCTGGGATATTTAACTTGTACCGTAGACGAGGTTCTTATAAACAGAGCCGTCTGAAACTTTGGGGTGGCTGTGTGTTTTTGATTTTAATTTCCCTAAGCTATAGGACCATAAGTGGAAGTGCCGTAGGCTCCGTTGCTTTGTTTTTTAGGTGTTTCAGGAAACACCATACACTTCTCCAGAGTGGCTGTTGGCAATTTACATCCCACCCATCAGCATAACAAGGCTCCCTGTTCTCCATGGCCTGTGCTGCATTTCTGGAATTTACACTTTTTTCAGATGGCCCTTTTGACCGGGGGGCAGTGAGACTTCATTGTAGTGCAGATTTCTTTAACATGCTTGCTTGGTTGGCCAAAAAGTGCGTATGCGTTTTTTCCTGAATATATTCAGGAAAAAACGCATACGCCCTTTTTGGCCAAGTGCATCATTGTCGACGTCCTGCCTCTTTTCCTATGCTTTAAATGCAATTCCAGTCTACCCCCTGAAATCGTTTTCCTGCAATTCTGCCCCGCTTTCAAGTCCTCTTCGCAGCCTTCCTTCAATATATTTTTGGACGATAGCTGTCATTTATAACTCTGCAGGTTTGTGAATTACAGTGCCCCTGAGCTCCTTTCTTCAAATCGCTTTCTTGTGAGCTGGCCGCAAACCCGCAGGATTGCTTCAGGCCCTAATCTTGTTCCAGCACGGCATGCTGAGCCTTTGGTTAATTCGTCTTTCTGGTGGGAAATGTGCGTTAAATTTGCCCGTGCAGACACCTACAGCTAGTCTGTCATTGGTTCTCCCTATTCGTGTTCATCTTGCGCAGAAATTGCAAACTGTGCCAAACAGGAGGTTAAAGGCCCTGACTCTCCAAGTCTGGAGAGTGTTAGAAAAGGGTCTGTAATTGTGAACCCGAGTAAAAGGGGACGAAAATTGAGATGCCTTTGAAAACGTTTCCTGGTCACACGGTGCACCATACTGTGGGCTTCCCATGCATGCTTTAGCTGAAGGAAGAATCGCTTAAACCTGGAGAGTTGGGACCCATGGAATGGGTACCATGTAGTATGACTTCAAATGGTCTGCATTTGCTCATCGAACCTCACCAGTGGTATCACCCCGAAGTGTCCAACCTTATGTCTCACTCAGCTCTGGGTGTAGATGAGGTAAATCCAGGTTGCATCACAAGCCCTGAATGAATTATTTAAGAATTGCTCTCTATTTCACTGTCATTGTGTTTTGTTTTTGTAATTCATTTTGATAATAGGATTTATCGGATTTTCTCTGCTGCCTTCATGCAGCTGTACACATGCTTGATTCTCTTATGGAGACATATAAATCCATGGGTTTGAAGATTTTTACTAGTCAGGTGTATTTCTAGGCGTTGAATATAGGGTGTTTAGCCCATTTCGTTGAGCAAGGGGTAGGTCTTGACTATTACATATTTTTTTTTTTTTTGCTGTACGCGGGCCTCTCAGTGTTTTGGCCTCTCCCGTTGCGGAGCACAGGCTCCGGACGCGCAGGCTCAACGGCCATGACTCACGGGGCCACTAGCTCCACGGCATGTGGGATCCTCTCGGACCGGGGCACGAACCCGCGTCCCCTGCATCGGCAGGCGAACTCTCAACCAGTGCGCCACCAGGGAAGCCCCCTTGACTATTACATATATGACGTATGGAATGGTATCTGTGCTAATTTCTATCTCTGGTTTTATGCAGCACCCCAACTCACCTTTCCCCTTAAGCAAACATAAGTTGGTTTTCTAAATTTGAGACCCTGTTCTGTTTTGTAATTCAGTTCATGTGTAGCCAAGATTACATTCGGTGTATTAGTGATATCTTATGATGTTTCATTTTCTGTGTGACTTATTTAACTTAGAATCATCGTACCTGAATCCACTCATTATGCCACGACGGGCCAGATGACATAGATTTCATTGGTGAGTGATATTCCATTGTACGTACGTACCACAACTTCTTTATCCATTTTTCGCTTTCTGGGATATTTAACTTGTACCGTAGACGAGGTTCTTGTAAACAGAGCCGTCTGAAACTTTGGGGTGGCTGTGTGTTTTTGATTTTAATTTCCCTAAGCTATAGGACCATAAGTGGAAGTGCCGTAGGCTCTGTTGCTTTGTTTTTTAGGTGTTTCAGGAAACACCATACACTTCTGCAGAGTGGCTGTTGGCAATTTACATCCCACCCATCAGCATAACAAGGCTCCCTGTTCTCCATGGCCTGTGCTGCATTTCTGGATTTTACACTTTTTTCAGATGGCCCTTTTTACCGGGGGGCAGTGAGACTTCATTGTAGTGCAGATTTCTTTAACATGCTTGCTTGGTTGGCCAAAAAGGGCGTATGCGTTTTTTCCTGAATATATTCAGGAAAAAACGCATACGCCCTTTTTGGCCAAGTGCATCATTGTCGACTTTCTGCCTCTTTTCCTATGCTTTAAATGCAATTCCAGTCTACCCCCTGAAATCGTTTTCCTGAAATTCTGCCCCGCTTTCAAGTCCTCTTCGCAGCCTTCCTTCAATATATTTTTGGACGATAGCTGTCATTTATAACTCTGCAGGTTTGTGAATTACAGTGCCCCTGAGCTCCTTTCTTCAAATCGCTTTCTTGTGAGCTGGCCGCAAACCCGCAGGATTGCTTCAGGCCCTAATCTGGTTCCGGCACGGCATGCTGAGCGTTTGGTTAAATCCTCTTCCTGGTTGGAAATGAGCGTTAAATTAGCCCCTGCAGACACCTACAGCTAGTCACTCATTGGTTCTCCCTATTCCTGTTCATCTTGCGCAGAAATTGCAAAGTGTGCGAAACAGGAGGTTAAAGGCACTGACTCTCCAAGTGGGGAGAGTGTTAGTAAAGGGTCTGGAATTGTGAACCCGAGTAAAAGGGGACGAAAACTGAGATAAATTTGAAAACGTTTCCCGGTCACACGGTGCACCATACTGTGGGTTTCCCATGCATGGTTTAGCTGAAGGAAGAATCGCGTAAACCTGGAGAGTTGGGACCCATGGAATGTGTACCATGTATTATGACTTCAAAAGGTCTGCATTTGCTCATCGAACCTCACCAATGCTATCAGCCCGAAGGGTCCAACCTTATGTCTCACTCAGCGCTGGGTTTAGATGAGGTAAATCCAGGTTGCATCACAAGCCCTGAATGAATAATTTAAGAATTGCTCTCTATTTCACTGTCATTGTGTTTTGTTTTTGTAATTCATTTTGATAATAGGATTTATCGGATTTTCTCTGCTGCCTTCATGCAGCTGTACACCCGCTTGATTCTCTTATGGAGACATATAAATCCATGGGTTTGAAGATTCTTACTAGTCAGGTGTATTCCTAGGCGTTGAATATAGGGTGTTTAGCCCATTTCGTTGAGCAAGGGGGAGGTCTTGACTATTACATATTTGACGTATGGAATGGTATCTGTGCTAATTTCTATCTCTGGTTTTATGCAGCACCCCAACTCACCTTTCCCCTCAAGCAAACATAAGTTGGTTTTCTAAATTTGAGACCCTGTTCTGTTTTGTAATTCAGTTCACGTGTAGCCAAGATTACATTCGGTGTGTTAGTGATATCTTATGATGTTTCATTTTCTGTGTGACTTATTTCACTTAGAATCATCGTACCTGAATCCACTCATTACGCCACGCCGGGCCAGATGACATAGCTTTCCTTGGTGACTGATATTCCATTGTACGTATGTACCACAACTTCTTTATCCATTTTTCGCTTTCTGGGATATTTAACTTGTACCGTAGAAGAGGTTCTTGTAAACAGAGCCATCTGAAACTTTGGCTTGGCTGTGTGTTTTTGATTTAAATTTCCCTAAGCTATAGAACCATAAGTGGAAGTGCCGTAGGCTCTGTTGCTTTGTTTTTTAGGTGTTTCAGGAAAAACCATACACTTCTCCAGAGTGGCTCTTGGCAATTTACATCCCGCTCATCAGCATAACAAGGCTCCCTGTTCTCCATGGCCTGTGCTGCCTTTCTGGATTTTACACTTTTTTCAGATGGCCCTTTTGACCGGGGGGCAGTGAGACTTCATTGTAGTGCAGATTTCTTTAACATGCTTGCTTGGTTGGCCAAAAAGGGCGTATGCGTTTTTTCCTGAATATATTCAGGAAAAAACGCATACGCCCTTTTTGGCCAAGTGCATCATTGTCGACGTTCTGCCTCTTTTCCTATGCTTTAAATGCAATTCCAGTCTACCCCCTGAAATCGTTTTCCTGCAATTCTGCCCCGCTTTCAAGTCCTCTTCGCAGCCTTCCTTCAATATATTTTTGGACGATAGCTGTCATTTATAACTCTGCAGTTTTGTGAATTAGAGTGCCCCGGAGCTCCTTTCTTCAAATCGCTTTCTTGTGAGCTGGCCGCAAACTCGCAGGGTTGCTTCAGGCCCTAATCTGGTTCCGGCAGGGCATGCTGAGCGTTTGGTTAATTCCTCTTCCTGGTGGGAAATGAGCGTTAAATTTGCCCGTGCAGAAACCTACAGCTAGTCTCTCATTGGTTCTCCCTATTCCTGTTCATCTTGCGCAGAAATTGCAAACTGTGCCAAACAGCAGGTTAAAGGCACTGACTCTCCAAGTGGGTAGAGTGTTAGTAAAGAGTCTGGAATTGTGGACCCGAGTAAAAGGGGACGAAAACTGAGATGCATTTGAAAACGTTTCCCGGTTACACGGTGCACCATACTGTGGGTTTCCCATGCATGTTTTAGCTGAAGGAAGAATCGCTTAAACCTGGAGAGTTGGGACCCATGGAAAGGGTACCATGCAGTATGACTTCAAATGGTCTGCATTTGCTCTTCGAACCTCACCAATGCTATCAGCCCGAAGTGTCCAACTTTATGTCTCACTCAGCTCTGGGTGTAGATGAGGTAAATCCAGGTTGCATCACAAGCCCTGAATGAATTATTTAAGAATTGCTCTCTATTTCACTGTCATTGTGTTTTGTTTTTTTAATTCATTTTGATAATAGGATTTATCGGATTTTCTCTGCTACCTTCATGCAGCTGTACACACCCTTGATTCTCTTATGGAGACATATAAATCCATGGGTTTGAAGATTATTACTAGTCAGGTGTATTCCTAGGCGTTGAATATAGGGTGTTTAGCACATTTCGTTGAGCAAGGGGTAGGTCTTGACTATTACATATTTGACGTATGGAATGGTATCTGTGCTAATTTCTATCTCTGGTTTTATGCAGCACCTCAACTCACCTTTCCTCTTAAGCAAACATAAGTTGGTTTTCTAAATTTGAGACCCTGTTCTGTTTTGTAATTCAGTGCATGTGTAGCCAAGATTACATTCGGTGTATTAGAGATAACTTATGATGTTTCATTTTCTGTGTGACTTATTTCTCTTAGAATCATCGTACCTGAATCCACTCATTATGCCACGACGGGCCAGATGACATAGATTTCATTGGTGAGTGATATTCCATTGTACGTACGTACCACAACTTCTTTATCCATTTTTCGCTTTCTGGGATATTTAACTTGTACCGTAGACGAGGTTCTTGTAAACAGAGCCGTCTGAAACTTTGGGGTGGCTGTGTGTTTTTTATTTTAATTTCCCTAAGCTATAGGAACACAAGTGGAAGTGCCGTAGGCTCCGTTGCTTTGTTTTTTAGGTGTTTCAGGATACACAATACACATCTCCAGAGTGGTTGTTGGCAATTTACATCCCACCCATGAGCATAACAAGGCTCCCTGTTCTCCATGGACTGTGTTGCCTTTCTGGATTTTACACTTTTTTCAGATGGCCCTTTTGACCGGGGGGCAGTGAGACTTCATTGTAGTGCAGATTTCTTTAACATGCTTGCTTGGTTGGCCAAAAAGTGCGTATGCGTTTTTTCCTGAATATATTCAGGAAAAAACGCATACGCCCTTTTTGGCCAAGTGCATCATTGTCGACGTTCTGCCTCTTTTCCTATGCTTTAAATGCAATTCCAGTCTACCCCCTGAAATCGTTTTCCTGCAATTCTGCCCCGCTTTCAAGTCCTCTTCGCAGCCTTCCTTCAATATATTTTTGGACGATAGCTGTCATTTATAACTCTGCAGGTTTGTGAATTACAGTGCCCCTGAGCTCCTTTCTTCAAATCGCTTTCTTGTGAGCTGGCCGCAAACCCGCAGGATTGCTTCAGGCCCTAATCTGGTTCCGGCATGGCATGCTGAGCGTTTGGTTAATTCCTCTTCCTGGTTGGAAATGAGCGTTAAATTTGCCCGTGCAGACACCTACAGCTAGTCTCTCATTGGTTCTCCCTATTCCTGTTCATCTTGCGCAGAAATTGCAAACTGTGCCAAACAGCAGGTTAAAGGCACTGACTCTCCAAGTGGGGAGAGTGTTTGTAAAGGGTCTGGAATTGTGAACCCGAGTAAAAGGGGACAAAAACTGAGATGCATTTGAAAACGTTTCCCGGTCACACGGTGCACCATACTGTGGGTTTCCCATGCATGTTTTATCTGAAGGAAGAATCGCTTAAACCTTGAGAGTTGGGACCCATGGAATGGGTACCATGCAGTATGACTTCAAATGGTCTGCATTTGCTCATCGAACCTCACCAATGCTATCAGCCTGAAGTGTCCAACTTTATGTCTCACTCAGCTCTGGGTGTAGATGAGGTAAATCCAGGTTGCATCACAAGCCCTGAATGAATTATTTAAGAATTGCTCTCTATTTCACTGTCATTGTGTTTTGTTTTTGTAATTCATTTTGATAATAGGATTTATCGGATTTTCTCTGCTGCCTTCATGCAGCTGTACACACGCTTGATTCTCTTATGGAGACATATAAATCCATGGGTTTGAAGATTCTTACTAGTCAGGTGTATTCCTAGGCGTTGAATATAGGGAGTTTAGCCCATTTCATTGAGCAAGGGGTAGGTCTTGACTATTACATATTTTTTTTTTTTTTTTTTGCTGTACGCGGGCCTCTCAGTGTTGTAGCCTCTCCCGTTGCGGAGCACAGGCTCCGGACGCGCAGGCTCAACAGCCATGACTGACGGGGCCAGTAGCTCCACGGCATGTGGGATCCTCTCGGACCGGGGCACGAACCCGCGTCCCCTGCATCGGCAGGCGGACTCTCAACCAGTGCGCCACCAGGGAAGCCCCCTTGACTATTACATATATGACGTATGGAATAGTATCTGTGCTAATTTCTATCTCTGGTTTTATGCAGCACCCCAACTCACCTTTCCCCTTAAGCAAACATAAGTTGGTTTTCTAAATTTGAGACCCTGTTCTGTTTTGTAATTCAGTTCATGTGTAGCCAAGATTACATTCGGTGTATTAGTGATATCTTATGATGTTTCATTTTCTGTGTGACTTATTTCTCTTAGAATCATCGTACCTGAATCCACTCATTATGCCACGATGGGCCAGATGACATAGATTTCATTGGTGAGTGATATTCCATTGTACGTACGTACCACAACTTCTTTATCCATTTTTCGCTTTCTGGGATATTTAACTTGTACCGTAGAAGAGGTTCTTGTAAACAGAGCCGTCTGAAACTTTGGGGTGGCTGTGTGTTTTTTATTTTAATTTCCCTAAGCTATAGGACCATAAGTGGAAGTGCCGTAGGCTCCGTTGCTTTGTTTTTTAGGTGTTTCAGGAAACACCATACACTTCTCCAGAGTGGCTGTTGGCAATTTACATCCCACCCATCAGCATAACAAGGCTCCCTGTTCTCCATGGCCTGTCCTGCATTTCTGGATTTTACACTTTTTTCAGATGGCCCTTTTGACCGGGGGGCAGTGAGACTTCATTGTAGTGCAGATTTCTTTAACATGCTTGCTTGGTTGGCCAAAAAGGGCGTTTGCGTTTTTTCCTGAATATATTCAGGAAAAAACGCACACGCCCTTTTTGGCCAAGTGCATCATTGTCGACGTTCTGCCTCTTTTCCTATGCTTTAAATGCAATTCCAGTCTACCCCATGAAATCGTTTTCCTGAAATTCTGCCCCGCTTTCAAGTCCTCTTCGCAGCCTTCCTTCAATATATTTTTGGACGATAGCTGTCATTTATAACTCTGCAGGTTTGTGAATTACAGTGACCCTGAGCTCCTTTCTTCAAATCGCTTTCTTGTGAGCTGGCCGCAAACCCGCAGGATTGCTTCAGACCCTAATCTGGTTCCGGCACGGCATGCTGAACGTTTGGTTAAATCCTCTTCCTGGTTGGAAATGAGCGTTAAATTAGCCCCTGCAGACACCTACAGCTAGTCACTCATTGGTTCTCCCTATTCCTGTTCATCTTGCGCAGAAATTGCAAAGTGTGCGAAACAGGAGGTTAAAGGCACTGACTCTCCAAGTGGGGAGAGTGTTAGTAAAGGGTCTGGAATTGTGAACCCGAGTAAAAGGGGACGAAAACTGAGATAAATTTGAAAACGTTTCCCGGTCACACGGTGCACCATACTGTGGGTTTCCCATGCATGGTTTAGCTGAAGGAAGAATTGCGTAAACCTGGAGAGTTGGGACCCATGGAATGTGTATCATGTATTATGACTTCAAAAGGTCTGCATTTGCTCATCGAACCTCACCAATGCTATCAGCCCGAAGGGTCCAACTTTATGTCTCACTCAGCTCTGGGTGTAGATGAGGTAAATCCAGGTTGCATCACAAGCCCTGAATGAATTATTTAAGAATTGCTCTCTATTTCACTGTCATTGTGTTTTGTTTTTGTAATTCATTTTGATAATAGGATTTATCGGATTTTCTCTGCTGCATTCATGCAGCTGTACACACGCTTGATTCTCTTATGGAGACATATAAATCCATGGGTTTGAAGATTCTTACTAGTCAGGTGTATTCCTAGGCGTTGAATATAGGGTGTTTAGCCCATTTCGTTGAGCAAGGGGTAGGTCTTGACTATTACATATTTGACGTATGGAATGGTATCTGTGCTAATTTCTATCTCTGGTTTTATGCAGCACCCCAACTCACCTTTCCCCTTAAGCAAACATAAGTTGGTTTTCTAAATTTGAGACCCTGTTCTGTTTTGTAATTCAGTTCATGTGTAGCCAAGATTACATTCGGTGTATTAGAGATAACTTATGATGTTTCATTTTCTGTGTGACTTATTTCACTTAGAATCATCGTACCTGAATCCACTCATTATGCCACGACGGGCCAGATGACATAGATTTCCTTGGTGACTGATATTCCATTGTACGTACGTACCACAACTTCTTTATCCATTTTTCGCTTTCTGGGATATTTAACTTGTACCGTAGACGAGGTTCTTGTAAACAGAGCCGTCTGAAACTTTGGGGTGGCTGTGTGTTTTTGATTTTAATTTCCCTAAGCTATAGGACCATAAGTGGAAGTGCCGTAGGCTCCGTTGCTTTGTTGTTTAGGTGTTTCAGGAAACACCATACACTTCTCCAGAGTGGCTGTTGGCAATTTACATCCCATCCATCAGCATAACAAGGCTCCCTGTTCTCCATGGCCTGTGCTGCATTTCTGGATTTTACACTTTTTTCAGATGGCCCTTTTGACCGGGGGGCAGTGAGACTTCATTGTAGTGCAGATTTCTTTAACATGCTTGCTTGGTTGGCCAAAAAGTGCGTATGCGTTTTTTCCTGAATATATTCAGGAAAAAACGCATACGCCCTTTTTGGCCAAGTGCATCATTGTCGACGTCCTGCCTCTTTTCCTATGCTTTAAATGCAATTCCAGTCTACCCCCTGAAATCGTTTTCCTGCAATTCTGCCCCGCTTTCAAGTCCTCTTCGCAGCCTTCCTTCAATATATTTTTGGACGATAGCTGTCATTTATAACTCTGCAGGTTTGTGAATTACAGTGCCCCTGAGCTCCTTTCTTCAAATCGCTTTCTTGTGAGCTGGCCGCAAACCCGCAGGATTGCTTCAGGCCCTAATCTTGTTCCGGCACGGCATGCTGAGCCTTTGGTTAATTCGTCTTTCTGGTGGGAAATGTGCGTTAAATTTGCCCGTGCAGACACCTACAGCTAGTCTGTCATTGGTTCTCCCTATTCCTGTTCATCTTGCGCAGAAATTGCAAACTGTGCCAAACAGGAGGTTAAAGGCCCTGACTCTCCAAGTCTGGAGAGTGTTAGAAAAGCGTCTGGAATTGTGAACCCGAGTAAAAGGGGACGAAAATTGAGATGCCTTTGAAAACGTTTCCTGGTCACAAGGTGCACCATACTGTGGGATTCCCATGCATGCTTTAGCTGAAGGAAGAATCGCTTAAACCTGGAGAGTTGGGACCCATGGAATGGGTACCATGCAGTATGACTTCAAATGGTCTGCATTTGCTCATCGAACCTCACCAGTGGTATCACCCCGAAGTGTCCAACCTTATGTCTCACTCAGCTCTGGGTGTAGATGAGGTAAATCCCTGTTGCATCACAAGCCCTGAATGAATTATTTAAGAATTGCTCTCTATTTCACTGTCATTGTGTTTTGTTTTTGTAATTCATTTTGATAATAGGATTTATCGGATTTTCTCTGCTGCCTTCATGCAGCTGTACACATGCTTGATTCTCTTATGGAGACATATAAATCCATGGGTTTGAAGATTTTTACTAGTCAGGTGTATTCCTAGGCGTTGAATATAGGGTGTTTAGCCCATTTCGTTGAGCAAGGGGTAGGTCTTGACTATTACATATTTTTTTTTTTTTTGCTGTACGCGGGCCTCTCAGTGTTGTGGCCTCTCCCGTTGCGGAGCACAGGCTCCGGACGCGCAGGCTCAACGGCCATGACTCACGGGGCCAGTAGCTCCGCGGCATGTGGGATCCTCTCGGACCGGGGCACGAACCCGCGTCCCCTGCATCGGCAGGCGAACTCTCAACCAGTGCGCCACCAGGGAAGCCCCCTTGACTATTACATATATGACGTATGGAATGGTATCTGTGCTAATTTCTATCTCTGGTTTTATGCAGCACCCCAACTCACCTTTCCCCTTAAGGAAACATAAGTTGGTTTTCTAAATTTGAGACCCTGTTCTGTTTTGTAATTCAGTTCATGTGTAGCCAAGATTACATTCGGTGTATTAGTGATATCTTATGATGTTTCATTTTCTGTGTGACTTATTTCTCTTAGAATCATCGTACCTGAATCCACTCATTATGCCACGACGGGCCAGATGACATAGATTTCATTGGTGAGTGATATTCCATTGTACGTGCGTACCACAACTTCTTTATCCATTTTTCGCTTTCTGGGATATTTAACTTGTACCGTAGACGAGGTTCTTGTAAACAGAGCCGTCTGAAACTTTGGGGTGGCTGTGTGTTTTTTATTTTAATTTCCCTAAGCTATAGGACCATAAGTGGAAGTGCCGTAGGCTCTGTTGCTTTGTTTTTTAGGTGTTTCAGGAAACACCATACACTTCTGCAGAGTGGCTGTTGGCAATTTACATCCCACCCATCAGCATAACAAGGCTCCCTGTTCTCCATGGCCTGTGCTGCATTTCTGGATTTTACACTTTTTTCAGATGGCCCTTTTTACCGGGGCGCAGTGAGACTTCATTGTAGTGCAGATTTCTTTAACATGCTTGCTTGGTTGGCCAAAAAGGGCGTATGCGTTTTTTCCTGAATATATTCAGGAAAAAACGCATACGCCCTTTTTGGCCAAGTGCATCATTGTCGACGTTCTGCCTCTTTTCCTATGCTTTAAATGCAATTCCAGTCTACCCCATGAAATCGTTTTCCTGAAATTCTGCCCCGCTTTCAAGTCCTCTTCGCAGCCTTCCTTCAATATATTTTTGGACGATAGTTGTCATTTATAACTCTGCAGGTTTGTGAATTACAGTGCCCCTGAGCTCCTTACTTCAAATCGCTTTCTTGTGAGCTGGCCGCAAACCCGCAGGATTGCTTCAGGCCCTAATCTGGTTCCGGCACGGCATGCTGAGCGTTTGGTTAAATCCTCTTCCTGGTTGGAAATGAGCGTTAAATTAGCCCCTGCAGACACCTACAGCTAGTCACTCATTGGTTCTCCCTATTCCTGTTCATCTTGCGCAGAAATTGCAAAGTGTGCGAAACAGGAGGTTAAAGGCACTGACTCTCCAAGTGGGGAGAGTGTTAGTAAAGGGTCTGGAATTGTGAACCCGAGTAAAAGGGGACAAAAACTGAGATAAATTTGAAAACGTTTCCCGGTCACATGGTGCACCATACTGTGGGTTTCCCATGCATGGTTTAGCTGAAGGAAGAATCGCGTAAACCTGGAGAGTTGGGACCCATGGAATGTGTACCATGTATTATGACTTCAAAAGGTCTGCATTTGCTCATCGAACCTCACCAATGCTATCAGCCTGAAGGGTCCAACCTTATGTCTCACTCAGCGCTGGGTTTAGATGAGGTAAATCCAGGTTGCATCACAAGCCCTGAATGAATAATTTAAGAATTGCTCTCTATTTCACTGTCATTGTGTTTTGTTTTTGTAATTCATTTTGATAATAGGATTTATCGGATTTTCTCTGCTGCCTTCATGCAGCTGTACACACGCTTGATTCTCTTATGGCGACATGTAAATCCATGGGTTTGAAGAGTCTTAGTAGTCAGGTGTATTCCTAGGCTTTGAATATAGGGTGTTTAGCCCATTTCGTTGAGCAAGGGGTAGGTCTTGACTATTACATATTTGACGTATGGAATGGTATCTGTGCTAATTTCTATCTCTGGTTTTATGCAGCACCCCAACTCACCTTTCCCCTTAAGCAAACATTAGTTGGTTTTCTAAATTTGAGACCCTGTTCTGTTTTGTAATTCAGTTCACGTGTAGCCAAGATTACATTCGGTGTATTACTGATATCTTATGATGTTTCATTTTCTGTGTGACTTATTTCACTTAGAATCATCGTACCTGAATCCACTCATTATGCCACGATGGGCCAGATGACATAGATTTCATTGGTGACTGATATTCCATTGTATGTACGTACCACAATTTCTTTATCCATTTTTCACATTCTGGGATATTTAACTTGTACCGTAGACGAGGTTCTTGTAAACAGAGCCGCCCGAGACTTTTGGGTGGCTGTGTGTTTTTGATTTTAATTTTCCTAAGCTATAGGACCATAAGGGGAAGTGCCTTAGGCTCTGTTGCTTTGTTTTTTAGATGTTCCGGGAAACACCATACATTTTTCCAGACTGGCTGTTGGCAATTTACATCCCGCCCATCAGCATAACAAGGCTCGCTGTTCTCCATGGCCTGTGCTGCCTTTCTAGATTTTACACTTCTTTCAGATGGCCCTTTTGACCGGGGGGCAGTGAGACTTCATTGTAGTGCAGATTTCTTTAACATGCTTGCTGGTTGGCCAAAAAGGGCGTATGCGTTTTTTCCTGAATATATTCAGGAAAAAACGCATACGCCCTTTTTGGCCAAGAGCATCATTGTCGACGTTCTGCCTCTTTTCCTATGCTTTAAATGCAATTCCCGTGTACCCCCTGAAATCGTTTTCCTGCAATTCTGCCCCACTTACAAGTCGTCTTCGCAGCCTTCCTTCAATATATTTTTGGACGATAGCTGTCATTTATAACTCTGCAGGTTTGTGAGTTACAGTGCCCCTGAGCTCATTTCTTCAACTCGCTATCTTGTGAGCTGGCCGCAAACCCACAGGATTGCCTCAGGCCCTAATCTCGTTCCGGCACGGCATGCTGAGCCTTTGGTTAATTCCTCTTCCTGGTGGGAAATGAGCGTTAAATTTGCCCGTGCAGACACCTAGAGCTAGTAACTCATTCGTTCTCCCTATTCCTTTTCATCTTGCGCAGAAATTGCAAACTGTGCCCAACAGGAGGTTAAAGGCACTGGCTCTCCAAGTGGGGAGAGTGTTCGTAAAGGGTCTGGAATGGTTAACCCGAGTAAAAGGGGACGAAAACTGAGATGCATTTGAAAACGTTTGCCAGTCACACGGTGCACCATACTGTGGGTTTCCCATGCATGTTTTATCTGAAGGAAGAATCGCTTAAACCTTGAGAGTTGGGACCCATGGAATGGGTACCATGCAGTATGACTTCAAAGGGTCTGCATTTGCTCATCGAACCTCACCAATGCTATCAGCCCGAAGTGTCCAACTTTATGTCTCACTCAGCTCTGGGTGTAGATGAGGTAAATCCAGGTTGCATCACAAGCCCTGAATGAATTATTTAAGAATTGCTCTCTATTTCACTGTCATTGTGTTTTGTTTTTGTAATTCATTTTGATAATAGGATTTATCGGATTTTCTCTGCTGCCTTCATGCAGCTGTACACACGCTTGATTCTCTTATGGAGACATATAAATCCATGGGTTTGAAGATTCTTACTAGTCAGGTGTATTCCTAGGCGTTGAATATAGGGAGTTTAGCCCATTTCGTTGAGCAAGGGGTAGGTCTTGACTATTACATATATTTTTTTTTTTTTTTTGCTGTACGCGGGCCTCTCAGTGTTGTAGCCTCTCCCGTTGCGGAGCACAGGCTCCGGACGCGCAGGCTCAACAGCCATGACTGACGGGGCCAGTAGCTCCGCGGCATGTGGGATCCTCTCGGACCGGGGCACGAACCCGCGTCCCCTGCATCGGCAGGCGAACTCTCAACCAGTGCGCCACCAGGGAAGCCCCCTTGACTATTACATATATGACGTATGGAATGGTATCTGTGCTAATTTCTATCTCTGGTTTTATGCAGCACCCCAACTCACCTTTCCCCTTAAGCAAACATAAGTTGGTTTTCTAAATTTGAGACCCTGTTCTGTTTTGTAATTCAGTTCATGTGTAGCCAAGATTACATTCGGTGTATTAGTGATATCTTATGATGTTTCATTTTCTGTGTGACTTATTTCTCTTAGAATCATCGTACCTGAATCCACTCATTATGCCACGACGGGCCAGATGACATAGATTTCATTGGTGAGTGATATTCCATTGTACGTGCGTACCACAACTTCTTTATCCATTTTTCGCTTTCTGGGATATTTAACTTGTACCGTAGACGAGGTTCTTGTAAACAGAGCCGTCTGAAACTTTGGGGTGGCTGTGTGTTTTTTATTTTAATTTCCCTAAGCTATAGGACCATAAGTGGAAGTGCCGTAGGCTCTGTTGCTTTGTTTTTTAGGTGTTTCAGGAAACACCATACACTTCTGCAGAGTGGCTGTTGGCAATTTACATCCCACCCATCAGCATAACAAGGCTCCCTGTTCTCCATGGCCTGTGCTGCATTTCTGGATTTTACACTTTTTTCAGATGGCCCTTTTTACCGGGGCGCAGTGAGACTTCATTGTAGTGCAGATTTCTTTAACATGCTTGCTTGGTTGGCCAAAAAGGGCGTATGCGTTTTTTCCTGAATATATTCAGGAAAAAACGCATACGCCCTTTTTGGCCAAGTGCATCATTGTCGACGTTCTGCCTCTTTTCCTATGCTTTAAATGCAATTCCAGTCTACCCCATGAAATCATTTTCCTGAAATTCTGCCCCGCTTTCAAGTCCTCTTCGCAGCCTTCCTTCAATATATTTTTGGACGATAGTTGTCATTTATAACTCTGCAGGTTTGTGAATTACAGTGCCCCTGAGCTCCTTACTTCAAATCGCTTTCTTGTGAGCTGGCCGCAAACCCGCAGGATTGCTTCAGGCCCTAATCTGGTTCCGGCACGGCATGCTGAGCGTTTGGTTAAATCCTCTTCCTGGTTGGAAATGAGCGTTAAATTAGCCCCTGCAGACACCTACAGCTAGTCACTCATTGGTTCTCCCTATTCCTGTTCATCTTGCGCAGAAATTGCAAAGTGTGCGAAACAGGAGGTTAAAGGCACTGACTCTCCAAGTGGGGAGAGTGTTAGTAAAGGGTCTGGAATTGTGAACCCGAGTAAAAGGGGACAAAAACTGAGATAAATTTGAAAACGTTTCCCGGTCACATGGTGCACCATACTGTGGGTTTCCCATGCATGGTTTAGCTGAAGGAAGAATCGCGTAAACCTGGAGAGTTGGGACCCATGGAATGTGTACCATGTATTATGACTTCAAAAGGTCTGCATTTGCTCATCGAACCTCACCAATGCTATCAGCCTGAAGGGTCCAACCTTATGTCTCACTCAGCGCTGGGTTTAGATGAGGTAAATCCAGGTTGCATCACAAGCCCTGAATGAATAATTTAAGAATTGCTCTCTATTTCACTGTCATTGTGTTTTGTTTTTGTAATTCATTTTGATAATAGGATTTATCGGATTTTCTCTGCTGCCTTCATGCAGCTGTACACACGCTTGATTCTCTTATGGCGACATGTAAATCCATGGGTTTGAAGAGTCTTAGTAGTCAGGTGTATTCCTAGGCTTTGAATATAGGGTGTTTAGCCCATTTCGTTGAGCAAGGGGTAGGTCTTGACTATTACATATTTGACGTATGGAATGGTATCTGTGCTAATTTCTATCTCTGGTTTTATGCAGCACCCCAACTCACCTTTCCCCTTAAGCAAACATTAGTTGGTTTTCTAAATTTGAGACCCTGTTCTGTTTTGTAATTCAGTTCACGTGTAGCCAAGATTACATTCGGTGTATTACTGATATCTTATGATGTTTCATTTTCTGTGTGACTTATTTCACTTAGAATCATCGTACCTGAATCCACTCATTATGCCACGATGGGCCAGATGACATAGATTTCATTGGTGACTGATATTCCATTGTATGTACGTACCACAATTTCTTTATCCATTTTTCACATTCTGGGATATTTAACTTGTACCGTAGACGAGGTTCTTGTAAACAGAGCCGCCCGAGACTTTTGGGTGGCTGTGTGTTTTTGATTTTAATTTTCCTAAGCTATAGGACCATAAGGGGAAGTGCCTTAGGCTCTGTTGCTTTGTTTTTTAGATGTTCCGGGAAACACCATACATTTTTCCAGACTGGCTGTTGGCAATTTACATCCCGCCCATCAGCATAACAAGGCTCGCTGTTCTCCATGGCCTGTGCTGCCTTTCTAGATTTTACACTTCTTTCAGATGGCCCTTTTGACCGGGGGGCAGTGAGACTTCATTGTAGTGCAGATTTCTTTAACATGCTTGCTGGTTGGCCAAAAAGGGCGTATGCGTTTTTTCCTGAATATATTCAGGAAAAAACGCATACGCCCTTTTTGGCCAAGAGCATCATTGTCGACGTTCTGCCTCTTTTCCTATGCTTTAAATGCAATTCCCGTGTACCCCCTGAAATCGTTTTCCTGCAATTCTGCCCCACTTACAAGTCGTCTTCGCAGCCTTCCTTCAATATATTTTTGGACGATAGCTGTCATTTATAACTCTGCAGGTTTGTGAGTTACAGTGCCCCTGAGCTCATTTCTTCAACTCGCTATCTTGTGAGCTGGCCGCAAACCCACAGGATTGCCTCAGGCCCTAATCTCGTTCCGGCACGGCATGCTGAGCCTTTGGTTAATTCCTCTTCCTGGTGGGAAATGAGCGTTAAATTTGCCCGTGCAGACACCTAGAGCTAGTAACTCATTCGTTCTCCCTATTCCTTTTCATCTTGCGCAGAAATTGCAAACTGTGCCCAACAGGAGGTTAAAGGCACTGGCTCTCCAAGTGGGGAGAGTGTTCGTAAAGGGTCTGGAATGGTTAACCCGAGTAAAAGGGGACGAAAACTGAGATGCATTTGAAAACGTTTGCCAGTCACACGGTGCACCATACTGTGGGTTTCCCATGCATGTTTTATCTGAAGGAAGAATCGCTTAAACCTTGAGAGTTGGGACCCATGGAATGGGTACCATGCAGTATGACTTCAAAGGGTCTGCATTTGCTCATCGAACCTCACCAATGCTATCAGCCCGAAGTGTCCAACTTTATGTCTCACTCAGCTCTGGGTGTAGATGAGGTAAATCCAGGTTGCATCACAAGCCCTGAATGAATTATTTAAGAATTGCTCTCTATTTCACTGTCATTGTGTTTTGTTTTTGTAATTCATTTTGATAATAGGATTTATCGGATTTTCTCTGCTGCCTTCATGCAGCTGTACACACGCTTGATTCTCTTATGGAGACATATAAATCCATGGGTTTGAAGATTCTTACTAGTCAGGTGTATTCCTAGGCGTTGAATATAGGGAGTTTAGCCCATTTCGTTGAGCAAGGGGTAGGTCTTGACTATTACATATATTTTTTTTTTTTTTTTGCTGTACGCGGGCCTCTCAGTGTTGTAGCCTCTCCCGTTGCGGAGCACAGGCTCCGGACGCGCAGGCTCAACAGCCATGACTGACGGGGCCAGTAGCTCCGCGGCATGTGGGATCCTCTCGGACCGGGGCACGAACCCGCGTCCCCTGCATCGGCAGGCGAACTCTCAACCAGTGCGCCACCAGGGAAGCCCCCTTGACTATTACATATATGACGTATGGAATGGTATCTGTGCTAATTTCTATCTCTGGTTTTATGCAGCACCCCAACTCACCTTTCCCCTTAAGGAAACATAAGTTGGTTTTCTAAATTTGAGACCCTGTTCTGTTTTGTAATTCAGTTCATGTGTAGCCAAGATTACATTCGGTGTATTAGTGATATCTTATGATGTTTCATTTTCTGTGTGACTTATTTCTCTTAGAATCATCGTACCTGAATCCACTCATTATGCCACGACGGGCCAGATGACATAGATTTCATTGGTGAGTGATATTCCATTGTACGTGCGTACCACAACTTCTTTATCCATTTTTCGCTTTCTGGGATATTTAACTTGTACCGTAGACGAGGTTCTTGTAAACAGAGCCGTCTGAAACTTTGGGGTGGCTGTGTGTTTTTTATTTTAATTTCCCTAAGCTATAGGACCATAAGTGGAAGTGCCGTAGGCTCTGTTGCTTTGTTTTTTAGGTGTTTCAGGAAACACCATACACTTCTGCAGAGTGGCTGTTGGCAATTTACATCCCACCCATCAGCATAACAAGGCTCCCTGTTCTCCATGGCCTGTGCTGCATTTCTGGATTTTACACTTTTTTCAGATGGCCCTTTTTACCGGGGCGCAGTGAGACTTCATTGTAGTGCAGATTTCTTTAACATGCTTGCTTGGTTGGCCAAAAAGGGCGTATGCGTTTTTTCCTGAATATATTCAGGAAAAAACGCATACGCCCTTTTTGGCCAAGTGCATCATTGTCGACGTTCTGCCTCTTTTCCTATGCTTTAAATGCAATTCCAGTCTACCCCATGAAATCGTTTTCCTGAAATTCTGCCCCGCTTTCAAGTCCTCTTCGCAGCCTTCCTTCAATATATTTTTGGACGATAGTTGTCATTTATAACTCTGCAGGTTTGTGAATTACAGTGCCCCTGAGCTCCTTACTTCAAATCGCTTTCTTGTGAGCTGGCCGCAAACCCGCAGGATTGCTTCAGGCCCTAATCTGGTTCCGGCACGGCATGCTGAGCGTTTGGTTAAATCCTCTTCCTGGTTGGAAATGAGCGTTAAATTAGCCCCTGCAGACACCTACAGCTAGTCACTCATTGGTTCTCCCTATTCCTGTTCATCTTGCGCAGAAATTGCAAAGTGTGCGAAACAGGAGGTTAAAGGCACTGACTCTCCAAGTGGGGAGAGTGTTAGTAAAGGGTCTGGAATTGTGAACCCGAGTAAAAGGGGACAAAAACTGAGATAAATTTGAAAACGTTTCCCGGTCACATGGTGCACCATACTGTGGGTTTCCCATGCATGGTTTAGCTGAAGGAAGAATCGCGTAAACCTGGAGAGTTGGGACCCATGGAATGTGTACCATGTATTATGACTTCAAAAGGTCTGCATTTGCTCATCGAACCTCACCAATGCTATCAGCCTGAAGGGTCCAACCTTATGTCTCACTCAGCGCTGGGTTTAGATGAGGTAAATCCAGGTTGCATCACAAGCCCTGAATGAATAATTTAAGAATTGCTCTCTATTTCACTGTCATTGTGTTTTGTTTTTGTAATTCATTTTGATAATAGGATTTATCGGATTTTCTCTGCTGCCTTCATGCAGCTGTACACACGCTTGATTCTCTTATGGCGACATGTAAATCCATGGGTTTGAAGAGTCTTAGTAGTCAGGTGTATTCCTAGGCTTTGAATATAGGGTGTTTAGCCCATTTCGTTGAGCAAGGGGTAGGTCTTGACTATTACATATTTGACGTATGGAATGGTATCTGTGCTAATTTCTATCTCTGGTTTTATGCAGCACCCCAACTCACCTTTCCCCTTAAGCAAACATTAGTTGGTTTTCTAAATTTGAGACCCTGTTCTGTTTTGTAATTCAGTTCACGTGTAGCCAAGATTACATTCGGTGTATTACTGATATCTTATGATGTTTCATTTTCTGTGTGACTTATTTCACTTAGAATCATCGTACCTGAATCCACTCATTATGCCACGATGGGCCAGATGACATAGATTTCATTGGTGACTGATATTCCATTGTATGTACGTACCACAATTTCTTTATCCATTTTTCACATTCTGGGATATTTAACTTGTACCGTAGACGAGGTTCTTGTAAACAGAGCCGCCCGAGACTTTTGGGTGGCTGTGTGTTTTTGATTTTAATTTTCCTAAGCTATAGGACCATAAGGGGAAGTGCCTTAGGCTCTGTTGCTTTGTTTTTTAGATGTTCCGGGAAACACCATACATTTTTCCAGACTGGCTGTTGGCAATTTACATCCCGCCCATCAGCATAACAAGGCTCGCTGTTCTCCATGGCCTGTGCTGCCTTTCTAGATTTTACACTTCTTTCAGATGGCCCTTTTGACCGGGGGGCAGTGAGACTTCATTGTAGTGCAGATTTCTTTAACATGCTTGCTGGTTGGCCAAAAAGGGCGTATGCGTTTTTTCCTGAATATATTCAGGAAAAAACGCATACGCCCTTTTTGGCCAAGAGCATCATTGTCGACGTTCTGCCTCTTTTCCTATGCTTTAAATGCAATTCCCGTGTACCCCCTGAAATCGTTTTCCTGCAATTCTGCCCCACTTACAAGTCGTCTTCGCAGCCTTCCTTCAATATATTTTTGGACGATAGCTGTCATTTATAACTCTGCAGGTTTGTGAGTTACAGTGCCCCTGAGCTCATTTCTTCAACTCGCTATCTTGTGAGCTGGCCGCAAACCCACAGGATTGCCTCAGGCCCTAATCTCGTTCCGGCACGGCATGCTGAGCCTTTGGTTAATTCCTCTTCCTGGTGGGAAATGAGCGTTAAATTTGCCCGTGCAGACACCTAGAGCTAGTAACTCATTCGTTCTCCCTATTCCTTTTCATCTTGCGCAGAAATTGCAAACTGTGCCCAACAGGAGGTTAAAGGCACTGGCTCTCCAAGTGGGGAGAGTGTTCGTAAAGGGTCTGGAATGGTTAACCCGAGTAAAAGGGGACGAAAACTGAGATGCATTTGAAAACGTTTGCCAGTCACACGGTGCACCATACTGTGGGTTTCCCATGCATGTTTTATCTGAAGGAAGAATCGCTTAAACCTTGAGAGTTGGGACCCATGGAATGGGTACCATGCAGTATGACTTCAAAGGGTCTGCATTTGCTCATCGAACCTCACCAATGCTATCAGCCCGAAGTGTCCAACTTTATGTCTCACTCAGCTCTGGGTGTAGATGAGGTAAATCCAGGTTGCATCACAAGCCCTGAATGAATTATTTAAGAATTGCTCTCTATTTCACTGTCATTGTGTTTTGTTTTTGTAATTCATTTTGATAATAGGATTTATCGGATTTTCTCTGCTGCCTTCATGCAGCTGTACACACGCTTGATTCTCTTATGGAGACATATAAATCCATGGGTTTGAAGATTCTTACTAGTCAGGTGTATTCCTAGGCGTTGAATATAGGGAGTTTAGCCCATTTCGTTGAGCAAGGGGTAGGTCTTGACTATTACATATATTTTTTTTTTTTTTTTGCTGTACGCGGGCCTCTCAGTGTTGTAGCCTCTCCCGTTGCGGAGCACAGGCTCCGGACGCGCAGGCTCAACAGCCATGACTGACGGGGCCAGTAGCTCCACGGCATGTGGGATCCTCTCGGACCGGGGCACGAACCCGCGTCCCCTGCATCGGCAGGCGGACTCTCAACCAGTGCGCCACCAGGGAAGCCCCCTTGACTATTACATATATGACGTATGGAATAGTATCTGTGCTAATTTCTATCTCTGGTTTTATGCAGCACCCCAACTCACCTTTCCCCTTAAGCAAACATAAGTTGGTTTTCTAAATTTGAGACCCTGTTCTGTTTTGTAATTCAGTTCATGTGTAGCCAAGATTACATTCGGTGTATTAGTGATATCTTATGATGTTTCATTTTCTGTGTGACTTATTTCTCTTAGAATCATCGTACCTGAATCCACTCATTATGCCACGATGGGCCAGATGACATAGATTTCATTGGTGAGTGATATTCCATTGTACGTATGTACGTACCACAACTTCTTTATCCATTTTTCGCTTTCTGGGATATTTAACTTGTACCGTAGAAGAGGTTCTTGTAAACAGAGCCGTCTGAAACTTTGGGGTGGCTGTGTGTTTTTGATTTTAATTTCCCTAAGCTATAGGACCATAAGTGGAAGTGCCGTAGGCTCCGTTGCTTTGTTTTTTAGGTGTTTCAGGAAACACCATACACTTCTCCAGAGTGGCTGTTGGCAATTTACATCCCACCCATCAGCATAACAAGGCTCCCTGTTCTCCATGGCCTGTGCTGCATTTCTGGATTTTACACTTTTTTCAGATGGCCCTTTTGACCGGGGGGCAGTGAGACTTCATTGTAGTGCAGATTTCTTTAACATGCTTGCTTGGTTGGCCAATAAGGGCGTATGCGTTTTTTCCTGAATATATTCAGGAAAAAACGCATACGCCCTTTTTGGCCAAGTGCATCATTGTCGACGTTCTGCTTCTTTTCCTATGCTTTAAATGCAATTCCAGTCTACCCCCTGAAATCGTTTTCCTGAAATTCTGCCCCGCTTTCAAGTCCTCTTCGCAGCCTTCCTTCAATATATTTTTGGACGATAGCTGTCATTTATAACTCTGCAGGTTTGTGAATTACAGTGCCCCTGAGCTCCTTTCTTCAAATCGCTTTCTTGTGAGCTGGCCGCAAACCCGCAGGATTGCTTCAGGCCCTAATCTGTTTCCGGCACGGCATGCTGAGCGTTTGGTTAATTCCTCTTCCTGGTTGGAAATGAGCGTTAAATTTGCCCGTGCAGACAACTACAGCTAGTCTCTCATTGTTTCTCCCTATTCGTGTTCATCTTGCGCAGAAATTGCAAACTGTGCCAAACAGCAGGTTAAAGGCACTGACTCTCCAAGTGGGGAGAGTGTTTGTAAAGGGTCTGGAATTGTGAACCCGAGTAAAAGGGGACGAAAACTGAGATGCATTTGAAAACGTTTCCCGGTCACACGGTGCACCACACTGTGGGTTTCCCATGCATGTTTTAGCTGAAGGAAGAATCGCTTAAACCTGGAGAGTTGGGACCCATGGAATGGGTACCATGCAGTATGACTTCAAATGGTCTGCATTTGCTCATCGAACCTCACCAATGCTATCAGCCCGAAGTGTCCAACTTTATGTCTCCCTCAGCTCTTGGTGTAGATGAGGTAAATCCAGGTTGCATCACAAGCCCTGAATGAATTATTTAAGAATTGCTCTCTATTTCACTGTCATTGTGTTTTGTTTTTGTAATTCATTTTGATAATAGGATTTATCGGATTTTCTCTGCTGCATTCATGCAGCTGTACACACGCTTGATTCTCTTATGGAGACATATAAATCCATGGGTTTGAAGATTCTTACTAGTCAGGTGTATTCCTAGGCGTTGAATATAGGGTGTTTAGCCCATTTCGTTGAGCAAGGGGTAGGTCTTGACTATTACATCTTTGACGTATGGAATGGTATCTGTGCTAATTTCTATCTCTGGTTTTATGCAGCACCCCAACTCACCTTTCCCCTTAAGCAAACATAAGTTGGTTTTCTAAATTTGAGACCCTGTTCTGTTTTGTAATTCAGTTCATGTGTAGCCAAGATTACATTCGGTGTATTAGAGATAACTTATGATGTTTCATTTTCTGTGTGACTTATTTCACTTAGAATCATCGTACCTGAATCCACTCATTATGCCACGACGGGCCAGATGACATAGATTTCCGTGGTGACTGATATTCCATTGTACGTACGTACCACAACTTCTTTATCCATTTTTCGCTTTCTGGGATATTTAACTTGTACCGTAGACGAGGTTCTTGTAAACAGAGCCGTCTGAAACTTTGGGGTGGCTGTGTGTTTTTGATTTTAATTTCCCTAAGCTATAGGACCATAAGTGGAAGTGCCGTAGGCTCCGTTGCTTTGTTGTTTAGGTGTTTCAGGAAACACCATACACTTCTCCAGAGTGGCTGTTGGCAATTTACATCCCATCCATCAGCATAACAAGGCTCCCTGTTCTCCATGGCCTGTGCTGCATTTCTGGATTTTACACTTTTTTCAGATGGCCCTTTTGACCGGGGGGCAGTGAGACTTCATTGTAGTGCAGATTTCTTTAACATGCTTGCTTGGTTGGCCAAAAAGTGCGTATGCGTTTTTTCCTGAATATATTCAGGAAAAAACGCATACGCCCTTTTTGGCCAAGTGCATCATTGTCGACGTCCTGCCTCTTTTCCTATGCTTTAAATGCAATTCCAGTCTACCCCCTGAAATCGTTTTCCTGCAATTCTGCCCCGCTTTCAAGTCCTCTTCGCAGCCTTCCTTCAATATATTTTTGGACGATAGCTGTCATTTATAACTCTGCAGGTTTGTGAATTACAGTGTCCCTGAGCTCCTTTCTTCAACTCGCTTTCTTGTGAGCTATCCGCAAACCCGCAGGATTGCTTCAGGCCCTAATCTTGTTCCGGCACGGCATGCTGAGCCTTTGGTTAATTCGTCTTTCTGGTGGGAAATGTGCGTTAAATTTGCCCGTGCAGACACCTACAGCTAGTCTGTCATTGGTTCTCCCTATTCCTGTTCATCTTGCGCAGAAATTGCAAACTGTGCCAAACAGGAGGTTAAAGGCCCTGACTCTCCAAGTCTGGAGAGTGTTAGAAAAGGGTCTGGAATTGTGAACCCGAGTAAAAGGGGACGAAAATTGAGATGCCTTTGAAAACGTTTCCTGGTCACACGGTGCACCATACTGTGGGCTTCCCATGCATGCTTTAGCTGAAGGAAGAATCGCTTAAACCTGGAGAGTTGGGACCCATGGAATGGGTACCATGCAGTATGACTTCAAATGGTCTGCATTTGCTCATCGAACCTCACCAGTGGTATCACCCCGAAGTGTCCAACCTTATGTCTCACTCAGCTCTGGGTGTAGATGAGGTAAATCCCTGTTGCATCACAAGCCCTGAATGAATTATTTAAGAATTGCTCTCTATTTCACTGTCATTGTGTTTTGTTTTTGTAATTCATTTTGATAATAGGATTTATCGGATTTTCTCTGCTGCCTTCATGCAGCTGTACACATGCTTGATTCTCTTATGGAGACATATAAATCCATGGGTTTGAAGATTATTACTAGTCAGGTGTATTTCTAGGCGTTGAATATAGGGTGTTTAGCCCATTTCGTTGAGCAAGGGGTAGGTCTTGACTATTACATATTTTTTTTTTTTTTGCTGTACGCGGGCCTCTCAGGGTTGTGGCCTCTCCCGTTGCGGAGCACAGGCTCCGGACGCGCAGGCTCAACGGCCATGACTCACGGGGCCAGTAGCTCCGCGGCATGTGGGATCCTCTCGGACCGGGGCACGAACCCGCGTCCCCTGCATCGGCAGGCGAACTCTCAACCAGTGCGCCACCAGGGAAGCCCCCTTGACTATTACATATATGACGTATGGAATGGTATCTGTGCTAATTTCTATCTCTGGTTTTATGCAGCACCCCAACTCACCTTTCCCCTTAAGGAAACATAAGTTGGTTTTCTAAATTTGAGACCCTGTTCTGTTTTGTAATTCAGTTCATGTGTAGCCAAGATTACATTCGGTGTATTAGTGATATCTTATGATGTTTCATTTTCTGTGTGACTTATTTCTCTTAGAATCATCGTACCTGAATCCACTCATTATGCCACGACGGGCCAGATGACATAGATTTCATTGGTGAGTGATATTCCATTGTACGTACGTACCACAACTTCTTTATCCATTTTTCGCTTTCTGGGATATTTAACTTGTACCGTAGACGAGGTTCTTGTAAACAGAGCCGTCTGAAACTTTGGAGTGGCTGTGTGTTTTTTATTTTAATTTCCCTAAGCTATAGGACCATAAGTGGAAGTGCCGTAGGCTCTGTTGCTTTGTTTTTTAGGTGTTTCAGGAAACACCATACACTTCTGCAGAGTGGCTGTTGGCAATTTACATCCCACCCATCAGCATAACAAGGCTCCCTGTTCTCCATGGCCTGTGCTGCATTTCTGGATTTTACACTTTTTTCAGATGGCCCTTTTTACCGGGGGGCAGTGCGACTTCATTGTAGTGCAGATTTCTTTAACATGCTTGCTTGGTTGGCCAAAAAGGGCGTATGCGTTTTTTCCTGAATATATTCAGGAAAAAACGCATACGCCCTTTTTGGCCAAGTGCATCATTGTCGACGTTCTGCCTCTTTTCCTATGCTTTAAATGCAATTCCAGTCTACCCCATGAAATCATTTTCCTGAAATTCTGCCCCGCTTTCAAGTCCTCTTCGCAGCCTTCCTTCAATATATTTTTGGACGATAGCTGTCATTTATAACTCTGCAGGTTTGTGAATTACAGTGACCCTGAGCTCCTTTCTTCAAATCGCTTTCTTGTGAGCTGGCCGCAAACCCGCAGGATTGCTTCAGGCCCTAATCTGGTTCCGGCACGGCATGCTGAACGTTTGGTTAAATCCTCTTCCTGGTTGGAAATGAGCATTAAATTAGCCCCTGCAGACACCTACAGCTAGTCACTCATTGGTTCTCCCTATTCCTGTTCATCTTGCGCAGAAATTGCAAAGTGTGCGAAACAGGAGGTTAAAGGCACTGACTCTCCAAGTGGGGAGAGTGTTAGTAAAGGGTCTGGAATTGTGAACCCGAGTAAAAGGGGACGAAAACTGAGATAAATTTGAAAACGTTTCCCGGTCACACGGTGCACCATACTGTGGGTTTCCCATGCATGGTTTAGCTGAAGGAAGAATCGCGTAAACCTGGAGAGTTGGGACCCATGGAATGTGTATCATGTATTATGACTTCAAAAGGTCTGCATTTGCTCATCGAACCTCACCAATGCTATCAGCCCGAAGGGTCCAACCTTATGTCTCACTCAGCGCTGGGTTTAGATGAGGTAAATCCAGGTTGCATCACAAGCCCTGAATGAATAATTTAAGAATTGCTCTCTATTTCACTGTCATTGTGTTTTGTTTTTGTAATTCATTTTGATAATAGGATTTATCGGATTTTCTCTGCTGCCTTCATGCAGCTGTACACCCGCTTGATTCTCTTATGGAGACATATAAATCCATGGGTTTGAAGATTCTTACTAGTCAGGTGTATTCCTAGGCGTTGAATATAGGGTGTTTAGCCCATTTCGTTGAGCAAGGGGTAGGTCTTGACTATTACATATTTGACGTATGGAATGGTATCTGTGCTAATTTCTATCTCTGGTTTTATGCAGCACCCCAACTCACCTTTCCCCTTAAGCAAACATAAGTTGGTTTTCTAAATTTGAGACCCTGTTCTGTTTTGTAATTCAGTTCATGTGTAGCCAAGATTACATTCGGTGTATTAGTGATATCTTATGATGTTTCATTTTCTGTGTGACTTATTTCTCTTAGAATCATCGTACCTGAATCCACTCATTATGCCACGACGGGCCAGATGACATAGATTACATTGGTGAGTGATATTCCATTGTACGTGCGTACCACAACTTCTTTATCCATTTTTCGCTTTCTGGGATATTTAACTTGTACCGTAGACGAGGTTCTTGTAAACAGAGCCGTCTGAAACTTTGGGGTGGCTGTGTGTTTTTTATTTTAATTTCCCTAAGCTATAGGACCATAAGTGGAAGTGCCGTAGGCTCTGTTGCTTTGTTTTTTAGGTGTTTCAGGAAACACCATACACTTCTGCAGAGTGGCTGTTGGCAATTTACATCCCACCCATCAGCATAACAAGGCTCCCTGTTCTCCATGGCCTGTGCTGCATTTCTGGATTTTACACTTTTTTCAGATGGCCCTTTTTACCGGGGCGCAGTGAGACTTCATTGTAGTGCAGATTTCTTTAACATGCTTGCTTGGTTGGCCAAAAAGGGCGTATGCGTTTTTTCCTGAATATATTCAGGAAAAAACGCATACGCCCTTTTTGGCCAAGTGCATCATTGTCGACGTTCTGCCTCTTTTCCTATGCTTTAAATGCAATTCCAGTCTACCCCATGAAATCGTTTTCCTGAAATTCTGCCCCGCTTTCAAGTCCTCTTCGCAGCCTTCCTTCAATATATTTTTGGACGATAGCTGTCATTTATAACTCTGCAGGTTTGTGAATTACAGTGCCCCTGAGCTCCTTACTTCAAATCGCTTTCTTGTGAGCTGGCCGCAAACCCGCAGGATTGCTTCAGGCCCTAATCTGGTTCCGGCACGGCATGCTGAGCGTTTGGTTAAATCCTCTTCCTGGTTGGAAATGAGCGTTAAATTAGCCCCTGCAGACACCTACAGCTAGTCACTCATTGGTTCTCCCTATTCCTGTTCATCTTGCGCAGAAATTGCAAAGTGTGCGAAACAGGAGGTTAAAGGCACTGACTCTGCAAGTGGGGAGAGTGTTAGTAAAGGGTCTGGAATTGTGAACCCGAGTAAAAGGGGACAAAAACTGAGATAAATTTGAAAACGTTTCCCGGTCACATGGTGCACCATACTGTGGGTTTCCCATGCATGGTTTAGCTGAAGGAAGAATCGCGTAAACCTGGAGAGTTGGGACCCATGGAATGTGTACCATATATTATGACTTCAAAAGGTCTGCATTTGCTCATCGAACCTCACCAATGCTATCAGCCTGAAGGGTCCAACCTTATTTCTCACTCAGCGCTGGGTTTAGATGAGGTAAATCCAGGTTGCATCACAAGCCCTGAATGAATAATTTAAGAATTGCTCTCTATTTCACTGTCATTGTGTTTTGTTTTTGTAATTCATTTTGATAATAGGATTTATCGGATTTTCTCTGCTGCCTTCATGCAGCTGTACACACGCTTGATTCTCTTATGGCGACATGTAAATCCATGGGTTTGAAGAGTCTTAGTAGTCAGGTGTATTCCTAGGCTTTGAATATAGGGTGTTTAGCCCATTTCGTTGAGCAAGGGGTAGGTCTTGACTATTACATATTTGACGTATGGAATGGTATCTGTGCTAATTTCTATCTCTGGTTTTATGCAGCACCCCAACTCACCTTTCCCCTTAAGCAAACATTAGTTGGTTTTCTAAATTTGAGACCCTGTTCTGTTTTGTAATTCAGTTCACGTGTAGCCAAGATTACATTCGGTGTATTACTGATATCTTATGATGTTTCATTTTCTGTGTGACTTATTTCACTTAGAATCATCGTACCTGAATCCACTCATTATGCCACGATGGGCCAGATGACATAGATTTCATTGGTGACTGATATTCCATTGTACGTACGTACCACAATTTCTTTATCCATTTTTCACTTTCTGGGATATTTAACTTGTACCGTAGACGAGGTTCTTGTAAACAGAGCCGCCCGAGACTTTTGGGTGGCTGTGTGTTTTTGATTTTAATTTTCCTAAGCTATAGGACCATAAGGGGAAGTGCCTTAGGCTCTGTTGCTTTGTTTTTTAGATGTTCCGGGAAACACCATACATTTTTCCAGACTGGCTGTTGGCAATTTACATCCCGCCCATCAGCATAACAAGGCTCGCTGTTCTCCATGGCCTGTGCTGCCTTTCTAGATTTTACACTTCTTTCAGATGGCCCTTTTGACCGGGGGGCAGTGAGACTTCATTGTAGTGCAGATTTCTTTAACATGCTTGCTGGTTGGCCAAAAAGGGCGTATGCGTTTTTTCCTGAATATATTCAGGAAAAAACGCATACGCCCTTTTTGGCCAAGAGCATCATTGTCGACGTTCTGCCTCTTTTCCTATGCTTTAAATGCAATTCCCGTGTACCCCCTGAAATCGTTTTCCTGCAATTCTGCCCCACTTACAAGTCGTCTTCGCAGCCTTCCTTCAATATATTTTTGGACGATAGCTGTCATTTATAACTCTGCAGGTTTGTGAGTTACAGTGCCCCTGAGCTCATTTCTTCAACTCGCTATCTTGTGAGCTGGCCGCAAACCCACAGGATTGCCTCAGGCCCTAATCTCGTTCCGGCACGGCATGCTGAGCCTTTGGTTAATTCCTCTTCCTGGTGGGAAATGAGCGTTAAATTTGCCCGTGCAGACACCTAGAGCTAGTAACTCATTCCTTCTCCCTATTCCTTTTCATCTTGCGCAGAAATTGCAAACTGTGCCCAACAGGAGGTTAAAGGCACTGGCTCTCCAAGTGGGGAGAGTGTTCGTAAAGGGTCTGGAATGGTTAACCCGAGTAAAAGGGGACGAAAACTGAGATGCATTTGAAAACGTTTGCCAGTCACACGGTGCACCATACTGTGGGTTTCCCATGCATGTTTTAGCTGAAGGAAGAATCCCTTAAACTTGGAGAGTTGGGACCCATGGAATGGGTACCATGCTGTATGACTTCAAAGGGTCTGCATTTGCTCATCGAACCTCACCAATGCTATCAGCCCGAAGTGCCCAACCTTATGTCTCACTCAGCTCTGGGTGTAGATGTGGTAAATCCAGGTTGCATCACAAGCCCTGAATGAATTATTTAAGAATTGCTCTCTACTTCACTGTCCTTGGGTTTTGTTTGTGTAATTCATTTTGATAATGGGATTTATCGGATTTTCTCTGCTGCATTCTTACCGCTGTACACACGCTTCATTCTCTTACGGAGACATATAAATCCATGGGTTTGAAGATTCTTACTAGTCAGGTGTATTCCTAGGCGTTGAATATGGGGTGTTTAGTCCATTTCGTTGAGCAAGGGGGAGGTCTTGACTATTACATATTTGGCTTATGGAAAGGTATCTGTGCTAATTTCTATCTCTGGTTTTATGCAGCACCCCAACTCACCTTTCCCCTTAAGCAAGCATAAGTTGGTTTTCTAAATTTGAGACCCTGTTCTGTTTTGTAATTCAGTTCATGTGTAGCCAAGTTTACATTCCGTGTAGTAGTGATATCTTATGATGTTTCATTTTCTGTGTGACTTATTTCACTTAGAATCATCGTACCTGAATCCACTCATTATGCCGCGACGGGCCTGATGACATAGTTTTCATTGCTGAGTGATATTCCATTGTACGTACGTACCACAACTTCTTTATCCATTTTTCACATTCTGGGATATTTAACTTGTACCGTAGACGAGGTTCTTGTAAACAGAGCCGCCCGACACTTTGGGGTGGCTGTGTGTTTTTGATTTTAATTTCCCTAAGCTATAGGACCATAAGTGGAAGTGCCGTAGGCTCCGTAGCTTTGTTTTTTCGGTGTTCCGGGAAACACCATACACTTCTCCAGAGTGGCTGATGGCAATTCACATCCCACCCATCAGCATAACAAGGCTCCCTGTTCTCCATGGCCTGTGCTGCCTTTCTGGATTTTACACTTTTTTCAGATGGCCCTTTTGACCGGGGGGCAGTGAGACTTCATTGTAGTGAAGATTTCTTGAACATGCTTGCTTGGTTGGCCGAAAAGGGCGTATGCGTTTTTTCCTGAATATATTCAGGAAAAAACGCATACGCCCTTTTTGGCCAAGAGCATCATTGTCGACGTTCTGCCTCTTTTCCTATGCTTTAAATGCAATTCCAGTCTACCCCCTGAAATCGTTTTCCTGCAAATCTGTCCCGCTTACAAGTCGTCTTCGCAGCCTTCCTTCAATATATTTTTGGACGATAGCTGTCATTTATAACTCTGCAGGTTTGTGAGTTACAGTGCCCCTGAGCTCATTTCTTCAACTCGCTATCTTGTGAGCTGGCCGCAAACCCACAGGATTGCCTCAGGCCCTAATCTGGTTCCGGCACGGCATGCTGAGCCATTGGTTAATTCCTCTTCCTGGTGGGAAATGAGCGTTAAATTTGCCCGTGCAGACACCTAGAGCTAGTCTGTCATTCGTTCTCCCTATTCCTTTTCATCTTGCGCAGAAATTGCAAACTGTGCCCAACAGGAGGTTAAGGGCACTGACTCTTCAAGTGGGGAGAGTGTTCGTAAAGGTTCTGGAATGGTGAACCCGAGTAAAAGGGGACGAAAACTGAGATGCATTTGAAAACGATTGCCAGTCACACGGTGCACCATACTGTGGGTTTCCCATGCATGTTTTAGCTGAAGGAAGAATCCCTTAAACTTGGAGAGTTGGGACCCATGGAATGGGTACCATGCTGTATGACTTCAAAGGGTCTGCATTTGCTCATCGAACCTCACCAATGCTATCAGCCCGAAGTGCCCAGCCTTATGTCTCACTCAGCTCTGGGTGTAGATGTGGTAAATCCAGGTTGCATCACAAGACCTGAATGAATTATTTCAGAATTGCTCTCTATTTCACTGTCCTTGGGTTTTGTTTGTGTAATTCATTTTGATAATGGGATTTATCGGATTTTCTCTGCTGCATTCATGCCGCTGTACACACGCTTCATTCTCTTACGGAGACATATAAATCCATGGGTTTGAAGATTCTTACTAGTCAGGTGTATTCCTAGGCGTTGAATATGGGGTGTTTAGTCCATTTCGTTGAGCAAGGGGTAGGTCTTGACTATTACATATTTGGCTTATGGAAAGGTATCTGTGCTAATTTCTATCTCTGGTTTTATGCAGTACCCCAACTCACCTTTCCCCTTAAGCAAGCATAAGTTGGTTTTCTTAATTTGAGACCCTGTTCTGTTTTGTAATTCAGTTCATGTGTAGCCAAGTTTTCATTCCGTGTATTAGTGATATCTTATGATGTTTCATTTCCTGTGTGACTTATTTCACTTAGAATCATCGAACCTGAATCCACTCATTATGCCGCGACGGGCCTGATGACATAGATTTCATTGCTGTGTGATATTCCACTGTACATACGTTCCACAACTTCTTTATCCATTTTTCACATTCTGGGATATTTAACTTGTACCGTAGACGAGGTTCTTGTAAACAGAGCCGCCCGAGACTTTTGGGTGGCTGTGTGTTTTTGATTTATAATTTTCCTAAGCTATAGGACCATAAGGGGAAATGCTGTAGGCTCCGTTGCTTTGTTTTTTAGATGTTCCGGGAAACACCATACACTTCTCCAGAGTGGCAGTTCGCAATTTACATCCTGCCCATCAGCATAAGAAGGCTCGCTGTTCTCCATGGCCTGTGCTGCCTTTCTGGATTTTACACTTTTTTCAGATGGCCCTTTTGACCGAGGGACAGTGAGACTTCATTGTAGTGCAGATTTCTTTAACATGCTTGCTTGGTTGGCCAAAAAGGGCGTATGCGTTTTTTCCTGAATATATTCAGGAAAAAACGCATACGCCCTTTTTGGCCAAGAGCATCATTGTCGACGTTCTGCCTCTTTTCCTATGCTTTAAATGCAATTCCCGTCTACCCCCTGAAATCGTTTTCCTGCAAATCTGTCCCGATTACAAGTCGTCTTCGCAGCCTTCCTTCAATATATTTTTGGACGATAGCTGTCATTTATAACTCTGCAGGTTTGTGAGTTACAGTGCCCCTGAGCTCCTTTCTTCAACGCGCTATCTTGTGAGCTGGCGGCAAACCCACAGGATTGCTTCAGGCCCTAATCTGGTTCCGGCATGGCATGCTGAGCCTTTGGTTAATTCCTCTTCCTGGTGGGAAATGAGCGTTAAATTTGCCCGTGCAGAAACCTAGAGCTAGTCTCTCATTGGTTCTCCCTATTCCTTTTCATCTTGCGCAGAAATTGCAAACTGTGCCTGACAGGAGGTTAAAGGCACTGACTCTCCAAGTGGGGAGAGTGTTCGTAAAGGGTCTGGAATGGTGAACCAGAGTAAAAGGGGACGAAAACTGAGATGCATTTGAAAACGTTTGCCAGTCACACGGTGCACCATACTGTGGGTTTCCCATGCATGTTTTAGCTGAAGGAAGAATCCCTTAAACTTGGAGAGTTGGGACCCATGGAATGGGTACCATGCTGTATGACTTCAAAGGGTCTGCATTTGCTCATCGAACCTCACCAATGCTATCAGCCCGAAGTGCCCAACCTTATGTCTCACTCAGCTCTGGGTGTAGATGTGGTAAATCCAGGTTGCATCACAAGCCCTGAGTGAATTATTTAAGAATTGCTCTCTATTTCACTGTCCTTGGGTTTTGTTTGTGTAATTCATTTTGATAATGGGATTTATCGTATTTTCTCTGCTGCATTCATGCCGCTGTACACACGCTTCATTCTCTTACGGAGACATATAAATCCATGGGTTTGAAGATTCTTACTAGTCAGGTGTATTCCTAGGCGTTGAATATGGGGTGTTTAGTCCATTTCGTTGAGCAAGGGGTAGGTCTTGACTATTACATATTTGGCTTATGGAAAGGTATCTGTGCTAATTTCTATCTCTGGTTTTATACAGCACCCCAACTCACCTTTCCCCTTAAGCAAGCATAAGTTGGTTTTCTAAATTTGAGACCCTGTTCTGTTTTGCAATTCAGTTCATGTGTAGCCAAGTTTACATTCCGTGTATTAGTGATATCTTATGATGTTTCATTTTCTGTGTGACTTATTTCACTTAGAATCATCGTACCTGAATCCACTCATTATGCCGCGATGGGCCTGATGACATAGATTTCATTGCTGAGTGATATTACATTGTACGTACGTACCACAACTTCTTTATCCATTTTTCACATTCTGGGATATTTAACTTGTACCGTAGACGAGGTTCTTGTAAACAGAGCCGCCCGAGACTTTTGGGTGGCTGTGTGTTTTTGATTTATAATTTTCCTAAGCTATAGGACCATAAGGGGAAGTGCTGTAGGCTCCGTTGCTTTGTTTTTTAGATGTTCCGGGAAACACCATACACTTCTCCAGAGTGGCAGTTCGCAATTTACATCCTGCCCATCAGCATAAGAAGGCTCCCTGTTCTCCATGGCCTGTGCTGCCTTTCTGGATTTTACACTTTTTTCAGATGGCCCTTTTGACCGGGGGACAGTGAGACTTCATTGTAGTGCAGATTTCTTTAACATGCTTGCTTGGTTGGCCAAAAAGGGCGTATGCGTTTTTTCCTGAATATATTCAGGAAAAAACGCATACGCCCTTTTTGGCCAAGAGCATCATTGTCGACGTTCTGCCTCTTTTCCTATGCTTTAAATGCAATTCCCGTCTACCCTCTGAAATCATTTTCCTGCAATTCTGCCCCACTTTCAAGTCGTCTTCGCAGTCTTCCTTCAATATATTTTTGGACGATAGCTGTCATTTATAACTCTGCAGGTTTGTGAGTTACAGTGCCCCTGAGCTTATTTCTTCAACTCGCTATCTTGTGAGCTGGCCGCAAACCCACAGGATTGCCTCAGGCCCTAATCTGGTTCCGGCACGGCATGCTGAGCCTTTGGTTAATTCCTCTTCCTGGTGCGAAATTAGCATTAAATTTGCCCGTGCAGACACCTACAACTAGTGTCTCATTGGTTCTCCCTATTCCTGTTCATCTTGCGCAGAAATTGCAACTGTGCCAAACACGAGGTTAAAAGTACAGACTCTCCAAGAGGGAGAGTGTTATTAAAGGGTCTGGAATGGTGTACCCAAGTAAAACGAGACGAAAACTGAGATGCATTTGAAAACGTTTCCCCGTCACATGGTGCACCATAATGTGGGTTTCCCATGCATATTTTAGCTGAAGGAAGAATCCCTTAAACCTGGCAGTTGGGACCCATGGAATGGCTACCATGCAGTATGACTTCAAAGGGTCTGCATTTGCTTATCGAACCTCACCAATGCTATCAGCCCAAAGTGTCCAACCTTATGTCTCACTCAGCTCTGGGTGTATATGTGGTAAATCCAGGTTGCATCACAAGCCCTGAATGAATTATTTAAGAATTGCTCTCTATTTCACTGTCCTTGGGTTTTGTTTTTGTAATTCATTTTGACAATGGGATTTATCGGATTTTCTCTGCTGCATTCATGCCGCTGTACACACGCTTCATTCTCTTACGGAGGCATATGAATCCATGGGTTTGAAGATTCTTACTAGTCAGGTGTATTCCTAGGTGTTGAATATGTGGTGTTTAGTCCATTTCGTTGAGCAAGTGGTGGGTCTTGACTATGACATATTTGGCTTATGGAAAGTTATCTGTGCTAATTTCTATCTCTGGTTTTATGCAGCACGCCAACTCACCTTTCCCCTTAAGCAAGCATAAGTTGGTTTTCTAAATTTGAGACCCTGTTCTGTTTTGTAATTCAGTTCATGTGTAGCCAAGTTTACATTCCGTGTAGTAGTGATATCTTATGATGTTTCATTTTCTGTGTGACTTATTTCACTTAGAATCATCGTACCTGAATCCACTCATTATGCCGCGACGGGCCTGATGACATAGATTTCATTGCTGAGTGATATTCCATTGTACGTATATACCACAACTTCTTTATCCATTTTTCACATTCTGGGATATTTACCTTGTACTGTAGACGAGGTTCTTGTAAATAGAGCCGTCCGACACTTTGGGGTGGCTGTGTGTTTTTCATTTTAATGTCCCTAAACTGTAGGACCATAAGTGGAAATGCCGTAGGCTCCGTTGCTTTGTTTTTTAGGTGTTCCGGAAAACACCATACACTTCTCCAGAGTGGCTGTTGGCAATTTACATCCCGCCCATCAGCATAACAAGGCTCCCTGTTCTCCATTGCCTGTGCTGCCTTTCTGGACTTTACACTTTTTTCATATGGCCCTTTTGCCCGGGGAGCAATGAGACTTCATTGTAGTGCAGATTTCTTTAACATGCTTGCTTGGTTGGCCAAAAAGGGCGTATGCGTTTTTTCCTGAATATATTCAGGAAAAAACGCATACGCCCTTTTTGGCCAAGAGCATCATTGTTGACGTTCTGCCTCTTTTCCTATGCTTTAAATGCAATTCCCGTCTACCCCCTGAAATCGTTTTCCTGCAAATCTGTCCCGCTTACAAGTCGTCTTTGCAGACCTCCTTCAATATATTTTTGGACGATAGCTGTCATTTATTACTCTGCAGGTTTGTGAGTTACAGTGCCCCTGAGTTCCTTTCTTCAACTCGCTATCTTGTGAGCTGGCTGCAAACCCGCACGATTGTCAGGCCCTAATCTGTTTCAGGCACGGCATGTTGAGCCTTTGGTTAATTCCTCTTCCTGGTGCGAAATGAGCATTAAATTTGCCCGTGCAGACACCTACAGCTAGTCTCTCATTGGTTCTCCCTATTCCTGTTCATCTTGCGCAGAAATTGCAAACTGTGCCCAACAGGAGGTTAAAGGCACCTACTCTCCAAGTGGTGAGAGTGTTAGTAAAGGGTCTGGAATGGTGAACCCAAGTAAAAGGGGACGAAAACTGAGATGCATTTGAAAACGTTTGTCGGTCACACGGTGCACCATACTGTGGGTTTCCCATGCATGTTTTAGCTGAAGGAAGAATCCCTTAAACTTGGAGAGTTGGGACCCATGGAATGGGTACCATGCTGTATGACTTCAAAGGGTCTGCATTTGCTCATCGAACCTCACCAATGCTATCAGCCCGAAGTGCCCAACCTTATGTCTCACTCAGCTCTGGGTGTAGATGTGGTAAATCCAGGTTGCATCACAAGCCCTGAGTGAATTATTTAAGAATTGCTCTCTATTTCACTGTCCTTGGGTTTTGTTTGTGTAATTCATTTTGATAATGGGATTTATCGGATTTCCTCTGCTGCATTCATGCCGCTGTACACACGCTTCATTCTCTTACGGAGACATATAAATCCATGGGTTTGAAGATTCTTACTAGTCAGGTGTATTCCTAGGCGTTGAATATGGGGTGTTTAGTCCATTTCGTTGAGCAAGGGGTAGGTCTTGACTATTACATATTTGGCTTATGGAAAGGTATCTGTGCTAATTTCTATCTCTGGTTTTATGCAGCACCCCAACTCACCTTTCCCCTTAAGCAAGCATAAGTTGGTTTTCTAAATTTGAGACCCTGTTCTGTTTTGTAATTCAGTTCATGTGTAGCCAAGTTTACATTCCGTGTAGTAGTGATATCTTATGATGTTTCATTTTCTGTGTGACTTATTTCACTTAGAATCATCGTACCTGAATCCACTCATTATGCCGCGACGGGCCTGATGACATAGATTTCATTGCTGAGTGATATTCCATTGTACGTATGTACCACAACTTCTTTATCCATTTTTCACTTTCTGGGATATTTAACTTGTACAGTAGACGAGGTTCTTGTAAACAGAGCCGTCTGAAACTTTTGGGTGGCTGTGTGTTTTTGATTTCAATTTCGGTAAGCTATAGGACCATAAGTGGAAGTGCCGTAGGCTCCGTAGCTTTGTTTTTTCGGTGTTCCGGGAAACACCATACACTTCTCCAGAGTGGCTGTTGGCAATTTACATCCCGCCCATCAGCATAACAAGGCTCCCTGTTCTCCATGGCCTGTGCTGCCTTTCTGGATTTTACACTTTTTTCAGATGGCCCTTTTGACCGGGGGGCAGTGAGACTTCATTGTAGTGCAGATTTCTTTAACATGCTTGCTTGGTTGGCCAAAAAGGGCGTATGCGTTTTTTCCTGAATATATTCAGGAAAAAACGCATACGCCCTTTTTGGCCAAGAGCATCATTGTCGACGTTCTGCCTCTTTTCCTATGCTTTAAATGCAATTCCCGTCTACCCCCTGAAATCGTTTTCCTGCAAATCTGTCCCGATTACAAGTCGTCTTCGCAGCCTTCCTTCAATATATTTTTGGACGATAGCTGTCATTTATAACTCTGCAGGTTTGTGAGTTACAGTGCCCCTGAGCTCCTTTCTTCAACTCGCTATCTTGTGAGCTGGCGGCAAACCCACAGGATTGCTTCAGGCCCTAATCTGGTTCCGGCACGGCATGCTGAGCCTTTGGTTAATTCCTCTTCCTGGTGGGAAATGAGCGTTAAATTTGCCCGTGCAGAAACCTAGAGCTAGTCTCTCATTGGTTCTCCCTATTCCTTTTCATCTTGCGCAGAAATTGCAAACTGTGCCTGACAGGAGGTTAAAGGCACTGGCTCTCAAAGTGGGGAGAGTGTTCGTAAAGGGTCTGGAATGGTGAACCAGAATAAAAGGGGACGAAAACTGAGATGCATTTGAAAACGTTTGCCAGTCACACGGTGCACCATACTGTGGGTTTCCCATGCATGTTTTAGCTGAAGGAAGAATCCCTTAAACTTGGAGAGTTGGGACCCATGGAATGGGTACCATGCTGTATGACTTCAAAGGGTCTGCATTTGCTCATCGAACCTCACCAATGCTATCAGCCCGAAGTGCCCAACCTTATGTCTCACTCAGCTCTGGGTGTAGATGAGGTAAATCCAGGTTGCATCACAAGCCCTGAATGAATTATTTAAGAATTGCTCTCTATTTCACTGTCATTTTGTTTTGTTTTTGTAATTCATTTTGATAATAGGATTTATCGGATTTTCTCTGCTGCCTTCATGCAGCTGTACACACGCTTGATTCTCTTATGGAGACATATAAATCCATGGGTTTGAAGATTCTTACTAGTCAGGTGTATTCCTAGGCGTTGAATATAGGGAGTTTAGCCCATTTCGTTGAGCAAGGGGTAGGTCTTGACTATTACATATTTTTTTTTTTTTTTTTGCTGTACGCGGGCCTCTCAGTGTTGTAGACTCTCCCGTTGTGGAGCACAGGCTCCGGACGCGCAGGCTCAACAGCCATGACTGACGGGGCCAGTAGCTCCACGGCATGTGGGATCCTCTCGGACCGGGGCACGAACCCGCGTCCCCTGCATCGGCAGGCGGACTCTCAACCAGTGCGCCACCAGGGAAGCCCCCTTGACTATTACATATATGACGTATGGAATAGTATCTGTGCTAATTTCTATCTCTGGTTTTATGCAGCACCCCAACTCACCTTTCCCCTTAAGCAAACATAAGTTGGTTTTCTAAATTTGAGACCCTGTTCTGTTTTGTAATTCAGTTCATGTGTAGCCAAGATTACATTCGGTGTATTAGTGATATCTTATGATGTTTCATTTTCTGTGTGACATATTTCTCTTAGAATCATCGTACCTGAATCCACTCATTATGCCACGATGGGCCAGATGACATAGATTTCATTGGTGAGTGATATTCCATTGTACGTACGTACCACAACATCTTTATCCATTTTTCGCTTTCTGGGATATTTAACTTGTACCGTAGAAGAGGTTCTTGTAAACAGAGCCGTCTGAAACTTTGGGGTGGCTGTGTGTTTTTTATTTTAATTTCCCTAAGCTATAGGACCATAAGTGGAAGTGCCGTAGGCTCCGTTGCTTTGTTTTTTAGGTGTTTCAGGAAACACCATACACTTGTGCAGAGTGGCTGTTGGCAATTTACATCCCACCCATCAGCATAACAAGGCTCCCTGTTCTCCATGGCCTGTGCTGCATTTCTGGATTTTACACTTTTTTCAGATGGCCCTTTTGACCGGGGGGCAGTGAGACTTCATTGTAGTGCAGATTTCTTTAACATGCTTGCTTGGTTGGCCAATAAGGGCGTATGCGTTTTTTCCTGAATATATTCAGGAAAAAACGCATACGCCCTTTTTGGCCAAGTGCATCATTGTCGACGTTCTGCCTCTTTTCCTATGCTTTAAATGCAATTCCAGTCTACCCCCTGAAATCGTTTTCCTGAAATTCTGCCCCGCTTTCAAGTCCTCTTCGCAGCCTTCCTTCAATATATTTTTGGACGATAGCTGTCATTTATAACTCTGCAGGTTTGTGAATTACAGTGCCCCTGAGCTCCTTTCTTCAAATCGCTTTCTTGTGAGCTGGCCGCAAACCCGCAGGATTGCTTCAGGCCCTAATCTGGTTCCGGCACATCATGCTGAGCGTTTGGTTAAATCCTCTTCCTGGTTGGAAATGAGTGTTAAATTTGCCCGTGCAGACAGCTACAGCTAGTCTCTCATTGTTTCTCCCTATTCGTGTTCATCTTGCGCAGAAATTGCAAACTGTGCCAAACAGCAGGTTAAAGGCACTGACTCTCCAAGCGTTGAGAGTGTTTGTAAAGGGTCTGGAATTGTGAACCCGAGTAAAAGGGGACGAAAACTGAGATGCATTTGAAAACGTTTCCCGGTCACACGGTGCACGACACTGTGGGTTTCCCATGCATGTTTTAGCTGAAGGAAGAATCGCTTAAACCTGGAGAGTTGGGACCCATGGAATGGGTACCATGCAGTATGACTTCAAATGGTCTGCATTTGCTCATCGAACCTCACCAATGCTATCAGCCCGAAGGGTCCAACTTTATGTCTCACTCAGCTCTGGGTGTAGGTGAGGTAACTCCAGGTTGCATCACAAGCCCTGAATGAATTATTTAAGAATTCCTCTCTATTTCACTGTCATTGTGTTTTGTTTTTGTAATTCATTTTGATAATAGGATTTATCGGATTTTCTCTGCTGCATTCATGCAGCTGTACACACGCTTGATTCTCTTATGGAGACATATAAATCCATGGGTTTGAAGATTCTTACTAGTCAGGTGTATTCCTAGGCGTTGAATATAGGGTGTTTAGCCCATTTCGTTGAGCAAGGGTTAGGTCTTGACTATTACATATTTGACGTATGGAATGGTATCTGTGCTAATTTCTATCTCTGGTTTTATGCAGCACCCCAACTCACCTTTCCCCTTAAGCAAACATAAGTTGGTTTTCTAAATTTGAGACCCTCTTCTGTTTTGTAATTCAGTTCATGTGTAGCCAAGATTACATTCGGTGTATTAGAGATAACTTATGATGTTTCATTTTCTGTGTGACTTATTTCACTTAGAATCATCGTACCTGAATCCACTCATTATGCCACGACGGGCCAGATGACATAGATTTCCTTGGTGACTGATATTCCATTGTACGTACGTACCACAACTTCTTTATCCATTTTTCGCTTTCTGGGATATTTAACTTGTACCGTAGATGAGGTTCTTGTAAACAGAGCCGTCTGAAACTTTGGGGTGGCTGTGTGTTTTTGATTTTAATTTCCCTAAGCTATAGGACCATAAGTGGAAGTGCCGTAGGCTCCGTTGCTTTGTTTTTTAGGTGTTTCAGGAAACACCATACACTTCTCCAGAGTGGCTGTTGGCAATTTACATCCCACCCATCAGCATAACAAGGCTCCCTGTTCTCCATGGCCTGTGCTGCATTTCTGGATTTTACATTTTTTTCAGATGGCCCTTTTGACCGGGGGGCAGTGAGACTTCATTGTAGTGCAGATTTCTTTAACATGCTTGCTTGGTTGGCCAAAAAGGGCGTATGCGTTTTTTCCTGAATATATTCAGGAAAAAACGCATACGCCCTTTTTGGCCAAGTGCATCATTGTCGACGTCCTGCCTCTTTTCCTATGCTTTAAATGCAATTCCAGTCTACCCCCTGAAATCGTTTTCCTGCAAATCTGTCCCGCTTACAAGTCGTCTTCGCAGCCTTCCTTCAATATATTTTTGGACGATAGCTGTCATTTATAACTCTGCAGGTTTGTGAGTTACAGTGCCCCTGAGCTCATTTCTTCAACTCGCTATCTTGTGAGCTGGCCGCAAACCCACAGGATTGCCTCAGGCCCTAATCTGGTTCCGGCACGGCATGCTGAGCCATTGGTTAATTCCTCTTCCTGGTGGGAAATGAGCGTTAAATTTGCCCGTGCAGACACCTAGAGCTAGTCTGTCATTCGTTCTCCCTATTCCTTTTCATCTTGCGCAGAAATTGCAAACTGTGCCCAACAGGAGGTTAAGGGCACTGACTCTTCAAGTGGGGAGAGTGTTCGTAAAGGTTCTGGAATGGTGAACCCGAGTAAAAGGGGACGAAAACTGAGATGCATTTGAAAACGATTGCCAGTCACACGGTGCACCATACTGTGGGTTTCCCATGCATGTTTTAGCTGAAGGAAGAATCCCTTAAACTTGGAGAGTTGGGACCCATGGAATGGGTACCATGCTGTATGACTTCAAAGGGTCTGCATTTGCTCATCGAACCTCACCAATGCTATCAGCCCGAAGTGCCCAGCCTTATGTCTCACTCAGCTCTGGGTGTAGATGTGGTAAATCCAGGTTGCATCACAAGACCTGAATGAATTATTTCAGAATTGCTCTCTATTTCACTGTCCTTGGGTTTTGTTTGTGTAATTCATTTTGATAATGGGATTTATCGGATTTTCTCTGCTGCATTCATGCCGCTGTACACACGCTTCATTCTCTTACGGAGACATATAAATCCATGGGTTTGAAGATTCTTACTAGTCAGGTGTATTCCTAGGCGTTGAATATGGGGTGTTTAGTCCATTTCGTTGAGCAAGGGGTAGGTCTTGACTATTACATATTTGGCTTATGGAAAGGTATCTGTGCTAATTTCTATCTCTGGTTTTATGCAGTACCCCAACTCACCTTTCCCCTTAAGCAAGCATAAGTTGGTTTTCTTAATTTGAGACCCTGTTCTGTTTTGTAATTCAGTTCATGTGTAGCCAAGTTTTCATTCCGTGTATTAGTGATATCTTATGATGTTTCATTTCCTGTGTGACTTATTTCACTTAGAATCATCGAACCTGAATCCACTCATTATGCCGCGACGGGCCTGATGACATAGATTTCATTGCTGTGTGATATTCCACTGTACATACGTTCCACAACTTCTTTATCCATTTTTCACATTCTGGGATATTTAACTTGTACCGTAGACGAGGTTCTTGTAAACAGAGCCGCCCGAGACTTTTGGGTGGCTGTGTGTTTTTGATTTATAATTTTCCTAAGCTATAGGACCATAAGGGGAAATGCTGTAGGCTCCGTTGCTTTGTTTTTTAGATGTTCCGGGAAACACCATACACTTCTCCAGAGTGGCAGTTCGCAATTTACATCCTGCCCATCAGCATAAGAAGGCTCGCTGTTCTCCATGGCCTGTGCTGCCTTTCTGGATTTTACACTTTTTTCAGATGGCCCTTTTGACCGAGGGACAGTGAGACTTCATTGTAGTGCAGATTTCTTTAACATGCTTGCTTGGTTGGCCAAAAAGGGCGTATGCGTTTTTTCCTGAATATATTCAGGAAAAAACGCATACGCCCTTTTTGGCCAAGAGCATCATTGTCGACGTTCTGCCTCTTTTCCTATGCTTTAAATGCAATTCCCGTCTACCCCCTGAAATCGTTTTCCTGCAAATCTGTCCCGATTACAAGTCGTCTTCGCAGCCTTCCTTCAATATATTTTTGGACGATAGCTGTCATTTATAACTCTGCAGGTTTGTGAGTTACAGTGCCCCTGAGCTCCTTTCTTCAACGCGCTATCTTGTGAGCTGGCGGCAAACCCACAGGATTGCTTCAGGCCCTAATCTGGTTCCGGCATGGCATGCTGAGCCTTTGGTTAATTCCTCTTCCTGGTGGGAAATGAGCGTTAAATTTGCCCGTGCAGAAACCTAGAGCTAGTCTCTCATTGGTTCTCCCTATTCCTTTTCATCTTGCGCAGAAATTGCAAACTGTGCCTGACAGGAGGTTAAAGGCACTGACTCTCCAAGTGGGGAGAGTGTTCGTAAAGGGTCTGGAATGGTGAACCAGAGTAAAAGGGGACGAAAACTGAGATGCATTTGAAAACGTTTGCCAGTCACACGGTGCACCATACTGTGGGTTTCCCATGCATGTTTTAGCTGAAGGAAGAATCCCTTAAACTTGGAGAGTTGGGACCCATGGAATGGGTACCATGCTGTATGACTTCAAAGGGTCTGCATTTGCTCATCGAACCTCACCAATGCTATCAGCCCGAAGTGCCCAACCTTATGTCTCACTCAGCTCTGGGTGTAGATGTGGTAAATCCAGGTTGCATCACAAGCCCTGAGTGAATTATTTAAGAATTGCTCTCTATTTCACTGTCCTTGGGTTTTGTTTGTGTAATTCATTTTGATAATGGGATTTATCGTATTTTCTCTGCTGCATTCATGCCGCTGTACACACGCTTCATTCTCTTACGGAGACATATAAATCCATGGGTTTGAAGATTCTTACTAGTCAGGTGTATTCCTAGGCGTTGAATATGGGGTGTTTAGTCCATTTCGTTGAGCAAGGGGTAGGTCTTGACTATTACATATTTGGCTTATGGAAAGATATCTGTGCTAATTTCTATCTCTGGTTTTATACAGCACCCCAACTCACCTTTCCCCTTAAGCAAGCATAAGTTGGTTTTCTAAATTTGAGACCCTGTTCTGTTTTGCAATTCAGTTCATGTGTAGCCAAGTTTACATTCCGTGTATTAGTGATATCTTATGATGTTTCATTTTCTGTGTGACTTATTTCACTTAGAATCATCGTACCTGAATCCACTCATTATGCCGCGATGGGCCTGATGACATAGATTTCATTGCTGAGTGATATTACATTGTACGTACGTACCACAACTTCTTTATCCATTTTTCACATTCTGGGATATTTAACTTGTACCGTAGACGAGGTTCTTGTAAACAGAGCCGCCCGAGACTTTTGGGTGGCTGTGTGTTTTTGATTTATAATTTTCCTAAGCTATAGGACCATAAGGGGAAGTGCTGTAGGCTCCGTTGCTTTGTTTTTTAGATGTTCCGGGAAACACCATACACTTCTCCAGAGTGGCAGTTCGCAATTTACATCCTGCCCATCAGCATAAGAAGGCTCCCTGTTCTCCATGGCCTGTGCTGCCTTTCTGGATTTTACACTTTTTTCAGATGGCCCTTTTGACCGGGGGACAGTGAGACTTCATTGTAGTGCAGATTTCTTTAACATGCTTGCTTGGTTGGCCAAAAAGGGCGTATGCGTTTTTTCCTGAATATATTCAGGAAAAAACGCATACGCCCTTTTTGGCCAAGAGCATCATTGTCGACGTTCTGCCTCTTTTCCTATGCTTTAAATGCAATTCCCGTCTACCCTCTGAAATCATTTTCCTGCAATTCTGCCCCACTTTCAAGTCGTCTTCGCAGTCTTCCTTCAATATATTTTTGGACGATAGCTGTCATTTATAACTCTGCAGGTTTGTGAGTTACAGTGCCCCTGAGCTTATTTCTTCAACTCGCTATCTTGTGAGCTGGCCGCAAACCCACAGGATTGCCTCAGGCCCTAATCTGGTTCCGGCACGGCATGCTGAGCCTTTGGTTAATTCCTCTTCCTGGTGCGAAATTAGCATTAAATTTGCCCGTGCAGACACCTACAACTAGTGTCTCATTGGTTCTCCCTATTCCTGTTCATCTTGCGCAGAAATTGCAACTGTGCCAAACACGAGGTTAAAAGTACAGACTCTCCAAGAGGGAGAGTGTTATTAAAGGGTCTGGAATGGTGTACCCAAGTAAAACGAGACGAAAACTGAGATGCATTTGAAAACGTTTCCCCGTCACATGGTGCACCATAATGTGGGTTTCCCATGCATATTTTAGCTGAAGGAAGAATCCCTTAAACCTGGCAGTTGGGACCCATGGAATGGCTACCATGCAGTATGACTTCAAAGGGTCTGCATTTGCTTATCGAACCTCACCAATGCTATCAGCCCAAAGTGTCCAACCTTATGTCTCACTCAGCTCTGGGTGTATATGTGGTAAATCCAGGTTGCATCACAAGCCCTGAATGAATTATTTAAGAATTGCTCTCTATTTCACTGTCCTTGGGTTTTGTTTTTGTAATTCATTTTGACAATGGGATTTATCGTATTTTCTCTGCTGCATTCATGCCGCTGTACACACGCTTCATTCTCTTACGGAGGCATATGAATCCATGGGTTTGAAGATTCTTACTAGTCAGGTGTATTCCTAGGTGTTGAATATGTGGTGTTTAGTCCATTTCGTTGAGCAAGTGGTGGGTCTTGACTATGACATATTTGGCTTATGGAAAGTTATCTGTGCTAATTTCTATCTCTGGTTTTATGCAGCACGCCAACTCACCTTTCCCCTTAAGCAAGCATAAGTTGGTTTTCTAAATTTGAGACCCTGTTCTGTTTTGTAATTCAGTTCATGTGTAGCCAAGTTTACATTCCGTGTAGTAGTGATATCTTATGATGTTTCATTTTCTGTGTGACTTATTTCACTTAGAATCATCGTACCTGAATCCACTCATTATGCCGCGACGGGCCTGATGACATAGATTTCATTGCTGAGTGATATTCCATTGTACGTATATACCACAACTTCTTTATCCATTTTTCACATTCTGGGATATTTACCTTGTACTGTAGACGAGGTTCTTGTAAATAGAGCCGTCCGACACTTTGGGGTGGCTGTGTGTTTTTCATTTTAATGTCCCTAAACTGTAGGACCATAAGTGGAAATGCCGTAGGCTCCGTTGCTTTGTTTTTTAGGTGTTCCGGAAAACACCATACACTTCTCCAGAGTGGCTGTTGGCAATTTACATCCCGCCCATCAGCATAACAAGGCTCCCTGTTCTCCATTGCCTGTGCTGCCTTTCTGGACTTTACACTTTTTTCATATGGCCCTTTTGCCCGGGGAGCAATGAGACTTCATTGTAGTGCAGATTTCTTTAACATGCTTGCTTGGTTGGCCAAAAAGGGCGTATGCGTTTTTTCCTGAATATATTCAGGAAAAAACGCATACGCCCTTTTTGGCCAAGAGCATCATTGTTGACGTTCTGCCTCTTTTCCTATGCTTTAAATGCAATTCCCGTCTACCCCCTGAAATCGTTTTCCTGCAAATCTGTCCCGCTTACAAGTCGTCTTTGCAGACCTCCTTCAATATATTTTTGGACGATAGCTGTCATTTATTACTCTGCAGGTTTGTGAGTTACAGTGCCCCTGAGTTCCTTTCTTCAACTCGCTATCTTGTGAGCTGGCTGCAAACCCGCACGATTGTCAGGCCCTAATCTGTTTCAGGCACGGCATGTTGAGCCTTTGGTTAATTCCTCTTCCTGGTGCGAAATGAGCATTAAATTTGCCCGTGCAGACACCTACAGCTAGTCTCTCATTGGTTCTCCCTATTCCTGTTCATCTTGCGCAGAAATTGCAAACTGTGCCCAACAGGAGGTTAAAGGCACCTACTCTCCAAGTGGTGAGAGTGTTAGTAAAGGGTCTGGAATGGTGAACCCAAGTAAAAGGGGACGAAAACTGAGATGCATTTGAAAACGTTTGTCGGTCACACGGTGCACCATACTGTGGGTTTCCCATGCATGTTTTAGCTGAAGGAAGAATCCCTTAAACTTGGAGAGTTGGGACCCATGGAATGGGTACCATGCTGTATGACTTCAAAGGGTCTGCATTTGCTCATCGAACCTCACCAATGCTATCAGCCCGAAGTGCCCAACCTTATGTCTCACTCAGCTCTGGGTGTAGATGTGGTAAATCCAGGTTGCATCACAAGCCCTGAGTGAATTATTTAAGAATTGCTCTCTATTTCACTGTCCTTGGGTTTTGTTTGTGTAATTCATTTTGATAATGGGATTTATCGGATTTCCTCTGCTGCATTCATGCCGCTGTACACACGCTTCATTCTCTTACGGAGACATATAAATCCATGGGTTTGAAGATTCTTACTAGTCAGGTGTATTCCTAGGCGTTGAATATGGGGTGTTTAGTCCATTTCGTTGAGCAAGGGGTAGGTCTTGACTATTACATATTTGGCTTATGGAAAGGTATCTGTGCTAATTTCTATCTCTGGTTTTATGCAGCACCCCAACTCACCTTTCCCCTTAAGCAAGCATAAGTTGGTTTTCTAAATTTGAGACCCTGTTCTGTTTTGTAATTCAGTTCATGTGTAGCCAAGTTTACATTCCGTGTAGTAGTGATATCTTATGATGTTTCATTTTCTGTGTGACTTATTTCACTTAGAATCATCGTACCTGAATCCACTCATTATGCCGCGACGGGCCTGATGACATAGATTTCATTGCTGAGTGATATTCCATTGTACGTATGTACCACAACTTCTTTATCCATTTTTCACTTTCTGGGATATTTAACTTGTACAGTAGACGAGGTTCTTGTAAACAGAGCCGTCTGAAACTTTTGGGTGGCTGTGTGTTTTTGATTTCAATTTCGGTAAGCTATAGGACCATAAGTGGAAGTGCCGTAGGCTCCGTAGCTTTGTTTTTTCGGTGTTCCGGGAAACACCATACACTTCTCCAGAGTGGCTGTTGGCAATTTACATCCCGCCCATCAGCATAACAAGGCTCCCTGTTCTCCATGGCCTGTGCTGCCTTTCTGGATTTTACACTTTTTTCAGATGGCCCTTTTGACCGGGGGGCAGTGAGACTTCATTGTAGTGCAGATTTCTTTAACATGCTTGCTTGGTTGGCCAAAAAGGGCGTATGCGTTTTTTCCTGAATATATTCAGGAAAAAACGCATACGCCCTTTTTGGCCAAGAGCATCATTGTCGACGTTCTGCCTCTTTTCCTATGCTTTAAATGCAATTCCCGTCTACCCCCTGAAATCGTTTTCCTGCAAATCTGTCCCGATTACAAGTCGTCTTCGCAGCCTTCCTTCAATATATTTTTGGACGATAGCTGTCATTTATAACTCTGCAGGTTTGTGAGTTACAGTGCCCCTGAGCTCCTTTCTTCAACTCGCTATCTTGTGAGCTGGCGGCAAACCCACAGGATTGCTTCAGGCCCTAATCTGGTTCCGGCACGGCATGCTGAGCCTTTGGTTAATTCCTCTTCCTGGTGGGAAATGAGCGTTAAATTTGCCCGTGCAGAAACCTAGAGCTAGTCTCTCATTGGTTCTCCCTATTCCTTTTCATCTTGCGCAGAAATTGCAAACTGTGCCTGACAGGAGGTTAAAGGCACTGGCTCTCAAAGTGGGGAGAGTGTTCGTAAAGGGTCTGGAATGGTGAACCAGAATAAAAGGGGACGAAAACTGAGATGCATTTGAAAACGTTTGCCAGTCACACGGTGCACCATACTGTGGGTTTCCCATGCATGTTTTAGCTGAAGGAAGAATCCCTTAAACTTGGAGAGTTGGGACCCATGGAATGGGTACCATGCTGTATGACTTCAAAGGGTCTGCATTTGCTCATCGAACCTCACCAATGCTATCAGCCCGAAGTGCCCAACCTTATGTCTCACTCAGCTCTGGGTGTAGATGAGGTAAATCCAGGTTGCATCACAAGCCCTGAATGAATTATTTAAGAATTGCTCTCTATTTCACTGTCATTTTGTTTTGTTTTTGTAATTCATTTTGATAATAGGATTTATCGGATTTTCTCTGCTGCCTTCATGCAGCTGTACACACGCTTGATTCTCTTATGGAGACATATAAATCCATGGGTTTGAAGATTCTTACTAGTCAGGTGTATTCCTAGGCGTTGAATATAGGGAGTTTAGCCCATTTCGTTGAGCAAGGGGTAGGTCTTGACTATTACATATTTTTTTTTTTTTTTTTTGCTGTACGCGGGCCTCTCAGTGTTGTAGACTCTCCCGTTGTGGAGCACAGGCTCCGGACGCGCAGGCTCAACAGCCATGACTGACGGGGCCAGTAGCTCCACGGCATGTGGGATCCTCTCGGACCGGGGCACGAACCCGCGTCCCCTGCATCGGCAGGCGGACTCTCAACCAGTGCGCCACCAGGGAAGCCCCCTTGACTATTACATATATGACGTATGGAATAGTATCTGTGCTAATTTCTATCTCTGGTTTTATGCAGCACCCCAACTCACCTTTCCCCTTAAGCAAACATAAGTTGGTTTTCTAAATTTGAGACCCTGTTCTGTTTTGTAATTCAGTTCATGTGTAGCCAAGATTACATTCGGTGTATTAGTGATATCTTATGATGTTTCATTTTCTGTGTGACATATTTCTCTTAGAATCATCGTACCTGAATCCACTCATTATGCCACGATGGGCCAGATGACATAGATTTCATTGGTGAGTGATATTCCATTGTACGTACGTACCACAACATCTTTATCCATTTTTCGCTTTCTGGGATATTTAACTTGTACCGTAGAAGAGGTTCTTGTAAACAGAGCCGTCTGAAACTTTGGGGTGGCTGTGTGTTTTTTATTTTAATTTCCCTAAGCTATAGGACCATAAGTGGAAGTGCCGTAGGCTCCGTTGCTTTGTTTTTTAGGTGTTTCAGGAAACACCATACACTTGTGCAGAGTGGCTGTTGGCAATTTACATCCCACCCATCAGCATAACAAGGCTCCCTGTTCTCCATGGCCTGTGCTGCATTTCTGGATTTTACACTTTTTTCAGATGGCCCTTTTGACCGGGGGGCAGTGAGACTTCATTGTAGTGCAGATTTCTTTAACATGCTTGCTTGGTTGGCCAATAAGGGCGTATGCGTTTTTTCCTGAATATATTCAGGAAAAAACGCATACGCCCTTTTTGGCCAAGTGCATCATTGTCGACGTTCTGCCTCTTTTCCTATGCTTTAAATGCAATTCCAGTCTACCCCCTGAAATCGTTTTCCTGAAATTCTGCCCCGCTTTCAAGTCCTCTTCGCAGCCTTCCTTCAATATATTTTTGGACGATAGCTGTCATTTATAACTCTGCAGGTTTGTGAATTACAGTGCCCCTGAGCTCCTTTCTTCAAATCGCTTTCTTGTGAGCTGGCCGCAAACCCGCAGGATTGCTTCAGGCCCTAATCTGGTTCCGGCACATCATGCTGAGCGTTTGGTTAAATCCTCTTCCTGGTTGGAAATGAGTGTTAAATTTGCCCGTGCAGACAGCTACAGCTAGTCTCTCATTGTTTCTCCCTATTCGTGTTCATCTTGCGCAGAAATTGCAAACTGTGCCAAACAGCAGGTTAAAGGCACTGACTCTCCAAGCGTTGAGAGTGTTTGTAAAGGGTCTGGAATTGTGAACCCGAGTAAAAGGGGACGAAAACTGAGATGCATTTGAAAACGTTTCCCGGTCACACGGTGCACGACACTGTGGGTTTCCCATGCATGTTTTAGCTGAAGGAAGAATCGCTTAAACCTGGAGAGTTGGGACCCATGGAATGGGTACCATGCAGTATGACTTCAAATGGTCTGCATTTGCTCATCGAACCTCACCAATGCTATCAGCCCGAAGGGTCCAACTTTATGTCTCACTCAGCTCTGGGTGTAGGTGAGGTAACTCCAGGTTGCATCACAAGCCCTGAATGAATTATTTAAGAATTCCTCTCTATTTCACTGTCATTGTGTTTTGTTTTTGTAATTCATTTTGATAATAGGATTTATCGGATTTTCTCTGCTGCATTCATGCAGCTGTACACACGCTTGATTCTCTTATGGAGACATATAAATCCATGGGTTTGAAGATTCTTACTAGTCAGGTGTATTCCTAGGCGTTGAATATAGGGTGTTTAGCCCATTTCGTTGAGCAAGGGTTAGGTCTTGACTATTACATATTTGACGTATGGAATGGTATCTGTGCTAATTTCTATCTCTGGTTTTATGCAGCACCCCAACTCACCTTTCCCCTTAAGCAAACATAAGTTGGTTTTCTAAATTTGAGACCCTCTTCTGTTTTGTAATTCAGTTCATGTGTAGCCAAGATTACATTCGGTGTATTAGAGATAACTTATGATGTTTCATTTTCTGTGTGACTTATTTCACTTAGAATCATCGTACCTGAATCCACTCATTATGCCACGACGGGCCAGATGACATAGATTTCCTTGGTGACTGATATTCCATTGTACGTACGTACCACAACTTCTTTATCCATTTTTCGCTTTCTGGGATATTTAACTTGTACCGTAGATGAGGTTCTTGTAAACAGAGCCGTCTGAAACTTTGGGGTGGCTGTGTGTTTTTGATTTTAATTTCCCTAAGCTATAGGACCATAAGTGGAAGTGCCGTAGGCTCCGTTGCTTTGTTTTTTAGGTGTTTCAGGAAACACCATACACTTCTCCAGAGTGGCTGTTGGCAATTTACATCCCACCCATCAGCATAACAAGGCTCCCTGTTCTCCATGGCCTGTGCTGCATTTCTGGATTTTACATTTTTTTCAGATGGCCCTTTTGACCGGGGGGCAGTGAGACTTCATTGTAGTGCAGATTTCTTTAACATGCTTGCTTGGTTGGCCAAAAAGGGCGTATGCGTTTTTTCCTGAATATATTCAGGAAAAAACGCATACGCCCTTTTTGGCCAAGTGCATCATTGTCGACGTCCTGCCTCTTTTCCTATGCTTTAAATGCAATTCCAGTCTACCCCCTGAAATCGTTTTCCTGCAATTCTGCCCCGCTTTCAAGTCCTCTTCGCAGCCTTCCTTCAATATATTTTTGGACGATAGCTGTCATTTATAACTCTGCAGGTTTGTGAATTACAGTGCCCCTGAGCTCCTTTCTTCAAATCGCTTTCTTGTGAGCTGGCCGCAAACCCGCAGGATTGCTTCAGGCCCTAATCTTGTTCCAGCACGGCATGCTGAGCCTTTGGTTAATTCGTCTTTCTGGTGGGAAATGTGCGTTAAATTTGCCCGTGCAGACACCTACAGCTAGTCTGTCATTGGTTCTCCCTATTCGTGTTCATCTTGCGCAGAAATTGCCAACTGTGCCAAACAGGAGGTTAAAGGCCCTGACTCTCCAAGTCTGGAGAGTGTTAGAAAAGGGTCTGGAATTGTGAACCCGAGTAAAAGGGGACGAAAATTGAGATGCCTTTGAAAACGTTTCCTGGTCACACGGTGCACCATACTGTGGGCTTCCCATGCATGCTTTAGCTGAAGGAAGAATCGCTTAAACCTGGAGAGTTGGGACCCATGGAATGGGTACCATGCAGTATGACTTCAAATGGTCTGCATTTGCTCATCGAACCTCACCAGTGGTATCACCCCGAAGTGTCCAACCTTATGTCTCACTCAGCTCTGGGTGTAGATGAGGTAAATCCAGGTTGCGTCACAAGCCCTGAATGAATTATTTAAGAATTGCTCTCTATTTCACTGTCATTGTGTTTTGTTTTTGTAATTCATTTTGATAATAGGATTTATCGGATTTTCTCTGCTGCCTTCATGCAGCTGTACACATGCTTGATTCTCTTATGGAGACATATAAATCCATGGGTTTGAAGATTTTTACTAGTCAGGTGTATTCCTAGGCGTTGAATATAGGGTGTTTAGCCCATTTCGTTGAGCAAGGGGTAGGTCTTGACTATTACATATTTTTTTTTTTTTTTGCTGTACGCGGGCCTCTCAGTGTTGTGGCCTCTCCCGTTGTGGAGCACAGGCTCCGGACGCGCAGGCTCAACGGCCATGACTCACGGGGCCAGTAGCTCCGCGGCATGTGGGATCCTCTCGGACCGGGGCACGAACCTGCGTCCCCTGCATCGGCAGGCGAACTCTCAGCCAGTGCGCCACCAGGGAAGCCCCCTTGACTATTACATATATGACGTATGGAATGGTATCTGTGCTAATTTCTATCTCTGGTTTTATGCAGCACCCCAACTCACCTTTCCCCTTAAGGAAACATAAGTTGGTTTTCTAAATTTGAGACCCTGTTCTGTTTTGTAATTCAGTTCATGTGTAGCCAAGATTACATTCGGTGTATTAGTGATATCTTATGATGTTTCATTTTCTGTGTGACTTATTTCTCTTAGAATCATCGTACCTGAATCCACTCATTATGCCACGACGGGCCAGATGACATAGATTTCATTGGTGAGTGATATTCCATTGTACGTACGTACCACAACTTCTTTATCCATTTTTCGCTTTCTGGGATATTTAACTTGTACCGTAGACGAGGTTCTTGTAAACAGAGCCGTCTGAAACTTTGGGGTGGCTGTGTGTTTTTTATTTTAATTTCCCTAAGCTATAGGACCATAAGTGGAAGTGCCGTAGGCTCTGTTGCTTTGTTTTTTAGGTGTTTCAGGAAACACCATACACTTCTGCAGAGTGGCTGTTGGCAATTTACATCCCACCCATCAGCATAACAAGGCTCCCTGTTCTCCATGGCCTGTGCTGCATTTCTGGATTTTACACTTTTTTCAGATGGCCCTTTTTACCGGGGCGCAGTGAGACTTCATTGTAGTGCAGATTTCTTTAACATGCTTGCTTGGTTGGCCAAAAAGGGCGTATGCGTTTTTTCCTGAATATATTCAGGAAAAAACGCATACGCCCTTTTTGGCCAAGTGCATCATTGTCGACGTTCTGCCTCTTTTCCTATGCTTTAAATGCATTTCCAGTCTACCCCATGAAATCGTTTTCCTGAAATTCTGCCCCGCTTTCAAGTCCTCTTCGCAGCCTTCCTTCAATATATTTTTGGACGATAGCTGTCATTTATAACTCTGCAGGTTTGTGAATTACAGTGCCCCTGAGCTCCTTTCTTCAAATCGCTTTCTTGTGAGCTGGCCGCAAACCCGCAGGATTGCTTCAGGCCCTAATCTGGTTCCGGCACGGCATGCTGAGCGTTTGGTTAAATCCTCTTCCTGGTTGGAAATGAGCGTTAAATTAGCCCCTGCAGACACCTACAGCTAGTCACTCATTGGTTCTCCCTATTCCTGTTCATCTTGCGCAGAAATTGCAAAGTGTGCGAAACAGGAGGTTAAAGGCACTGACTCTCCAAGTGGGGAGAGTGTTAGTAAAGGGTCTGGAATTGTGAACCCGAGTAAAAGGGGACAAAAACTGAGATAAATTTGAAAACGTTTCCCGGTCACATGGTGCACCATACTGTGGGTTTCCCATGCATGGTTTAGCTGAAGGAAGAATCGCGTAAACCTGGAGAGTTGGGACCCATGGAATGTGTACCATATATTATGACTTCAAAAGGTCTGCATTTGCTCATCGAACCTCACCAATGCTATCAGCCCGAAGGGTCCAACCTTATGTCTCACTCAGCGCTGGGTTTAGATGAGGTAAATCCAGGTTGCATCACAAGCCCTGAATGAATAATTTAAGAATTGCTCTCTATTTCACTGTCATTGTGTTTTGTTTTTGTAATTCATTTTGATAATAGGATTTATCGGATTTTCTCTGCTGCCTTCATGCAGCTGTACACACGCTTGATTCTCTTATGGAGACATGTAAATCCATGGGTTTGAAGAGTCTTAGTAGTCAGGTGTATTCCTAGGCTTTGAATATAGGGTGTTTAGCCCATTTCGTTGAGCAAGGGGTAGGTCTTGACTATTACATATTTGACGTATGGAATGGTATCTGTGCTAATTTCTATCTCTGGTTTTATGCAGCACCCCAACTCACCTTTCCCCTTAAGCAAACATTAGTTGGTTTTCTAAATTTGAGACCCTGTTCTGTTTTGTAATTCAGTTCACGTGTAGCCAAGATTACATTCGGTGTATTAGTGATATCTTATGATGTTTCATTTTCTGTGTGACTTATTTCACTTAGAATCATCGTACCTGAATCCACTCATTATGCCACGACGGGCCAGATGACATAGATTTCATTGGTGACTGATATTCCATTGTACGTACGTACTACAATTTCTTTATCCATTTTTCACATTCTGGGATATTTAACTTGTACCGTAGACGAGGTTCTTGTAAACAGAGCCGCCCGAGACTTTTGGGTGGCTGTGTGTTTTTGATTTTAATTTTCCTAAGCTATAGGACCATAAGGGGAAGTGCCTTAGGCTCTGTTGCTTTGTTTTTTAGATGTTCCGGGAAACACCATACATTTTTCCAGACTGGCTGTTGGCAATTTACATCCCGCCCATCAGCATAACAAGGCTCGCTGTTCTCCATGGCCTGTGCTGCCTTTCTAGATTTTACACTTCTTTCAGATGGCCCTTTTGACCGGGGGGCAGTGAGACTTCATTGTAGTGCAGATTTCTTTAACATGCTTGCTGGTTGGCCAAAAAGGGCGTATGCGTTTTTTCCTGAATATATTCAGGAAAAAACGCATACGCCCTTTTTGGCCAAGAGCATCATTGTCGACGTTCTGCCTCTTTTCCTATGCTTTAAATGCAATTCCCGTGTACCCCCTGAAATCGTTTTCCTGCAATTCTGCCCCACTTACAAGTCGTCTTCGCAGCCTTCCTTCAATATATTTTTGGACGATAGCTGTCATTTATAACTCTGCAGGTTTGTGAGTTACAGTGCCCCTGAGCTCATTTCTTCAACTCGCTATCTTGTGAGCTGGCCGCAAACCCACAGGATTGCCTCAGGCCCTAATCTCGTTCCGGCACGGCATGCTGAGCCTTTGGTTAATTCCTCTTCCTGGTGGGAAATGAGCGTTAAATTTGCCCGTGCAGACACCTAGAGCTAGTAACTCATTCGTTCTCCCTATTCCTTTTCATCTTGCGCAGAAATTGCAAACTGTGCCCAACAGGAGGTTAAAGGCACTGGCTCTCCAAGTGGGGAGAGTGTTCGTAAAGGGTCTGGAATGGTTAACCCGAGTAAAAGGGGACGAAAACTGAGATGCATTTGAAAACGTTTGCCAGTCACACGGTGCACCATACTGTGGGTTTCCCATGCATGTTTTAGCTGAAGGAAGAATCCCTTAAACTTGGAGAGTTGGGACCCATGGAATGGGTACCATGCTGTATGACTTCAAAGGGTCTGCATTTGCTCATCGAACCTCACCAATGCTATCAGCCCGAAGTGCCCAACCTTATGTCTCACTCAGCTCTGGGTGTAGATGTGGTAAATCCAGGTTGCATCACAAGCCCTGAATGAATTATTTAAGAATTGCTCTCTACTTCACTGTCCTTGGGTTTTGTTTGTGTAATTCATTTTGATAATGGGATTTATCGGATTTTCTCTGCTGCATTCTTACCGCTGTACACAAGCTTCATTCTCTTACGGAGACATATAAATCCATGGGTTTGAAGATTCTTACTAGTCAGGTGTATTCCTAGGCGTTGAATATGGGGTGTTTAGTCCATTTCGTTGAGCAAGGGGGAGGTCTTGACTATTACATATTTGGCTTATGGAAAGGTATCTGTGCTAATTTCTATCTCTGGTTTTATGCAGCACCCCAACTCACCTTTCCCCTTAAGCAAGCATAAGTTGGTTTTCTAAATTTGAGACCCTGTTCTGTTTTGTAATTCAGTTCATGTGTAGCCAAGTTTACATTCCGTGTAGTAGTGATATCTTATGATGTTTCATTTTCTGTGTGACTTATTTCACTTAGAATCATCGTACCTGAATCCACTCATTATGCCGCGACGGGCCTGATGACATAGTTTTCATTGCTGAGTGATATTCCATTGTACGTACGTACCACAACTTCTTTATCCATTTTTCACATTCTGGGATATTTAACTTGTACCGTAGACGAGGTTCTTGTAAACAGAGCCGCCCGACACTTTGGGGTGGCTGTGTGTTTTTGATTTTAATTTCCCTAAGCTATAGGACCATAAGTGGAAGTGCCGTAGGCTCCGTAGCTTTGTTTTTTCGGTGTTCCGGGAAACACCATACACTTCTCCAGAGTGGCTGATGGCAATTCACATCCCACCCATCAGCATAACAAGGCTCCCTGTTCTCCATGGCCTGTGCTGCCTTTCTGGATTTTACACTTTTTTCAGATGGCCCTTTTGACCGGGGGGCAGTGAGACTTCATTGTAGTGAAGATTTCTTGAACATGCTTGCTTGGTTGGCCGAAAAGGGCGTATGCGTTTTTTCCTGAATATATTCAGGAAAAAACGCATACGCCCTTTTTGGCCAAGAGCATCATTGTCGACGTTCTGCCTCTTTTCCTATGCTTTAAATGCAATTCCAGTCTACCCCCTGAAATCGTTTTCCTGCAAATCTGTCCCGCTTACAAGTCGTCTTCGCAGCCTTCCTTCAATATATTTTTGGACGATAGCTGTCATTTATAACTCTGCAGGTTTGTGAGTTACAGTGCCCCTGAGCTCATTTCTTCAACTCGCTATCTTGTGAGCTGGCCGCAAACCCACAGGATTGCCTCAGGCCCTAATCTGGTTCCGGCACGGCATGCTGAGCCATTGGTTAATTCCTCTTCCTGGTGGGAAATGAGCGTTAAATTTGCCCGTGCAGATACCTAGAGCTAGTCTGTCATTCGTTCTCCCTATTCCTTTTCATCTTGCGCAGAAATTGCAAACTGTGCCCAACAGGAGGTTAAGGGCACTGACTCTTCAAGTGGGGAGAGTGTTCGTAAAGGTTCTGGAATGGTGAACCCGAGTAAAAGGGGACGAAAACTGAGATGCATTTGAAAACGATTGCCAGTCACACGGTGCACCATACTGTGGGTTTCCCATGCATGTTTTAGCTGAAGGAAGAATCCCTTAAACTTGGAGAGTTGGGACCCATGGAATGGGTACCATGCTGTATGACTTCAAAGGGTCTGCATTTGCTCATCGAACCTCACCAATGCTATCAGCCCGAAGTGCCCAGCCTTATGTCTCACTCAGCTCTGGGTGTAGATGTGGTAAATCCAGGTTGCATCACAAGACCTGAATGAATTATTTCAGAATTGCTCTCTATTTCACTGTCCTTGGGTTTTGTTTGTGTAATTCATTTTGATAATGGGATTTATCGGATTTTCTCTGCTGCATTCATGCCGCTGTACACACGCTTCATTCTCTTACGGAGACATATAAATCCATGGGTTTGAAGATTCTTACTAGTCAGGTGTATTCCTAGGCGTTGAATATGGGGTGTTTAGTCCATTTCGTTGAGCAAGGGGTAGGTCTTGACTATTACATATTTGGCTTATGGAAAGGTATCTGTGCTAATTTCTATCTCTGGTTTTATGCAGTACCCCAACTCACCTTTCCCCTTAAGCAAGCATAAGTTGGTTTTCTTAATTTGAGACCCTGTTCTGTTTTGTAATTCAGTTCATGTGTAGCCAAGTTTTCATTCCGTGTATTAGTGATATCTTATGATGTTTCATTTCCTGTGTGACTTATTTCACTTAGAATCATCGAACCTGAATCCACTCATTATGCCGCGACGGGCCTGATGACATAGATTTCATTGCTGTGTGATATTCCACTGTACATACGTTCCACAACTTCTTTATCCATTTTTCACATTCTGGGATATTTAACTTGTACCGTAGACGAGGTTCTTGTAAACAGAGCCGCCCGAGACTTTTGGGTGGCTGTGTGTTTTTGATTTATAATTTTCCTAAGCTATAGGACCATAAGGGGAAATGCTGTAGGCTCCGTTGCTTTGTTTTTTAGATGTTCCGGGAAACACCATACACTTCTCCAGAGTGGCAGTTCGCAATTTACATCCTGCCCATCAGCATAAGAAGGCTCGCTGTTCTCCATGGCCTGTGCTGCCTTTCTGGATTTTACACTTTTTTCAGATGGCCCTTTTGACCGAGGGACAGTGAGACTTCATTGTAGTGCAGATTTCTTTAACATGCTTGCTTGGTTGGCCAAAAAGGGCGTATGCGTTTTTTCCTGAATATATTCAGGAAAAAACGCATACGCCCTTTTTGGCCAAGAGCATCATTGTCGACGTTCTGCCTCTTTTCCTATGCTTTAAATGCAATTCCCGTCTACCCCCTGAAATCGTTTTCCTGCAAATCTGTCCCGATTACAAGTCGTCTTCGCAGCCTTCCTTCAATATATTTTTGGACGATAGCTGTCATTTATAACTCTGCAGGTTTGTGAGTTACAGTGCCCCTGAGCTCCTTTCTTCAACTCGCTATCTTGTGAGCTGGCGGCAAACCCACAGGATTGCTTCAGGCCTTAATCTGGTTCCGGCATGGCATGCTGAGCCTTTGGTTAATTCCTCTTCCTGGTGGGAAATGAGCGTTAAATTTGCCCGTGCAGAAACCTAGAGCTAGTCTCTCATTGGTTCTCCCTATTCCTTTTCATCTTGCGCAGAAATTGCAAACTGTGCCTGACAGGAGGTTAAAGGCACTGACTCTCCAAGTGGGGAGAGTGTTCGTAAAGGGTCTGGAATGGTGAACCAGAGTAAAAGGGGACGAAAACTGAGATGCATTTGAAAACGTTTGCCAGTCACACGGTGCACCATACTGTGGGTTTCCCATGCATGTTTTAGCTGAAGGAAGAATCCCTTAAACTTGGAGAGTTGGGACCCATGGAATGGGTACCATGCTGTATGACTTCAAAGGGTCTGCATTTGCTCATCGAACCTCACCAATGCTATCAGCCCGAAGTGCCCAACCTTATGTCTCACTCAGCTCTGGGTGTAGATGTGGTAAATCCAGGTTGCATCACAAGCCCTGAGTGAATTATTTAAGAATTGCTCTCTATTTCACTGTCCTTGGGTTTTGTTTGTGTAATTCATTTTGATAATGGGATTTATCGTATTTTCTCTGCTGCATTCATGCCGCTGTACACACGCTTCATTCTCTTACGGAGACATATAAATCCATGGGTTTGAAGATTCTTACTAGTCAGGTGTATTCCTAGGCGTTGAATATGGGGTGTTTAGTCCATTTCGTTGAGCAAGGGGTAGGTCTTGACTATTACATATTTGGCTTATGGAAAGGTATCTGTGCTAATTTCTATCTCTGGTTTTATACAGCACCCCAACTCACCTTTCCCCTTAAGCAAGCATAAGTTGGTTTTCTAAATTTGAGACCCTGTTCTGTTTTGCAATTCAGTTCATGTGTAGCCAAGTTTACATTCCGTGTATTAGTGATATCTTATGATGTTTCATTTTCTGTGTGACTTATTTCACTTAGAATCATCGTACCTGAATCCACTCATTATGCCGCGATGGGCCTGATGACATAGATTTCATTGCTGAGTGATATTACATTGTACGTACGTACCACAACTTCTTTATCCATTTTTCACATTCTGGGATATTTAACTTGTACCGTAGACGAGGTTCTTGTAAACAGAGCCGCCCGAGACTTTTGGGTGGCTGTGTGTTTTTGATTTATAATTTTCCTAAGCTATAGGACCATAAGGGGAAGTGCTGTAGGCTCCGTTGCTTTGTTTTTTAGATGTTCCGGGAAACACCATACACTTCTCCAGAGTGGCAGTTCGCAATTTACATCCTGCCCATCAGCATAAGAAGGCTCCCTGTTCTCCATGGCCTGTGCTGCCTTTCTGGATTTTACACTTTTTTCAGATGGCCCTTTTGACCGGGGGACAGTGAGACTTCATTGTAGTGCAGATTTCTTTAACATGCTTGCTTGGTTGGCCAAAAAGGGCGTATGCGTTTTTTCCTGAATATATTCAGGAAAAAACGCATACGCCCTTTTTGGCCAAGTGCATCATTGTCGACGTTCTGCCTCTTTTCCTATGCTTTAAATGCAATTCCCGTCTACCCTCTGAAATCATTTTCCTGCAATTCTGCCCCACTTTCAAGTCGTCTTCGCAGTCTTCCTTCAATATATTTTTGGACGATAGCTGTCATTTATAACTCTGCAGGTTTGTGAGTTACAGTGCCCCTGAGCTTATTTCTTCAACTCGCTATCTTGTGAGCTGGCCGCAAACCCACAGGATTGCCTCAGGCCCTAATCTGGTTCCGGCACGGCATGCTGAGCCTTTGGTTAATTCCTCTTCCTGGTGCGAAATTAGCATTAAATTTGCCCGTGCAGACACCTACAACTAGTGTCTCATTGGTTCTCCCTATTCCTGTTCATCTTGCGCAGAAATTGCAACTGTGCCAAACACGAGGTTAAAAGTACAGACTCTCCAAGAGGGAGAGTGTTATTAAAGGGTCTGGAATGGTGTACCCAAGTAAAACGAGACGAAAACTGAGATGCATTTGAAAACGTTTCCCCGTCACATGGTGCACCATAATGTGGGTTTCCCATGCATATTTTAGCTGAAGGAAGAATCCCTTAAACCTGGCAGTTGGGACCCATGGAATGGCTACCATGCAGTATGACTTCAAAGGGTCTGCATTTGCTTATCGAACCTCACCAATGCTATCAGCCCAAAGTGTCCAACCTTATGTCTCACTCAGCTCTGGGTGTATATGTGGTAAATCCAGGTTGCATCACAAGCCCTGAATGAATTATTTAAGAATTGCTCTCTATTTCACTGTCCTTGGGTTTTGTTTTTGTAATTCATTTTGACAATGGGATTTATCGGATTTTCTCTGCTGCATTCATGCCGCTGTACACACGCTTCATTCTCTTACGGAGGCATATGAATCCATGGGTTTGAAGATTCTTACTAGTCAGGTGTATTCCTAGGTGTTGAATATGTGGTGTTTAGTCCATTTCGTTGAGCAAGTGGTGGGTCTTGACTATGACATATTTGGCTTATGGAAAGTTATCTGTGCTAATTTCTATCTCTGGTTTTATGCAGCACGCCAACTCACCTTTCCCCTTAAGCAAGCATAAGTTGGTTTTCTAAATTTGAGACCCTGTTCTGTTTTGTAATTCAGTTCATGTGTAGCCAAGTTTACATTCCGTGTAGTAGTGATATCTTATGATGTTTCATTTTCTGTGTGACTTATTTCACTTAGAATCATCGTACCTGAATCCACTCATTATGCCGCGACGGGCCTGATGACATAGATTTCATTGCTGAGTGATATTCCATTGTACGTATATACCACAACTTCTTTATCCATTTTTCACATTCTGGGATATTTACCTTGTACTGTAGACGAGGTTCTTGTAAATAGAGCCGTCCGACACTTTGGGGTGGCTGTGTGTTTTTCATTTTAATGTCCCTAAACTGTAGGACCATAAGTGGAAATGCCGTAGGCTCCGTTGCTTTGTTTTTTAGGTGTTCCGGAAAACACCATACACTTCTCCAGAGTGGCTGTTGGCAATTTACATCCCGCCCATCAGCATAACAAGGCTCCCTGTTCTCCATTGCCTGTGCTGCCTTTCTGGACTTTACACTTTTTTCATATGGCCCTTTTGCCCGGGGAGCAATGAGACTTCATTGTAGTGCAGATTTCTTTAACATGCTTGCTTGGTTGGCCAAAAAGGGCGTATGCGTTTTTTCCTGAATATATTCAGGAAAAAACGCATACGCCCTTTTTGGCCAAGAGCATCATTGTTGACGTTCTGCCTCTTTTCCTATGCTTTAAATGCAATTCCCGTCTACCCCCTGAAATCGTTTTCCTGCAAATCTGTCCCGCTTACAAGTCGTCTTTGCAGACCTCCTTCAATATATTTTTGGACGATAGCTGTCATTTATTACTCTGCAGGTTTGTGAGTTACAGTGCCCCTGAGTTCCTTTCTTCAACTCGCTATCTTGTGAGCTGGCTGCAAACCCGCACGATTGTCAGGCCCTAATCTGTTTCAGGCACGGCATGTTGAGCCTTTGGTTAATTCCTCTTCCTGGTGCGAAATGAGCATTAAATTTGCCCGTGCAGACACCTACAGCTAGTCTCTCATTGGTTCTCCCTATTCCTGTTCATCTTGCGCAGAAATTGCAAACTGTGCCCAACAGGAGGTTAAAGGCACCTACTCTCCAAGTGGTGAGAGTGTTAGTAAAGGGTCTGGAATGGTGAACCCAAGTAAAAGGGGACGAAAACTGAGATGCATTTGAAAACGTTTGTCGGTCACACGGTGCACCATACTGTGGGTTTCCCATGCATGTTTTAGCTGAAGGAAGAATCCCTTAAACTTGGAGAGTTGGGACCCATGGAATGGGTACCATGCTGTATGACTTCAAAGGGTCTGCATTTGCTCATCGAACCTCACCAATGCTATCAGCCCGAAGTGCCCAACCTTATGTCTCACTCAGCTCTGGGTGTAGATGTGGTAAATCCAGGTTGCATCACAAGCCCTGAGTGAATTATTTAAGAATTGCTCTCTATTTCACTGTCCTTGGGTTTTGTTTGTGTAATTCATTTTGATAATGGGATTTATCGGATTTCCTCTGCTGCATTCATGCCGCTGTACACACGCTTCATTCTCTTACGGAGACATATAAATCCATGGGTTTGAAGATTCTTACTAGTCAGGTGTATTCCTAGGCGTTGAATATGGGGTGTTTAGTCCATTTCGTTGAGCAAGGGGTAGGTCTTGACTATTACATATTTGGCTTATGGAAAGGTATCTGTGCTAATTTCTATCTCTGGTTTTATGCAGCACCCCAACTCACCTTTCCCCTTAAGCAAGCATAAGTTGGTTTTCTAAATTTGAGACCCTGTTCTGTTTTGTAATTCAGTTCATGTGTAGCCAAGTTTACATTCCGTGTAGTAGTGATATCTTATGATGTTTCATTTTCTGTGTGACTTATTTCACTTAGAATCATCGTACCTGAATCCACTCATTATGCCGCGACGGGCCTGATGACATAGATTTCATTGCTGAGTGATATTCCATTGTACGTATGTACCACAACTTCTTTATCCATTTTTCACTTTCTGGGATATTTAACTTGTACAGTAGACGAGGTTCTTGTAAACAGAGCCGTCTGAAACTTTTGGGTGGCTGTGTGTTTTTGATTTCAATTTCGCTAAGCTATAGGACCATAAGTGGAAGTGCCGTAGGCTCCGTAGCTTTGTTTTTTCGGTGTTCCGGGAAACACCATACACTTCTCCAGAGTGGCTGTTGGCAATTTACATCCCGCCCATCAGCATAACAAGGCTCCCTGTTCTCCATGGCCTGTGCTGCCTTTCTGGATTTTACACTTTTTTCAGATGGCCCTTTTGACCGGGGGGCAGTGAGACTTCATTGTAGTGCAGATTTCTTTAACATGCTTGCTTGGTTGGCCAAAAAGGGCGTATGCGTTTTTTCCTGAATATATTCAGGAAAAAACGCATACGCCCTTTTTGGCCAAGAGCATCATTGTCGACGTTCTGCCTCTTTTCCTATGCTTTAAATGCAATTCCCGTCTACCCCCTGAAATCGTTTTCCTGCAAATCTGTCCCGATTACAAGTCGTCTTCGCAGCCTTCCTTCAATATATTTTTGGACGATAGCTGTCATTTATAACTCTGCAGGTTTGTGAGTTACAGTGCCCCTGAGCTCCTTTCTTCAACTCGCTATCTTGTGAGCTGGCGGCAAACCCACAGGATTGCTTCAGGCCCTAATCTGGTTCCGGCACGGCATGCTGAGCCTTTGGTTAATTCCTCTTCCTGGTGGGAAATGAGCGTTAAATTTGCCCGTGCAGAAACCTAGAGCTAGTCTCTCATTGGTTCTCCCTATTCCTTTTCATCTTGCGCAGAAATTGCAAACTGTGCCTGACAGGAGGTTAAAGGCACTGGCTCTCAAAGTGGGGAGAGTGTTCGTAAAGGGTCTGGAATGGTGAACCAGAATAAAAGGGGACGAAAACTGAGATGCATTTGAAAACGTTTGCCAGTCACACGGTGCACCATACTGTGGGTTTCCCATGCATGTTTTAGCTGAAGGAAGAATCCCTTAAACTTGGAGAGTTGGGACCCATGGAATGGGTACCATGCTGTATGACTTCAAAGGGTCTGCATTTGCTCATCGAACCTCACCAATGCTATCAGCCCGAAGTGCCCAACCTTATGTCTCACTCAGCTCTGGGTGTAGATGAGGTAAATCCAGGTTGCATCACAAGCCCTGAATGAATTATTTAAGAATTGCTCTCTATTTCACTGTCATTTTGTTTTGTTTTTGTAATTCATTTTGATAATAGGATTTATCGGATTTTCTCTGCTGCCTTCATGCAGCTGTACACACGCTTGATTCTCTTATGGAGACATATAAATCCATGGGTTTGAAGATTCTTACTAGTCAGGTGTATTCCTAGGCGTTGAATATAGGGAGTTTAGCCCATTTCGTTGAGCAAGGGGTAGGTCTTGACTATTACATATTTTTTTTTTTTTTTTGCTGTACGCGGGCCTCTCAGTGTTGTAGACTCTCCCGTTGTGGAGCACAGGCTCCGGACGCGCAGGCTCAACAGCCATGACTGACGGGGCCAGTAGCTCCACGGCATGTGGGATCCTCTCGGACCGGGGCACGAACCCGCGTCCCCTGCATCGGCAGGCGGACTCTCAACCAGTGCGCCACCAGGGAAGCCCCCTTGACTATTACATATATGACGTATGGAATAGTATCTGTGCTAATTTCTATCTCTGGTTTTATGCAGCACCCCAACTCACCTTTCCCCTTAAGCAAACATAAGTTGGTTTTCTAAATTTGAGACCCTGTTCTGTTTTGTAATTCAGTTCATGTGTAGCCAAGATTACATTCGGTGTATTAGTGATATCTTATGATGTTTCATTTTCTGTGTGACATATTTCTCTTAGAATCATCGTACCTGAATCCACTCATTATGCCACGATGGGCCAGATGACATAGATTTCATTGGTGAGTGATATTCCATTGTACGTACGTACCACAACATCTTTATCCATTTTTCGCTTTCTGGGATATTTAACTTGTACCGTAGAAGAGGTTCTTGTAAACAGAGCCGTCTGAAACTTTGGGGTGGCTGTGTGTTTTTTATTTTAATTTCCCTAAGCTATAGGACCATAAGTGGAAGTGCCGTAGGCTCCGTTGCTTTGTTTTTTAGGTGTTTCAGGAAACACCATACACTTGTGCAGAGTGGCTGTTGGCAATTTACATCCCACCCATCAGCATAACAAGGCTCCCTGTTCTCCATGGCCTGTGCTGCATTTCTGGATTTTACACTTTTTTCAGATGGCCCTTTTGACCGGGGGGCAGTGAGACTTCATTGTAGTGCAGATTTCTTTAACATGCTTGCTTGGTTGGCCAATAAGGGCGTATGCGTTTTTTCCTGAATATATTCAGGAAAAAACGCATACGCCCTTTTTGGCCAAGTGCATCATTGTCGACGTTCTGCCTCTTTTCCTATGCTTTAAATGCAATTCCAGTCTACCCCCTGAAATCGTTTTCCTGAAATTCTGCCCCGCTTTCAAGTCCTCTTCGCAGCCTTCCTTCAATATATTTTTGGACGATAGCTGTCATTTATAACTCTGCAGGTTTGTGAATTACAGTGCCCCTGAGCTCCTTTCTTCAAATCGCTTTCTTGTGAGCTGGCCGCAAACCCGCAGGATTGCTTCAGGCCCTAATCTGGTTCCGGCACATCATGCTGAGCGTTTGGTTAAATCCTCTTCCTGGTTGGAAATGAGTGTTAAATCTGCCCGTGCAGACAGCTACAGCTAGTCTCTCATTGTTTCTCCCTATTCGTGTTCATCTTGTGCAGAAATTGCAAACTGTGCCAAACAGCAGGTTAAAGGCACTGACTCTCCAAGCGGGGAGAGTGTTTGTAAAGGGTCTGGAATTGTGAACCCGAGTAAAAGGGGACGAAAACTGAGATGCATTTGAAAACGTTTCCCGGTCACACGGTGCACCACACTGTGGGTTTCCCATGCATGTTTTAGCTGAAGGAAGAATCGCTTAAACCTGGAGAGTTGGGACCCATGGAATGGGTACCATGCAGTATGACTTCAAAGGGTCTGCATTTGCTCATCGAACCTCACCAATGCTATCAGCCCGAAGGGTCCAACTTTATGTCTCACTCAGCTCTGGGTGTAGATGAGGTAACTCCAGGTTGCATCACAAGCCCTGAATGAATTATTTAAGAATTGCTCTCTATTTCACTGTCATTGTGTTTTGTTTTTGTAATTCATTTTGATAATAGGATTTATCGGATTTTCTCTGCTGCATTCATGCAGCTGTACACACGCTTGATTCTCTTATGGAGACATATAAATCCATGGGTTTGAAGATTCTTACTAGTCAGGTGTATTCCTAGGCGTTGAATATAGGGTGTTTAGCCCATTTCGTTGAGCAAGGGTTAGGTCTTGACTATTACATATTTGACGTATGGAATGGTATCTGTGCTAATTTCTATCTCTGGTTTTATGCAGCACCCCAACTCACCTTTCCCCTTAAGCAAACATAAGTTGGTTTTCTAAATTTGAGACCCTCTTCTGTTTTGTAATTCAGTTCATGTGTAGCCAAGATTACATTCGGTGTATTAGAGATAACTTATGATGTTTCATTTTCTGTGTGACTTATTTCACTTAGAATCATCGTACCTGAATCCACTCATTATGCCACGACGGGCCAGATGACATAGATTTCCTTGGTGACTGATATTCCATTGTACGTACGTACCACAACTTCTTTATCCATTTTTCGCTTTCTGGGATATTTAACTTGTACCGTAGACGAGGTTCTTGTAAACAGAGCCGTCTGAAACTTTGGGGTGGCTGTGTGTTTTTGATTTTAATTTCCCTAAGCTATAGGACCATAAGTGGAAGTGCCGTAGGCTCCGTTGCTTTGTTTTTTAGGTGTTTCAGGAAACACCATACACTTCTCCAGAGTGGCTGTTGGCAATTTACATCCCACCCATCAGCATAACAAGGCTCCCTGTTCTCCATGGCCTGTGCTGCATTTCTGGATTTTACATTTTTTTCAGATGGCCCTTTTGACCGGGGGGCAGTGAGACTTCATTGTAGTGCAGATTTCTTTAACATGCTTGCTTGGTTGGCCAAAAAGGGCGTATGCGTTTTTTCCTGAATATATTCAGGAAAAAACGCATACGCCCTTTTTGGCCAAGTGCATCATTGTCGACGTCCTGCCTCTTTTCCTATGCTTTAAATGCAATTCCAGTCTACCCCCTGAAATCGTTTTCCTGAAATTCTGCCCCGCTTTCAAGTCCTCTTCGCAGCCTTCCTTCAATATATTTTTGGACGATAGCTGTCATTTATAACTCTGCAGGTTTGTGAATTACAGTGCCCCTGAGCTCCTTTCTTCAAATCGCTTTCTTGTGAGCTGGCCGCAAACCCGCAGGATTGCTTCAGGCCCTAATCTTGTTCCAGCACGGCATGCTGAGCCTTTGGTTAATTCGTCTTTCTGGTGGGAAATGTGCGTTAAATTTGCCCGTGCAGACACCTACAGCTAGTCTGTCATTGGTTCTCCCTATTCGTGTTCATCTTGCGCAGAAATTGCAAACTGTGCCAAACAGGAGGTTAAAGGCCCTGACTCTCCAAGTCTGGAGAGTGTTAGAAAAGGGTCTGGAATTGTGAACCCGAGTAAAAGGGGACGAAAATTGAGATGCCTTTGAAAACGTTTCCTGGTCACACGGTGCACCATACTGTGGGCTTCCCATGCATGCTTTAGCTGAAGGAAGAATCGCTTAAACCTGGAGAGTTGGGACCCATGGAATGGGTACCATGCAGTATGACTTCAAATGGTCTGCATTTGCTCATCGAACCTCACCAGTGGTATCACCCCGAAGTGTCCAACCTTATGTCTCACTCAGCTCTGGGTGTAGATGAGGTAAATCCAGGTTGCGTCACAAGCCCTGAATGAATTATTTAAGAATTGCTCTCTATTTCACTGTCATTGTGTTTTGTTTTTGTAATTCATTTTGATAATAGGATTTATCGGATTTTCTCTGCTGCCTTCATGCAGCTGTACACATGCTTGATTCTCTTATGGAGACATATAAATCCATGGGTTTGAAGATTTTTACTAGTCAGGTGTATTCCTAGGCGTTGAATATAGGGTGTTTAGCCCATTTCGTTGAGCAAGGGGTAGGTCTTGACTATTACATATTTTTTTTTTTTTTTGCTGTACGCGGGCCTCTCAGTGTTGTGGCCTCTCCCGTTGTGGAGCACAGGCTCCGGACGCGCAGGCTCAACGGCCATGACTCACGGGGCCAGTAGCTCCGCGGCATGTGGGATCCTCTCGGACCGGGGCACGAACCTGCGTCCCCTGCATCGGCAGGCGAACTCTCAGCCAGTGCGCCACCAGGGAAGCCCCCTTGACTATTACATATATGACGTATGGAATGGTATCTGTGCTAATTTCTATCTCTGGTTTTATGCAGCACCCCAACTCACCTTTCCCCTTAAGGAAACATAAGTTGGTTTTCTAAATTTGAGACCCTGTTCTGTTTTGTAATTCAGTTCATGTGTAGCCAAGATTACATTCGGTGTATTAGTGATATCTTATGATGTTTCATTTTCTGTGTGACTTATTTCTCTTAGAATCATCGTACCTGAATCCACTCATTATGCCACGACGGGCCAGATGACATAGATTTCATTGGTGAGTGATATTCCATTGTACGTACGTACCACAACTTCTTTATCCATTTTTCGCTTTCTGGGATATTTAACTTGTACCGTAGACGAGGTTCTTGTAAACAGAGCCGTCTGAAACTTTGGGGTGGCTGTGTGTTTTTTATTTTAATTTCCCTAAGCTATAGGACAATAAGTGGAAGTGCCGTAGGCTCTGTTGCTTTGTTTTTTAGGTGTTTCAGGAAACACCATACACTTCTGCAGAGTGGCTGTTGGCAATTTACATCCCACCCATCAGCATAACAAGGCTCCCTGTTCTCCATGGCCTGTGCTGCATTTCTGGATTTTACACTTTTTTCAGATGGCCCTTTTTACCGGGGCGCAGTGAGACTTCATTGTAGTGCAGATTTCTTTAACATGCTTGCTTGGTTGGCCAAAAAGGGCGTATGCGTTTTTTCCTGAATATATTCAGGAAAAAACGCATACGCCCTTTTTGGCCAAGTGCATCATTGTCGACGTTCTGCCTCTTTTCCTATGCTTTAAATGCATTTCCAGTCTACCCCATGAAATCGTTTTCCTGAAATTCTGCCCCGCTTTCAAGTCCTCTTCGCAGCCTTCCTTCAATATATTTTTGGACGATAGCTGTCATTTATAACTCTGCAGGTTTGTGAATTACAGTGCCCCTGAGCTCCTTTCTTCAAATCGGTTTCTTGTGAGCTGGCCGCAAACCCGCAGGATTGCTTCAGGCCCTAATCTGGTTCCGGCACGGCATGCTGAGCGTTTGGTTAAATCCTCTTCCTGGTTGGAAATGAGCGTTAAATTAGCCCCTGCAGACACCTACAGCTAGTCACTCATTGGTTCTCCCTATTCCTGTTCATCTTGCGCAGAAATTGCAAAGTGTGCGAAACAGGAGGTTAAAGGCACTGACTCTCCAAGTGGGGAGAGTGTTAGTAAAGGGTCTGGAATTGTGAACCCGAGTAAAAGGGGACAAAAACTGAGATAAATTTGAAAACGTTTCCCGGTCACATGGTGCACCATACTGTGGGTTTCCCATGCATGGTTTAGCTGAAGGAAGAATCGCGTAAACCTGGAGAGTTGGGACCCATGGAATGTGTACCATATATTATGACTTCAAAAGGTCTGCATTTGCTCATCGAACCTCACCAATGCTATCAGCCCGAAGGGTCCAACCTTATGTCTCACTCAGCGCTGGGTTTAGATGAGGTAAATCCAGGTTGCATCACAAGCCCTGAATGAATAATTTAAGAATTGCTCTCTATTTCACTGTCATTGTGTTTTGTTTTTGTAATTCATTTTGATAATAGGATTTATCGGATTTTCTCTGCTGCCTTCATGCAGCTGTACACACGCTTGATTCTCTTATGGAGACATGTAAATCCATGGGTTTGAAGAGTCTTAGTAGTCAGGTGTATTCCTAGGCTTTGAATATAGGGTGTTTAGCCCATTTCGTTGAGCAAGGGGTAGGTCTTGACTATTACATATTTGACGTATGGAATGGTATCTGTGCTAATTTCTATCTCTGGTTTTATGCAGCACCCCAACTCACCTTTCCCCTTAAGCAAACATTAGTTGGTTTTCTAAATTTGAGACCCTGTTCTGTTTTGTAATTCAGTTCACGTGTAGCCAAGATTACATTCGGTGTATTAGTGATATCTTATGATGTTTCATTTTCTGTGTGACTTATTTCACTTAGAATCATCGTACCTGAATCCACTCATTATGCCACGACGGGCCAGATGACATAGATTTCATTGGTGACTGATATTCCATTGTACGTACGTACCACAATTTCTTTATCCATTTTTCACATTCTGGGATATTTAACTTGTACCGTAGACGAGGTTCTTGTAAACAGAGCCGCCCGAGACTTTTGGGTGGCTGTGTGTTTTTGATTTTAATTTTCCTAAGCTATAGGACCATAAGGGGAAATGCCGTAGGCTCTGTTGCTTTGTTTTTTAGATGTTCCGGGAAACACCATACATTTTTCCAGACTGGCTGTTGGCAATTTACATCCCGCCCATCAGCATAACAAGGCTCGCTGTTCTCCATGGCCTGTGCTGCCTTTCTGGATTTTACACTTCTTTCAGATGGCCCTTTTGACCGGGGGGCAGTGAGACTTCATTGTAGTGCAGATTTCTTTAACATGCTTGCTTGGTTGGCCAAAAAGGGCGTATGCGTTTTTTCCTGAATATATTCAGGAAAAAACGCATACGCCCTTTTTGGCCAAGAGCATCATTGTCGACGTTCTGCCTCTTTTCCTATGCTTTAAATGCAATTCCCGTCTACCCCCTGAAATCGTTTTCCTGCAATTCTGCCCCACTTACAAGTCGTCTTCGCAGCCTTCCTTCAATATATTTTTGGACGATAGCTGTCATTTATAACTCTGCAGGTTTGTGAGTTACAGTGCCCCTGAGCTCATTTCTTCAACTCGCTATCTTGTGAGCTGGCCGCAAACCCACAGGATTGCCTCAGGCCCTAATCTGGTTCCTGCATGGCATGCTGAGCCTTTGGTTAATTCCTCTTCCTGGTGGGAAATGAGCGTTAAATTTGCCCGTGCAGACACCTAGAGCTAGTCTCTCATTGGTTCTCCCTATTCCTTTTCATTTTGCGCAGAAATTGCAAACTGTGCCCAACAGGAGGTTAAAGGCACTGACTCTCCAGGTGGGGAGAGTGTTCGTAAAGGGTCTGGAATGGTGAACCCGAGTGAAAGGGGACGAAAACTGAGATGCATTTGAAAACGTTTGCCAGTCACACGGTGCACCATACTGTGGGTTTCCCATGCATGTTTTAGCTGAAGGAAGAATCCCTTAAACTTGGAGAGTTGGGACCCATGGAATGGGTACCATGCTGTATGACTTCAAAGGGTCTGCATTTGCTCATCGAACCTCACCAATGCTATCAGCCTGAAGTGCCTAACCTTATGTCTCACTCAGCTCTGGGTGTAGATGTGGTAAATCCAGGTTGCATCACAAGCCCTGAATGAATTATTTAAGAATTGCTCTCTATTTCACTGTCCTTGGGTTTTGTTTGTGTAATTCATTTTGATAATGGGATTTATCGGATTTTCTCTGCTGCATTCATGCCGCTGTACACACGCTTCATTCTCTTACGGAGACATATAAATCCATGGGTTTGGAGATTCTTACTACTCAGGTGTATTCCTAGGCGTTGAATATGGGGTGTTTAGTCCATTTCGTTGAGCAAGGGGTAGGTCTTGACTATTACATATTTGGCTTATGGAAAGGTATCTGTGCTAATTTCTATCTCTGGTTTTATGCAGCACCCCAACTCACCTTTCCCCTTAAGCAAGCATAAGTTGGTTTTCTAAATTTGAGACCCTGTTCTGTTTTGTAATTCAGTTCATGTGTAGCCAAGTTTACATTCCGTGTATTAGTGATATCTTATGATGTTTCATTTTCTGTGTGACTTATTTCACTTAGAATCATCGTACCTGAATCCACTCATTATGCCGCGACGGGCCTGATTACATGGATTTCATTGCTGAATGATATTCCATTGTACGTACGTACCACAACTTCTTTATCCATTTTTCACATTCTGGAATATTTAACTTGTACCGTAGACGAGGTTCTTGTAAACAGAGCCGTCCGACACTTTGGGGTGGCTGTGTGTTTTTGATTTTAATTTCCCTAAGCTATAGGACCATAAGTGGAAGTGCCGTAGGCTCCGTAGCTTTGTTTTTTCGGTGTTCCGGGAAACACCATACACTTCTCCAGAGTGGCTGTTGGCAATTTACATCCCGCCCATCAGCATAACAAGGCTCCCTGTTCTCCATGGCCTGTGCTGCCTTTCTGGATTTTACACTTTATTCAGATGGCCCTTTTGACCGGGGGGCAGTGAGACTTCATTGTAGTGCAGATTTCTTTAACATGCTTGCTTGGTTGGCCAAAAAGTGCATATGCCTTTTTTTCCTGAATATATTCAGGAAAAAACGCATACGCCCTTTTTGGCCAAGAGCATCATTGTCGACGTTCTGCCTCTTTTCCTATGCTTTAAATGCAATTCCCGTCTACCCCCTGAAATCGTTTTCCTGCAAATCTGTCCCGCTTACAAGTCGTCTTCGCAGCCTTCCTTCAATATATTTTTGGACGATAGCTGTCATTTATAACTCTGCAGGTTTGTGAGTTACAGTGCCCCTGAGCCCCTTTCTTCAACTCGCTATCTTGTGAGCTGGCCACAAACCCACAGGATTGCCTCAGGCCCTAATCTGGTTCCGGCACGGCATGCTGAGCTTTGGTTAATTCCTCTTCCTGCTGGGAAATGAGCGTTATATTTGTCCGTGCAGACACCTAGAGCTAGTCTCTCATTGGTTCTCCCTATTCCTTTTCATTTTGCGCAGAAATTGTAAACTGTGCCCAACAGGAGGTTAAAGGCACTGACTCTCCAGGTGGGAAGAGTGTTCGTAAAGGGTCTGGAATGGTGAACCCGAGTGAAAGGGGACGAAAACTGAGATGCATTTGAAAACGTTTGCCAGTCACACGGTGCACCATACTGTGGGTTTCCCATGCATGTTTTAGCTGAAGGAAGAATCCCTTAAACTTGGAGAGTTGGGACCCATGGAATGGGTACCATGCTGTATGACTTCAAAGGGTCTGCATTTGCTCATCGAACCTCACCAATGCTATCAGCCTGAAGTGCCCAACCTTATGTCTCACTCAGCTCTGGGTGTAGATGTGGTAAATCCAGGTTGCATCACAAGCCCTGAATGAATTATTTAAGAATTGCTCTCTATTTCACTGTCCTTGGGTTTTGTTTGTGTAATTCATTTTGATAATGGGATTTATCGGATTTTCTCTGCTGCATTCATGCCGCTGTACACATGCTTCATTCTCTTATGGAGACATATAAATCCATGGGTTTGAAGATTCTTACTAGTCAGGTGTATTCCTAGGCGTTGAATATGGGGTGTTTAGTCCATTTTGTTGAGCAAGGGGTAGGTCTTGACTATTACATATTTGGCTTATGGAAAGGTATCTGTGCTAATTTCTATCTCTGGTTTTATGCAGCACCCCAACTCACCTTTCCCCTTAAGCAAGCATAAGTTGGTTTTCTAAATTTGAGACCCTGTTCTGTTTTGTAATTCAGTTCATGTGTAGCCAAGTTTACATTCCGTGTAGTAGTGATATCTTATGATGTTTCATTTTCTGTGTGACTTATTTCACTTAGAATCATCGTACCTGAATCCACTCATTATGCCGCGACGGGCCTGATCACATAGATTACATTGCTGAGTGATATTCCATTGTACGTACATACCACAACTTCTTTATCCATTTTTCACATTCTGGGATATTTAACTTGTACCGTAGACGAGGTTCTTGTAAACAGAGCCGTCTGAAACTTTGGGGTGGCTGTGTGTTTTTGATTTTAATTTCCCTAAGCTATAGGACCATAAGTGGAAGTGCCGTAGGCTCCGTTGCTTTGTTTTTTAGGTGTTTCAGGAAACACCATACACTTCTCCAGAGTGGCTGTTGGCAATTTACATCCAACCCATCAGCATAACAAGGCTCCCTGTTCTCCATGGCCTGTGCTGCATTTCTGGATTTTACACTTTTTTCAGATGGCCCTTTTGACCGGGGGGCAGTGAGACTTCATTTTAGTGCAGATTTCTGTAACATGGTTGCTTGGTTGGCCAAAAAGTGCGTATGCGTTTTTTCCTGAATATATTCAGGAAAAAACGCATACGCTCTTTTTGGCCAAGTGCATCATTGTCGACGTTCTGCCTCTTTTCCTATGCTTTAAATGCAATTCCAGTCTACCCCCTGAAATCGTTTTCCTGCAATTCTGCCCCGCTTTCAAGTCCTCTTCGCAGCCTTCCTTCAATATATTTTTGGACGATAGCTGTCATTTATAACTCTGCAGGTTTGTGAATTACAGTGCCCCTGAGCTCCTTTCTTCAAATCGCTTTCTTGTGAGCTGGCCGCAAACCCGCAGGATTGCTTCAGGCCCTAATCTTGTTCCAGCACGGCATGCTGAGCCTTTGGTTAATTCGTCTTTCTGGTGGGAAATGTGCGTTAAATTTGCCCGTGCAGACACCTACAGCTAGTCTGTCATTGGTTCTCCCTATTCGTGTTCATCTTGTGCAGAAATTGCAAACTGTGCCAAACAGGAGGTTAAAGGCCCTGACTCTCCAAGTCTGGAGAGTGTTAGAAAAGGGTCTGGAATTGTGAACCCGAGTAAAAGGGGACGAAAATTGAGATGCCTTTGAAAACGTTTCCTGGTCACACGGTGCACCATACTGTGGGCTTCCCATGCATGCTTTAGCTGAAGGAAGAATCGCTTAAACCTGGAGAGTTGGGACCCATGGAATGGGTACCATGCAGTATGACTTCAAATGGTCTGCATTTGCTCATCGAACCTCACCAGTGGTATCACCCCGAAGTGTCCAACCTTATGTCTCACTCAGCTCTGGGTGTAGATGAGGTAAATCCAGGTTGCATCACAAGCCCTGAATGAATTATTTAAGAATTGCTCTCTATTTCACTGTCATTGTGTTTTGTTTTTGTAATTCATTTTGATAATAGGATTTATCGGATTTTCTCTGCTGCCTTCATGCAGCTGTACACATGCTTGATTCTCTTATGGAGACATATAAATCCATGGGTTTGAAGATTTTTACTAGTCAGGTGTATTCCTAGGCGTTGAATATAGGGTGTTTAGCCCATTTCGTTGAGCAAGGGGTAGGTCTTGACTATTACATATTTTTTTTTTTTTTGCTGTACGCGGGCCTCTCAGTGTTGTGGCCTCTCCCGTTGTGGAGCACAGGCTCCGGACGCGCAGGCTCAACGGCCATGACTCACGGGGCCAGTAGCTCCGCGGCATGTGGGATCCTCTCGGACCGGGGCACGAACCTGCGTCCCCTGCATCGGCAGGCGAACTCTCAGCCAGTGCGCCACCAGGGAAGCCCCCTTGACTATTACATATATGACGTATGGAATGGTATCTGTGCTAATTTCTATCTCTGGTTTTATGCAGCACCCCAACTCACCTTTCCCCTTAAGGAAACATAAGTTGGTTTTCTAAATTTGAGACCCTGTTCTGTTTTGTAATTCAGTTCATGTGTAGCCAAGATTACATTCGGTGTATTAGTGATATCTTATGATGTTTCATTTTCTGTGTGACTTATTTCTCTTAGAATCATCGTACCTGAATCCACTCATTATGCCACGACGGGCCAGATGACATAGATTTCATTGGTGAGTGATATTCCATTGTACGTACGTACCACAACTTCTTTATCCATTTTTCGCTTTCTGGGATATTTAACTTGTACCGTAGACGAGGTTCTTGTAAACAGAGCCGTCTGAAACTTTGGGGTGGCTGTGTGTTTTTTATTTTAATTTCCCTAAGCTATAGGACCATAAGTGGAAGTGCCGTAGGCTCTGTTGCTTTGTTTTTTAGGTGTTTCAGGAAACACCATACACTTCTGCAGAGTGGCTGTTGGCAATTTACATCCCACCCATCAGCATAACAAGGCTCCCTGTTCTCCATGGCCTGTGCTGCATTTCTGGATTTTACACTTTTTTCAGATGGCCCTTTTTACCGGGGCGCAGTGAGACTTCATTGTAGTGCAGATTTCTTTAACATGCTTGCTTGGTTGGCCAAAAAGGGCGTATGCGTTTTTTCCTGAATATATTCAGGAAAAAACGCATACGCCCTTTTTGGCCAAGTGCATCATTGTCGACGTTCTGCCTCTTTTCCTATGCTTTAAATGCATTTCCAGTCTACCCCATGAAATCGTTTTCCTGAAATTCTGCCCCGCTTTCAAGTCCTCTTCGCAGCCTTCCTTCAATATATTTTTGGACGATAGCTGTCATTTATAACTCTGCAGGTTTGTGAATTACAGTGCCCCTGAGCTCCTTTCTTCAAATCGGTTTCTTGTGAGCTGGCCGCAAACCCGCAGGATTGCTTCAGGCCCTAATCTGGTTCCGGCACGGCATGCTGAGCGTTTGGTTAAATCCTCTTCCTGGTTGGAAATGAGCGTTAAATTAGCCCCTGCAGACACCTACAGCTAGTCACTCATTGGTTCTCCCTATTCCTGTTCATCTTGCGCAGAAATTGCAAAGTGTGCGAAACAGGAGGTTAAAGGCACTGACTCTCCAAGTGGGGAGAGTGTTAGTAAAGGGTCTGGAATTGTGAACCCGAGTAAAAGGGGACAAAAACTGAGATAAATTTGAAAACGTTTCCCGGTCACATGGTGCACCATACTGTGGGTTTCCCATGCATGGTTTAGCTGAAGGAAGAATCGCGTAAACCTGGAGAGTTGGGACCCATGGAATGTGTACCATATATTATGACTTCAAAAGGTCTGCATTTGCTCATCGAACCTCACCAATGCTATCAGCCCGAAGGGTCCAACCTTATGTCTCACTCAGCGCTGGGTTTAGATGAGGTAAATCCAGGTTGCATCACAAGCCCTGAATGAATAATTTAAGAATTGCTCTCTATTTCACTGTCATTGTGTTTTGTTTTTGTAATTCATTTTGATAATAGGATTTATCGGATTTTCTCTGCTGCCTTCATGCAGCTGTACACACGCTTGATTCTCTTATGGAGACATGTAAATCCATGGGTTTGAAGAGTCTTAGTAGTCAGGTGTATTCCTAGGCTTTGAATATAGGGTGTTTAGCCCATTTCGTTGAGCAAGGGGTAGGTCTTGACTATTACATATTTGACGTATGGAATGGTATCTGTGCTAATTTCTATCTCTGGTTTTATGCAGCACCCCAACTCACCTTTCCCCTTAAGCAAACATTAGTTGGTTTTCTAAATTTGAGACCCTGTTCTGTTTTGTAATTCAGTTCACGTGTAGCCAAGATTACATTCGGTGTATTAGTGATATCTTATGATGTTTCATTTTCTGTGTGACTTATTTCACTTAGAATCATCGTACCTGAATCCACTCATTATGCCACGACGGGCCAGATGACATAGATTTCATTGGTGACTGATATTCCATTGTACGTACGTACCACAATTTCTTTATCCATTTTTCACATTCTGGGATATTTAACTTGTACCGTAGACGAGGTTCTTGTAAACAGAGCCGCCCGAGACTTTTGGGTGGCTGTGTGTTTTTGATTTTAATTTTCCTAAGCTATAGGACCATAAGGGGAAATGCCGTAGGCTCTGTTGCTTTGTTTTTTAGATGTTCCGGGAAACACCATACATTTTTCCAGACTGGCTGTTGGCAATTTACATCCCGCCCATCAGCATAACAAGGCTCGCTGTTCTCCATGGCCTGTGCTGCCTTTCTGGATTTTACACTTCTTTCAGATGGCCCTTTTGACCGGGGGGCAGTGAGACTTCATTGTAGTGCAGATTTCTTTAACATGCTTGCTTGGTTGGCCAAAAAGGGCGTATGCGTTTTTTCCTGAATATATTCAGGAAAAAACGCATACGCCCTTTTTGGCCAAGAGCATCATTGTCGACGTTCTGCCTCTTTTCCTATGCTTTAAATGCAATTCCCGTCTACCCCCTGAAATCGTTTTCCTGCAATTCTGCCCCACTTACAAGTCGTCTTCGCAGCCTTCCTTCAATATATTTTTGGACGATAGCTGTCATTTATAACTCTGCAGGTTTGTGAGTTACAGTGCCCCTGAGCTCATTTCTTCAACTCGCTATCTTGTGAGCTGGCTGCAAACCCACAGGATTGCCTCAGGCCCTAATCTGGTTCCTGCACGGCATGCTGAGCCTTTGGTTAATTCCTCTTCCTGGTGGGAAATGAGCGTTAAATTTGCCCGTGCAGACACCTAGAGCTAGTCTCTCATTGGTTCTCCCTATTCCTTTTCATTTTGCGCAGAAATTGCAAACTGTGCCCAACAGGAGGTTAAAGGCACTGACTCTCCAGGTGGGGAGAGTGTTCGTAAAGGGTCTGGAATGGTGAACCCGAGTGAAAGGGGACGAAAACTGAGATGCATTTGAAAACGTTTGCCAGTCACACGGTGCACCATACTGTGGGTTTCCCATGCATGTTTTAGCTGAAGGAAGAATCCCTTAAACTTGGAGAGTTGGGACCCATGGAATGGGTACCATGCTGTATGACTTCAAAGGGTCTGCATTTGCTCATCGAACCTCACCAATGCTATCAGCCTGAAGTGCCTAACCTTATGTCTCACTCAGCTCTGGGTGTAGATGTGGTAAATCCAGGTTGCATCACAAGCCCTGAATGAATTATTTAAGAATTGCTCTCTATTTCACTGTCCTTGGGTTTTGTTTGTGTAATTCATTTTGATAATGGGATTTATCGGATTTTCTCTGCTGCATTCATGCCGCTGTACACACGCTTCATTCTCTTACGGAGACATATAAATCCATGGGTTTGGAGATTCTTACTACTCAGGTGTATTCCTAGGCGTTGAATATGGGGTGTTTAGTCCATTTCGTTGAGCAAGGGGTAGGTCTTGACTATTACATATTTGGCTTATGGAAAGGTATCTGTGCTAATTTCTATCTCTGGTTTTATGCAGCACCCCAACTCACCTTTCCCCTTAAGCAAGCATAAGTTGGTTTTCTAAATTTGAGACCCTGTTCTGTTTTGTAATTCAGTTCATGTGTAGCCAAGTTTACATTCCGTGTATTAGTGATATCTTATGATGTTTCATTTTCTGTGTGACTTATTTCACTTAGAATCATCGTACCTGAATCCACTCATTATGCCGCGACGGGCCTGATTACATGGATTTCATTGCTGAATGATATTCCATTGTACGTACGTACCACAACTTCTTTATCCATTTTTCACATTCTGGAATATTTAACTTGTACCGTAGACGAGGTTCTTGTAAACAGAGCCGTCCGACACTTTGGGGTGGCTGTGTGTTTTTGATTTTAATTTCCCTAAGCTATAGGACCATAAGTGGAAGTGCCGTAGGCTCCGTAGCTTTGTTTTTTCGGTGTTCCGGGAAACACCATACACTTCTCCAGAGTGGCTGTTGGCAATTTACATCCCGCCCATCAGCATAACAAGGCTCCCTGTTCTCCATGGCCTGTGCTGCCTTTCTGGATTTTACACTTTATTCAGATGGCCCTTTTGACCGGGGGGCAGTGAGACTTCATTGTAGTGCAGATTTCTTTAACATGCTTGCTTGGTTGGCCAAAAAGTGCATATGCTTTTTTTCCTGAATATATTCAGGAAAAAACGCATACGCCCTTTTTGGCCAAGAGCATCATTGTCGACGTTCTGCCTCTTTTCCTATGCTTTAAATGCAATTCCCGTCTACCCCCTGAAATCGTTTTCCTGCAAATCTGTCCCGCTTACAAGTCGTCTTCGCAGCCTTCCTTCAATATATTTTTGGACGATAGCTGTCATTTATAACTCTGCAGGTTTGTGAGTTACAGTGCCCCTGAGCCCCTTTCTTCAACTCGCTATCTTGTGAGCTGGCCGCAAACCCACAGGATTGCCTCAGGCCCTAATCTGGTTCCGGCACGGCATGCTGAGCTTTGGTTAATTCCTCTTCCTGCTGGGAAATGAGCGTTATATTTGTCCGTGCAGACACCTAGAGCTAGTCTCTCATTGGTTCTCCCTATTCCTTTTCATTTTGCGCAGAAATTGTAAACTGTGCCCAACAGGAGGTTAAAGGCACTGACTCTCCAGGTGGGAAGAGTGTTCGTAAAGGGTCTGGAATGGTGAACCCGAGTGAAAGGGGACGAAAACTGAGATGCATTTGAAAACGTTTGCCAGTCACACGGTGCACCATACTGTGGGTTTCCCATGCATGTTTTAGCTGAAGGAAGAATCCCTTAAACTTGGAGAGTTGGGACCCATGGAATGGGTACCATGCTGTATGACTTCAAAGGGTCTGCATTTGCTCATCGAACCTCACCAATGCTATCAGCCTGAAGTGCCCAACCTTATGTCTCACTCAGCTCTGGGTGTAGATGTGGTAAATCCAGGTTGCATCACAAGCCCTGAATGAATTATTTAAGAATTGCTCTCTATTTCACTGTCCTTGGGTTTTGTTTGTGTAATTCATTTTGATAATGGGATTTATCGGATTTTCTCTGCTGCATTCATGCCGCTGTACACATGCTTCATTCTCTTACGGAGACATATAAATCCATGGGTTTGAAGATTCTTACTAGTCAGGTGTATTCCTAGGCGTTGAATATGGGGTGTTTAGTCCATTTTGTTGAGCAAGGGGTAGGTCTTGACTATTACATATTTGGCTTATGGAAAGGTATCTGTGCTAATTTCTATCTCTGGTTTTATGCAGCACCCCAACTCACCTTTCCCCTTAAGCAAGCATAAGTTGGTTTTCTAAATTTGAGACCCTGTTCTGTTTTGTAATTCAGTTCATGTGTAGCCAAGTTTACATTCCGTGTAGTAGTGATATCTTATGATGTTTCATTTTCTGTGTGACTTATTTCACTTAGAATCATCGTACCTGAATCCACTCATTATGCCGCGACGGGCCTGATCACATAGATTACATTGCTGAGTGATATTCCATTGTACGTACATACCACAACTTCTTTATCCATTTTTCACATTCTGGGATATTTAACTTGTACCGTAGACGAGGTTCTTGTAAACAGAGCCGTCTGAAACTTTGGGGTGGCTGTGTGTTTTTGATTTTAATTTCCCTAAGCTATAGGACCATAAGTGGAAGTGCCGTAGGCTCCGTTGCTTTGTTTTTTAGGTGTTTCAGGAAACACCATACACTTCTCCAGAGTGGCTGTTGGCAATTTACATCCAACCCATCAGCATAACAAGGCTCCCTGTTCTCCATGGCCTGTGCTGCATTTCTGGATTTTACACTTTTTTCAGATGGCCCTTTTGACCGGGGGGCAGTGAGACTTCATTTTAGTGCAGATTTCTGTAACATGGTTGCTTGGTTGGCCAAAAAGTGCGTATGCGTTTTTTCCTGAATATATTCAGGAAAAAACGCATACGCTCTTTTTGGCCAAGTGCATCATTGTCGACGTTCTGCCTCTTTTCCTATGCTTTAAATGCAATTCCAGTCTACCCCCTGAAATCGTTTTCCTGCAATTCTGCCCCGCTTTCAAGTCCTCTTCGCAGCCTTCCTTCAATATATTTTTGGACGATAGCTGTCATTTATAACTCTGCAGGTTTGTGAATTACAGTGCCCCTGAGCTCCTTTCTTCAAATCGCTTTCTTGTGAGCTGGCCGCAAACCCGCAGGATTGCTTCAGGCCCTAATCTTGTTCCAGCACGGCATGCTGAGCCTTTGGTTAATTCGTCTTTCTGGTGGGAAATGTGCGTTAAATTTGCCCGTGCAGACACCTACAGCTAGTCTGTCATTGGTTCTCCCTATTCGTGTTCATCTTGCGCAGAAATTGCAAACTGTGCCAAACAGGAGGTTAAAGGCCCTGACTCTCCAAGTCTGGAGAGTGTTAGAAAAGGGTCTGGAATTGTGAACCCGAGTAAAAGGGGACGAAAATTGAGATGCCTTTGAAAACGTTTCCTGGTCACACGGTGCACCATACTGTGGGCTTCCCATGCATGCTTTAGCTGAAGGAAGAATCGCTTAAACCTGGAGAGTTGGGACCCATGGAATGGGTACCATGCAGTATGACTTCAAATGGTCTGCATTTGCTCATCGAACCTCACCAGTGGTATCACCCCGAAGTGTCCAACCTTATGTCTCACTCAGCTCTGGGTGTAGATGAGGTAAATCCAGGTTGCATCACAAGCCCTGAATGAATTATTTAAGAATTGCTCTCTATTTCACTGTCATTGTGTTTTGTTTTTGTAATTCATTTTGATAATAGGATTTATCGGATTTTCTCTGCTGCCTTCATGCAGCTGTACACATGCTTGATTCTCTTATGGAGACATATAAATCCATGGGTTTGAAGATTTTTACTAGTCAGGTGTATTCCTAGGCGTTGAATATAGGGTGTTTAGCCCATTTCGTTGAGCAAGGGGTAGGTCTTGACTATTACATATTTTTTTTTTTTTGCTGTACGCGGGCCTCTCAGTGTTGTGGCCTCTCCCGTTGTGGAGCACAGGCTCCGGACGCGCAGGCTCAACGGCCATGACTCACGGGGCCAGTAGCTCCGCGGCATGTGGGATCCTCTCGGACCGGGGCACGAACCTGCGTCCCCTGCATCGGCAGGCGAACTCTCAGCCAGTGCGCCACCAGGGAAGCCCCCTTGACTATTACATATATGACGTATGGAATGGTATCTGTGCTAATTTCTATCTCTGGTTTTATGCAGCACCCCAACTCACCTTTCCCCTTAAGGAAACATAAGTTGGTTTTCTAAATTTGAGACCCTGTTCTGTTTTGTAATTCAGTTCATGTGTAGCCAAGATTACATTCGGTGTATTAGTGATATCTTATGATGTTTCATTTTCTGTGTGACTTATTTCTCTTAGAATCATCGTACCTGAATCCACTCATTATGCCACGACGGGCCAGATGACATAGATTTCATTGGTGAGTGATATTCCATTGTACGTACGTACCACAACTTCTTTATCCATTTTTCGCTTTCTGGGATATTTAACTTGTACCGTAGACGAGGTTCTTGTAAACAGAGCCGTCTGAAACTTTGGGGTGGCTGTGTGTTTTTTATTTTAATTTCCCTAAGCTATAGGACCATAAGTGGAAGTGCCGTAGGCTCTGTTGCTTTGTTTTTTAGGTGTTTCAGGAAACACCATACACTTCTGCAGAGTGGCTGTTGGCAATTTACATCCCACCCATCAGCATAACAAGGCTCCCTGTTCTCCATGGCCTGTGCTGCATTTCTGGATTTTACACTTTTTTCAGATGGCCCTTTTTACCGGGGCGCAGTGAGACTTCATTGTAGTGCAGATTTCTTTAACATGCTTGCTTGGTTGGCCAAAAAGAGCGTATGCGTTTTTTCCTGAATATATTCAGGAAAAAACGCATACGCCCTTTTTGGCCAAGTGCATCATTGTCGACGTTCTGCCTCTTTTCCTATGCTTTAAATGCATTTCCAGTCTACCCCATGAAATCGTTTTCCTGAAATTCTGCCCCGCTTTCAAGTCCTCTTCGCAGCCTTCCTTCAATATATTTTTGGACGATAGCTGTCATTTATAACTCTGCAGGTTTGTGAATTACAGTGCCCCTGAGCTCCTTTCTTCAAATCGGTTTCTTGTGAGCTGGCCGCAAACCCGCAGGATTGCTTCAGGCCCTAATCTGGTTCCGGCACGGCATGCTGAGCGTTTGGTTAAATCCTCTTCCTGGTTGGAAATGAGCGTTAAATTAGCCCCTGCAGACACCTACAGCTAGTCACTCATTGGTTCTCCCTATTCCTGTTCATCTTGCGCAGAAATTGCAAAGTGTGCAAAACAGGAGGTTAAAGGCACTGACTCTCCAAGTGGGGAGAGTGTTAGTAAAGGGTCTGGAATTGTGAACCCGAGTAAAAGGGGACAAAAACTGAGATAAATTTGAAAACGTTTCCCGGTCACATGGTGCACCATACTGTGGGTTTCCCATGCATGGTTTAGCTGAAGGAAGAATCGCGTAAACCTGGAGAGTTGGGACCCATGGAATGTGTACCATATATTATGACTTCAAAAGGTCTGCATTTGCTCATCGAACCTCACCAATGCTATCAGCCCGAAGGGTCCAACCTTATGTCTCACTCAGCGCTGGGTTTAGATGAGGTAAATCCAGGTTGCATCACAAGCCCTGAATGAATAATTTAAGAATTGCTCTCTATTTCACTGTCATTGTGTTTTGTTTTTGTAATTCATTTTGATAATAGGATTTATCGGATTTTCTCTGCTGCCTTCATGCAGCTGTACACACGCTTGATTCTCTTATGGAGACATGTAAATCCATGGGTTTGAAGAGTCTTAGTAGTCAGGTGTATTCCTAGGCTTTGAATATAGGGTGTTTAGCCCATTTCGTTGAGCAAGGGGTAGGTCTTGACTATTACATATTTGACGTATGGAATGGTATCTGTGCTAATTTCTATCTCTGGTTTTATGCAGCACCCCAACTCACCTTTCCCCTTAAGCAAACATTAGTTGGTTTTCTAAATTTGAGACCCTGTTCTGTTTTGTAATTCAGTTCACGTGTAGCCAAGATTACATTCGGTGTATTAGTGATATCTTATGATGTTTCATTTTCTGTGTGACTTATTTCACTTAGAATCATCGTACCTGAATCCACTCATTATGCCACGACGGGCCAGATGACATAGATTTCATTGGTGACTGATATTCCATTGTACGTACGTACCACAATTTCTTTATCCATTTTTCACATTCTGGGATATTTAACTTGTACCGTAGACGAGGTTCTTGTAAACAGAGCCGCCCGAGACTTTTGGGTGGCTGTGTGTTTTTGATTTTAATTTTCCTAAGCTATAGGACCATAAGGGGAAATGCCGTAGGCTCTGTTGCTTTGTTTTTTAGATGTTCCGGGAAACACCATACATTTTTCCAGACTGGCTGTTGGCAATTTACATCCCGCCCATCAGCATAACAAGGCTCGCTGTTCTCCATGGCCTGTGCTGCCTTTCTGGATTTTACACTTCTTTCAGATGGCCCTTTTGACCGGGGGGCAGTGAGACTTCATTGTAGTGCAGATTTCTTTAACATGCTTGCTTGGTTGGCCAAAAAGGGCGTATGCGTTTTTTCCTGAATATATTCAGGAAAAAACGCATACGCCCTTTTTGGCCAAGAGCATCATTGTCGACGTTCTGCCTCTTTTCCTATGCTTTAAATGCAATTCCCGTCTACCCCCTGAAATCGTTTTCCTGCAATTCTGCCCCACTTACAAGTCGTCTTCGCAGCCTTCCTTCAATATATTTTTGGACGATAGCTGTCATTTATAACTCTGCAGGTTTGTGAGTTACAGTGCCCCTGAGCTCATTTCTTCAACTCGCTATCTTGTGAGCTGGCCGCAAACCCACAGGATTGCCTCAGGCCCTAATCTGGTTCCTGCACGGCATGCTGAGCCTTTGGTTAATTCCTCTTCCTGGTGGGAAATGAGCGTTAAATTTGCCCGTGCAGACACCTAGAGCTAGTCTCTCATTGGTTCTCCCTATTCCTTTTCATTTTGCGCAGAAATTGCAAACTGTGCCCAACAGGAGGTTAAAGGCACTGACTCTCCAGGTGGGGAGAGTGTTCGTAAAGGGTCTGGAATGGTGAACCCGAGTGAAAGGGGACGAAAACTGAGATGCATTTGAAAACGTTTGCCAGTCACACGGTGCACCATACTGTGGGTTTCCCATGCATGTTTTAGCTGAAGGAAGAATCCCTTAAACTTGGAGAGTTGGGACCCATGGAATGGGTACCATGCTGTATGACTTCAAAGGGTCTGCATTTGCTCATCGAACCTCACCAATGCTATCAGCCTGAAGTGCCTAACCTTATGTCTCACTCAGCTCTGGGTGTAGATGTGGTAAATCCAGGTTGCATCACAAGCCCTGAATGAATTATTTAAGAATTGCTCTCTATTTCACTGTCCTTGGGTTTTGTTTGTGTAATTCATTTTGATAATGGGATTTATCGGATTTTCTCTGCTGCATTCATGCCGCTGTACACACGCTTCATTCTCTTACGGAGACATATAAATCCATGGGTTTGGAGATTCTTACTACTCAGGTGTATTCCTAGGCGTTGAATATGGGGTGTTTAGTCCATTTCGTTGAGCAAGGGGTAGGTCTTGACTATTACATATTTGGCTTATGGAAAGGTATCTGTGCTAATTTCTATCTCTGGTTTTATGCAGCACCCCAACTCACCTTTCCCCTTAAGCAAGCATAAGTTGGTTTTCTAAATTTGAGACCCTGTTCTGTTTTGTAATTCAGTTCATGTGTAGCCAAGTTTACATTCCGTGTATTAGTGATATCTTATGATGTTTCATTTTCTGTGTGACTTATTTCACTTAGAATCATCGTACCTGAATCCACTCATTATGCCGCGACGGGCCTGATTACATGGATTTCATTGCTGAATGATATTCCATTGTACGTACGTACCACAACTTCTTTATCCATTTTTCACATTCTGGAATATTTAACTTGTACCGTAGACGAGGTTCTTGTAAACAGAGCCGTCCGACACTTTGGGGTGGCTGTGTGTTTTTGATTTTAATTTCCCTAAGCTATAGGACCATAAGTGGAAGTGCCGTAGGCTCCGTAGCTTTGTTTTTTCGGTGTTCCGGGAAACACCATACACTTCTCCAGAGTGGCTGTTGGCAATTTACATCCCGCCCATCAGCATAACAAGGCTCCCTGTTCTCCATGGCCTGTGCTGCCTTTCTGGATTTTACACTTTATTCAGATGGCCCTTTTGACCGGGGGGCAGTGAGACTTCATTGTAGTGCAGATTTCTTTAACATGCTTGCTTGGTTGGCCAAAAAGTGCATATGCCTTTTTTTCCTGAATATATTCAGGAAAAAACGCATACGCCCTTTTTGGCCAAGAGCATCATTGTCGACGTTCTGCCTCTTTTCCTATGCTTTAAATGCAATTCCCGTCTACCCCCTGAAATCGTTTTCCTGCAAATCTGTCCCGCTTACAAGTCGTCTTCGCAGCCTTCCTTCAATATATTTTTGGACGATAGCTGTCATTTATAACTCTGCAGGTTTGTGAGTTACAGTGCCCCTGAGCCCCTTTCTTCAACTCGCTATCTTGTGAGCTGGCCGCAAACCCACAGGATTGCCTCAGGCCCTAATCTGGTTCCGGCACGGCATGCTGAGCTTTGGTTAATTCCTCTTCCTGCTGGGAAATGAGCGTTATATTTGTCCGTGCAGACACCTAGAGCTAGTCTCTCATTGGTTCTCCCTATTCCTTTTCATTTTGCGCAGAAATTGTAAACTGTGCCCAACAGGAGGTTAAAGGCACTGACTCTCCAGGTGGGAAGAGTGTTCGTAAAGGGTCTGGAATGGTGAACCCGAGTGAAAGGGGACGAAAACTGAGATGCATTTGAAAACGTTTGCCAGTCACACGGTGCACCATACTGTGGGTTTCCCATGCATGTTTTAGCTGAAGGAAGAATCCCTTAAACTTGGAGAGTTGGGACCCATGGAATGGGTACCATGCTGTATGACTTCAAAGGGTCTGCATTTGCTCATCGAACCTCACCAATGCTATCAGCCTGAAGTGCCCAACCTTATGTCTCACTCAGCTCTGGGTGTAGATGTGGTAAATCCAGGTTGCATCACAAGCCCTGAATGAATTATTTAAGAATTGCTCTCTATTTCACTGTCCTTGGGTTTTGTTTGTGTAATTCATTTTGATAATGGGATTTATCGGATTTTCTCTGCTGCATTCATGCCGCTGTACACATGCTTCATTCTCTTACGGAGACATATAAATCCATGGGTTTGAAGATTCTTACTAGTCAGGTGTATTCCTAGGCGTTGAATATGGGGTGTTTAGTCCATTTTGTTGAGCAAGGGGTAGGTCTTGACTATTACATATTTGGCTTATGGAAAGGTATCTGTGCTAATTTCTATCTCTGGTTTTATGCAGCACCCCAACTCACCTTTCCCCTTAAGCAAGCATAAGTTGGTTTTCTAAATTTGAGACCCTGTTCTGTTTTGTAATTCAGTTCATGTGTAGCCAAGTTTACATTCCGTGTAGTAGTGATATCTTATGATGTTTCATTTTCTGTGTGACTTATTTCACTTAGAATCATCGTACCTGAATCCACTCATTATGCCGCGACGGGCCTGATCACATAGATTACATTGCTGAGTGATATTCCATTGTACGTACATACCACAACTTCTTTATCCATTTTTCACATTCTGGGATATTTAACTTGTACCGTAGACGAGGTTCTTGTAAACAGAGCCGTCTGAAACTTTGGGGTGGCTGTGTGTTTTTGATTTTAATTTCCCTAAGCTATAGGACCATAAGTGGAAGTGCCGTAGGCTCCGTTGCTTTGTTTTTTAGGTGTTTCAGGAAACACCATACACTTCTCCAGAGTGGCTGTTGGCAATTTACATCCAACCCATCAGCATAACAAGGCTCCCTGTTCTCCATGGCCTGTGCTGCATTTCTGGATTTTACACTTTTTTCAGATGGCCCTTTTGACCGGGGGGCAGTGAGACTTCATTTTAGTGCAGATTTCTGTAACATGGTTGCTTGGTTGGCCAAAAAGTGCGTATGCGTTTTTTCCTGAATATATTCAGGAAAAAACGCATACGCTCTTTTTGGCCAAGTGCATCATTGTCGACGTTCTGCCTCTTTTCCTATGCTTTAAATGCAATTCCAGTCTACCCCCTGAAATCGTTTTCCTGCAATTCTGCCCCGCTTTCAAGTCCTCTTCGCAGCCTTCCTTCAATATATTTTTGGACGATAGCTGTCATTTATAACTCTGCAGGTTTGTGAATTACAGTGCCCCTGAGCTCCTTTCTTCAAATCGCTTTCTTGTGAGCTGGCCGCAAACCCGCAGGATTGCTTCAGGCCCTAATCTTGTTCCAGCACGGCATGCTGAGCCTTTGGTTAATTCGTCTTTCTGGTGGGAAATGTGCGTTAAATTTGCCCGTGCAGACACCTACAGCTAGTCTGTCATTGGTTCTCCCTATTCGTGTTCATCTTGCGCAGAAATTGCAAACTGTGCCAAACAGGAGGTTAAAGGCCCTGACTCTCCAAGTCTGGAGAGTGTTAGAAAAGGGTCTGGAATTGTGAACCCGAGTAAAAGGGGACGAAAATTGAGATGCCTTTGAAAACGTTTCCTGGTCACACGGTGCACCATACTGTGGGCTTCCCATGCATGCTTTAGCTGAAGGAAGAATCGCTTAAACCTGGAGAGTTGGGACCCATGGAATGGGTACCATGCAGTATGACTTCAAATGGTCTGCATTTGCTCATCGAACCTCACCAGTGGTATCACCCCGAAGTGTCCAACCTTATGTCTCACTCAGCTCTGGGTGTAGATGAGGTAAATCCAGGTTGCATCACAAGCCCTGAATGAATTATTTAAGAATTGCTCTCTATTTCACTGTCATTGTGTTTTGTTTTTGTAATTCATTTTGATAATAGGATTTATCGGATTTTCTCTGCTGCCTTCATGCAGCTGTACACATGCTTGATTCTCTTATGGAGACATATAAATCCATGGGTTTGAAGATTTTTACTAGTCAGGTGTATTCCTAGGCGTTGAATATAGGGTGTTTAGCCCATTTCGTTGAGCAAGGGGTAGGTCTTGACTATTACATATTTTTTTTTTTTTTGCTGTACGCGGGCCTCTCAGTGTTGTGGCCTCTCCCGTTGTGGAGCACAGGCTCCGGACGCGCAGGCTCAACGGCCATGACTCACGGGGCCAGTAGCTCCGCGGCATGTGGGATCCTCTCGGACCGGGGCACGAACCTGCGTCCCCTGCATCGGCAGGCGAACTCTCAGCCAGTGCGCCACCAGGGAAGCCCCCTTGACTATTACATATATGACGTATGGAATGGTATCTGTGCTAATTTCTATCTCTGGTTTTATGCAGCACCCCAACTCACCTTTCCCCTTAAGGAAACATAAGTTGGTTTTCTAAATTTGAGACCCTGTTCTGTTTTGTAATTCAGTTCATGTGTAGCCAAGATTACATTCGGTGTATTAGTGATATCTTATGATGTTTCATTTTCTGTGTGACTTATTTCTCTTAGAATCATCGTACCTGAATCCACTCATTATGCCACGACGGGCCAGATGACATAGATTTCATTGGTGAGTGATATTCCATTGTACGTACGTACCACAACTTCTTTATCCATTTTTCGCTTTCTGGGATATTTAACTTGTACCGTAGACGAGGTTCTTGTAAACAGAGCCGTCTGAAACTTTGGGGTGGCTGTGTGTTTTTTATTTTAATTTCCCTAAGCTATAGGACCATAAGTGGAAGTGCCGTAGGCTCTGTTGCTTTGTTTTTTAGGTGTTTCAGGAAACACCATACACTTCTGCAGAGTGGCTGTTGGCAATTTACATCCCACCCATCAGCATAACAAGGCTCCCTGTTCTCCATGGCCTGTGCTGCATTTCTGGATTTTACACTTTTTTCAGATGGCCCTTTTTACCGGGGCGCAGTGAGACTTCATTGTAGTGCAGATTTCTTTAACATGCTTGCTTGGTTGGCCAAAAAGGGCGTATGCGTTTTTTCCTGAATATATTCAGGAAAAAACGCATACGCCCTTTTTGGCCAAGTGCATCATTGTCGACGTTCTGCCTCTTTTCCTATGCTTTAAATGCATTTCCAGTCTACCCCATGAAATCGTTTTCCTGAAATTCTGCCCCGCTTTCAAGTCCTCTTCGCAGCCTTCCTTCAATATATTTTTGGACGATAGCTGTCATTTATAACTCTGCAGGTTTGTGAATTACAGTGCCCCTGAGCTCCTTTCTTCAAATCGGTTTCTTGTGAGCTGGCCGCAAACCCGCAGGATTGCTTCAGGCCCTAATCTGGTTCCGGCACGGCATGCTGAGCGTTTGGTTAAATCCTCTTCCTGGTTGGAAATGAGCGTTAAATTAGCCCCTGCAGACACCTACAGCTAGTCACTCATTGGTTCTCCCTATTCCTGTTCATCTTGCGCAGAAATTGCAAAGTGTGCAAAACAGGAGGTTAAAGGCACTGACTCTCCAAGTGGGGAGAGTGTTAGTAAAGGGTCTGGAATTGTGAACCCGAGTAAAAGGGGACAAAAACTGAGATAAATTTGAAAACGTTTCCCGGTCACATGGTGCACCATACTGTGGGTTTCCCATGCATGGTTTAGCTGAAGGAAGAATCGCGTAAACCTGGAGAGTTGGGACCCATGGAATGTGTACCATATATTATGACTTCAAAAGGTCTGCATTTGCTCATCGAACCTCACCAATGCTATCAGCCCGAAGGGTCCAACCTTATGTCTCACTCAGCGCTGGGTTTAGATGAGGTAAATCCAGGTTGCATCACAAGCCCTGAATGAATAATTTAAGAATTGCTCTCTATTTCACTGTCATTGTGTTTTGTTTTTGTAATTCATTTTGATAATAGGATTTATCGGATTTTCTCTGCTGCCTTCATGCAGCTGTACACACGCTTGATTCTCTTATGGAGACATGTAAATCCATGGGTTTGAAGAGTCTTAGTAGTCAGGTGTATTCCTAGGCTTTGAATATAGGGTGTTTAGCCCATTTCGTTGAGCAAGGGGTAGGTCTTGACTATTACATATTTGACGTATGGAATGGTATCTGTGCTAATTTCTATCTCTGGTTTTATGCAGCACCCCAACTCACCTTTCCCCTTAAGCAAACATTAGTTGGTTTTCTAAATTTGAGACCCTGTTCTGTTTTGTAATTCAGTTCACGTGTAGCCAAGATTACATTCGGTGTATTAGTGATATCTTATGATGTTTCATTTTCTGTGTGACTTATTTCACTTAGAATCATCGTACCTGAATCCACTCATTATGCCACGACGGGCCAGATGACATAGATTTCATTGGTGACTGATATTCCATTGTACGTACGTACCACAATTTCTTTATCCATTTTTCACATTCTGGGATATTTAACTTGTACCGTAGACGAGGTTCTTGTAAACAGAGCCGCCCGAGACTTTTGGGTGGCTGTGTGTTTTTGATTTTAATTTTCCTAAGCTATAGGACCATAAGGGGAAATGCCGTAGGCTCTGTTGCTTTGTTTTTTAGATGTTCCGGGAAACACCATACATTTTTCCAGACTGGCTGTTGGCAATTTACATCCCGCCCATCAGCATAACAAGGCTCGCTGTTCTCCATGGCCTGTGCTGCCTTTCTGGATTTTACACTTCTTTCAGATGGCCCTTTTGACCGGGGGGCAGTGAGACTTCATTGTAGTGCAGATTTCTTTAACATGCTTGCTTGGTTGGCCAAAAAGGGCGTATGCGTTTTTTCCTGAATATATTCAGGAAAAAACGCATACGCCCTTTTTGGCCAAGAGCATCATTGTCGACGTTCTGCCTCTTTTCCTATGCTTTAAATGCAATTCCCGTCTACCCCCTGAAATCGTTTTCCTGCAATTCTGCCCCACTTACAAGTCGTCTTCGCAGCCTTCCTTCAATATATTTTTGGACGATAGCTGTCATTTATAACTCTGCAGGTTTGTGAGTTACAGTGCCCCTGAGCTCATTTCTTCAACTCGCTATCTTGTGAGCTGGCCGCAAACCCACAGGATTGCCTCAGGCCCTAATCTGGTTCCGGCACGGCATGCTGAGCCTTTGGTTAATTCCTCTTCCTGGTGGGAAATGAGCGTTAAATTTGCCCGTGCAGACACCTAGAGCTAGTCTCTCATTGGTTCTCCCTATTCCTTTTCATTTTGCGCAGAAATTGCAAACTGTGCCCAACAGGAGGTTAAAGGCACTGACTCTCCAGGTGGGGAGAGTGTTCGTAAAGGGTCTGGAATGGTGAACCCGAGTGAAAGGGGACGAAAACTGAGATGCATTTGAAAACGTTTGCCAGTCACACGGTGCACCATACTGTGGGTTTCCCATGCATGTTTTAGCTGAAGGAAGAATCCCTTAAACTTGGAGAGTTGGGACCCATGGAATGGGTACCATGCTGTATGACTTCAAAGGGTCTGCATTTGCTCATCGAACCTCACCAATGCTATCAGCCTGAAGTGCCTAACCTTATGTCTCACTCAGCTCTGGGTGTAGATGTGGTAAATCCAGGTTGCATCACAAGCCCTGAATGAATTATTTAAGAATTGCTCTCTATTTCACTGTCCTTGGGTTTTGTTTGTGTAATTCATTTTGATAATGGGATTTATCGGATTTTCTCTGCTGCATTCATGCCGCTGTACACACGCTTCATTCTCTTACGGAGACATATAAATCCATGGGTTTGGAGATTCTTACTACTCAGGTGTATTCCTAGGCGTTGAATATGGGGTGTTTAGTCCATTTCGTTGAGCAAGGGGTAGGTCTTGACTATTACATATTTGGCTTATGGAAAGGTATCTGTGCTAATTTCTATCTCTGGTTTTATGCAGCACCCCAACTCACCTTTCCCCTTAAGCAAGCATAAGTTGGTTTTCTAAATTTGAGACCCTGTTCTGTTTTGTAATTCAGTTCATGTGTAGCCAAGTTTACATTCCGTGTATTAGTGATATCTTATGATGTTTCATTTTCTGTGTGACTTATTTCACTTAGAATCATCGTACCTGAATCCACTCATTATGCCGCGACGGGCCTGATTACATGGATTTCATTGCTGAATGATATTCCATTGTACGTACGTACCACAACTTCTTTATCCATTTTTCACATTCTGGAATATTTAACTTGTACCGTAGACGAGGTTCTTGTAAACAGAGCCGTCCGACACTTTGGGGTGGCTGTGTGTTTTTGATTTTAATTTCCCTAAGCTATAGGACCATAAGTGGAAGTGCCGTAGGCTCCGTAGCTTTGTTTTTTCGGTGTTCCGGGAAACACCATACACTTCTCCAGAGTGGCTGTTGGCAATTTACATCCCGCCCATCAGCATAACAAGGCTCCCTGTTCTCCATGGCCTGTGCTGCCTTTCTGGATTTTACACTTTATTCAGATGGCCCTTTTGACCGGGGGGCAGTGAGACTTCATTGTAGTGCAGATTTCTTTAACATGCTTGCTTGGTTGGCCAAAAAGTGCATATGCCTTTTTTTCCTGAATATATTCAGGAAAAAACGCATACGCCCTTTTTGGCCAAGAGCATCATTGTCGACGTTCTGCCTCTTTTCCTATGCTTTAAATGCAATTCCCGTCTACCCCCTGAAATCGTTTTCCTGCAAATCTGTCCCGCTTACAAGTCGTCTTCGCAGCCTTCCTTCAATATATTTTTGGACGATAGCTGTCATTTATAACTCTGCAGGTTTGTGAGTTACAGTGCCCCTGAGCCCCTTTCTTCAACTCGCTATCTTGTGAGCTGGCCGCAAACCCACAGGATTGCCTCAGGCCCTAATCTGGTTCCGGCACGGCATGCTGAGCTTTGGTTAATTCCTCTTCCTGCTGGGAAATGAGCGTTATATTTGTCCGTGCAGACACCTAGAGCTAGTCTCTCATTGGTTCTCCCTATTCCTTTTCATTTTGCGCAGAAATTGTAAACTGTGCCCAACAGGAGGTTAAAGGCACTGACTCTCCAGGTGGGAAGAGTGTTCGTAAAGGGTCTGGAATGGTGAACCCGAGTGAAAGGGGACGAAAACTGAGATGCATTTGAAAACGTTTGCCAGTCACACGGTGCACCATACTGTGGGTTTCCCATGCATGTTTTAGCTGAAGGAAGAATCCCTTAAACTTGGAGAGTTGGGACCCATGGAATGGGTACCATGCTGTATGACTTCAAAGGGTCTGCATTTGCTCATCGAACCTCACCAATGCTATCAGCCTGAAGTGCCCAACCTTATGTCTCACTCAGCTCTGGGTGTAGATGTGGTAAATCCAGGTTGCATCACAAGCCCTGAATGAATTATTTAAGAATTGCTCTCTATTTCACTGTCCTTGGGTTTTGTTTGTGTAATTCATTTTGATAATGGGATTTATCGGATTTTCTCTGCTGCATTCATGCCGCTGTACACATGCTTCATTCTCTTACGGAGACATATAAATCCATGGGTTTGAAGATTCTTACTAGTCAGGTGTATTCCTAGGCGTTGAATATGGGGTGTTTAGTCCATTTTGTTGAGCAAGGGGTAGGTCTTGACTATTACATATTTGGCTTATGGAAAGGTATCTGTGCTAATTTCTATCTCTGGTTTTATGCAGCACCCCAACTCACCTTTCCCCTTAAGCAAGCATAAGTTGGTTTTCTAAATTTGAGACCCTGTTCTGTTTTGTAATTCAGTTCATGTGTAGCCAAGTTTACATTCCGTGTAGTAGTGATATCTTATGATGTTTCATTTTCTGTGTGACTTATTTCACTTAGAATCATCGTACCTGAATCCACTCATTATGCCGCGACGGGCCTGATCACATAGATTACATTGCTGAGTGATATTCCATTGTACGTACATACCACAACTTCTTTATCCATTTTTCACATTCTGGGATATTTAACTTGTACCGTAGACGAGGTTCTTGTAAACAGAGCCGTCTGAAACTTTGGGGTGGCTGTGTGTTTTTGATTTTAATTTCCCTAAGCTATAGGACCATAAGTGGAAGTGCCGTAGGCTCCGTTGCTTTGTTTTTTAGGTGTTTCAGGAAACACCATACACTTCTCCAGAGTGGCTGTTGGCAATTTACATCCAACCCATCAGCATAACAAGGCTCCCTGTTCTCCATGGCCTGTGCTGCATTTCTGGATTTTACACTTTTTTCAGATGGCCCTTTTGACCGGGGGGCAGTGAGACTTCATTTTAGTGCAGATTTCTGTAACATGGTTGCTTGGTTGGCCAAAAAGTGCGTATGCGTTTTTTCCTGAATATATTCAGGAAAAAACGCATACGCTCTTTTTGGCCAAGTGCATCATTGTCGACGTTCTGCCTCTTTTCCTATGCTTTAAATGCAATTCCAGTCTACCCCCTGAAATCGTTTTCCTGCAATTCTGCCCCGCTTTCAAGTCCTCTTCGCAGCCTTCCTTCAATATATTTTTGGACGATAGCTGTCATTTACAACACTGCAGGTTTGTGAATTACAGTGCCCCGGAGCTCCTTTCTTCAAATCGCTTTCTTGTGAGCTGGCCGCAAACCCTCAGGATTGCTTCAGGCCCTAATCTGGTTCCGGCACGGCATGCTGAGCCTTCGGTTAATTCCTCTTCCTGGTGGGAAATGAGCGTTAAATTTGCCCGTGCAGACACCTACAGCTAGTCTCTCATTGGTTCTCCCTATTCCTTTTCATCTTGCGCAGAAATTGCAAACTGTGCCAAACAGCAGGTTAAAGGCACTGACTCTCCAAGTGGGTAGAGTGTTAGTAAAGGGTCTGGAATTGTGAACCCGAGTAAAAGGGAACAAAAACTGAGATGCATTTGAAAACGTTTCCCGGTCACACGATGCACCATACTGTGGGTTTCCCAGGCATGTTTTAGCTGAAGGAAGAATCGCTTAAACCTGGAGAGTTGGGACCCATGGAATGGGTACCATGCAGTATGACTTCAAATGGTCTGCATTTGCTCATCGAACCTCACCAATGCTATCAGCCCGAAGTGTCCAACTTTATGTCTCACTCAGCTCTGGGTGTAGATGAGGTAAATCCAGGTTGCATCACAAGCCCTGAATGAATTATTTAAGAATTGCTCTGTATTTCACTGTCATTGTGTTTTGTTTTTGTAATTCATTTTGATAATAGGATTTATCGGATTTTCTCTGCTGCATTCATGCAGCTGTACACACGCTTGATTCTCTTATGGAGACATATAAATCCATGGGTTTGAAGATTTTTACTAGTCAGGTGTATTCCTAGGCGTTGAATATAGGGTGTTTAGCCCATTTCGTTGAGCAAGGGGTAGGTCTTGACTATTACATATTTGACGTATGGAATGGTATCTGTGCTAATTTCTATCTCTGGTTTTATGCAGCACCCCAACTCACCTTTCCCCTTAAGCAAACATAAGTTGGTTTTCTAAATTTGAGACCCTGTTCTGTTTTGTAATTCAGTTCATGGGTAGCCAAGATTACATTCGGTGTGTTAGTGATATCTTATGATGTTTCATTTTCTGTGTGACTTATTTCACTTAGAATCATCGTACTTGAATCCACTCATTACGCCACGACGGGCCAGATGACATAGCTTTCCTTGGTGACTGATATTCCATTGTACGTACGTACCACAACTTCTTTATCCATTTTTCGCTTTCTGGGATATTTAACTTGTACCGTAGAAGAGGTTCTTTTAAACAAAGCCATCTGAAACTTTGGCTTGGCTGTGTGTTTTTGATTTAAATTTCCCTAAGCTATAGGACCATAAGTGGAAGTGCCGTAGGCTCCGTTGCTTTGTTTTTAGGTGTTTCAGGAAACACCATACACTTCTCCAGAGTGGCTGTTGGCAATTTACATCCCGCCCATCAGCATAACAAGGCTCCCTGTTCTCCATGGCCTGTGCTGCCTTTCTGGATTTTACACTTTTTTCAGATGGCCCTTTTGACCGGGGGGCAGTGAGACTTCTTTGTAGTGCAGATTTCTTTAACATGCTTGCTTGGTTGGCCAAAAAGGGCGTATGCGTTTTTTCCTGAATATATTCAGGAAAAAACGCATACGCCCTTTTTGGCCAAGTGCATCATTGTCGACGTTCTGCCTCTTTTCCTATGCTTTAAGTGCAATTCCAGTCTCCCCCCTGAAATCGTTTTCCTGCAATTCTGCCCCGCTTTCAAGTCCTCTTCGCAGCCTTCCTTCAATATATTTTTGGACGATAGCTGTCATTTATAACTCTGCAGGTTTGTGAATTACAGTGCCCCTGAGCTCCTTTCTTCAAATCGCTTTCTTGTGAGCTGGCCGCAAACCCGCAGGATTGCTTCAGGCCCTAATCTGGTTCCGGCACGGCATGCTGAGCGTTTGGTTAAATCCTCTTCCTGGTTGGAAATGAGCGTTAAATTAGCCCCTGCAGACACCTACAGCTAGTCACTCATTGGTTCTCCCTATTCCTGTTCATCTTGCGCAGAAATTGCAAAGTGTGCGAAACAGGAGGTTAAAGGCACTGACTCTCCAAGTGGGGAGAGTGTTAGTAAAGGGTCTGGAATTGTGAACCCGAGTAAAAGGGGACAAAAACTGAGATAAATTTGAAAACGTTTCCCGGTCACATGGTGCACCATACTGTGGGTTTCCCATGCATGGTTTAGCTGAAGGAAGAATCGCGTAAACCTGGAGAGTTGGGACCCATGGAATGTGTACCATATATTATGACTTCAAAAGGTCTGCATTTGCTCATCGAACCTCACCAATGCTATCAGCCCGAAGGGTCCAACCTTATGTCTCACTCAGCGCTGGGTTTAGATGAGGTAAATCCAGGTTGCATCACAAGCCCTGAATGAATAATTTAAGAATTGCTCTCTATTTCACTGTCATTGTGTTTTGTTTTTGTAATTCATTTTGATAATAGGATTTATCGGATTTTCTCTGCTGCCTTCATGCAGCTGTACACACGCTTGATTCTCTTATGGAGACATGTAAATCCATGGGTTTGAAGAGTCTTAGTAGTCAGGTGTATTCCTAGGCTTTGAATATAGGGTGTTTAGCCCATTTCGTTGAGCAAGGGGTAGGTCTTGACTATTACATATTTGACGTATGGAATGGTATCTGTGCTAATTTCTATCTCTGGTTTTATGCAGCACCCCAACTCACCTTTCCCCTTAAGCAAACATTAGTTGGTTTTCTAAATTTGAGACCCTGTTCTGTTTTGTAATTCAGTTCACGTGTAGCCAAGATTACATTCGGTGTATTAGTGATATCTTATGATGTTTCATTTTCTGTGTGACTTATTTCACTTAGAATCATCGTACCTGAATCCACTCATTATGCCACGACGGGCCAGATGACATAGATTTCATTGGTGACTGATATTCCATTGTACGTACGTACCACAATTTCTTTATCCATTTTTCACATTCTGGGATATTTAACTTGTACCGTAGACGAGGTTCTTGTAAACAGAGCCGCCCGAGACTTTTGGGTGGCTGTGTGTTTTTGATTTTAATTTTCCTAAGCTATAGGACCATAAGGGGAAATGCCGTAGGCTCTGTTGCTTTGTTTTTTAGATGTTCCGGGAAACACCATACATTTTTCCAGACTGGCTGTTGGCAATTTACATCCCGCCCATCAGCATAACAAGGCTCGCTGTTCTCCATGGCCTGTGCTGCCTTTCTGGATTTTACACTTCTTTCAGATGGCCCTTTTGACCGGGGGGCAGTGAGACTTCATTGTAGTGCAGATTTCTTTAACATGCTTGCTTGGTTGGCCAAAAAGGGCGTATGCGTTTTTTCCTGAATATATTCAGGAAAAAACGCATACGCCCTTTTTGGCCAAGAGCATCATTGTCGACGTTCTGCCTCTTTTCCTATGCTTTAAATGCAATTCCCGTCTACCCCCTGAAATCGTTTTCCTGCAATTCTGCCCCACTTACAAGTCGTCTTCGCAGCCTTCCTTCAATATATTTTTGGACAATAGCTGTCATTTATAACTCTGCAGGTTTGTGAGTTACAGTGCCCCTGAGCTCATTTCTTCAACTCGCTATCTTGTGAGCTGGCCGCAAACCCACAGGATTGCCTCAGGCCCTAATCTGGTTCCTGCATGGCATGCTGAGCCTTTGGTTAATTCCTCTTCCTGGTGGGAAATGAGCGTTAAATTTGCCCGTGCAGACACCTAGAGCTAGTCTCTCATTGGTTCTCCCTATTCCTTTTCATTTTGCGCAGAAATTGCAAACTGTGCCCAACAGGAGGTTAAAGGCACTGACTCTCCAGGTGGGGAGAGTGTTCGTAAAGGGTCTGGAATGGTGAACCCGAGTAAAAGGGGACGAAAACTGAGATGCATTTGAAAACGTTTGCCAGTCACACGGTGCACCATACTGTGGGTTTCCCATGCATGTTTTAGCTGAAGGAAGAATCCCTTAAACTTGGAGAGTTGGGACCCATGGAATGGGTACCATGCTGTATGACTTCAAAGGGTCTGCATTTGCTCATCGAACCTCACCAATGCTATCAGCCTGAAGTGCCTAACCTTATGTCTCACTCAGCTCTGGGTGTAGATGTGGTAAATCCAGGTTGCATCACAAGCCCTGAATGAATTATTTAAGAATTGCTCTCTATTTCACTGTCCTTGGGTTTTGTTTGTGTAATTCATTTTGATAATGGGATTTATAGGATTTTCTCTGCTGCATTCATGCCGCTGTACACACGCTTCATTCTCTTACGGAGACATATAAATCCATGGGTTTGGAGATTCTTACTACTCAGGTGTATTCCTAGGCGTTGAATATGGGGTGTTTAGTCCATTTCGTTGAGCAAGGGGTAGGTCTTGACTATTACATATTTGGCTTATGGAAAGGTATCTGTGCTAATTTCTATCTCTGGTTTTATGCAGCACCCCAACTCACCTTTCCCCTTAAGCAAGCATAAGTTGGTTTTCTAAATTTGAGACCCTGTTCTGTTTTGTAATTCAGTTCATGTGTAGCCAAGTTTACATTCCGTGTATTAGTGATATCTTATGATGTTTCATTTTCTGTGTGACTTATTTCACTTAGAATCATCGTACCTGAATCCACTCATTATGCCGCGACGGGCCTGATTACATGGATTTCATTGCTGAATGATATTCCATTGTACGTACGTACCACAACTTCTTTATCCATTTTTCACATTCTGGAATATTTAACTTGTACCGTAGACGAGGTTCTTGTAAACAGAGCCGTCCGACACTTTGGGGTGGCTGTGTGTTTTTGATTTTAATTTCCCTAAGCTATAGGACCATAAGTGGAAGTGCCGTAGGCTCCGTAGCTTTGTTTTTTCGGTGTTCCGGGAAACACCATACACTTCTCCAGAGTGGCTGTTGGCAATTTACATCCCGCCCATCAGCATAACAAGGCTCCCTGTTCTCCATGGCCTGTGCTGCCTTTCTGGATTTTACACTTTATTCAGATGGCCCTTTTGACCGGGGGGCAGTGAGACTTCATTGTAGTGCAGATTTCTTTAACATGCTTGCTTGGTTGGCCAAAAAGTGCATATGCCTTTTTTTCCTGAATATATTCAGGAAAAAACGCATACGCCCTTTTTGGCCAAGAGCATCATTGTCGACGTTCTGCCTCTTTTCCTATGCTTTAAATGCAATTCCCGTCTACCCCCTGAAATCGTTTTCCTGCAAATCTGTCCCGCTTACAAGTCGTCTTCGCAGCCTTCCTTCAATATATTTTTGGACGATAGCTGTCATTTATAACTCTGCAGGTTTGTGAGTTACAGTGCCCCTGAGCCCCTTTCTTCAACTCGCTGTCTTGTGAGCTGGCCACAAACCCACAGGATTGCCTCAGGCCCTAATCTGGTTCCGGCACGGCATGCTGAGCTTTGGTTAATTCCTCTTCCTGCTGGGAAATGAGCGTTATATTTGTCCGTGCAGACACCTAGAGCTAGTCTCTCATTGGTTCTCCCTATTCCTTTTCATTTTGCGCAGAAATTGTAAACTGTGCCCAACAGGAGGTTAAAGGCACTGACTCTCCAGGTGGGAAGAGTGTTCGTAAAGGGTCTGGAATGGTGAACCCGAGTGAAAGGGGACGAAAACTGAGATGCATTTGAAAACGTTTGCCAGTCACACGGTGCACCATACTGTGGGTTTCCCATGCATGTTTTAGCTGAAGGAAGAATCCCTTAAACTTGGAGAGTTGGGACCCATGGAATGGGTACCATGCTGTATGACTTCAAAGGGTCTGCATTTGCTCATCGAACCTCACCAATGCTATCAGCCTGAAGTGCCCAACCTTATGTCTCACTCAGCTCTGGGTGTAGATGTGGTAAATCCAGGTTGCATCACAAGCCCTGAATGAATTATTTAAGAATTGCTCTCTATTTCACTGTCCTTGGGTTTTGTTTGTGTAATTCATTTTGATAATGGGATTTATCGGATTTTCTCTGCTGCATTCATGCCGCTGTACACATGCTTCATTCTCTTACGGAGACATATAAATCCATGGGTTTGAAGATTCTTACTAGTCAGGTGTATTCCTAGGCGTTGAATATGGGGTGTTTAGTCCATTTTGTTGAGCAAGGGGTAGGTCTTGACTATTACATATTTGGCTTATGGAAAGGTATCTGTGCTAATTTCTATCTCTGGTTTTATGCAGCACCCCAACTCACCTTTCCCCTTAAGCAAGCATAAGTTGGTTTTCTAAATTTGAGACCCTGTTCTGTTTTGTAATTCAGTTCATGTGTAGCCAAGTTTACATTCCGTGTAGTAGTGATATCTTATGATGTTTCATTTTCTGTGTGACTTATTTCACTTAGAATCATCGTACCTGAATCCACTCATTATGCCGCGACGGGCCTGATCACATAGATTACATTGCTGAGTGATATTCCATTGTACGTACATACCACAACTTCTTTATCCATTTTTCACATTCTGGGATATTTAACTTGTACCGTAGACGAGGTTCTTGTTAACAGAGCCGTCTGAAACTTTGGGGTGGCTGTGTGTTTTTGATTTTAATTTCCCTAAGCTATAGGACCATAAGTGGAAGTGCCGTAGGCTCCGTTGCTTTGTTTTTTAGGTGTTTCAGGAAACACCATACACTTCTCCAGAGTGGCTGTTGGCAATTTACATCCAACCCATCAGCATAACAAGGCTCCCTGTTCTCCATGGCCTGTGCTGCATTTCTGGATTTTACACTTTTTTCAGATGGCCCTTTTGACCGGGGGGCAGTGAGACTTCATTTTAGTGCAGATTTCTGTAACATGGTTGCTTGGTTGGCCAAAAAGTGCGTATGCGTTTTTTCCTGAATATATTCAGGAAAAAACGCATACGCTCTTTTTGGCCAAGTGCATCATTGTCGACGTTCTGCCTCTTTTCCTATGCTTTAAATGCAATTCCAGTCTACCCCCTGAAATCGTTTTCCTGCAATTCTGCCCCGCTTTCAAGTCCTCTTCGCAGCCTTCCTTCAATATATTTTTGGACGATAGCTGTCATTTACAACACTGCAGGTTTTGAATTACAGTGCCCCGGAGCTCCTTTCTTCAAATCGCTTTCTTGTGAGCTGGCCGCAAACCCTCAGGATTGCTTCAGGCCCTAATCTGGTTCCGGCACGGCATGCTGAGCCTTCGGTTAATTCCTCTTCCTGGTGGGAAATGAGCGTTAAATTTGCCCGTGCAGACACCTACAGCTAGTCTCTCATTGGTTCTCCCTATTCCTTTTCATCTTGCGCAGAAATTGCAAACTGTGCCAAACAGCAGGTTAAAGGCACTGACTCTCCAAGTGGGTAGAGTGTTAGTAAAGGGTCTGGAATTGTGAACCCGAGTAAAAGGGAACAAAAACTGAGATGCATTTGAAAACGTTTCCCGGTCACACGATGCACCATACTGTGGGTTTCCCAGGCATGTTTTAGCTGAAGGAAGAATCGCTTAAACCTGGAGAGTTGGGACCCATGGAATGGGTACCATGCAGTATGACTTCAAATGGTCTGCATTTGCTCATCGAACCTCACCAATGCTATCAGCCCGAAGTGTCCAACTTTATGTCTCACTCAGCTCTGGGTGTAGATGAGGTAAATCCAGGTTGCATCACAAGCCCTGAATGAATTATTTAAGAATTGCTCTGTATTTCACTGTCATTGTGTTTTGTTTTTGTAATTCATTTTGATAATAGGATTTATCGGATTTTCTCTGCTGCATTCATGCAGCTGTACACACGCTTGATTCTCTTATGGAGACATATAAATCCATGGGTTTGAAGATTTTTACTAGTCAGGTGTATTCCTAGGCGTTGAATATAGGGTGTTTAGCCCATTTCGTTGAGCAAGGGGTAGGTCTTGACTATTACATATTTGACGTATGGAATGGTATCTGTGCTAATTTCTATCTCTGGTTTTATGCAGCACCCCAACTCACCTTTCCCCTTAAGCAAACATAAGTTGGTTTTCTAAATTTGAGACCCTGTTCTGTTTTGTAATTCAGTTCATGGGTAGCCAAGATTACATTCGGTGTGTTAGTGATATCTTATGATGTTTCATTTTCTGTGTGACTTATTTCACTTAGAATCATCGTACTTGAATCCACTCATTACGCCACGACGGGCCAGATGACATAGCTTTCCTTGGTGACTGATATTCCATTGTACGTACGTACCACAACTTCTTTATCCATTTTTCGCTTTCTGGGATATTTAACTTGTACCGTAGAAGAGGTTCTTTTAAACAAAGCCATCTGAAACTTTGGCTTGGCTGTGTGTTTTTGATTTAAATTTCCCTAAGCTATAGGACCATAAGTGGAAGTGCCGTAGGCTCCGTTGCTTTGTTTTTAGGTGTTTCAGGAAACACCATACACTTCTCCAGAGTGGCTGTTGGCAATTTACATCCCGCCCATCAGCATAACAAGGCTCCCTGTTCTCCATGGCCTGTGCTGCCTTTCTGGATTTTACACTTTTTTCAGATGGCCCTTTTGACCGGGGGGCAGTGAGACTTCATTGTAGTGCAGATTTCTTTAACATGCTTGCTTGGTTGGCCAAAAAGGGCGTATGCGTTTTTTCCTGAATATATTCAGGAAAAAACGCATACGCCCTTTTTGGCCAAGTGCATCATTGTCGACGTTCTGCCTCTTTTCCTATGCTTTAAGTGCAATTCCAGTCTCCCCCCTGAAATCGTTTTCCTGCAATTCTGCCCCGCTTTCAAGTCCTCTTCGCAGCCTTCCTTCAATATATTTTTGGACGATAGCTGTCATTTATAACTCTGCAGGTTTGTGAATTACAGTGCCACGGAGCTCCTTTTTTGAAATCGCTTTCTTGTGAGCTGGCCGCAAACCCGCAGGATTGCTTCAGGCCCTAATCTGGTTCCGGCATGGCATGCTGAGCGTTTGGTTAATTCCTCTTCCTGGTTTGAAATGAGCGTTAAATTTGCCAGTGCAGACACCTACAGCTAGTCTCTCATTGGTTCTCCCTATTCCTGTTCATCTTGCGCAGAAATTGCAAACTGTGCCAAACAGCAGGTTAAAGGCACTGACTCTCCAAGTGGGGAGAGTGTTTGTAAAGGGTCTGGAATTGTGAACCCGAGTAAAAGGGGACAAAAACTGAGATGCATTTGAAAACGTTTCCCGGTCACACGGTGCACCATACTGTGGGTTTCCCATGCATGTTTTAGCTGAAGGAAGAATCGCTTAAACCTGGAGAGTTGGGACCCATGGAATGGGTACCATGCAGTATGACTTCAAATGGTCTGCATTTGCTCATCGAACCTCACCAATGCTATCAGCCCGAAGTGTCCAACTTTATGTCTCACTCAGCTCTGGGTGTAGATGAGGTAAATCCAGGTTGCATCACAAGCCCTGAATGAATTATTTAAGAATTGCTCTCTATTTCACTGTCATTGTGTTTTGTTTTTGTAATTCATTTTGATAATAGGATTTATCGGATTTTCTCTGCTGCCTTCATGCAGCTGTACACACGCTTGATTCTCTTATGGAGACATATAAATCCATGGGTTTGAAGATTCTTACTAGTCAGGTGTATTCCTAGGCGTTGAATATAGGGTGTTTAGCCCATTTCGTTGAGCAAGGGGTAGGTCTTGTCTATTACATATTTTTTTTTTTTTTTTTGCTGTACGCGGGCCTCTCAGTGTTGTAGCCTCTCCCGTTGTGGAGCACAGGCTCCGGACGCGCAGGCTCAACAGCCATGACTGACGGGGCCAGTAGCTCCACGGCATGTGGGATCCTCGCGGACCGGGGCACGAACCCGCGTCCCCTGCATCGGCAGACGGACTCTCAACCAGTGCGCCACCAGGGAAGCCCCCTTGACTATTACATATATGACGTATGGAATAGTATCTGTGCTAATTTCTATCTCTGGTTTTATGCAGCACCCCAACTCACCTTTCCCCTTTAGCAAACATAAGTTGGTTTTCTAAATTTGAGACCCTGTTCTGTTTTGTAATTCAGTTCATGTGTAGCCAATATTACATTCGGTGTATTAGTGATATGATGTTTCATTTTCTGTGTGACTTATTTCTCTTAGAATCATCGTACCTGAATCCACTCATTATGCCACGACGGGCCAGATGACATAGATTTCATTGGTGAGTGATATTCCATTGTACGTACGTACCACAACTTCTTTATCCATTTTTCGCTTTCTGGGATAATTAACATGTACCGTAGAAGAGGTTCTTGTAAACAGAGCCGTCTGAAACTTTGGGGTGGCTGTGTGTTTTTTATTTTAATTTCCCTAAGCTATAGGACCATAAGTGGAAGTGCCGTAGGCTCCGTTGCTTTGTTTTTTAGGTGTTTCAGGAAACACCATACACTTCTCCAGAGTGGCTGTTGGCAAGTTACATCCCACCCATCAGCATAACAAGGCTCCCTGTTCTCCATGGCCTGTGCTGCATTTCTGGATTTTACACTTTTTTCAGATGGCCCTTTTGACCGGGGGGCAGTGAGACTTCATTGTAGTGCAGATTTCTTTAACATGCTTGCTTGGTTGGCCAAAAAGGGCGTATGCGTTTTTTCCTGAATATATTCAGGAAAAAACGCATACGCCCTTTTTGGCCAAGTGCATCATTGTCGACGTTCTGCCTCTTTTCCTATACTTTAAATGCAATTCCAGTCTACCCCCTGGAATCGTTTTCCTGAAATTCTGCCCCGCTTTCAAGTCCTCTTCGCAGCCTTCCTTCAATATATTTTTGGACGATAGCTGTCATTTATAACTCTGCAGGTTTGTGAATTACAGTGCCCCGGAGCTCCTTTCTTCAAATCGCTTTCTTGTGAGCTGGCCGCAAACCCGCAGGATTGCTTCAGGCCCTAATCTGGTTCCGGCACGGCATGCTGAGCCTTTGGTTAATTCCTCTTCCTGGTTGGAAATGAGCGTTAAATTTGCCCGTGCAGACAACTACAGCTAGTCTCTCATTGTTTCTCCCTATTCCTGTTCATCTTGCGCAGAAATTGCAAACTGTGCCAAACAGCAGGTTAAAGGCACTGACTCTCCAAGTGGGGAGAGTGTTTGTAAAGGGTCTGGAATTGTGAACCCGAGTAAAAGGGGACGAAAACTGAGATGCATTTGAAAACGTTTCCCGGTCACACGGTGCACCATACTGTGGGTTTCCCATGCATGTTTTAGCTGAAGGAAGAAGCGCTTAAACCTGGAGAGTTGGGACCCATGGAATGGGTACCATGCAGTATGACTTCAAAGGGTCTGCATTTGCTCATCGAACCTCACCAATGCTATCAGCCCGAAGTGTCCAACTTTATGTCTCACTCAGCTCTGGGTGTAGATGAGGTAAATCCAGGTTGCATCACAAGCCCTGAATGAATTATTTAAGTATTGCTCTCTATTTCACTGTCATTGTGTTTTGTTTTTGTAATTCATTTTGATAATAGGATTTATCGGATTTTCTCTGCTGCATTCATGCAGCTGTAAACACGCTTGATTCTCTTATGGAGACATATAAATCCATGGGTTTGAAGATTCTTACTAGTCAGGTGTATTCCTAGGCGTTGAATATAGGGTGTTTAGCCCATTTCGTTGAGCAAGGGGTAGGTCTTGACTATTACATATTTGACGTATGGAATGGTATCTGTGCTAATTTCTATCTCTGGTTTTATGCAGCACCCCAACTCACCTTTCCCCTTAAGCAAACATAAGTTGGTTTTCTAAATTTGAGACCCTGTTCTGTTTTGTAATTCAGTTCATGTGTAGCCAAGATTACATTCGGTGTATTAGAGATAACTTATGATGTTTCATTTTCTGTATGACTTATTTCACTTAGAATCATCGTACCTGAATCCACTCATTATGCCACGATGGGCCAGATGACATAGATTTCCTTGGTGACTGATATTCCATTGTACGTACGTACCACAACTTCTTTATCCATTTTTCGCTTTCTGGGATATTTAACTTGTACCGTAGACGAGGTTCTTGTAAACAGAGCCGTCTGAAACTTTGGGGTGGCTGTGTGTTTTTGCTTTTAATTTCCCTAAGCTATAGGACCATAAGTGGAAGTGCCGTAGGCTCCGTTGCTTTGTTTTTTAGGTGTTTCAGGAAACACCATACACTTCTCCAGAGTGGCTGTTGGCAATTTACATCCCACCCATCAGCATAACAAGGCTCCCTGTTCTCCATGGCCTGTGCTGCATTTCTGGATTTTACACTTTTTTCACATGGCCCTTTTGACCGGGGGGCAGTGAGACTTCATGGTAGTGCAGATTTCTTTAACATGCTTGCTTGGTTGGCCAAAAAGTGCGTATGCGTTTTTTCCTGAATATATTCAGGAAAAAACGCATACGCCCTTTTTGACCAAGTGCATCATTGTCGACGTCCTGCCTCTTTTCCTATGCTTTAAATGCAATTCCAGTCTACCCCCTGAAATCGTTTTCCTGCAATTCTGCCCCGCTTTCAAGTCCTCTTCGCAGCCTTCCTTCAATATATTTTTGGACGATAGCTGTCATTTATAACTCTGCAGGTTTGTGAATTACAGTGCCCCTGAGCTCCTTTCTTCAAATCGCTTTCTTGTGAGCTGGCCGCAAACCCGCAGGATTGCTTCAGGCCCTAATCTTTTTCCGGCATGGCATGCTGAGCCTTTGGTTAATTCGTCTTTCTGGTGGGAAATGTGCGTTAAATTTGCCCGTGCAGACACCTACAGCTAGTCTCTCATTGGTTCTCCCTATTCCTGTTCATCTTGCGCAGAAATTGCAAACTGTGCCAAACAGGAGGTTAAAGGCCCTGACTCTCCAAGTCTGGAGAGTGTTAGAAAAGGGTCTGGAATTGTGAACCCGAGTAAAAGGGGACGAAAAGTGAGATGCATTTGAAAACGTTTCCCGGTCACATGGTGCACCATACTGTGGGTTTCCCATGCATGGTTTAGCTGAAGGAAGAATCGCTTAAACCTAGAGAGTTGGACCCATGGAATGTGTACCATGTATTATGACTTCAAAAGGTCTGCATTTGCTCATCGAACCTCACCAATGCTATCAGCCCGAAGGGTCCAACCTTATGTCTCACTCAGCTCTGGGTTTAGATGAGGTAAATCCAGGTTGCATCACAAGCCCTGAAGGAATAATTTAAGAATTGCTCTCTATTTCACTGTCATTGTGTTTTGTTTTTGTAATTCATTTTGATAATAGGATTTATCGGATTTTCTCTGCTGCCTTCATGCAGCTGTACACACGCTTGATTCTCTTATGGAGACATGTAAATCCATGGGTTTGAAGAGTCTTACTAGAAAGGTGTATTCCTAGGCTTTGAATATAGGGTGTTTAGCCCATTTCGTTGAGCAAGGGGTAGGTCTTGACTATTACATATTTGACGTATGGAATGGTATCTGTGCTAATTTCTATCTCTCGTTTTATGCAGCACCCCAACTCACCTTTCCCCTTAAGCAAACGTTAGTTGGTTTTCTAAATTTGAGACCCTGTTCTGTTTTGTAATTCAGTTCATGTGTAGCCAAGATTACATTCGGTGTATTAGTGATATCTTGTGATGTTTCATTTTCTGTGTGACTTTTTTCACTTAGAATCATCGTACGTGAATCCACTCATTATGTCACGATGGGCCAGATGACATAGATTTCATTGGTGACTGATATTCCATTGTACGTACGTACCACAACTTCTTTATTCATTTTTCGCTTTCTGGGATATTTAACTTGTACCGTAGACGATGTTCTTGTAAACAGAGCCATCTGAAACTTTGGCGTGGCTGTGTGTTTTTGATTTTAATTTCCCTAAGCTATAGGACCATAAGTGGAAGTGCCGTAGGCTCCGTTGCTTTGTTTTTTAGGTGTTTCAGGAAACACCATACACTTCTCCAGAGTGGCTGTTGGCAATTTACATCCCACCCATCAGCATAACAAGGCTCCCTGTTTTCCATGGCCTGTGCTGCATTTCTGGATTTTACACTTTTTTCAAATGGCCCTTTTGACCGGGGGGCAGTGAGACTTCATTGTAGTGCAGATTTCTTTAACATGCTTGCTTGGTTGGCCAAAAAGTGCGTATGCGTTTTTTCCTGAATATATTCAGGAAAAAACGCATACGCCCTTTTTGGCCAAGTGCATCATTGTCGACGTTCTGCCTCTTTTCCTATGCTTTAAATGCAATTCCAGTCTACCCCCTGAAATCGTTTTCCTGCAATTCTGCCCGGATTTCAAGTCCTCTTCGCAGCCTTCCTTCAATATATTTTTGGACGATAGCTGTCATTTATAACTCTGCAGGTTTGTGAATTACAGTGCCCCTGAGCTCCTTTCTTAAAATCGCTTTCTTGTGAGCTGGCCGCAAACCCGCAGGATTGCTTCAGGCCCTAATCTTGTTCCGGCACGGCATGCTGAGCCTTTGGTTAATTCCCCTTCCTGGTGGGAAATGAGCGTTAAATTTGCCCGTGCAGACACTTACAGCTAGTCTCTCATTGTTTCTCCCTATTCCGGTTCATCTTGCGCAGAAATTGCAAACTGTCCCAAATAGGAGGTAAAAGGCACTGACTCTCCAAGTGGGGAGAATTTTAGTAAAGGGTCTGGAATTGTGAACCCGAGTAAAAGGGGACAAAAACTGAGATGCATTTGAAAACGTTTCCCGGTCACACGCTGCACCATACTGTGTGTTTCCCATGCATGCTTTAGCTGAAGGAAGAATCGCTTAAACCTGGAGAGTTGGGACCCTTGGAATGGGTACCATGCAGTATGACTTCAAATGGTCTGCATTGGCTCATCGAACCTCACCAATGGTATCAGCCCGAAGTGTCCAACCTTATGTGTCACTCAGCTCTGGGTTTAGATGAGGTAAATCCAGGTTGCATCACAAGCCCTGAATGAATTATTTAAGAATTGCTCTCTATTTCACTGTCATTGTGTTTTGTTTTTGTAATACATTTTGATAATGGGATTTATCGGATTTTCTCTGCTGCAATCATGCCGCTGTACACACGCTTCATTCTGTTTCGGAGACATATAAATCCATAGGTTTGAAGATTCTTACTAATCAGGTGTATTCCTAGGCCTTGAATATGGGGTGTTTAGTCCATTTCGTTGAGCAAGGGGTAGGTCTTGACTATTACATATTTGGCTTATGGAAAGGTATCTGTGCTAATTTCTATCTCTGGTTTTATGCAGCACCCCAACTCACCTTTCCCCTTAAGCAAGCATAAGTTGGTTTTCTACATTTGAGACCCTGTTCTGTTTTGTAATTCAGTTCAGGTGTAGCCAAGTTTACATTCCGTGTATTAGTGATATCTTATGATGTTTCATTTTCTGTGTGACTTATTTCACTTAGAATCATCGTACCTGAATCCACTCATTATGCCGCGACGGACCTGATGACATAGACATCATTGCTGAGTGATATTCCATTGTACGTACGTACCACAACTTCTTTATCCATTTTTCACATTCTGGGATATTTAACTTGTACCGTAGGCAAGGTTCTTGTAAACAGAGCCATCCGACACTTTGGGGTGGCTGTGTGTTTTTGATTTTAATTTCCCTAAGCTATAGGACCATAAGTGGAAGTGCCGTAGGCTCCGTAGCTTTGTTTTTTCGGTGTTCCGGGAAACACCATACACTTCTCCCGAGTGGCTGTTGGCAATTTACATCCCGCCCATCAGCATAACAAGGCTCCATGTTCTCCATGGCCTGTGCTGCCTTTCTGGATTTTACACTTTTTTCAGATGGCCGTTTTGACTGGGGAGCAGTGAGACTTCATTGTAGTGCAGATTTCTTTAACATGCTTGCTTGGTTGGCCAAAAAGGGCGTATGCGTTTTTTCCTGAATATATTCAGGAAAAAACGTATACGCCCTTTTTGGCCAAGAGCATCATTGTCGACGTTCTGCCTCTTTTACTATTATTTAAATGCAATTCCCGTCTACCCCCTGAAATCGTTTTCCTGCAATTCTGCCCCACTTACACGTCGTCTTCGCAGCCTTCCTTCAATATATTTTTGGACGATAGCTGTCATTTATAACTCTGCAGGTTTGTGAGTTACAGTGCCCCTGAGCTCATTTCTTCAACTCGCTATCTTGTGAGCTGGCCGCAAACCCACAGGATTGCTTCAGGCCCTAATCTGGTTCCGGCACGGCATGCTGAGCCTTTGGTTAATTCCTCTTCCTGGTGTGAAATGAGCGTTAAGTTTGCCCGTGCAGACACCTACAGCTCCTCTCTCACTGGTTCTCCCTCTTCCTGTTCATCTTGCGCAGAAATTGCAAACTGTGCCCAACAGGAGTTTAAAGGCACTGACTGTCCAAGTGGGGAGAGTGTTAGTAAAGTGTCTGGAATGGTGAACCCGAGTAAAAGGGGACGAAAACTGAGATGCATTTGAAAACGTTTGTCTGTCACACGGTGCAACATACTGTGGGTTTCCCAGGCATGTTTTAGCTGAAAGAAGAATCCCTTAAACCTGGAGATTTAGGACTCATAGAATGGGTACCATGCAGTTTGACTTCAAAGAGTCTGCATTTGCTCATCGAACCTCATCAATGCTATCAGCCCGAAGTGCCCAACCTTATGTCTCACTCAGCTCTGGGTGTAGATGTGGTAAATCCAGGTTGCATCACAAGCCCTGAATGAATTATTTAAGAATTGCTCTCTATTTCACTGTCCTTGGGGTTTGTTTGTGTAATTCATTTTGGTAATGGGATTTATCGGATTTTCTCTGCTGCATTCATGCCGCTGTACACACGCTTCATTCTCTTACGGAGACATATAAATCCATGGGTTTGAAGATTCTTACTAGTCAGGTGTATTCCTAGGCGTTGAATATGGGGTGTTTAGTCCATTTCGTTGAGCAAGGGGTAGGTCTTGACTATTACATATTTGGCTTATGGAAAGGTATCTGTGCTAATTTCTATCTCTGGTTTTATGCAGCACCCCAACTCACCTTTCCCCTTAAGCAAGCATAAGTTGGTTTTCTAAATTTGAGACCCTGTTCTATTTTGTAATTCAGTTCATGTGTAGCCAAGTTTACGTTCCGTGTATTAGTGATATCCTATGATGTTTCATTTTCTGTGTGACTTATTTCACTTAGAATCATCGTACCTGAATCCACTCATTATGCCGCGACGGGCCTGATGACATAGATTTCATTGCTGAGTGATATTCCATTGTACGTATGTACAAGAACTTCTTTATCCATTTTTCACATTCTGCGATATTAAACTTGTACAGTAGACGAGGTTCTTGTAAACAGAGCCGTCCGACACTTTGCGGTGGCTGTGTGTTTTTGATTTTAATTTCCCTAAGCTATAGGACCAAAAGTGGAAGTGCCGTAGGCTCCGTAGCTTTGTTTTTTCGGTGTTCCGGGAAACACCATACACTTCTCCAGAGTGGCTGTTGGCAATTCACATCCCACCCATCAGCATAACAAGGCTCCCTGTTCTCCATGGCCTGTGCTGCCTTTCTGGATTTTACACTTTTTTCAGATGGCCCTTTTGACCGGGGGGCAGTGAGACTTCATTGTAGTGCAGATTTCTTGAACATGCTTGCTTGGTTGGCCAAAAAGGGCGTATGCGTTTTTTCCTGAATATATTCAGGAAAAAACGCATACGCCGTTTTTGGCCAAGAGCATCATTGTCGACGTTCTGCCTCTTTTCCTATGCTTTAAATGCAATTCCCCTCTATCCCCTGAAATCGTTTTCCTGCAAATCTGTCCCGCTTACAAGTCGTCTTCGCAGCCTTCCTTTAATATATTTTTGAACGATAGCTGTCATTTATAACTCTGCAGGTTTGTGAGTTACAGTGCCCCTGAGCTCCTTTCTTCAACTCGCTATCTTGTGAGCTGGCCGCAAACCCACAGGATTGCTTCAGGCCCTAATCTGGTTCCGGCACGGCATGCTGATCCTTTGGTTAATTCCTCTTCCTGGTGGCAAATGAGGGTTAAATTTGCCCGTGCAGACACCTAGAGCTAGTCTCTCATTCGTTCTCCCTATTCCTTTTCATCTTGCGCAGAAATTGCAAACTGTGCCCGACAGGAGGTTAAAGGCACTGACTCTCCAAGTGGGGAGAGTGTTCGTAAAGGGTCTGGAATGGTGAACCCGAGTAAAAGGGGACGAAAACTGAGATGCATTTGAAAACGTTTGCCAGTCACACGGTGCACCATACTGTGGGTTTCCCATGCATGTTTTAGCTGAAGGAAGAATCCCTTAAACTTGGAGAGTTGGGACCCATGGAATGGGTACCATGCTGTATGACTTCAAAGGGTCTGCATTTGCTCATCGAACCTCACCAATGCTATCAGCCCGAAGTGCCCAACCTTATGTCTCACTCAGCTCTGGGTGTAGATGTGGTAAATCCAGGTTGCATCACAAGCCCTGAATGAATTATTTAAGAATTGCTCTCTATTTCACTGTCCTTGGGTTTTGTTTGTGTAATTCATTTTGATAATGGGATTTATCGGATTTTCTCTGCTGCATTCATGCCGCTGTACACACGCTTCATTCTCTTACGGAGACATATAAATCCATGGGTTTGAAGATTCTTACTAGTCAGGTGTATTCCTAGGCGTTGAATATGGGGTGTTTAGTCCATTTCGTTGAGCAAGGGGTAGGTCTTGACTATTACATATTTGGCTTATGGAAAGGTATCTGTGCTAATTTCTATCTCTGGTTTTATGCAGCACCCCAACTCACCTTTCCCCTTAAGCAAGCATAAGTTGGTTTTCTAAATTTGAGACCCTGTTCTGTTTTGTAATTCAGTTCATGTGTAGCCAAGTTTACATTCCGTGTAGTAGTGATATCTTATGATGTTTCATTTTCTGTGTGACTTATTTCACTTAGAATATCGTACCTGAATCCACTCATTTTGCCGTGACGGGCCTGATGACATAGATTTCATTGCTGAGTGATATGCCATTGTACGTACGTACCACAACTTCTTTATCCATTTTTCACATTCTGGGATATTTAACTTGTACCGTAGACGAGGTTCTTGTAAACAGAGCCGTCGGACACTTTGGGGTGGCTGTGTGTTTTTGATTTTAATTTCCCTAAGCTATAGGACCATAAGTGGAAGTGCCGTAGGCTCCGTAGCTTTGTTTTTTCGGTGTTCCGGGAAACACCATACACTTCTCCAGAGTGGCTGTTGGCAATTTACATCCCGCCCATCAGCATAACAAGGCTCCCTGTTCTCCATGGCCTGTGCTGCCTTTCTGGATTTTACACTTTTTTCAGAGGCCCTTTTGACCGGGGGGCAGTGAGACTTCATTGTAGTGCAGATTTCTTTAACATGCTTGCTTGGTTGGCCAAAAAGGGCGTATGCGTTTTTTCCTGAATATATTCAGGAAAAAACGCATACGCCCTTTTTGGCCAAGAGCATCATTGTCGACGTTCTGCCTCTTTTCCTATGCTTTAAATGCAATTCCCTTCTCCCCTCTGAAATCGTTTTCCTGCAATTCTGCCCCACTTACAAGTCGTCTTCACAGCCTTCCTTCAATATATTTTTGGACGATAGCTGTCATTTATAACTCTGCAGGTTTGTGAGTTACAGTGCCCCTGAGCTCCTTTCTTCAACTGGCTATCTTGTGAGCTGGCCGCAAACCCACAGGATTGCTTCAGGCCCTAATCTGGTTCCGGCACGGCATGCTGAGCCTTTGGTTAATTCCTCTTCCTGGTGGGAAATGAGCGTTAAATTTGCCCGTGCAGACACCTACAGCTAGTCTCTCATTGGTTCTCCCTATTCCTGTTCATCTTGCGCAGAAATTGCAAACTGTGCCAAACAGGAGGTTAAAGGCACTGACTCTCCAAGTGGGGAGCGTGTTAGTAAAGGGTCTGGAATAGTGAACCCAAATAAAAGGGGACGAAAACTGAGATGTCTTTGAAAACGTTTTCCGGTCACACGGTGCACCATACTGTGGGATTCCCATGCATGTTTTAGCTGAAGGAAGTATCGCTTAAACCTGGAGAGTTGGGACCCATGGAATGGGTACCATGCAGTATGACTTCAAATGGTCTTCATTTGCTCATCGAACCTCACCAATGCTATCAGCCCGAAGTGTCCAACCTTATGTCTCACTCAGCTCTGGGTGTAGATGTGGTAAATCCAGGTTGCATCACAAGCCCTGAATGAATTATTTAAGAATTGCTCTCTATTTCACTGTCCTTGGGTTTTGTTTGTGTAATTCATTTTGACAATGGGATTTATCGGATTTTCTCTGCTGCATTCATGCCGCTGTACACACGCTTCATTCTCTTACGGAGACATATAAATCCATGGGTTTGAAGATTCTTACTAGTCAGGTGTATTCCTAGGCGTTGAATATGGGGTGTTTAGTCCATTTCGTTGAGCAAGGGGTAGGTCTTGACTATGACATATTTGGCTTATGGAAAGGTATCTGTGCTAATTTCTATCTCTGGTTATATGCAGAACCCCAACTCACCTTTCCCCTTAAGCAAGCATAAGTTGGTTTTCTAAATTTGAGACCCTGTTCTGTTTTGTAATTCAGTTCATGTGTAGCCAAGTTTACATTCCGTGTATTAGTGATATCTTATGATATTTCAATTTCTGTGTGACTTATTTCACTTAGAATCATCGTACCTGAATCCACTCATTATGCCGCGACGGGCCTGATGACATGGATTTCATTGCTGTGTGATATTCCATTGTACGTACGTACCACAACTTCTTTATCCATTTTTCACATTCTGGGATATTTAACTTGTACCGTAGACGAGGTTCTTGTAAACAGAGCCGCCCGAGGCTTTTGGGTGGCTGTGTGTTTTTGATTTTAATTTTCCTAAGCTATAGGGCAATAAGGGGAATTGCCGTAGGCTCCGTTGCTTTGTTTTTTAGATGTTCCGGGAAACACCATACATTTTTCCAGACTGGCTGTTGGCAATTTACATCCCGCCCATCAGCATAACAAGGCTGGCTGTTCTCCATGGCCTGTGCTGCCTTTCTGGATTTTACACTTTTTTCAGATGGCCCTTTCGACCGGGGGGCAGTTAGACTTCATTGTAGTGCAGATTTCTTTAACATGCTTGCTTGGTTGGCCAAAAAGTGCGTATGCGTTTTTTCCTGAATATATTCAGGAAAAAACGCATACGCCCTTTTGGCCAAGAGCATCATTGTCGACGTTCTGCCTCTTTTCCTATGCTTTAAATGCAATTCCCGTCTACCCCCTGAAATCGTTTTCCTGCAATTCTGCCCCACTTACAAGTCGTCTTCGCAGCCTTCCTTCAATATATTTTTGGACGATAGCTATCATTTATAACTCTGCAGGTTTGTGAGTTACAGTGGCCCTGAGCTCATTTCTTCAACTGGCTATCTTGTGAGCTCGCCGCAAACCCACAGGATTGACTCAGGCCCTAATCTGGTTCCTGCACGGCATGCTGAGCCTTTGGTTAATTCCTCTTCCTGGTGGGAAATGAGCGTTAAATTTGCCCGTGCAGACACGTAGAGCTAGTCTCTCATTGGTTCTCCCTATTCCTTTTCATCTTGCGCAGAAATTGCAAACTGTGCCCAACAGGAGGTTAAAGGCACTGACTCTCCAAGTGGGGAGAGTGTTCGTAAAGGGTCTGGAATGGTGAACCCGAGTAAAAGGGGACGAAAACTGAGATGCTTTTGAAAACGTTTGCCAGTCACACGGTGCACCATACTGTGGGTTTCCCATGCATGTTTTAGCTGAAGGAAGAATCCCTTAAACTTGGAGATTTGGGACCCATGGAATGGGTACCATGCTGTATGACTTCAAAGGGTCTGCATTTGCTCATCGAACCTCACCAGTGCTATCAGCCCGAAGTGCCCAACCTTATGTCTCACTCAGCTCTGGGTGTAGATGTGGTAAATCCAGGTTGCATCACAAGCCCTGAATGAATTATTTAAGAATTGCTCTCTATTTCACTGTCCTTGGGTTTTGTTTGTGTAATTCATTTTGATAATGGGATTTATCGGATTTTCTCTGCTGCATTCATGCCGCTGTACACATGCTTCATTCTCTTACGGAGACATATAAATCCATGGGTTTGAAGATTCTTACTAGTCAGGTGTATTCCTAGGCGTTGAATATGGGGTGTTTAGTCCATTTCGTTGAGCAAGGGGTAGGTCTTGACTATTACATATTTGGCTTATGGAAAGGTATCTGTGCTAATTTCTATCTCTGGTTTTATGCAGCACCCCAACTCACCTTTCCCCTTAAGCAAGCATAAGTTGGTTTTCTAAATTTGGGACCCTGTTCTGTTTTGTAATTCAGTTCATGTGTAGCCAAGTTTACATTCCGTGTATTAGTGATATCTTATGATGTTTCATTTTCTGTGTGACTTATTTCACTTAGAATCATCGTACCTGAATCCACTCATTATGCCGCGACGGGCCTGATGACATAGATTTCATTGCTGTGTGATATTCCATTGTACGTACGTACCACAACTTCTTTATCCATTTTTCACATTCTGGGATATTTAACTTGTACCGTAGACGAGGTTCTTGTTAACAGAGCCGTCCGACATTTTGGGGTGGCTCTGTGTTTTTCATTTTAATTTCCCTAAGCTATAGGACCATAAGGGGAAGTCCCGTAGGCTCCGTTGCTTTGTTTTTAAGATGTTCCGGGAAACACCATACATTTTTCCAGACTGGCTGTTGGCAATTTACATCCCGCCCATCAGCATAACAAGGCTCCCTGTTCTCCATGGCCTGTGCTTCCTTTCTGGATTTTACACTTTTTTCAGATGGCCCTATTGACCGGAGGGCAGTGAGACTTCATTGTAGTGCAGATTTCTTTAACATGCTTGCTTGGTTGCTTGGTTGCTTGGTTGGCCAAAAAGGGCGTATGCGTTTTTTCCTGAATATATTCAGGAAAAAACGCATACGCCCTTTTTGGCCAAGAGCATCATTGTCGACGTTCTGCCTCTTTTCCTATGCTTTAAATGCAATTCCCGTCTACCCCCTGAAATCGTTTTCCTGCAATTCTGCCCCGCTTACAAGTCGTCTTCGCAGCCTTCCTTCAATATATTTTTGGACGATAGCTGTCATTTATAACTCTGCAGGTTTGTGAGTTACAGTGCCCCTGAGCTCATTTCTTCAACTCGCTATCTTATGAGCTGGCCGCAAACCCACAGGATTGCCTCGGGCCCTAATCTGTATCCTGCACGGCATGCTGAGCCTTTGGTTAATTCCTCTTCCTGGTGGGAAATGAGCGTTAAATTTGCCCGTGCAGACACCTACAGCTAGTCTCTCATTCGTTCTCCCTATTCCTTTTCATCTTGCGCAGAAATTGCAAACTGTGCCCAACAGGAGGTTAAAGGCACTGACTCTCCAAGTGGGGAGAGTGTTTTTAAAGGGTCTGGAATGGTGAACCTGAGTAAAAGGGGACGAAAACTGAGATGCATTTGAAAACGTTTGCCAGTCACACGGTGCACCATAATGTGGGTTTCCCATGCATGTTTTAGCTGAAGGAAGAATCCCTTAAACTTGGAGAGTTGGGACCCATGGAAAGGGTAGCATGCTGTATGACTTCAAAGGGTCTGCATTTGCTCATCGAACCTCACCAATGCTATCAGCCCGAAGTGCCCAACCTTATGTCTCACTCAGCTCTGGGTGTAGATGTGGTAAATCCAGGTTGCATCACAAGCCCTGAATGAATTATTTAAGAATTGCTCTCTATTTCACTGTCCTTGGGTTTTGTTTGTGTAATTCATTTTGATAATGGGATTTATCGGATTTTCTCTGCTGCATTCATGCCGCTGTACACACGCTTCATTCTCTTACGGAGACATATAAATCCATGGGTTTGAAGATTCTTACTAGTCAGGTGTATTCCTAGGCGTTGAATATGGGGTGTTTAGTCCATTTCGTTGAGCAAGGGGTAGGTCTTGACTATTACATATTTGGCTTATGGAAAGGTATCTGTGCTAATTTCTATCTCTGGTTTTATGCAGCACCCCAACTCACCTTTCCCCTTAAGCAAGCATAAGTTGGTTTTCTAAATTTGAGACCCTGTTCTGTTTTGTAATTCAGTTCATGTGTAGCCAAGTTTACATTCCGTGTAGTAGTGATATCTTATGATGTTTCATTTTCTGTGTGACTTATTTCACTTAGAATCATCGTACCTGAATCCACTCATTATGCCGCGACGGGCCTGATGACATAGATTTCATTGCTTAGTGATATCCCATTGTAGGTACGTACCACAAATTCTTTATCCATTTTTCACATTCTGGGATATTTAACTTGTACCGTAGACGAGGTTCTTGTAAACAGAGCCGTCCGACACTTTGGGGTGGCTGTGTGTTTTTGATTTTAATTTCCCTAAGCTATAGGACCATAAGTGGAAGTGCCGTAGGCTCCGTAGCTTTGTTTTTTCGGTGTTCCGGGAAACACCATACACTTCTCCAGAGTGGCTGTTGGCAATTTACATCCCGCCCATCAGCATAACAAGGCTCGCTGTTCTCCATGGCCTGTGCTGCCTTTCTGGATTTTACACTTTTTTCAGATGGCCCTTTTGACCGGGGGGCAGTGAGACTTCATTGTAGTGCAGATTTCTTTAACATGCTTGCTTGGTTGCTTGGTTGCTTGGTTGGCCAAAAAGGGCGTATGCGTTTTTTCCTGAATATATTCAGGAAAAAACGCATACGCCCTTTTTGGCCAAGAGCATCATTGTCGACGTTCTGCCTCTTTTCCTCTGCTTTAATTGTAATTCCCGTCTACCCCCTGAAATCGTTTTCCTGCAATTCTGCCCCTCTTACAAGTCGTCTTCGCAGCCTTCCTTCAATATATTTTTGGACGATAGCTGTCATTTATAACTCTGCAGGTTTGTGAGTTACAGTGCCCCTGAGCTCATTTCTTCACCTCGCTATCTTATGAGCTGGCCGCAAACCCACAGGATTGCCTCAGGCCCTAATCTGGTTCCGGCACGGCATGCTGAGCCTTTGGTTAATTCCTCTTCCTTTTGGGAAATGAGCGTTAAATTTGCCCGTGCAGACACCTAGAGCTAGTCTCTCATTCGTTCTCCCTATTCCTTTTCATCTTGCGCAGAAATTGCAAACTGTGCCCAACAGGAGGTTAAAGGCACTGACTCTCCAAGTGGGGAGAGTGTTCGTAAAGGGTCTGGAATGGTGAACCCGAGTAAAAGGTGACGAAAACAGAGATGCATTTGAAAACGTTTGCCAGTCACACGGTGCACCATACTGTGGGTTTCCCATGCATGTTTTAGCTGAAGGAAGAATCCCTTAAACTTGGAGAGTTGGGACCCATGGAATGGGTACCATGCTGTATGACTTCAAATGGTATGCATTTGCTCATCGAACCTCACCAATGGTATCAGCCCGAAGTGTCCAACCTTATGTCTCACTCAGCTCTGGGTGTAGATGAGGTAAATCCAGGTTGCATCACAAGCCCTGAATGAATTATTTAAGAATTGCTCTCTATTTCACTGTCATTGGGTTTTGTTTTTGTAATTCATTTTGATAATGGGATTTATCGTATTTTCTCTGCTGCCTTCATGCAGCGGTACACACGCTTGATTCTCTTATGGAGACATATAAATCCATGGGTTTGAAAATTGTTTCTAGTCAGGTGTATACTTAGGCGTTGAATATAGGCTGTTTAGCCCATTTCGTTGAGCAAGGGGTAGGTCTTGACTATTACATATTTGACGTATGGAATGGTATGTGTGCTAATTTCTATCTCTGGTTTTATACAGCACCCCAACTTACCTTTCCCCTTAAGCAAACATAAGATGGTTTTCTAAATTTGAGACCCTGTTCTGTTTTGTAATTCAGTTCTGGTGTAGCCAAGATTACGTTCCGTGTATTAGTGATAACTTATGATGTTTCATTTTCTGTGTGACTTATTTCACTTAGAATCATCGTACCTGAATCCACTCATTATGCCACGACGGGCCAGATGACATAGATTTCATTGGTGAGTGATATTCCATTGTACGTACGTACCGCAACTTCTTTATCCATTTTTCGCTTTCTGGGATATTTAACTTGTACCATAGATGAGGTTCTTGTAAACAGAGCCGTCTGAAACTTTGGGGTGGCTGTGTGTTGTGGATTTTAATTTCCCTAATCTATAGGACCATAAGTGGAAGTGCCATAGGCTCCGTTGCTTTGTTTTTTAGGTGTTTCAGGAAACACCATACACTTCTCCAGAGTGGCTGTTGGCAATTTACATCCCACCCATCAGCATAACTAGGCTCCTTGTTCTCCATGGCCTGTGCTGCATTTCTGGATTTTACACTTTTTTCAGATGGCCCTTTTGACCGGGGGGCAGTGAGACTTCTTTGTAGTGCAGATTTCTTTAAAATGCTTGCTTGGTTGGCCAAAAAGGGCGTATGCGTTTTTTCCTGAATATATTCAGGAAAAAACGCATACACCCTTTTTGGCCAAGTGCATCATTGTCGACATTCTGCCTCTTTTCCTATGATTAAATGCAATTCCAGTCTACCCCCTGAAATCGTTTTCCTGCAATTCTGCCCCGCTTTCAAGTCCTCTTCGCAGCCTTCCTTCAATATATTTTTGGACGATAGCTGTCATTTATAACTCTGCAGGTTTGTGAATTAGAGTGCCCCTAAGCTCCTTTCTTCAAATTGCTTTCTTGTGAGCTGGCTGCAAACCCGCAGGATTGCTTCAGGCCCTAATCTTGTTCCGGCACGGCATGCTGAGCCTTTGGTTAATTCCTCTTCCTGGTGGGAAATGAGCATTAAATTTGCCAGTGCAGACACCTACAGCTAGTCTCTCATTGGTTCTCCCTATTCCTGTTCATCTTGCGCAGAAATTGCAAACTGTCCCAAACAGGAGGTTAAAGGCACTGACTCTCCAAGTGGGGAGAGTTTTAGTAAAGGGTCTGGAATTGTGAACCCGAGTAAAAGGGGACAAAAACTGAGATGCATTTGAAAACGTTTCCCGGTCACACGCTGCACCATACTGTGTGTTTCCCATGCATGCTTTAGCTGAAGGAAGAATTGCTTAAACCTGGAGAGTTGGGACCCATGGAATGGGTACCATGCAGTATGACTTCAAATGGTCTGCATTTGCTCATCGAACCTCACCAATGCTATCAGCCCGAAGTGTCCAACTTTATGTCTCACTCAGCTCTGGGTGTAGATGAGGTAAATCCAGGTTGCATCACAGGCCCTGAATGAATTATTTAAGAATTGCTCTCTATTTCACTGTCATTGTGTTTTATTTTTGTAATACATTTTGATAATGGGATTTATCGGATTTTCTCTGCTGCCTTCATGCAGCTGTACACACGCTTGATTCTCTTATGGAGACATATAAATCCATGGGTTTGAATATTCTTTCTAGTCAGGTGTAATCCTAGGCGTTGAATATAGGGTGTTTAGCCCATTTCGTTGAGCAAGGGGTAGGTCTTGACTATTACATATTTGACGTATGGAATGGTATCTGTGCTAATTTCTATCTCTGGTTTTATGCAGCACCCCAACTCACCTTTCCCCTTAAGCAAACATAAGTTGGTTTTCTAAATTTGAGGCCCTGTTCTGTTTTGTAATTCAGTTATTGTGTAGCCAAGATTACATTCGGTGTATTAGAGATATCTTATGATGTTTCATTTTCTGTGTGACTTATTTCACTTAGAATCATCGTACCTGAATCCACTCATTATGCCACGACAGGCCAAGTGACAAAGATTTCATTGGTGAGTGATATTCCTTTGTACGTACGTACCACAACTTCTTTATCCATTTTTCGCTTTCTGAGATATTTAACTTGTACCGTAGACGAGGTTCTTGTGAAGAGAGCCGTCTGAAACTTTGGGGTGGCTGTGTGTTTTTGAGTTTAATTTCCCTAATCTATAGGACCATAAGTGGAAGTGCCGTAGGCTCCGTTGCTTTGTTTTTTAGGTGTTTCAAGAAACACCATACACTTCTCCAGAGTGGCTGTTGGCAATTTACATCCCACCCATCAGCATAACAAGGCTCCCTGTTCTCCATGGCCTGTGCTGCATTTCTGGATTTTACACTTTTTTCAGATGGCCCTTTTGACTGGGGGGCAGTGAGACTTCATTGTTGTGCAGATTTCTTTAACATGCTTGCTTGGTTGGCCAAAAAGTGCATATGCGTTTTTTCCTGAATATATTCAGGAAAAAACGCATACGCCATTTTTGGCCAAGTGCATCATTGTCGACGTTCTGCCTCTTTTCCTATGCTTTAAATGCAATTCCAGTCTACCCCCTGAAATCGTTTTCCTGCAATTCTGCCCCGCTTTCAAGTCCTCTTTGCAGCCTTCCTTCAATATATTTTTGAACGATAGCTGTGATTTATAACTCTGCAGGTTTGTGAATTACAGTGCCCCTGAGCTCCTTTCTTCACATTGCTTTCTTTTGAGCTGACCGCAAACCCACAGGATTGCTTCAGGCCCTAATCTTTTTGCGGCACGAAATGCTGAGCGTTTCGTTAATTCCTCTTCCTGGTGGGAAATGAGCGTTAAATTTGCCCGTGCAGACACCTACAGATAGTCTCTCATTGGTTCTCCTATTCCTGTTCATCTTGCGCAGAAATTGCAAACTGTGCCAAACAGCAGGTTAAAGGCACTGACTCTCCAAGTGGGGAGAGTGTTAGTAAAGGGTCTGGAATGGTGAACCCGAGTAAAAGGGGACGAAACTGAGATGCATTTGAAAACGTTTGCCGGTCACATGGTGCACCATACTGTGAGTTTCCCATGCATGTTTTAGCTGAAGGAAGAATCCCTTTAACCTGGAGATTTGGGACCCATGGAATGGGTACCATGCAGTATGACTTCAAAGGGTCTGCATTTGCTCATCGAACCTTACCAATGCTATCAGCCCGAAGTGCCCAACCTTATGTCTCACTCAGCTCTGGGTGTAGATGTGGTAAATCCAGGTTGCATCACAAGCCCTGAATGAATTATTTAAGAATTGCTCTCTATTTCACTGTCCTTGGGTTTTGTTTTTGTAATTCATTTTGAGAATGGGTTTTATCGGATTTTCTCTGCTGCATTCATGCCGCTGTACACACGCTTCATTTTCTTACGGAGACATATAAATCTATGAGTTTGAAGATTCTTACTAGTCAGGTGTATTCGTAGGTGTTGAATATGGCGTGTTCAGTCCATTTCGTTGACCAGGGAGTAGGTTTTTTGTATTACATATTTGGCTTATGGAACGGTATCTGTGCTAATTTCAATCTCTGGTTTTATGCAGCTCCACAACTCTCCTTTTTCCTTAAGCAAACATAAGTTGGTCTTCTAAATTTGAGACCCCATTCTGTTTTGTAATTCAGGTCATTTGTAGCCACGTTTACATTCCATGTATTAGTAATATCGTATGTCTTTTTCTTTTTGAATTATGTGACTTTGAATGATCATACGTAACTACTCTGGGGTTGTTACAACTGGCCATATTTCACTGATTTTCAGGCTGAGTAATATTCCACTCTACATAAGTGCCACACCTCTATCCATTTTTTCCCTCCAGAGACATATAAATTATATCCTAGTCGAGGATCTTTTAAACAGAGAGGCGGTAAACATTGGGGTGCCTGTGTCCTCTCCATTTTTGTCTTTCCCAAGATATACGTCCATGAGTTCAAGTGCCCTGTGCTCTGTAGCTCATTTTTTAGATGCTTTAGTAAACACAATACACTTCTCCAGAGTGACCGTTGGCAATATATATTTCCACTATAAGCCTCACAGGGCTCCCTTTTCTCCTTGCCCTGTCCTGCATTTCTGGTGATTACACTTTACGAGGAAGGCTCTTCTGACATATGCGAAGTGATATGTTTTGTAGTATTGATTTCCAGTGCCCACCTGTTTGGTTGGCTAAAAAAGTGTATGCCCTTTTCTTGAGTATATACAGAAAAAGACGCATACACCCTTTTTGGCCAACTGCAATGTTGGCAATGTTCAGTCCCTTTTCTTTTGCTTAATGGCGAGTCCTTTCTACCTCTTCCAATCCCTTTGCTGCCATTCTCCGTTGCTTACAAGTCCTTTTCTCTGACTTTCCTCAAGACATTTTTCAGTGATAGATATTTTCAACTCTGCAGTTTCGTGAATTTTAGTGTCCCTGAGTTCCATTTTTCAACTTGTGTTTATGGGAACTGGCCACAAAGCAGCGGGATTTCCTCAAGCCCTATTCTGTTTCCATGGGCAACCCTAGCCTTTGGTCAATTCGTCTTCCTGGTTGGAAATTAGAGTGACATGTGCCTGTCCGAACACCTAGGTCTTGTCACTCATTGTTCCTCCTCCTTCTGCTTCATCCTCTGGACAAATTCCAAACAGGATGTTGACAGTGCTGACATCTCCAAGTGGGGAGACTGTTCGTAAAGACGCTGGAGGGCTGAACCCGAGCACCAGGAGATGAGATGAGATGCCTTTTCCAAACTCTTCCCGATCAGACGGTATACCATCCTCTGGGTGTGACAGGCATGTTTTAGGTGTAGGAAGTGTCCCATTCATGTGAGGAGAACACCAGGGCTTTTTCAAAATCACTGTCTCTCCACAACCCAAACTGGGGAATTTTTTAAGCTACGGCTACACATAGGCTCATTAAGGGCCTTGGGAAGTAGGCAGAGTCCAAACTTTAGATGATTGATGTCTTCAGGGTCAGAAGCACTCACCACTGGCTTCCCTTAGGTTCCATTTTAACTGTCATTAATAGATGATGTCAATAAAAACATCTATTCTTTTTCAGATTATTTCCCCTTATAGGTTATTGCAAAATATTGAGTGTAGTTCCCTGTGCTATACAGTAGTTCCTTGTTGATGATCGATTTTATATATAGCAGTGTGTATGTGTTAATCCCAAACTGTTAATTTATCCCTCCTCCCACCTTTCCCATTTGGTCTTAATAAATTATAAGATTTTATACTTCTCAGAAATGGGGGAGCTGAAAGAGAGGTATCATTTTCAATGGAAAAGCATTTAAAACAAGATTGAAGCTATAACCAAGATTATTAGATGTACATCCTTGGAAAGAAATCACTTCGTTTCTCTAGTATTGACCTGACAAATAAGACCTTTTCACTGAACTTGCTTATAATAAAGTGATGGAAATATCAAATGGAAGTGTTAGAAACATCTTATTTTGCCCGAGCCTTATACACTGTTCTATGTTAATTACAGTTTGGCTCACACATCTGTTCATTGAAGTTACAATGTTCTCAATTTCTGTTACTGATCCTCCAGAGTGGACCCCAACAAGTGTCCCCCTGCCCAGTGTCATTGAAGCCAACAGATTGAGACTGAGTTTGGTTCAGAAGCAAAGGAAACTTTATATTTTGATCAGAGAATGGAGAGGTGAGAGCATGTGCTACTCCGTGGGCTGTGGGCTGGGCTGCTGTGTAGAGATCCTGTCAGAGTCAGGGGGAGGGAGGGGACGGAGCTCTCGAGGGCCCAGTTGGCTGCAGCTCAGGCTCTATATCGCGGAGTCTGCACCGTGCCCCAGGAGCTGAGGTGTCGACCCAGCCATTCTGCACTAGGAAAACTGGTCTGAAGTGCCGGCTGTTGAACCTCTGTATGTGGGAACCTAGGAGCACGTGAAATTAGACAAAGCACAAAGGATAAAAAAGGTTAGACTTTATTTTATTGCCCAGATTCTATTTTTTTCTCCCAGGGATTTTTAAGGGGCTTTGCCTGGGACAAACCTCTCTTCTGCATTTTGTCCCCTTCCTCATTCTTAGAGTGCTGAGGGTGCAGACCCTTCATCTGTAACTGCTGAGTGCTGAGTTAGGAGCCCTCATACCCGTGGGCGAGGGTCAGAACTTCTCCCCAGCAGCCTCCAGGTGACGTTGATTGTCCCCAGGCCTCCTGCCTCCCTGCTCGTCTGCCTGAGCACAAGTATTGGTAGTGTTATAGATTCTAATGACCTTTAAGGGTCCAGGAAGGAGATGTGCAGTGACGCTGTGAGGTCCAGTTTCACCCCGCCCCACATTTGTTCGGCCACCTTAGGCTGACCGTTTCTGCCAGCCTAGATGCTCTGAACAGTAGTCTGCGCTTTCTTCAATTAGGCCCCTGAATTAACGTAAAAACAGCACCAGGTGTCAGGACCCTGCCTGCTCAACTCCCAGACAGTCCAGGGTCAGTGGTGATGAAGGACCATGATGGCCACTGACTCAACAGCCTTTTGAAGTAAACAGGAGTCCAGCCGGTCTTATTGGCCACCATCATCACAGTGTCTGTAGGCTCTTCTATGGTGACAGCGTGATATACGGTTCCCCCGCCAAGATTATTACCTCCCCTCTGGGTGCAGTAAGTCCTGCAAGCAGTAGTCTACTCTTTTGGGACACACTCTTGTTGTTTTATGAGAGAAACTCCAGGTCAAGTGATGGTCACACGAGTCGTCATGGTGCCCCTTTGCCCCGGTTATCTCTCTGGAGGTTGGAGTTAGAGGGCCTCCTCACTCAAGGTCAGTGTGCCCACGGAGCAAACCCTGCAACTTCAGGGCATGGTTGGGGGTTAGGATCACCACGTGGGGTCCTTTTCCCTTAGGAGGGAGGTGGCCTTTTGGGCTGCTGATTTCCAGGTTTTCAGATACTGCCAGTATCTTGGCCAGATGTGGCGGTGGGCCAAGCCCCTTGGTGACCGTAGCTTATCCTACCTGGATGGCATTCTTGCATTGTTCCATTTCAAGTGGTCCCAGGTTTTGCACTAATACTCCAATGGCGATTCACCGTTCACCAGGAATGTAAAGGTCAAAGGGTTTAGCTAAATTAGGGAGTTCCAGGGCAAGGGTCTGAATTGACTGCTCTTTCCATTCTTGAAAGGCCACTTCTGGATTCTATTCAAAAGGATCATCATCTTTTCCTTTCAGTGTTTCATATAGAGGCCCAGCTAGTAGACTGTAGTTAGGGATCCAGAAGCAGCAAACCCTGGCCTCCCCAGGAACCCCTAAGCTGTCTTCTAGTTTTAGAAATGGGTAAGGCTGTAAATTGTTTCTTCCCTTTCCTGGGATGGGCTTCTCCAACCTTCTGTGAGAATGAAGCCCAGGCAGGTCACCATAGTCTGTGATATTTGAGCTTTTTCTTGGACAACTTGTATCCTTTATTGGCTTGGTAGTTCAGAGGTCTCCTTAGTAGGGCTGGCGATCAGAATGTCGTCTGCATATTGAAGGAGTGTTTCCTTTTCCAGAGGTAGAACTTTTAGGTCTTTAGCTGAGCTTTCCCCAAAGATGGTGTGGGAATTTTTGAACCCTTGGGACAACACGGCCCGGAAGTATTGTTTTAGCTGTATGTTGAGTCCTGCCACTCACAAGCCTAAATTTCTTGTGACTCTGGGACTACTAGAATACAAAAGAAGGCATCATTGAAGACTAATACAGAATACCATGTCCTGGTGGTTGGTAGAATGACCAGCAGGGTGTAGGATTTAGGAACTACTGGAGGTCTATCCTCGGTGGCTTCACTGACTGACCTGACATCATTTACCAGGACTCCAGCAGCCCATGGGGCTCTCGAGGTCAGGCCAATCCCAGGATATGGAGCTCACCTGGGCAGGTACCTCACCCCCACCCCAGCCCACGGGGCTCTCGTGTTCAGGCCCCTCCCAGGATATGGTGTTCCCTGGGCAGGTTCCCCTGCAGCCCATGGGGCTCTCGTGGTCAGACCCCTCCCCGGATACAGAGCTACCCTTGCAGGTACTGTGGCAGGGCTGGGCACACAGGAACCATGCACATCGCCCTCATTGCAGAGCACTCCCAGCTCACCTGTCACTCAGATCTGACACAGAGCACCTCAGAGCAGGACTTGAACTAAGAAACGGCAGCTCCGACAGGTCTGTGACCCTGGGCATCACTCTGTGTGGCCTCCCTCCACCTGGTCTTCCAGAGACTTCCACTGCACCCGGGGCACCAGGCCTCTGTCTCCACCCACCACACACCCCTCCTCTCCTTGACTCCTGGGTTCCTCTCATTTGGAGAGGGTTTTCTTGAAGTTGTCTCCCACTCATGGGCCAGATAATATAATTAGAAAACAAGCCAGAGCTGCAGCCCCTTGTCTATCCTGACTCTCAGGAGCCCACACCTGTTCCTTGGACCTGGCCGATTCAGCAAGTTCCAGTTTCTGCAACTGTGAGCCCCTGAGGGGTGATTATTGGCTGGCCTGGGAAGCCTGACCGTGCCGGCCAGCCCTCCCCAGGTGTGCCTGGGTTGAGATCAATATAAACACGGCTCCAGGCAGCAAGAGCCCCTGCAGCTGTGCCTGACGCCATTTTCTCTGCCCTGTCAGCAGTCTCGGGGCTGGACTGGTGGGAGGGAGTGAGAGGCCATGGCTTTGTTGGTGGCCCAGTGTGAGTGGGGCTCTGCTGGACTTTCTGCAGCAGTTGCCAAGATGCCACCTGCTAAAGAAGAGGCTGTGTCACCCATACCTGCCGCTGGAATTTCTCCCTGGGCAGAGGTGAGTGAGGAAGAAAGCCGTGGCGGCCGGGACAGCAGGGGTATCTCAGGCAGGGAAATGGAAAGCTTCCAGAAGAGCACCCAGGGCCAGGACCATCCTGGCTGGCCTGCAGGCACCAAGTCGGCTGGCATGCTGGTGCTCATGTGGCTCCATGGCCCTTCCTCTAGGCTTTCAAGTCCTTGTACATATTCAGGTGTTTTACCTGGGAAGGGTGGGAACATTTCAGCAGCAGCTGGCCTGGGGCTCAGCCCACGTTTACTCACAGATGCCTCGGCACGGTCCCCCAGCTTTGCAATGAGGACGCTTGTTGTGTGGGGCCTGCTGGCTGAATGGGAGATGATTCCCCACCACTGACCAACTTCAGAATTGTTTACAACTGGAGCAAGTGCCCTGTTACGGTTTTCCTCTGTGTAACTGGTGGGTTCTGTTTTGTTTTCTTTCTTTCGTTTTTGGTTCAAGGTAGATTTTATTCCTCTTTTTTGTATTTACAGATATAAGCATGGAAATAATTTATTCATATAAATACATGTATGTGAAGGGAAGAATATTTTGTCTGTTTTACTTTTTGTAATTTGGAATTTTATTTTATTTTTTTATACAGCAGGTTCTTTTTGGTTATCGATTTTATACATATAAATGTATACATGCCAATCCCAATCTCTCAACTCCTCCCACCACCACCCCCCAACAGCTTTCCCCCCTTGGTGTCCATACGTTTGTTGTCTACATCTGTTGCTCCTTTTCTGCCTTGCAAAACGGTTCATCTGTACAATTTTTCTAGGTTCCACATATATGCATTAATATACAAGATTTGTTTTTCTATTTCTGACTTACTTCACTCTGTATGACAGTCTCTAGATCCATCAACGTCTCTACAAACGACCCAATTTCATTCCTTTTTATGGCTTAGTGATATTCCATTTTATATATGTACCACATCTTTATGCATTCGTCTGTCTGTGGGCATTTAGGTTGCTTCCATTACCTGGATATTGTAAATAGTGATGCAATGAACATTGCGGTGAATGTCTCTTTTTGATTTATGGTTTTGTCTGGGTATATGCCCAGTAGTGGCATTGCTGTATCATATGGTAATTCTATTCTTAGTTTTATAAGAAACTCCATAATGTTCTCCACAGTGACTGTATCAATTTACATTCCCAACAGTAGTGGAAGAGGGTTCCTTATCTCCACACCCTTTCCAGCATCTGTTGTTTGTAGATTTTCTGATGATGCCCATTCTAACAGGTGTGAGGTGATACACCATGGATGAGTCTATTTCGTTGAGCAAAGAGTAGGTCTTGTCTATTACATATTTGGCTTATGGAACGGTATGTGTGCTAATTACAATCTCTGGTTTTATACAGCAGCCCAACTCAACTTTCCCCTTAAGCAAGCATAAGTTTTTATCTAAATGTGAGACTCTGTTCGGTTTTGTAATTCAGTTTATGTGTAGCCAAGTTTACACTCTCTCTATTAGTGATATCTTATGATAATTATCTTACTCTGTGTGACATATTTCTCTATTTTTCTTAGAATCATCATACTTAAATCCACTCAATTTGCTGCTACAGGCCTGATGACATTGATTTCATTGCTGAGTGATATTCCGTTGTACGTAAGTAGCACAACTCCTTTATCCATTTTTTTCTTTCTGGGATATTTAATTTGTACTGGATTCGAGGTTCTTGTAAACACAGCAGCCCTAAATTTTGTGTTGGCTGTGTCTTGTTGATTTTAATTTTCCTAAGCTATAGGGCCTAAAGTGGAAGTGCCCTAGGGTCTGTAGCTTTGTTTTTCAGATGTTTCAGGATACACCATAAACATCTCCAGAGTGTCTGTTGGCAACTTACATCCCGCCCATCAGCATACAAGGCTCCCTGTTCTCCATGGCCTGTCCTGTGTATCTGGTTTTTACAGTTTTTTCAGATGGCCCTTTTGACGAATGGGAAATGAGACTTCATTGTAGTGCGGATTTCCATTGCTCGAGTGCTTGGTTGGCCAAAAAGGGCATATGCGTTTTTTCCTGAATATATTCAGGAAAAAATGTATACACACTTTTGTCCAAGTGCATCACTGTCAAAGATCTGCCGCTTTTCACATGCTTTAAATGCAATTCCAATCTACCTCCTGAAATATGATTCCTGCAATTCTGCCTCGTTTTCAAGTCCTCTTTGCAGACTTACTTCAATATATTTTTGCCAATAGCTGTCATTTATAACTCTGCAGGTTTGTGAATTACAGTGCCCGTGATTTCCTTTAAAACTCGTTTCCTTGAAAGCTGGCCACAGAACCGCAGGTTTGCTTCAGGCCGTAATCAGGGTCCAGCACGTCACTCTGAGCCTTTGGTTAATTCCTCTTCCTGGTGGGAAATTAGAGTTCAATGTGCCCCTCCAGACACCTGCCTCACTCCCAGCCCCTTGGTGATGTGTGTCCTCTGGTTTGAGGCCACATGTGCTGGGTTCCTCACCTTTGGCTGATGTGGCCCCACTGGTGTGAGGACACTCCTGCCTGGTTCCCATCCTCTTGGTGATGTGGGCCCTCCGGTGAGAGTCAGATCCTGGTTGGGTTACTCACACTTCTGTGAGGTGGGCCCTCTTCTCTGAGGTCACTCCTGCCTGGCTGGCACACCCCGCCTTGGCGACGTCGGCCCTCTGGTGGGAGTTGGTGCCTGCTGGGTGTCTCCTCCCCTCGGTAATGAGGGCCCTCTGGCGTCAGGCTCTAACTCCTGGGCTCCAAAAGTTTTCTGATGTGCGCCCTGTGGTGCGAGTACACTCCTGGCAGTTTCCCAACCCCATGGGAATGTGGGCCTTCTGCTCTGAGGTCCCAACGTTGGGTTGCTCAGTTTCATGATGAGGGCCCTCAGGTGTGAGTTCACTCCGGCCTGGATCCCATAGCCTCGCTGCTCCTGGCCGCCTGCGGGGAGGTTCCAACTGCGGGATTCCTCACCTTTTTTCTTCTATGGGCCCTCTGTTTGGAGACTCCTCCTGCCTGCCTCACTCCCAGCCCCTTGGTGATGTGTGTCCTCTGGTTTGAGGCCACGTGTGCTGGGTCCCTCACCTTTCGATGATGTGGCCCCACTGGTGTGAGGACACTCCTGCCTGGTTCCTATCCCTTTGATGATGTGGGCCCTCTGGTGAGAGTCTGATCCTGGCTGGGTTCCTCACCCTTCTGTGAGGTGGGCCCTCTGTTGTGAGGTCACTCCTGCCTGGCTGGCACACCCCATCAGGGCAACATCGGCCCTCTTGTGGCAGTTGGAGCCTGCTGGGAGCCTCCTCCCCTCGGTGATGACGGCCCTCTTGCATCAGGCCCTAACTGCTGGGTACCCACTTTTTCTGATACGTGCTAAGTGGTGCGAGGACACTCCTGCGAGGTTCCCATCCCCATGGGGATGTGGGCCTTCTGCTCTGAGGTCCCAATGGATGGGTTGCTCACAGTTTCATGATGTGGGCCCTCTGCTGTGAGTTCACTGCAGCCTGGATCGCATAGACTCGGTGCTCTGGGCCGCCTGCTGGGAGGTTCCCACTGCAGGATTCCTCAGCTTTTTTATTCTATGGGCCCTGTGTTTTGAGGCTCCTCCTGCCTGCCTCACTCCGAGCCCCTTGGAGATGTGGGTCTTCTGGTTTAGGCCACATGTGCTGGGTTCCTCACCTTTCTATGATGTGGCCACACTGGTGTGAAGACAGTCCTGCCTGTTTCTGATCCCCTTGGTGATGTGGGCCCTCTGGTGAGAGTCTTATCCTGGCTGGGTTCCTCACCCTTCTGTGAGGTAGGCCCTCTGCTGTGAGGTCACTCCTGCCTGGCTGTCACACGTCCCCTTGGCGACATGGGCCCTCAGTTGGGAGTTGGTGCCTGCTTGGAGTCTCCTCCCCTTGGTAATGAGGGCCCTCTGGCATCAGGCCCTAACTTCTGAGCTCCCAAAATTCTCTGATGTGTGCCCTGTGGTGCGAGTACACTTATGCCATGTTCCCAACCGCATGGGAATGTGGGCCTTCTGCTCTGAGGTCCCAACGGCTGGGTTGCTCAGAGTTTCATGATGAGGGCCCTCTGTTTTGAGTTCAGTCAGGTCTGGATTCCATAGCCTCGCTGCTCCTGGCCGCCTGCTGGGATGTTCCAACTGCTGGGTTCCTCACCTTTTTTATACAATGGGCCATGTGTTGTGAGGTTAATCCTGCCTGCCTCACTCCGAAACTCATGGTGATGTGGGTCCTCTGGTTTGAGGCCACATTTTTTGTGTACCTCAACTTTTGATGATGTGGCCCCACGGGTGTGATGATACTCCTGCGTGGTTCACAGCCCCTTGCTGATGTGGGCACTCTGGTGAGAGTCTGATCCTGGCTGGGTTCCTTACCCTTCTTTGAGGTGGGCCCTCTGATGTGAGGTCACTCCTGCCTGGCTGGCTCACATCGCCTTGGCGATGTGGGCCCACTGTTGGCCACGAAAGCATGCTGGGAGCCTCCTACCCTCTTTAATGAGGGCCCTGAAAAAACGCATATGCACTTTTTGACCAAGTGCATCATTGTCGAGGATCGGCCTCTTCTCCTATGCTTTCAGAACACTGCCCGTCTACCTCCTAAAACATATTCCTGGAATTCTGCCCCGTTTCAAGCCCTCTTCACAGCCTTACTTCAATATATTTTTGTATGATACCTGTCATTTATAACTCTGCAGGTTTGTTAATTACAGTGTCCCTGAGCTCCTTTCTTCAACTCGCTTGCTTGTGAGCTGGCCGCAAACCCACAGGATTGCTTCAGGCCCTAAAATGGTTTAGGCATGGCACGCTGAGACTTTGGTAAATTCCTCTTTCTGGTGGGAAATGAACATTTAAGTTGCCCGTGCAGGCCCTAAAGCTAGTCTCTCATTAGTTCTCCCTATTCCTGTTCATCTTGCGCAGAAATTGCAAACTGTGCCAAACAGGAGGTTAAAGGCACTGACTCTCCAAGTGGGTAGAGAGTTAGTAAAGCGTCTGGAATGGTGAACCCAAGTACCAGGGAACGAAACATGAGAAGCATTTAAAATCGTTTCCCAGTCACACGGCGGACCATACTCTGGGATTCCCAAGAATATTTAAGCTGAAGGAAGAATTCCTTAAACCTGGAGAGTTGGGACCCATGGAATGGGTACCATGCAGTATGAATTCAAAGGGTCTGCATTTGCTCAGTGAACCTCACCAATGCTATCAGTCAGAAGGGTCCAGCCTTATGTCTCACCCAGCTCTGGGTGTAGATGTGGTAAATCCAGGTTGCATCACAAGCCCTGAATAAATTATTTAAGAATTGCTCTCTATTTCACTGTCCTTGTGTTTTGTTTTTGTAATTTAGTTTGATAACGGGATTTATCGGAATTTCACTGCTGCTTTTATGCAGCTGTACACACGATTGATTCTCTTACAGAGACATATAAATCCATGGGTTTGAAGATTCTTACTAGTCAGGTGTATTCCTAGGCGTTGAATATGCGGTGTTGAGTCCATGTCGTTGAGCAAGGAGTAGGTCTTGACTATTACATATTTGGCTTATGGAACGGTATCTGTGCTAATTTCAATCTCTGGTTTTATGCAGCACCCCTACTCACATTTGCCCTTAAGCAAGCATTGGTTGCTTTTCTAAATTTGAGTCCCTGTTCTGTTTTGTAATTCAGTTCATGTGTAGCAAAGTTTACATTCCGTGTATTAGTGATATCTTATGATGTTTCTTGTTTTGTGTGACTTATTTCACTTAGAATCATCGTACCTGAATCCACTCATTATGCCGCGATGGGCCTGATGACCTAGATTTCATTGCTGAGTGTTATTCCAAAGTACGTTCGTACCACAACTTCTTTATCCATTTTTCGCTTTCTGGGATATTTAACTTGTACCGTAGATGAGGTTCTTGTAAACAGAGCCTTCTGAAATTTTAGAGTGGCTGTGTCATTTTGATTTTAATTTCCCTAAGCTATAGGAGCTTAAGTGGAAGTGCCGTACGCTCCGTTGCTTTGTTTTTTAGGTGTTTCAGGAAACACCATACACTTCTCCAGGGTGGCTGTTGGCAATTTATATCCCGTCCATCAGCATAACAAGGCTCCCTGTTCTCCATGGCCTGTCCTGCGTTTCTGGATTTTACACTTTTTTCAGAAGGCCCTTTTGACCGGGGGGCAGTGAGACTTCATTGTAGTGCAGATTTCCTTTACACGCTTGCTTGGTTGGCCAAAAAGTGCGTATGCGTTATTTCCTGAATATATTCAGGTAAAAACGCATACGCCCTTTTTGGCCAAGTGCACAATTGTCGACGTTATGACTCTTTCCTATGCTTTAAATGCAATTCCAGTCTACCCCCTGAAATCGTTTTCCAGCAATTCTGCCCCGCTGTCAAGTCCTCTTCGCAGCCTTCTTCAATGTATTTCTGGACGACAGTTGTCATTTATAACTCTGCAGGTTTGTGAGTTACAGTGCCCCTGAGCTCCTTTCTTCAACTCACTATCTTGTAAGCTGGCCGCAAACCCGCAGGATTGTCAGGCCATAATCTGGTTCAGGCACGGCATGCTGAGCCTTTGGTTAATTCCTCTTCCTGGTGGGAAATGAGCGTTAAATTTGCCCGTGCAGACACCTACAGCTAGTCTCTCATTGGTTCTCCCTATTCCTTTTCATCTTGCGCAGAAATTGCAAACTGTTCCCAACAGGAGGTTAAAGGCACTGACTCTCCAAGTGGGGAGAGTATTACTAAAGGTTCTGGAATGGTTAACCAGAGCAAAAGGTGCTGAAAACTGAGATGCATTTGAAAACGTTTGCCTGTCACACGGTGCACCATACTGTGGGTTTCCATGCATGTTTTAACTGAAGGAAGATTCCCTTAAACCTGGAGAGTTGGGACCCATGGAATGGGTACCATGCAGTATGACTTCAAAGGGTCTGCATTTGCTCATCGAACCTCACCAATGCTATCAGCCCGAAGTGCCCAACCTTATGTCTCACTCAGCTCTGGGTGTAGAGGTGGTAAATCCGGGTTGCATCACAAGCCCTGAATGAATTATTTAAGAATTGCTCTCTATTTCACTGTCCTTGTGTTTTGTTTTTGTAATTCATTTTGACAATGGGATTTATCGGATTTTCTCTACTGCATTCATGCTGCTGTACACACGCTTCATTCTCTTACGGAGACATATAAGTCCATGGGTTTGAAGATTCTTACTAGTCAGGTGTATTCTTAGGCGTTGACTATGGGGTGTTTAGTCCATTTCGTTGAGCAAAGGGTAGGTCTTGACTATTACCTATTTGGCTTATGGAAAGATATCTGTGCTAATTTCTATCTCTGTTTTAATGCAGCACCCCAAATCAGCTTTCCCCTTAAGCACGCATAAGTTGGTTTTCTATATTTGAGACCCTGTTCTGTTCTGTTCTTCAGTTCATTTGTAGCCAAGTTTACATTCCGTGTATTAGTGATGTCTTATGATGTTTCATTTTCTGTGTGACTTATTTCACTTAGAATCATCGTACCTGAATCCACGCATTGTGCCGCGACGGGCCTGATGACATAGATTTCATTGCTAAATGATATTCCTTTCTACGTACGTACCACATCTTCTTTATCCATTTTTCACATTCTGGGATATTTAACTTGTACCGTAGACGAGGTTCTTGTAAACAGAGCCGTCCGACACTTTGGGGTGGCTGTGTTTTTGATTTTAATTTTCCTAAGCTATAGGACCATAAGGGGAAGTGCCGTAGGCTCCGTTGCTTTGTTTTTTAGGTGTTTCAGGAAACACCATACACTTCTGCAGAGTGGCTGTTGGCAATTTACATCCCACCCATCAGCATAACAAGGCTCCCTGTTCTCCATGGCCTGTGCTGCATTTCTGGATTTTACACTTTTTTCATATGGCCCTTTTGACCGGGGGGCAGTGAGACTTCATTTTAGTGCAGATATCTTTAACATGCTTGCTTGGTTGGCCAAAAAGGGCGTATGCGTTTTTTCCTGAATATATTCAGAAAAAAACGCATACGCCCTTTTTGGCCAAGTGTATCATTGTCGATGTTCTGCCTCTGTTCCTTTGGTTTAAATGCAATTCCAGTCTACTCCCTGAAATCGTTTTCCTCCAATTCTGTCCCGCTTAAAATTCCTCTTCGCAGCCTTCCTTCAATATATTTTTGGACGATAGCTGTCATTTATAACTCTGCAGCCTTGTGAATTACAGTGCCCCTGAGGTCATTTCTTCAACTCGCTTTCTTGTGAGCTGGCCGCAAACCCGCAGGATTGCTTCAGGCCCTAATCTGGTTCCGGCACTGTATGCTGAGGCTTTGGTTAATTCCTCTTCCTTGTGGGAAATGAGCGTTAAATTTGCCCATGCAGAAACCTACAGCTAGTCTCTCATTGGTTCTCTCTATTCCTGTTCATCTTGCGCAGAAATGGCAAACTGTGCCAAACAGGAGTTTAAAGGCACTGACTCTCCAAGTGGGGAGAGTGTTAGTTAAGGGTCTGGAATGGTGAACCCGAGTAAAAGGGGACGAAAACTGAGATGCATTTGAAAACCTTTCCTGGTCACACGGTGCACCATACTGTGGGTTTCCCATGCATGTTTTAGCTGAAGAAAGTATCCCTTAAACCTGGAGAGTTGGGACCCATGGAATGGGTACCATGCAGTATGACTTCAAAGGGTCTGCATTTGCTCATTGAACCTCAACAATGCTATCAGCCCGAAGTGCCCAACCTTATGTCTCACTCAGCTCTGGGTGTAGATGTGGTAAATCCAGGTTGCATCACAAGCCCTGAATGAATTATTTAAGAATTGCTCTCTATTTCACTCTTATTGTGTTTTGTTTTTGTAATTTATTTTGATAATGGGATTTATCGCATTTTCACTGCTCCGTTCATGCCGCTGTACTCACGCTTGATTCTCTTCCGGAGACATATAAATCCATGAGTTTGAAGATTCTTACTAGTCAGGTGTATTCGTAGGTGTTGAATATGGCGTGTTGAGCCCATTTTGTTGACCAGGGAGTAGGTTTTTTCTATTACATATTTGGCTTATGGAACGGTATCTGTGCTAATTTCAATCTCTGGTTTTATGCAGCTCCCCAACTCTCCTTTTTCCTTAAGCAAACATAAGTTGGTCTTCTAAATTTGAGACCCCATTCTGTTTTGTAATTCAGGTCATTTGTAGCCACGTTTACATTCCATGTATTAGTAATATTGTTTGTCTTTTTCTTTTTGAATTATGTGACTTTGAATGATCATACGTAACTACTCTGGGGTTGTTACAACTGGCTATATTTCACTGATTTTCAGGCTGAGTAATATTCCACTCCACATAAGTGCCACACCTCTATCCATTTTTTCCCTCCAGAGACATATAAATTATATCCTAGTCGAGGATCTTTTAAACAGAGAGGCGGTAAACATTGGGGTGCCTGTGTCCTCTCCATTTTTGTCTTTCCCAAGATATACGTCCATGAGTGCAAGTGCCCTGTGCTCTGTAGCTCATTTTTTAGATGCTTTAGTAAACACAATACACTTCTCAAGAGTGACCATTGGCAATATACATTTCCACTATAAGCCTCACAGGGCTCCCTTTTCTCCTTGCCCTGTCCTGCATTTCTGGTGTTTACACTTTATGAGGAAGGCTCTTCTGACTGATGCGAAGTGATATGTTTTGTAGTACTGATTTCCAGTGCCCACCTGTTTGGTTGGCTAAAAAAGTGTATGCCCTTTTCTTGAATATATACAGAAAAAGACGCATACACCCTTTTTGGCCAACTGCAATGTTGGCAATGTTCAGCCCCTTTTCTTGTGCTTAATGGCGAGTCCTTTCTACCTCTTCCAATCCCTTTCCTGCCATTCTCCGTTGCTTACAAGTCCTTTTCTCTGACTTTCCTCAAGACATTTTTCAGTGAGAGATATTTTCAACTCTGCAGTTTCGTGAATTTTAGCGGCCCTGAGTTCCATTTTTCAACTTGTGTTTATGGGAACTGGCCACAAAGCAGCGGGATTTCCTCAAGCCCTATTCTGTTTCCATGGGCAACCCTAGCTTTTAGTCAATTCGTCTTCCTGATTGGAAATTAGAGTGACATGTGCCTGTCCGAACACCTAGGACTTGTCTCTCATTGTTCCTCATCCTTCTGCTTCATCCTCTGGACAAATTCCAAACTGTATGCAACAGGATGTTGACAGTGCTGACATCTCCAAGTGGGAAGACTGTTCGTAAAGACGCTGGAGGGGTGAACCCGAGCACCAGGAGATGAGGAGATGAGATGCCTTTTCCAAACTCTTCCCGATCAGACGGTATACCATCTTCTGGGTGTGACAGGCATATTTTAGCTGTAGGAAGTGTCCCATTCATGTGAGGAGAACACCAGGGCTTTTTCAAAATCAGTGTCTCTCCACAACCCAAACTGGGGAATTTTTTAAGCTACGGCTACACATAGGTTCATTAAGGGCCTTGGGAAGTAGGCAGAGTCCAAACTTTAGATGATTGAAGTCTTCAGGGTCAGAAGCACTCACCACCAGCTTCCATTAGGTTCCATTTTAACTGTCATTAATAGATGATGTCAATAAAAATATCTATTCTTTTTTCAGATTATTTCCCCTTATAGGTTATTGCAAAATATTGAGTGTAGTTCCCTGTGCTGTACAGTAGTTCCTTGTTAATGATCGATTTTATACATAGCAGTGTGTATGTGTTAATCCCAAACTGTTAATTTATCCCTCCTCCCACCTTTCCCCTTTGGTAATAATAAATTATAAGATTTTATACTTCTCAGAAATGGGGGAGCTGAAAGAGAGGTATCATTTTCAATGGAAAAGCATTTAAAACAAGATTGAAGCTTTAACCAAGATTATTAGATGTACATCCTTGGAAAGAAATCACTTCGTTTCTCTAGTATTGACCTGACAAATAAGACAAACCTTTCACTGAACTTGCTTATAATAAAGTGATGGAAATATCAAATGGAAGTGTTAGAAACATCTTATTTTACCCGAGCCTTATACACTGTTCTATGTTAATTACAGTTTGGCTCACACATCTGTTCATTGAAGTTACAATGTTCTCAATTTCTGTTACTGATCCTCCAGAGTGGACCCCAACAAGTGTCCCCCTGCCCAGTGTCATTGGAGCCAACAGATCGAGACTGAGTTTGGTTCAGAAGCAAAGGAAACTTTATATTTTGATCAGAGAATGCAGAGGTGAGAGCATGTGCTACCCCGTGGGCTGTGGGCTGGGCTGCTGTGTAGAGATCCTGTCAGAGTCAGTGGGAGGGAGGGGGCGGAGCTCTCGAGGGCCCGGTTGGCTGCAGCTCAGGCTCTATATCGCGGAGTCTGCACTGTGCTCCAGGAGCTGAAGTGTCGACCCAGCCATTCTGCACTAGGTAATCTGGTCTGAAGTGCCGGCTGTTGAACCTCTGTATGCGGGACCCTAGGAGCACGTGAAATTAGACAAAGCACAAAGGATAAAAAAGGTTAGACTTTATTTTATTGCCCAGATTCTATTTTTATCTCCCAGGGATTTTTAAGGGGCTTTGCCTGGGACAAACCCCTCTTCTGCATTTTGTCCCCTTCCTCATTCTTAGAGTGCTGAGGGTGCAGACCCTTCATCTGTAACTGCTGAGTGCTGAGTTAGGAGCCCTCATACCCGTGGGAGAGGGTCTGAACTTCTCCCCAGCAGCCTCCAGGTGACGTTGATTGTCCGCAGGCCTCCTGCCTCCCTGCTCGTCCGCCTGAGCACAAGTATTGGTAGTGTTATAGATTCTAATGACCTTTAACGGTCCAGGAAGGAGATGTGCAGTGACGCTGTGAGGTCCAGTTTCACCCCGCCGCACATTTGTTCAGCCACCTTAGGCTGACCGTTTCTGCCAGCCTAGATGCTCTGACCAGTAGTCTGTGCTTTCTTCAGTTAGGCCCCTGAATTAACGTAAAAACAGCACCAGGTGTCAGCACCCTGACTGCTCAACTCCCAGACAGTCTAGGGTCAGTGGTGATGAAGGACCATGATGGCCACTGAGTCAACAGCCTTTTGAAGTAAACAGGAGTCCAGCCGGTCTTATTGGCCACCATCATCACAGTGTCTGTAGGCTTTTCTATGGTGACAGCGTGATATACGGTTCCCCTGCCAAGATTATTACCTCCCCTCTGGGTGCAGTAAGTCCTGCAAGCAGTAGTCTACTCTTTTGGGACACACTCTTGTTGTTTTATGAGAGAAACTCCAGGTCAAGTGATGGTCACATGAGTCGTCATGGTGCCACTTTGCCCCAGTTATCTCTCTGGAGGTTGGAGTTGGAGGACCTCCTCACTCAAGGTCAGTGTGCCCACGGAGCAAACCCTGCAACTTCAGGGCATGGTTGGGGGTTAGGATCACCACGTGGGGTCCTTTTCCCTTAGGAGGGAGGTGGCCTTTTGGGCTGCTGATTTCCAGGTTTTCAGATACTGCCAGTATCTTGGCCAGATGTGGCGGTGGGCCAAGCCCCTTGGTGACCGTAGTTTATCCTACCTGGATGGCATTCTTGCATTGTTCCATTTCAAGTGGTCCCAGGTTTTGCACTAATACTCCAATGGCCATTCAAATTTCACTAGGAATGTAAAGGTCAAAGGGTTTAGCTAAATTAGGGAGTTCCAGGGCAAGGGTCTGAATTGACTGCTCTTTCCATTCTTGAAAGGCCACTTCTGGATTCTATTCAAAAGGATCATCATCTTTTTCTTTCAGTGTTTCATATAGAGGCCCAGCTAGTAGACTGTAGTTAGGGATCCAGAAGCAGCAAACCCTGGCCTCCCCAGGAACCCCTAAGCTGTCTTCTAGTTTTAGAAATGGGTAAGGCTGTAAATTGTTTCTTCCCTTTCCTGGGATGGGCTTCTCCGACCTTCTGTGAGAATGCAGCCCACGCAGGTCACCATAGTCTGTGATATTTGAGCTTTTTCTTGGACAACTTGTATCCTTTATTGGCTTGGTAGTTCAGAGGTCTCCTTAGTAGGGCTGGCGATCAGAATGTCGTCTGCATATTGAAGGAGTGTTTCCTTTTCCAGAGGTAGAACTTTTAGGTCTTTAGCTGAGCTTTCCCCAAAGATGGTGTGGGAATTTTTGAACCCTTGGGGCAAGACGGCCCGGAAGTATTGTTTTAGTTGTATGTTGAGTCCTGCCACTCACAAGCCAAAATTTCTTGTGACTCTGGGACTAATAGAATACAAAAGAAGGCTTCATTGAAGACTAATACAGAATACCATGTCCTGGTGGTTAGTAGAATGACCAGCAGGGTGTAGGGTTTAGGAACTACTGGAGGTATATCCTCGGTGGCTTCACTGACTGTCCTGACATCTTTTACCAGGACTCCAGCAGCCCATGGGGCTCTCAAGGTCAGGCCAATCCCAGGATATGGAGCTCACCTGGGCAGGTACCCCACCCCCACCCCAGCCCACGGGGCTCTCGTGTTCAGGCCCCTCCCAGGATATGGGGCTCCCTGGGCAGGTTCCCCTGCAGCCCATGGGGCTCTCGTGGTCAGGCCCCTCCCAGGATACAGAGCTACCCTTTCAGGTACCGTGGCAGGGCTGGGCACACAGGAGCCATGCACATCGCCCTCATTGCAGAGCACTCCCAGCTCACCTGTCACTCAGATCTGACACAGAGCACCTCAGAGCAGGACTTGAACTAACAAACAGCAGCTCCGACAGGTCTGTGACCCTGGGCATCACTCTGTGTGGCCTCCCTCCACCTGGTCTTCCAGAGATTTCCACTGCACCCGGGGCACCAGGCCTCTGTCTCCACCCACCACCCACCCCTGCTCTCCCTGACTCCTGGGTACTTCTCATTAGGAGATGGTTTTCTTGAAGTTGTCTCCCACTCATGGGCCAGATAATATAATTAGAAAACAAGCCAGAGCTGCAGCCCCTTGTCTATCCTGACTCTCAGGAGCCCACACCTGTTCCTTGGACCTGGCCGATTCAGCAAGTTCCAGTTTCTGCAACTGTGAGCCCCTGAGGGGTGATTATTGGCTGGCCTGGGAAGCCTGACCATGCCGGCCATCCCTCCCCAGGTGTGCCTGGGTTGAGATCAATATAAACACCGCTCCAGGCAGCAAGAGCACCTGCAGCTGTGCCTGACGCCATTTTCTGCCCTGTCAGCAGTCTCGGGGCTGGACTGGTGGGAGGGAGTGAGAGGCCACGGCTTTGTGGGTTGCCCAGTGTGAGTGGGGCTCTGCTGGACTTTCTGCAGCAGTTGCCAAGATGCCACCTGCTAAAGAAGAGGATGTGCCACCCATACCTGCCGCTGGAATTTCTCCCTGGGCAGAGGTGAGTAAGGAAGAAAGCAGTGGGGGCCGGGACAGGAGGGGTATCTCAGGCAGGGAAATGGAAAGCTTCCAGAAGAGCACCCAGGGCCAGGACCATCCTGTCTGGCCTGCAGGCACCAAGTCGGCTGGCATGCTGTCGCTCATGTGGCTCCATGGCCCTTCCTCTAGGCTTTCAAGTCCTTGTACATATTCAGGTGTTTTACCTGGGAAGGGTGGGAACATTTCAGCAGCAGCTGGCCTGGGGCTCGGCCCACGTTTACTCACAGATGCCTCGGCACGGGCCCCCAGCTTTGCAATGAGGACGCTTGTTGCGTGGGGCATGCTGGCTGAATGGGAGATGATTCCCCACCACTGACCAACTTCAGAATTGTTTACAACTGGAGCAAGGGCCCTGATACGGTTTTCCTCTGTGTAACTGGTGGGTTCTGTTTTTTTTTCTTTTTTTCGTTTTTGGTTCAAGGTAGATTTTATTCCTCTTTTTTGTATTTACAGATATAAGCATGGAAATAATTTATTCATATAAATACATGTATATGAAGTGAAGAATATTTTTTCTGTTTTACTTTTTGTAATTTTGAATTTTATTTTATTTTTTTATACAGCAGGTTCTTTTTGGTTACCTATTTTATACATAGAAATGTATACATGTCAATCCCAATCTCTCAACTGCCACCACCACCCCCCTAACGGCTTTCCCCCCTTGGTGTCCATACGTTTGTTGTCTACATCTGTTGCTTTATTTCTGCCTTGCAAAACGGTTCATCTGTACAACTTTTCTAGGTTCCACATATATGCATTTATATACAGGATTTGTTTTTCTCTTTCTGACTTACTTCACTCTGTATGACAGTCTCTAGATCCATCAACGTCTCTACAAATGACCCAATTTCATTCCTTTTTATGGCTTAGTAATATTCCATTTTATATATGTACCTCATCTTTATGCATTCGTCTGTCTGTGGGCATTTAGTTTGCTTCCATTACCTGGATATTGTAAATAGTGATGCAATGAACATTGCGGTGAATATCTCTTTTCGTTTTATGGTTTTGTCTGGGTATATGCCCAGTAGTGGGATTGCTGTATTATATGGTAATTCTATTCTTAGTTTTATAAGAAACTCCATAATGTTCTCCACAGTGACTGCATCAATTTACATTCCCAACAATAGTGGAAGAGGTTTCCTTATCTCCGCACCCTTTCCAGCATTTGTTGTTTGTAGATTTTCTGATGATGCCCATTCTAACAGGTGTGAGGTGATACACCATGGATTAGTCTATTTCGTTGAGCAAAGAGTAGGTCTTGTCTATTACATATTTGGCTTATGGAACGGTATGTGTGCTCATTTCAATCTCTGGTTTTATACAGCACCCCAACTCAACTTTCCCGTTAAGCAAGCATAAGTTTTTATCTAAATGTGAGACTCTGTTCGGTTTTGTAATTCAGTTTATGTGTAGCCAAGTTTACACTCCCTCTATTTGTGATATCTTATGATAATTATGTTTCTCTGTGTGACATATTTCTCTTAGAATCATCATACTTAAATCCACTCAATTTGCTGCTACAGGCCTGATGACATTGATTTCATTGCTGAGTGATATTCCGTTGTACGTAAGTAGGACAACTCCTTTATCCATTTTTTTCTTTCTGGGATATTTAATTTGTACTGGACTCAAGGTTCTTGTAAACACAGCAGCCCTGGATATTGTGTTGGCTGTGTCTTGTTGATTTTAATTTTCCTAAGCTATAGGGCCAAAAGTGGAAGTGCCCTAGGGTCTGTAGCTTTGTTTTTTAGATGTTTCAGCATACACCATAAACATCACCAGAGTGTCTGTTGGCAATTTACATCCCGTCCATCAGCATAACAAGGCTCCCTGTTCTCCATGGCCTGTCCTGTGTTTCTGGGTTTTACACTTTTTTCAGATGACTCTTTTAACGAATGGGAAATGAGAGTTCATTGTAGTGCGGATTTCCATTGCTCGAATTCTTGGTTGGCCACAAAGGGCATATGCGTTTTTTCCTGAATATATTCAGGAAAAAATGTATACGCACTTTTTGTCCAAGTGCATCACTGTCAAAGATCTGCCGCTTTTCACATGCTTTAAATGCAATTCCAATCTACCTCCTGAAATATGATTCCTGCAATTCTGCCTCGTTTTCAAGTCCTCTGTGCAGACTTACTTCAATATATTTTTGCCAATAGCTGTCATTTATAACTCTGCAGGTTTGTGAATTACAGTGCCTGTGATTTCCTTTCTTAACTCGCTTCCTTGAAAGCTGGCCACAGAACCGCAGGTTTGCTTCAGGCCGTAATCAGGGTCCCGCACGGCACTCTGAGCCTTTGGTTAATTCCTCTTCCTGGTGGGAAATTAGAGTTAAATGTGCCCCTCCAGACACCTGCCTCACTCCCAGCCCCTTGGTGATGTGTGTCCTCTGGTTTGAGGCCACATGTGCTGGGTTCCTCACCTTTCGCAGATGTGGCCCCACTGGTGTGTGGACACTCCTGCCTGGTTCCCATCCCCTTGGTGATGTGAGCCCTCCAGTGAGAGTCTGATCCTGGTTGGGCTCCTCACACTTCTGTGAGGTGGGCCCTCTTCTCTGAGGTCACTCCTGCCTGGCTGACACACCCCGCCTTGGCGACGTCGGCCCTCTGGTGGCAGTTGGAGCCCGCTGGGAGCCTCCTCCCCTCAGTGATGAGGCCCTCTGGCATCAGGCCCTAACTGCTGGTTACCCACATTTTCTGATACGTGCTAAGTGGTGTGAGGGCACTCCTGCCAGGTTCCCATCCCCATGTGCCTTCTGCTCTATGGTCCCAACACCTGTGTTGTTCACAGTTTCAGGATGTTGGCTCTCTGGTGTTAGTTCACTCAGGCCTAGATCCCATAGACTCTGTGCTCTGAGCCGCCTGCTGGGAGGTTCCTACTGCTGGATTCCTTACCATTTTTATTCTTTGGGTCCTGTGTTTTCATGCTCCTCCTTCCTGACTCACTCCCAGCCCCTTTGTGATGTGGGTCCTCTGGTTTGAGGCCACATGTGCCGGTTTCCTCACCTTTATTGATGTGGCCCCACCGGTGTGAGGACACTCCTGCCTGGTTCCCATCCCCTTGGTGATGGGGGCCCTCTGGTGAGAGTCTGATCCTGGCTGGATTCCTCACCCTTCTGGGAGGTGGGCCCTCTGCTGTGAGGTCACTCCTGCCTGGCTGGCACACATCACCTTGGCGATGTGGGTCCTCAGTTGGGAGTTGGTGCCTGCTGGGAGTCTCCTCCCCTCGGTAATGAGGGCCCTCTGGCGTCAGGCCCTAACTCATGGGCTCCCAAAATTTTCTGATATGTGCCCTGTCGTGCGAGTACACTCCTGCCATGTTCCCATCCCCATGGGGATGTGGGCCTTCTGCTCTGAGGTCCCACCAGCTGGATTGCTCACAGTGTCATGATGTGAGCCCTCTGCTGTGAGTTCACTGTGGCCTGGATCCCATAGACTCCGTACTCTGGGCCACCTGCTGGGGGGTTCCAACTGCTGGATTCCTCACATTTTTTATTCTGTGGGCCCTGTGTTGTTAGGCTACTCCTGCCTGCCTCACTCGGAGCACCTTGGAAATGTGGGTCCTCTGGTTTAGGCCACATGTGCTGGGTTCGTCACCTTTCTATAATGTGGCCACACTGGTGTGAGGACACTCCTGCCTTGTTCCGGTCCCCTTGGTGATGTGGGCTCTCTGGTGAGAGTCTTATCCTGGCTGGTTTCCTCACCCTTCTGTGAGGTAGGCCCTCTGCTGTGAGGTCACTCCTGCCTGACTGGCACACGTCACCTTGGCGACGTGGGCCCTCAGGTGGGAGTTGGTGCCTGCTGGGAGTCTCCTCCCCTCGGTAATGAGGGCCCTCTGGCGTCAGGCTCTAACTCCTGGGCTCCCAAAATTTTCTGATGTGCGCCCTGTGGTGTGAGTACACTCCTGCCAGGTTTCCAACCCCATGGGAATATGGGCCTTCTGCTCTGAGGTCCCAACGGTGGGTGGCTCAGTTTCATGATGAGGGCCCTCTGGTGTGAGTTCACTCCGGCCTGGATCCCATAGCCTCGCTGCTCCTGGCCGCCTGCGGGGAGGTTCCAACTGCGGGATTCCTCACCTTTTTTCTTCTATGGGCCCTCTGTTTGGAGACTCCTCCTGCCTGACTCACTCCCAGCCCCTTGGTGATGTGTGTCCTCTGGTTAGAGGCCACGTGTGCTGGGTCCCTCACCTTTCGATGATGTGGCCCCACTGGTGTGAGGACACTCCTGCCTGGTTTCTATCCCCTTGGTGATGTGGGCCCTCTGGTGTGAGTCTGATCCTGGCTGGGTTCCTCACCCTTCTGTGAGGTGGGCCCTCTGTTGTGAGGTCACTACTGACTGGCTGGCACACCCCGCCTTGGCGACATCGGCCCTCTTGTGGCAGTTGGAGCCTGCTGGGAGCCACCTCCCCTCAGTGATGAGGGCTCTCTAGCGTCAGGCCGTGACTGCTGGGTACCCACTTTTTCTGATACGTGCTAAGTGGTGCGAGGACACTCTTGCCATGTTCCCAACCCCATGGGGATGTGGGCCTTCTGCTGTGAGGTCCCAATGGCTGGGTTGCTCACAGTTTCATGATATGGGCCCTCTGTTGTGAGTTCACTGCAGCCTGGATCGCATAGACTCGGTGCTCTGGGCCGCCTGCTGGGAGGTTCCCACTGCAGGATTCCTCAGCTTTTTTATTCTATGGGCCCTGTGTTGTGAGGCTACTCCTGCATGCCTCACTCCGAGCCCCTTGGAGATGTGGGTCTTCTGGTTTAGGCCACATGTGCTGGGTTCCTCACCTTTCTATGATGTGGTCACCCTGGTGTGAAGACAGTCCTGCCTGGTTCTGATCCTCTTGGTGATGTGGGCCCTCTGGTGAGAGTCTAATCCTCTTTGGGTTCCTCACACTTTTTTGAGGTTGGCCCTCTGCTCTGAGGTCACTCCTGCCTGGCTGGCACACCCCGCATTGGCGACGTTGGCCCTCTTGTAGCAGTTGGAGCCTGCTGGGAGCCTCCTCTCCTCGGTGATGAGGGCCCTCTGGCATCAGGCCCTAACTGCTGGGCTCCCCACATTTTCTGATGTGTGCCCACTGGTGCGATGACACTCCTGCTTGGTTTGCTTCCCCATGGGGACGTGGGCCTTGTCCTCTGAGGTCACAATGGCTAGGTTGCTCACAGTTTCATGATGAGGGCCCTCTGTTGTGAGTTCATCATTGCCTGGATCCCATAGCCTCGGTGCTCTGGGGCCGCCTGCTGGGATGTTCCAACTGCTGGATTCCTCACCTTTTTTATACAATGGGCCACGTGTTTTGAGGTTCATCCTGCCTGCCTCGCTCCGCGACCCATGGAGATGTGGGTTCTCTGGTTTGAGGCCACATGTGCTGGGTACCTCAACTTGCAATGATGTGGCCCCACGGGTGTGAAGACACTCCTGCCTGGTTCACAGCCCCTTGCTGATGTGCGACTTCTGGTGAGAGTCTGATAATGGCTGGGTCCCTTACCCTTCTGTGAGGTGGGCCCTCTGATGTGAGGTCACTCCTGCCTGGCTGGCTCACGTCACCTTGGCGATGTGGGCCCTCTGTTGGCCACTGAAGCATGCTGGGAGCCCCCTACCCTCATTAAGGAGGGCCTTGGAAAAAACGCATATGTAGTTTTTGAACAAGTGCATCATTGTCGAGGTTCTGCCTCTTCTCCTATGCTTTCAGTGCACTTCCCGTCTACCCCCTAAAATCGTTTTCCTGCAAATCTGTCCTGCTTACAAGTCGTCTTTGCAGACTTCCTTCAATATATTTTTGGACGATAGCTGTCATTTATAACTCTGCAGGTTTGTGAGTTACAGTGCCTCTGAGCTCCTTTCTTCAACTTGCTATCTTGTGAGCTGACCGCAAACCCACAGGATTGCTTCAGGCCCTAATCTGGTTCCGGCACGGCATGCTGAGCCTTTGGTTAATTCCTTTTCCTGGTGTGAAATGAGCGTTAAGATTGGCCGTGCAAACACCTACAGCTAGTCTCTCATTCGTTCTCCCTCTTCCTTTTTATCTTGCGCAGAAATTGCAAACTGTGCCCAACAGGAGGTTAAAGGCACTGACTCTCCAAGTGGGGAGAGTGTTCGTAAAGGGTCTGGAATGGTGAACCCGAGTAAAAGGGGACGAAAACTGAGATGCATTTGAAAACGTTTGCCAGTCACACAGTGCACCATAATGTGGGTTTCCCATGCATGTTTTAGCTGAAGGAAGAATCCCTTAAACTTGGAGAGTTGGGACCCATGGAATGGGTACCATGCTGTATGACTTCAAAGGGTCTGCATTTGCTCATCGAACCACACCAATGCTATCAGCCCGAAGTGCCCAACGTTATGACTCACTCAGCTCTGGGTGTAGATGTGGTAAATCCAGGTTGCATCACCAGCCCTGAATGAATTATTTAAGAATTGCTCTCTATTTCACTGTCCTTGGGTTTTGTTTGTGTAATTCATTTTGATAATGGGATTTATCGGATTTTCTCTGCTGCATTCATGCCGCTGTACACACGCTTCATTCTCTTACGGAGACATATAAATCCATGGGTTTGAAGATTCTTACTAGTCAGGTGTATTCCTAGGCGTTGAATATGGGGTGTTTAGTCCATTTCGTTGAGCAAGGGGTAGGTCTTGACTATTACATATTTGGCTTATGGAAAGGTATCTGTGCTACTTTCTATCTCTGGTTTTATGCAGCACCCCAACTCACCTTTCCCCTTAAGCAAGCATAAGTTGGTTTTCTAAATTTGAGACCCTGTTCTATTTTGTAATTCAGTTCATGTGTAGCCAAGTTTACATTCCGTGTAGTAGTGATATCTTATGATGTTTCATTTTCTGTGTGACTTATTTCACTTAGAGTCATCGTACCTGAATCCACTCATTATGCCGCGACGAGCCTGATGACATAGATTTCATTGCTGAGTGATATTCCATTGTACGTACGTACCACAACTTCTTTATCCATTTTTCACATTCTGGGATATTTAACTTGTACCGTAGACGAGGTTCTTGTAAACACAGCCGTCCGACACTTTGGGGTGGCTGTGTGTTTTTGATTTTAATTTCCCTAAGCTATAGGACCATAAGTGAAAGTGCCGTAGGCTCCGTAGCTTTGTTTTTTCGGTGTTCCGGGAAACACCATACACTTCTCCAGAGTGGCTGTTGGCAATTTACATCCCGCCCATCAGCATAACAAGGCTCCCTGTTCTCCATGGCCTGTGCTGCCTTTCTGGATTTTACACTTTTTTCAGATGGCCCTTTTGACCGGGGGGCAGTGGGTCTTCATTGTAGTGCAGATTTCTTTAACATGCTTGCTTGGTTGGCCAAAAAGGGCGTATGCGTTTTTTCCTGAATATATTCAGGAAAAAACGCATACGCCCTTTTTGGCCAAGAGCATCATTGTCGACGTTCTGCCTCTTTTCCTATGCTTTAAATGCAATTCCCGTCTACCCCCTGAAATCGTTTTCCTGCAAATCTGTCCCGCTTACAAGTCGTCTTCGCAGCCTTCCTTCAATATATTTTTGGACGATAGCTGTCATTTATAACTCTGCAGGTTTGTGAGTTACAGTGCCCCTGAGCTCCTTTCTTCAACTCGCTATCTTGTGAGCTGGCCGCAAACCCACAGGATTGCCTCAGGCCCTAATCTGGATCCCGTACGGCATGCTGAGCCTTTGGTTAATTCCTCTTCCTGGTGGGAAATGAGCGTTAAATTTGCCCGTGCAGACACCTAGAGCTAGTCTCTCATTCGTTCTCCTTATTCCTTTTCATCTTACGCAGAAATTGCAAACTGTGCCCAACAGGAGGATAAAGGCACTGACTCTCCAAGTGGGGAGAGTGTTCGTAAAGGGTCTGGAATGGTGAACCCGAGTAAAAGGGGACGAAAACTGAGATGCATTTGAAAACGTTTGCCAGTCACACAGTGCACCATAATGTGGGTTTCCCATGCATGTTTTAGCTGAAGGAAGAATCCCTTAAACTTGGAGAGTTGGGACCCATGGAATGGGTACCATGCTGTATGACTTCAAAGGGTCTGCATTTGCTCATCGAACCACACCAATGCTATCAGCCCGAAGTGCCCAACCTTATGACTCACTCAGCTCTGGGTGTAGATGTGGTAAATCCAGGTTGCATCACCAGCCCTGAATGAATTATTTAAGAATTGCTCTCTATTTCACTGTCCTTGGGTTTTGTTTGTGTAATTCATTTTGATAATGGGATTTATCGGATTTTCTCTGCTGCATTCATGCCGCTGTACACACGCTTCATTCTCTTACGGAGACATATAAATCCATGGGTTTGAAGATTCTTACTAGTCAGGTGTATTCCTAGGCGTTGAATATGGGGTGTTTAGTCCATTTCGTTGAGCAAGGGGTAGGTCTTGACTATTACATATTTGGCTTATGGAAAGGTATCTGTGCTAATTTCTATCTCTGGTTTTATGCAGCACCCCAACTCACCTTTCCCCTTAAGCAAGCATAAGTTGGTTTTCTAAATTTGAGACCCTGTTCTATTTTGTAATTCAGTTCATGTGTAGCCAAGTTTACATTCCGTGTAGTAGTGATATCTTATGATGTTTCATTTTCTGTGTGACTTATTTCACTTAGAGTCATCGTACCTGAATCCACTCATTATGCCGCGACGAGCCTGATGACATAGATTTCATTGCTGAGTGATATTCCATTGTACGTACGTACCACAACTTCTTTATCCATTTTTCACATTCTGGGATATTTAACTTGTACCGTAGACGAGGTTCTTGTAAACACAGCCGTCCGACACTTTGGGGTGGCTGTGTGTTTTTGATTTTAATTTCCCTAAGCTATAGGACCATAAGTGGAAGTGCCGTAGGCTCCGTAGCTTTGTTTTTTCGGTGTTCCGGGAAACACCATACACTTCTCCAGAGTGGCTGTTGGCAATTTACATCCTGCCCATCAGCATAACAAGGCTCCCTGTTCTCCATGGCCTGTGCTGCCTTTCTGGATTTTACACTTTTTTCAGATGGCCCTTTTGACCGGGGGGCAGTGAGAGTTCATTGTAGTGCAGATTTCTTTAACATGCTTGCTTGGTTGGCCAAAAAGGGCGTATGCGTTTTTTCCTGAATATATTCAGGAAAAAACGCATACGCACTTTTTGGCCAAGAGCATCATTGTCGACGTTCTGCCTCTTTTCCTATGCTTTAAATGCAATTCCCGTCTACCCCCTGAAATCGTTTTCCTGCAAATCTGTCCCGCTTACAAGTCGTCTTCGCAGCCTTCCTTCAATATATTTTTGGACGATAGCTGTCATTTATAACTCTGCAGTTTTGTGAGTTACAGTGCCCCTGAGCTCCTTTCTTCAACTCGCTATCTTGTGAGCTGGCCGCAAACCCACAGGATTGCCTCAGGCCCTAATCTGGATCCGGTACGGCATGCTGAGCCTTTGGTTAATTCCTCTTCCTGGTGGGAAATGAGCGTTAAATTTGCCCGTGCAGACACCTAGAGCTAGTCTCTCATTCGTTCTCCCTATTCCTTTTCATCTTGCTCAGAAATTGCAAACTGTGCCCAACAGGAGGTTAAAGGCACTGACTCTCCAAGTGGGCAGAGTGTTCGTAAAGGGTCTGGAATGGTGAACCCGAGTAAAAGGGGACGAAAACTGAGATGCATTTGAAAACGTTTGCCAGTCACACGGTGCACCATAATGTGGGTTTCCCATGCATGTTTTAGCTGAAGGAAGAATCCCTTAAACTTGGAGAGTTGGGACCCATGGAATGGGTACCATGCTGTATGACTTCAAAGGGTCTGCATTTGCTCATCGAACCTCACCAATGCTATCAGCCCGAAGTGCCCAACCTTATGTCTCACTCAGCTCTGGGTGTAGATGTGGTAAATCCAGGTTGCATCACCAGCCCTGAATGAATTATTTAAGAATTGCTCTCTATTTCACTGTCCTTGGGTTTTGTTTGTGTAATTCATTTTGATAATGGGATTTATCGGATTTCCTCTGCTGCATTCATGCCACTGTATACACTCTTGGGTCTCAAACGGAGACATATAAATCCATGGGTTTGAAGATACTTACTAGTTAGGTGTATTCCTAGGCGTTGAATATGGGGTGTTTAGTCCATTTCGTTGAGCAAGGAGTAGGTCTTGACTATTACATATTTGGCTTATGGAAAGGTATCTGTGCTAATTTCTATCTCTGGTTTTATGCAGCACCCCAACTCACCTTTCCCCTTAAGCAAGCATTGGTTGGTTTTCTAAATTTGAGACCCTGTTCTGTTTTGTAATTCAGTTCATGTGTAGCCAAGTTTACATTCTGTGTTTTAGTGATATCTTATGATGTTTCATTTTCTGTGTGACTTATTTCACTTAGAATCATTGTACCTGAATCCACTCATTATGCCACGACGGGCCTGATGACATAGATTTCATTGCTGAGTGATATTGCATTTTACGTACATACCACAATTCCTTTATCCATTTTTCACATTCTGAGATATTTAACTTGTACCGTAGACGAGGTTCTTGTAAACAAAGCCGTCCCAAACTTTGGTGTGGCTGTCTGTTTTTTATTTTAATTTCCGTGATCTATAAGACCATAAGTGGAAGTGCCGTAGTGTCCGTTGCTTTGTTTCTTAGGTGTTTCAGGAAACACCATACACTTCTCCAGAGTGGCTGTTGGCAAATTACATCCCGCCCATCAGCATAACAAGGCTCCCTGTTCTCCATGGCCTGTGCTGCCTTTCTGGATTTCACACTTTTTTCCGATGGCCCTTTTGACCGGGGGGCAGTGAGAGTTCATTGTAGTGCAGATTACTTTAACATGCTTGCTTGGTTGGCCAAAAAGGGCGTATGCGTTTTTTCCTGAATATATTCAGGAAAAAACGCATACGCCCTTTTTGGCCAAGAGCATCATTGTCGACGTTCTGCCTCTTTTCCTATGCTTTAAATGCAATTCCCGTCTACCCCCTGAAATCGTTTTCCTGCAATTCTGCCCCACTTTCAAGTCGTCTTCGCAGCCTTCCTTCAATATATTTTTGGACGATAGCTGTCATTTATAACTCTGCAGGTTTGTGAGTTACAGTGCCCCTGAGCTCATTTCTTCAACTCGCTATCTTGTGAGCTGGCCGCAAACCCACAGGATTGCTTCAGGCCCTAATCTGGTTCCGGCACGGCATGCTGAGCCTTTGGTTAATTCCTCTTCCTGGTGGGAAATGAGCGTTAAATTTGCCCGTGCAGACACCTAGAGCTAGTCTCTCATTCGTTCTCCCTATTCCTTTTCATCTTGCGCAGAAATTGCAAACTGTGCCCAACAGGAGGTTAAAGGCACTGACTCTCCAAGTGGGGAGAGTGTTCGTAAAGGGTCTGGAATGGTGAACCCGAGTAAAAGGGGACGAAAACTGAGATGCATTTGAAAACGTTTGCCAGTCACACGGTGCACCATACTGTGGGTTTCCCATGCATGTTTTAGCTGAAGGAAGAATCCCTTAAACTTGGAGAGTTGGGACCCATGGAATGGGTACCATGCTGTATGACTTCAAAGGGTCTGCATTTGCTCATCGAACCTCACCAATGCTATCAGCTCGAAGTGCCCAACCTTATGTCTCACTCAGCTCTGGGTGTACATGTGGTAAATCCAGGTTGCATCACAAGCCCTGAATGAATTATTTAAGAATTGCTCTCTATGTCACTGTCCTTGGGTTTTGTTTGTGTAATTCATTTTGATAATGGGATTTATCGGATTTTCTCTGCTGCATTCATGCCGCTGTACACACGCTTCATTCTCTTACGGAGACATATAAATCCATGGGTTTGAAGATTCTTACTAGTCAGGTGTATTCCTAGGCGTTGAATATGGGGTGTTTAGTCCATTTCGTTGAGCAAGGGGTAGGTCTTGACTATTACATATTTGGCTTATGGAAAGGTATCTGTGCTAATTTCTATCTCTGGTTTTATGCAGCACCCCAACTCACCTTTCCCCTTAAGCAAGCATAAGTTGGTTTTCTAAATTTGAGACCCTGTTCTATTTTGTAATTCAGTTCATGTGTAGCCAAGTTTACATTCCGTGTAGTAGTGATATCTTATGATGTTTCATTTTCTGTGTGACTTATTTCACTTAGAATCATCGTACCTGAATCCACTCATTATGCCGCGACGAGCCTGATGACATAGATTTCATTGCTGAGTGATATTCCATTGTACGTACGTACCACAACTTCTTTATCCATTTTTCACATTCTGGGATATTTAACTTGTACCGTAGACGAGGTTCTTGTAAACAGAGCCGTCCTACACTTTGGGGTGGCTGTGTGTTTTTGATTTTAATTTCCCTAAGCTATAGGACCATAAATAGAAGTGCCGTAGGATCCGTAGCTTTGTTTTTTCGGTGTTCCGGGAAACACCATACACTTCTCCAGAGTGGCTGTTGGCAATTTACATCCCGCCCATCAGCATAACAAGGCTCCCTGTTCTCCATGGCCTGTGCTGCCTTTCTGGACTTTACACTTTTTTCAGATGGCCCTTTTGACCGGGGGGCAGTGAGACTTCATTGTAGTGCAGATTTCTTTAACATGCTTGCTTGGTTGGCCAAAAAGGGCGTATGCGTTTTTTCCTGAATATCAGGAAAAAACGCATACGCCCTTTTTGGCCAAGACCATCATTGTCGACGTTCTGCCTCTTTTCCTATGCTTTAAATGCAATTCCCGTCTACCCCCTGAAATCGTTTTCCTGCAAATCTGTCCCGCTTACACATCGTCTTCTCAGCCTTCCTTCAATATATTTTTGGACGATAGCTGTCATTTATAACTCTGCAGGTTTGTGAGTTACAGTGCCCCTGAGCTCCTTTATTCAACTCGCTATCTTGTGAGCTGGCCGCAAACCCACAGGATTGCTTCAGGCCCTAATCTGGTTCCGGCACGGCATGCTGAGCCTTTGGTTAATTCCTCTTCCTGGTGGGAAATGAGGGTTAAATTTGCCCGTGCAGACACCTAGAGCTAGTCTCTCATTCGTTCTCCCTCTTCCTTTACATCTTGGGCAGAAATTGCAAACTGTGCCCAACAGGAGGTTAAAGGCACTGACTCTCCAAGTGGGGAGAGTGTTCGTAAAGGGTCTGGAATGGTGAACCCGAGTAAAAGGGGACGAAAACTGAGATGCATTTGAAAACGTTTGCCAGTCACACGGTGCAGCATACTGTGGGTTTCCCATGCATGTTTTAGCTGAAGGAAGAATCCCTTAAACGTGGAGAGTTGGGACCCATGGAATGGGTACCATGCTGTATGACTTCAAAGGGTCTGCATTTGCTCATCGAACCTCACCAATGCTATCAGCCCGAAGTGCCCAACCTTATGTCTCACTCAGCTCTGGGTGTAGATGTGGTAAATCCAGGTTGCATCACAAGCCCTGAATGAATTATTTAAGAATTGCTCTCTATTTCACTGTCCTTGTGTTTTGTTTGTGTAATTCATTTTGATAATGGGATTTATCGGATTTTCTCTGCTGCATTCATGCCGCTGTACACACGCTTCATTCTCTTACGGAGACATATAAATCCATGGGTTTGAAGATTCTTACTAGTCAGGTGTATTCCTAGGCGTTGAATATGGGGTGTTTAGTCCATTTCGTTGAGCAAGGGGTAGGTCTTGACTATTACATATTTGGCTTATGGAAAGGTATCTGTGCTAATTTCTATCTCTGGTTTTATGCAGCACCCCAATTCACCTTTCCCCTTAAGCAAGCATAAGTTGGTTTTCTAAATTTGAGACCCTGTTCTGTTTTGTAATTCAGTTCATGTGTAGCCAAGTTTACATTCCGTGTATTAGTGATATCTTATGATGTTTCATTTTCTGTGTGACTTATTTCACTTAGAATCATCGTACCTGAATCCACTCATTATGCCGCGACGGGCCTGATGACATAGGTTTCATTGCTGAGTGATATTCCATTGTACGTACGTACCACAACTTCTTTATCCATTTTTCACATTCTGGGATATTTAACTTGTACCGTAGACGAGGTTCTTGTAAACAGAGCCGTCCGACACTTTGGGGTGGCTGTGTGTTTTTGATTTTAATTTCCCTAAGCTATAGGACCATAAGTGGAAGTGCCGTAGGCTCCGTAGCTTTGTTTTTTCGGTGTTCCGGGAAACACCATACACTACTCCAGAGTGGCTGTTGGCAATTTACATCCCGCCCGTCAGCATAACAAGGCTCCCTGTTCTCCATGGCCTGTGCTGCCTTTCTGGATTTTACACTTTTTTCAGATGGCCCTTTTGACCGGGGGGCAGTGAGACTTCATTGTAGTGCAGATTTCTTTAACATGCTTGCTTGGTTGGCCAAAAAGGGCGTATGCGTTTTTTCCTGAATATATTCAGGAAAAAACGCATACGCCCTTTTTGGCCAAGAGCATCATTGTCGACGTTCTGCCTCTTTTCCTATGCTTTAAATGCAATTCCCGTCTACCCCCTGAAATCGTTTTCCTGCAAATCTGTCCCGCTTACAAGTCGTCTTCGCAGCCTTCCTTCAATATATTTTTGGACGATAGCTGTCATTTGTAACTCTGCAGGTTTGTGAGTTACAGTGCCCCTGAGCTCCTTTCTTCAACTCGCTATCTTGTGAGCTGGCCGCAAACCCACAGGATTGCCTCAGGCCCTAATCTGGTTCCTGCACGGCATGCTGAGCCTTTGGTTAATTCCTCTTCCTGGTGGGAAATGAGCATTAAATTTGCCCGTGCAGACACCTAGAGCTAGTCTCTCATTCGTTCTCCCTATTCCTTTTCATCTTGCGCAGAAATTGCAAACTGTGCCCAACAGGAGGTTAAAGGCACTGACTCTCCAAGTGGGGAGAGTGTTCGTAAAGGGTCTGGAATGGTGAACCCGAGTAAAAGGGGATGAAAACTGAGATGCATTTGAAAACGTTTGCCAGTCACACGGTGCACCATACTGTGGGTTTCCCATGCATGTTTTAGCTGAAGGAAGAATCCCTTAAACTTGGAGAGTTGGGACCCATGGAATGGGTACCATGCTGTATGACTTCAAAGGGTCTGCATTTGCTCATCGAACCTCACCAATGCTATCAGCTCGAAGTGCCCAACCTTATGTCTCACTCAGCTCTGGGTGTACATGTGGTAAATCCAGGTTGCATCACAAGCCCTGAATGAATTATTTAAGAATTGATCTCTATTTCACTGTCCTTGGGTTTTGTTTGTGTAATTCATTTTGATAATGGGATTTATCGGATTTTCTCTGCTGCATTCATGCCGCTGTACACACGCTTCATTCTCTTACGGAGACATATAAATCCATGGGTTTGAAGATTCTTACTAGTCAGGTGAATTCCTAGGCGTTGAATATGGGGTGTTTAGTCCATTTCGTTGAGCAAGGGGTAGGTCTTGACTATTACATATTTGGCTTATGGAAAGGTATCTGTGCTAATTTCTATCTCTGGTTTTATGCAGCACCCCAACTCACCTTTCCCCTTAAGCAAGCATAAGTTGGTTTTCTAAATTTGAGACCCTCTTCTGTTTTTTAATTCAGTTCATGTGTAGCCAAGTTTACATTCCGTGTAGTAGTGATATCTTATGATGTTTCATTTTCTGTGTGACTTATTTCACTTAGAATCATCGTACCTGAATCCACTCATTATGCCGCGACGGGCCTGATGACATAGATTTCATTGCTGAGTGATATTCCATTGTACGTACGTACCACAACTTCTTTATCCATTTTTCACATTCTGGGATATTTTACTTGTACCGTAGACGAGGTTCTTGTTAACAGAGCCTTCCGACACTGTGGGGTGGCTGTGTGTTTTTGATTTTAATTTCCCTAAGCTATAAGACCATAAGTGGAAGTGCCGTAGGCTCCGTAGCTTTGTTTTTTCGGTGTTCCGGGAAACACCATACACTTCTCCAGAGTGGCTGTTGGCAATTTACATCCTGCCCATCAGCATAACAAGGCTCCCTGTTCTCCATGGCCTGTGCTGCCTTTCTGGATTTTACACTTTTTTCAGATGGCCCTTTTGACCGGGGGGCAGTGAGACTTCATTGTAGTGCAGATTTCTTTAACATGCTTGCTTGGTTGGCCAAAAAGGGCGTATGCGTTTTTTCCTGAATATATTCAGGAAAAAACGCATACGCCCTTTTTGGCCAAGAGCATCATTGTCGACGTTCTGCCTCTTTTCCTATGCTTTAAATGCAATTCCCGTCTACCCCCTGAAATCGTTTTCCTGCAAATCTGTCCCGCTTACAAGTCGTCTTCGCTGCCTTCCTTCAATATATTTTTGGACGATAGCTGTCATTTATAACTCTGCAGGTTTGTGAGTTACAGTGCCCCTGAGCTCCTTTCTTCAACTCGCTATCTTGTGAGCTGGCCGCAAACCCACAGGATTGCCTCAGGCCTTAATCTGGATCCGGTACGGCATGCTGAGCCTTTGGTTAATTCCTCTTCCTGGTGGGAAATGAGCGTTAAATTTGCCCGTGCAGACACCTAGAGCTAGTCTCTCATTCGTTCTCCCTATTCCTTTTCATCTTGCTCAGAAATTGCAAACTGTGCCCAACAGGAGGTTAAAGGCACTGACTCTCCAAGTGGGCAGAGTGTTCGTAAAGGGTCTGGAATGGTGAACCCGAGTAAAAGGGGACGAAAACTGAGATGCATTTGAAAACGTTTGCCAGTCACACGGTGCACCATAATGTGGGTTTCCCATGCATGTTTTAGCTGAAGGAAGAATCCCTTAAACTTGGAGAGTTGGGACCCATGGAATGGGTACCATGCTGTATGACTTCAAAGGGTCTGCATTTGCTCATCGAACCTCACCAATGCTATCAGCCCGAAGTGCCCAACCTTATGTCTCACTCAGCTCTGGGTGTAGATGTGGTAAATCCAGGTTGCATCACCAGCCCTGAATGAATTATTTAAGAATTGCTCTCTATTTCACTGTCCTTGGGTTTTGTTTGTGTAATTCATTTTGATAATGGGATTTATCGGATTTCCTCTGCTGCATTCATGCCACTGTATACACTCTTGGGTCTCAAACGGAGACATATAAATCCATGGGTTTGAAGATACTTACTAGTTAGGTGTATTCCTAGGCGTTGAATATGGGGTGTTTAGTCCATTTCGTTGAGCAAGGAGTAGGTCTTGACTATTACATATTTGGCTTATGGAAAGGTATCTGTGCTAATTTCTATCTCTGGTTTTATGCAGCACCCCAACTCACCTTTCCCCTTAAGCAAGCATTGGTTGGTTTTCTAAATTTGAGACCCTGTTCTGTTTTGTAATTCAGTTCATGTGTAGCCAAGTTTACATTCTGTGTTTTAGTGATATCTTATGATGTTTCATTTTCTGTGTGACTTATTTCACTTAGAATCATTGTACCTGAATCCACTCATTATGCCACGATGGGCCTGATGACATAGATTTCATTGCTGAGTGATATTGCATTTTACGTACATACCACAATTCCTTTATCCATTTTTCACATTCTGAGATATTTAACTTGTACCGTAGACGAGGTTCTTGTAAACAAAGCCGTCCCAAACTTTGGTGTGGCTGTCTGTTTTTTATTTTAATTTCCGTGATCTATAAGACCATAAGTGGAAGTGCCGTAGTGTCCGTTGCTTTGTTTCTTAGGTGTTTCAGGAAACACCATACACTTCTCCAGAGTGGCTGTTGGCAAATTACATCCCGCCCATCAGCATAACAAGGCTCCCTGTTCTCCATGGCCTGTGCTGCCTTTCTGGATTTCACACTTTTTTCAGATGGCCCTTTTGACCGGGGGGCAGTGAGAGTTCATTGTAGTGCAGATTACTTTAACATGCTTGCTTGGTTGGCCAAAAAGGGCGTATGCGTTTTTTCCTGAATATATTCAGGAAAAAACGCATACGCCCTTTTTGGCCAAGAGCATCATTGTCGACGTTCTGCCTCTTTTCCTATGCTTTAAATGCAATTCCCGTCTACCCCCTGAAATCGTTTTCCTGCAATTCTGCCCCACTTACAAGTCGTCTTCGCAGCCTTCCTTCAATATATTTTTGGACGATAGCTGTCATTTATAACTCTGCAGGTTTGTGAGTTACAGTGCCCCTGAGCTCATTTCTTCAACTCGCTATCTTGTGAGCTGGCCGCAAACCCACAGGATTGCTTCAGGCCCTAATCTGGTTCCGGCACGGCATGCTGAGCCTTTGGTTAATTCCTCTTCCTGGTGGGAAATGAGCGTTAAATTTGCCCGTGCAGACACCTAGAGCTAGTCTCTCATTCGTTCTCCCTATTCCTTTTCATCTTGCGCAGAAATTGCAAACTGTGCCCAACAGGAGGTTAAAGGCACTGACTCTCCAAGTGGGGAGAGTGTTCGTAAAGGGTCTGGAATGGTGAACCCGAGTAAAAGGGGACGAAAACTGAGATGCATTTGAAAACGTTTGCCAGTCACACGGTGCACCATACTGTGGGTTTCCCATGCATGTTTTAGCTGAAGGAAGAATCCCTTAAACTTGGAGAGTTGGGACCCATGGAATGGGTACCATGCTGTATGACTTCAAAGGGTCTGCATTTGCTCATCGAACCTCACCAATGCTATCAGCTCGAAGTGCCCAACCTTATGTCTCACTCAGCTCTGGGTGTACATGTGGTAAATCCAGGTTGCATCACAAGCCCTGAATGAATTATTTAAGAATTGCTCTCTATTTCACTGTCCTTGGGTTTTGTTTGTGTAATTCATTTTGATAATGGGATTTATCGGATTTTCTCTGCTGCATTCATGCCGCTGTACACACGCTTCATTCTCTTACGGAGACATATAAATCCATGGGTTTGAAGATTCTTACTAGTCAGGTGTATTCCTAGGCGTTGAATATGGGGTGTTTAGTCCATTTCGTTGAGCAAGGGGTAGGTCTTGACTATTACATATTTGGCTTATGGAAAGGTATCTGTGCTAATTTCTATCTCTGGTTTTATGCAGCACCCCAACTCACCTTTCCCCTTAAGCAAGCATAAGTTGGTTTTCTAAATTTGAGACCCTGTTCTGTTTTGTAATTCAGTTCATGTGTAGCCAAGTTTACATTCCGTGTAGTAGTGATATCTTATGATGTTTCATTTTCTGTGTGACTTATTTCACTTAGAATCATCGTACCTGAATCCACTCATTATGCCGCGACGAGCCTGATGACATAGATTTCATTGCTGAGTGATATTCCATTGTACGTACGTACCACAACTTCTTTATCCATTTTTCACATTCTGGGATATTTAACTTGTACCGTAGACGAGGTTCTTGTAAACAGAGCCGTCCGACACTTTGGGGTGGCTGTGTGTTTTTGATTTTAATTTCCCTAAGCTATAGGACCATAAGTGGAAGTGCCGTAGGCTCCGTAGCTTTGTTTTTTCGGTGTTCCGGGAAACACCATACACTTCTCCAGAGTGGCTGTTGGCAATTTACATCCCGCCCATCAGCATAACAAGGCTCCCTGTTCTCCATGGCCTGTGCTGCCTTTCTGGATTTTACACTTTTTTCAGATGGCCCTTTTGACCGGGGGGCAGTGAGACTTCATTGTAGTGCAGATTTCTTTAACATGCTTGCTTGGTTGGCCAAAAAGGGCGTATGCGTTTTTTCCTGAATATATTCAGGAAAAAACGCATACGCCCTTTTTGGCCAAGAGCATCATTGTCGACGTTCTGCCTCTTTTCCTATGCTTTAAATGCAATTCCCGTCTACCCCCTGAAATCGTTTTCCTGCAAATCTGTCCCGCTTACAAGTCGTCTTCGCAGCCTTCCTTCAATATATTTTTGGACGATAGCTGTCATTTATAACTCTGCAGGTTTGTGAGTTACAGTGCCCCTGAGCTCCTTTCTTCAACTCGCTATCTTGTGAGCTGGCCGCAAACCCACAGGATTGCTTCAGGCCCTAATCTGGTTCCGGCACGGCATGCTGAGCCTTTGGTTAATTCCTCTTCCTGGTGGGAAATGAGCGTTAAATTTGCCCGTGCAGACACCTACAGCTAGTCTCTCATTGGTTCTCCCTATTCCTTTTCATCTTGCGCAGAAATTGCAAACTGTGCCCAACAGGAGGTTAAAGGCACTGACTCTCCAAGTGGGGAGCGTGTTAGTAAAGGGTCTGGAATAGTGAACCCAAGTAAAAGGGGACGAAAACTGAGATGCATTTGAAAAGGTTTCCCAGTCACACGGTGCACCATACTGTGGGATTCCCATGCATGTTTTAGCTGAAGGAAGTATCGCTTAAACTTGGAGAGTTGGGACCCATGGAATGGGTACCATGCTGTATGACTTCAAATGGTCTTCATTTGCTCATCGAACCTCACCAATGCTATCAGCCCGAAGTGTCCAACCTTATGTCTCACTCAGCTCTGGGTGTAGATGTGGTAAATCCAGGTTGCATCACAAGCCCTGAATGAATTATTTAAGAATTGCTCTCTATTTCACTGTCCTTGGGTTTTGTTTGTGTAATTCATTTTGATAATGGGATTTATCGGATTTTCTCTGCTGCATTCATGCCGCTGTACACACGCTTCATTCTCTTACGGAGACATATAAATCCATGGGTTTGAAGATTCTTACTAGTCAGGTGTATTCCTAGGCGTTGAATATGGGGTGTTTAGTCCATTTCGTTGAGCAAGGGGTAGGTCTTGACTATTACATATTTGGCTTATGGAAAGGTATCTGTGCTAATTTCTATCTCTGGTTTTATGCAGCACCCCAACTCACCTTTCCCCTTAAGCATGCATAAGTTGGTTTTCTAAATTTGAGACCCTGTTCTGTTTTGTAATTCAGTTCATGTGTAGCCAAGTTTACATTCCGTGTATTAGTGATATCTTATGATGTTTCATTTTCTGTGTGACTTATTTCACTTAGAATCATCGTACCTGAATCCACTCATTATGCCGCGACGGGCCTGATGACATGGATTTCATTGCTGTGTGATATTCCATTGTACGTACGTACCACAACTTCTTTATCCATTTTTCACATTCTGGGATATTTAACTTGTACCGTAGACGAGGTTCTTGTAAACAGAGCCTTCCGACACTTTGGGGTGGCTGTGTGTTTTTGATTTTAATTTCCCTAAGCTATAGGACCATAAGTGGAAGTGCCGTAGGCTCCGTAGCTTTGTTTTTTCGGTGTTCCGGGAAACACCATACACTTCTCCAGGGTGGCTGTTTGCAATTTACATCCCGCCCATCAGCATAACAAGGCTCCCTGTTCTCCATGGCCTGTGCTGCCTTTCTGGATTTTACACTTTTTTCAGATGGCCCTTTTGACCGGGGGGCAGTGAGACTTCATTGTAGTGCAGATTTCTTTAACATGCTTGCTTGGTTGGCCAAAAAGGGCGTATGCGTTTTTTCCTGAATATATTCAGGAAAAAACGCATACGCCCTTTTTGGCCAAGAGCATCATTGTCGACGTTCTGCCTCTTTTCCTATGCTTTAAATGCAATTCCCGTCTACCCCCTGAAATCGTTTTCCTGCAAATCTGTCCCGCTTACAAGTCGTCTTCGCAGCCTTCCTTCAATATATTTTTGGACGATAGCTGTCATTTATAACTCTGCAGGTTTGTGAGTTACAGTGCCCCTGAGCTCCTTTCTTCAACTCGCTATCTTGTGAGCTGGCCGCAAACCCACAGGATTGCTTCAGGCCCTAATCTGGTTCCGGCACGGCATGCTGAGCCTTTGGTTAATTCCTCTTCCTGGTGGGAAATGAGCGTTAAATTTGCCCGTGCAGACACCTACAGCTAGTCTCTCATTGGTTCTCCCTATTCCTGTTCATCTTGCGCAGAAATTGCAAACTGTGCCCAACAGGAGGTTAAAGGCACTGACTCTCCAAGTGGGGAGCGTGTTAGTAAAGGGTCTGGAATAGTGAACCCAAATAAAAGGGGACGAAAACTGAGATGCATTTGAAAAGGTTTCCCGGTCACACGGTGCACCATACTGTGGGATTCCCATGCATGTTGTAGCTGAAGGAAGTATCGCTTAAACCTGGAGAGTTGGGACCCATGGAATGGGTACCATGCTGTATGACTTCAAATGGTCTTCATTTGCTCATCGAACCTCACCAATGCTATCAGCCCGAAGTGTCCAACCTTATGTCTCACTCAGCTCTGGGTGTAGATGTGGTAAATCCAGGTTGCATCACAAGCCCTGAATGAATTATTTAAGAATTGCTCTCTATTTCACTGTCCTTGGGTTTTGTTTGTGTAATTCATTTTGATAATGGGATTTATCGGATTTTCTCTGCTGCATTCATGCCGCTGTACACACGCTTCATTCTCTTACGGAGACATATAAATCCATGGGTTTGAAGATTCTTACTAGTCAGGTGTATTCCTAGTCGTTGAATATGGGGTGTTTAGTCCATTTCGTTGAGCAAGGGGTAGGTCTTGACTATTACATATTTGGCTTATGGAAAGGTATCTGTGCTAATTTCTATCTCTGGTTTTATGCAGCACCCCAACTCACCTTTCCCCTTAAGCAAGCAAAAGTTGGTTTTCTAAATTTGAGACCCTGTTCTGTTTTGTAATTCAGTTCATGTGTAGCCAAGTTTACATTCCGTGTATTAGTGATATCTTATGATGTTTCATTTTCTGTGTGACTTATTTCACTTAGAATCATCGTACCTGAATCCACTCATTATGCCGCGACGGGCCTGATGACATGGATTTCATTGCTGTGTGATATTCCATTGTACGTACGTACCACAACTTCTTTATCCATTTTTCACATTCTGGGATATTTAACTTGTACCGTAGACGAGGTTCTTGTAAACAGAGCCGCCCGAGGCTTTTGGGTGGCTGTGTGTTTTTGATTTTAATTTTCCTAAGCTATAGGGCAATAAGGGGAATTGCCGTAGGCTCCGTTGCTGTGTTTTTTAGATGTTCCGGGAAACACCATATATTTTTCCAGACTGGCTGTTGGCAACTTACATCCCGCCCATCAGCATAACAAGGCTCGCTGTTCTCCATGGCCTGTGCTGCCTTTCTGGATTTTACACTTTTTTCAGATGGCCCTTTTGACCGGGGGCCAGTGAGACTTCATTGTAGTGCAGATTTCTTTAAGATGCTTGCTTGGTTGGCCAAAAAGGGCGTATGCGTTTTTTCCTGAATATATTCAGGAAAAAACGCATACGCCCTTTTTGGCCAAGAGCATCATTGTCAACATTCTGCCTCTTTTCCTAAGCTTTAAATGCAATTCCCGTCTACCCCCTGAAATCGTTTTTCTGCAAATCTGTCCCGCTTACAAGTCGTCTTCGCCGCCTTCCTTCAATATATTTTTGGACGATAGCTGTCATTTATAACTCTGCAGGTTTGTGAGTTACAGTGCCCCTGAGCTCCTTTCTTCAACTCGCTATCTTGTGAGCTGGCCGCAAACCCACAGGATTGCTTCAGGCCCTAATCTGGTTCCGGCACGGCATGCTGAGCCTTTGGTTAATTCCTCTTCCTGGTGGGAAATGAGCGTTAAATTTGCCCGTGCAGACACCTAGAGCTAGTCTCTCATTGGTTCTCCCTATTCCTTTTCATCTTGCGCAGAAATTGCAAACTGTGCCCAACAGGAGGTTAAAGGCACTGACTCTCCAAGTGGGGAGAGTGTTCGTAAAGGGTCTGGAATGGTGAACCCGAGTAAAAGGGGACGAAAACTGAGATGCATTTGAAAACGTTTGCCAGTCACACGGTGCACCATACTGTGGGTTTCCCATGCATGTTTTAGCTGAAGGAAGAATCCCTTAAACTTGGAGAGTTGGGACCCATGGAATGGGTACCATGCTGTATGACTTCAAAGGGTCTGCATTTGCTCATCGAACCTCACCAATGCTATCAGCCCGAAGTGCCCAACCTTATGTCTCACTCAGCTCTGGGTGTAGATGTGGTAAATCCAGGTTGCATCACAAGCCCTGAATGAATTATTTAAGAATTGCTCTCTATTTCACTGTCCTTGGGTTTTGTTTGTGTAATTCATTTTGATAATGGGATTTATAGGATTTTCTCTGCTGCATTCATGCCGCTGTACACACGCTTCATTCTCTTACGGAGACATATAAATCCATGGGTTTGAAGATTCTTACTAGTCAGGTGTATTCCTAGGCGTTGAATATGGGGTGTTTAGTCCATTTCGTTGAGCAAGGGGTAGGTCTTGACTATTACATATTTGGCTTATGGAAAGGTATCTGTGCTAATTTCTATCTCTGGTTTTATGCAGCACCCCAACTCACCTTTCCCCTTAAGCAAGCATAAGTTGGTTTTCTAAATTTGAGACCCTGTTCTGTTTTGTAATTCAGTTCATGTGTAGCCAAGTTTACATTCCGTGTAGTAGTGATATCTTATGATGTTTCATTTTCTGTGTGACTTATTTCACTTAGAATCATCGTACCTGAATCCACTCATTATGCCGCGACGGGCCTGATGACATAGATTTCATTGCTGAGTGATATTCCATTGTACGTACGTACCACAACTTCTTTATCCATTTTTCACATTCTGGGATATTTAACTTGTACCGTAGACGAGGTTCTTGTAAACAGAGCCGTCCGACACTTTGGGGTGGCTGTGTGTTTTTGATTTTAATTTCCCTAAGCTATAGGACCATAAGTGGAAGTGCCGTAGGCTCCGTAGCTTTGTTTTTTCGGTGTTCCGTGAAACACCATACACTTCTCCAGAGTGGCTGTTGGCAATTTACATCCCGCCCGTCAGCATAACAAGGCTCCCTGTTCTCCATGGCCTGTGCTGCCTTTCTGGATTTTACACTTTTTTCAGATGGCCCTTTTGACCGGGGGGCAGTGAGACTTCATTGTAGTGCAGATTTCTTTAACATGCTTGCTTGGTTGGCCAAAAAGGGCGTATGCGTTTTTTCCTGAATATATTCAGGAAAAAACGCATACGCCCTTTTTGGCCAAGAGCATCATTGTCGACGTTCTGCCTCTTTTCCTATGCTTTAAATGCAATTCCCGTCTACCCCCTGAAATCGTTTTCCTGCAAATCTGTCCCGCTTACAAGTCGTCTTCGCAGCCTTCCTTCAATATATTTTTGGACGATAGCTGTCATTTATAACTCTGCAGGTTTGTGAGTTACAGTGCCCCTGAGCTCCTTTCTTCAACTCGCTATCTTGTGAGCTGGCCGCAAACCCACAGGATTGCCTCAGGCCCTAATCTGGTTCCGGCACTGCATGCTGAGCCTTTGGTTAATTCCTCTTCCTGGTGGGAAATGAGCGTTAAATTTGCCCTTGCAGACACCTAGAGCTAGTCTCTCATTCGTTCTCCCTATTCCTTTTCATCTTGCGCAGAAATTGCAAACTGTGCCCAACAGGAGGTTAAAGGCACTGACTCTCCAAGTGGGGAGAGTGTTCGTAAAGGGTCTGGAATGGTGAACCCGAGTAAAAGGGGACGAAAACTGAGATGCATTTGAAAACGTTTGCCAGTCACACGGTGCACCATACTGTGGGTTTCCCATACATGTTTTAGCTGAAGGAAGAATCCCTTAAACTTGGAGAGTTGGGACCCATGGAAGGGGTACCATGCTGTATGACTTCAAAGGGTCTGCATTTGCTCATCGAACCTCACCAATGCTATCAGCCCGAAGTGCCCAACCTTATGTCTCACTCAGCTCTGGGTGTAGATGTGGTAAATCCAGGTTGCATCACAAGCCCTGAATGAATTATTTAAGAATTGCTCTCTATTTCACTGTCCTTGGGTTTTGTTTGTGTAATTCATTTTGATAATGGGATTTATCGGATTTTCTCTGCTGCATTCATGCCGCTGTACACACGCTTCATTCTCTTACGGAGACATATAAATCCATGGGTTTGAAGATTCTTACTAGTCAGGTGTATTCCTAGGCGTTGAATATGGGGTGTTTAGTCCATTTCGTTGAGCAAGGGGTAGGTCTTGACTATTACATATTTGGCTTATGGAAAGGTATCTGTGCTAATTTCTATCTCTGGTTTTATGCAGCACCCCAACTCACCTTTCCCCTTAAGCAAGCAAAAGTTGGTTTTCTAAATTTGAGACCCTGTTCTGTTTTGTAATTCAGTTCATGTGTAGCCAAGTTTACATTCCGTGTATTAGTGATATCTTATGATGTTTCATTTTCTGTGTGACTTATTTCACTTAGAATCATCGTACCTGAATCCACTCATTATGCCGCGACGGGCCTGATGACATGGATTTCATTGCTGTGTGATATTCCATTGTACGTACGTACCACAACTTCTTTATCCATTTTTCACATTCTGGGATATTTAACTTGTACCGTAGACGAGGTTCTTGTAAACAGAGCCGCCCGAGGCTTTTGGGTGGTTGTGTGTTTTTGATTTTAATTTTCCTAAGCTATAGGGCAATAAGGGGAATTGCCGTAGGCTCCGTTGCTGTGTTTTTTAGATGTTCCGGGAAACACCATATATTTTTCCAGACTGGCTGTTGGCAACTTACATCCCGCCCATCAGCATAACAAGGCTCGCTGTTCTCCATGGCCTGTGCTGCCTTTCTGGATTTTACACTTTTTTCAGATGGCCCTTTTGACCGGGGGCCAGTGAGACTTCATTGTAGTGCAGATTTCTTTAAGATGCTTGCTTGGTTGGCCAAAAAGGGCGTATGCGTTTTTTCCTGAATATATTCAGGAAAAAACGCATACGCCCTTTTTGGCCAAGAGCATCATTGTCAACATTCTGCCTCTTTTCCTAAGCTTTAAATGCAATTCCCGTCTACCCCCTGAAATCGTTTTTCTGCAAATCTGTCCCGCTTACAAGTCGTCTTCGCCGCCTTCCTTCAATATATTTTTGGACGATAGCTGTCATTTATAACTCTGCAGGTTTGTGAGTTACAGTGCCCCTGAGCTCCTTTCTTCAACTCGCTATCTTGTGAGCTGGCCGCAAACCCACAGGATTGCTTCAGGCCCTAATCTGGTTCCGGCACGGCATGCTGAGCCTTTGGTTAATTCCTCTTCCTGGTGGGAAATGAGCGTTAAATTTGCCCGTGCAGACACCTAGAGCTAGTCTCTCATTGGTTCTCCCTATTCCTTTTCATCTTGCGCAGAAATTGCAAACTGTGCCCAACAGGAGGTTAAAGGCACTGACTCTCCAAGTGGGGAGAGTGTTCGTAAAGGGTCTGGAATGGTGAACCCGAGTAAAAGGGGACGAAAACTGAGATGCATTTGAAAACGTTTGCCAGTCACACGGTGCACCATACTGTGGGTTTCCCATGCATGTTTTAGCTGAAAGAAGAATCCCTTAAACTTGGAGAGTTGGGACCCATGGAATGGGTACCATGCTCTATGACTTCAAAGGGTCTGCATTTGCTCATCGAACCTCACCAATGCTATCAGCCCGAAGTGCCCAACCTTATGTCTCACTCAGCTCTGGGTGTAGATGTGGTAAATCTAGGTTGCATCACAAGCCCTGAATGAATTATTTAAGAATTGCTCTCTATTTCACTGTCCTTGGGTTTTGTTTGTGTAATTCATTTTGATAATGGGATTTATAGGATTTTCTCTGCTGCATTCATGCCGCTGTACACACGCTTCATTCTCTTACGGAGACATATAAATCCATGGGTTTGAAGATTCTTACTAGTCAGGTGTATTCCTAGGCGTTGAATATGGGGTGTTTAGTCCATTTCGTTGAGCAAGGGGTAGGTCTTGACTATTACATATTTGGCTTATGGAAAGGTATCTGTGCTAATTTCTATCTCTGGTTTTATGCAGCACCCCAACTCACCTTTCCCCTTAAGCAAGCATAAGTTGGTTTTCTAAATTTGAGACCCTGTTCTGTTTTGTAATTCAGTTCATGTGTAGCCAAGTTTACATTCCGTGTAGTAGTGATATCTTATGATGTTTCATTTTCTGTGTGACTTATTTCACTTAGAATCATCGTACCTGAATCCACTCATTATGCCGCGACGGGCCTGATGACATAGATTTCATTGCTGAGTGATATTCCATTGTACGTACGTACCACAACTTCTTTATCCATTTTTCACATTCTGGGATATTTAACTTGTACCGTAGACGAGGTTCTTGTAAACAGAGCCGTCCGACACTTTGGGGTGGCTGTGTGTTTTTGATTTTAATTTCCCTAAGCTATAGGACCATAAGTGGAAGTGCCGTAGGCTCCGTAGCTTTGTTTTTTCGGTGTTCCGTGAAACACCATACACTTCTCCAGAGTGGCTGTTGGCAATTTACATCCCGCCCGTCAGCATAACAAGGCTCCCTGTTCTCCATGGCCTGTGCTGCCTTTCTGGATTTTACACTTTTTTCAGATGGCCCTTTTGACCGGGGGGCAGTGAGACTTCATTGTAGTGCAGATTTCTTTAACATGCTTGCTTGGTTGGCCAAAAAGTGCGTATGCGTTTTTTCCTGAATATATTCAGGAAAAAACGCATACGCCCTTTTTGGCCAAGAGCATCATTGTCGACGTTCTGCCTCTTTTCCTATGCTTTAAATGCAATTCCCGTCTACCCCCTGAAATCGTTTTCCTGCAAATCTGTCCCGCTTACAAGTCGTCTTCGCTGCCTTCCTTCAATATATTTTTGGACGATAGCTGTCATTTATAACTCTGCAGGTTTGTGAGTTACAGTGCCCCTGAGCTCCTTTCTTCAACTCGCTATCTTGTGAGCTGGCCGCAAACCCACAGGATTGCCTCAGGCCCTAATCTGGTTCCGGCACTGCATGCTGAGCCTTTGGTTAATTCCTCTTCCTGGTGGGAAATGAGCGTTAAATTTGCCCTTGCAGACACCTAGAGCTAGTCTCTCATTCGTTCTCCCTATTCCTTTTCATCTTGCGCAGAAATTGCAAACTGTGCCCAACAGGAGGTTAAAGGCACTGACTCTCCAAGTGGGGAGAGTGTTCGTAAAGGGTCTGGAATGGTGAACCCGAGTAAAAGGGGACGAAAACTGAGATGCATTTGAAAACGTTTGCCAGTCACACGGTGCACCATACTGTGGGTTTCCCATACATGTTTTAGCTGAAGGAAGAATCCCTTAAACTTGGAGAGTTGGGACCCATGGAAGGGGTACCATGCTGTATGACTTCAAAGGGTCTGCATTTGCTCATCGAACCTCACCAATGCTATCAGCCCGAAGTGCCCAACCTTATGTCTCACTCAGCTCTGGGTGTAGATGTGGTAAATCCAGGTTGCATCACAAGCCCTGAATGAATTATTTAAGACTTCCTCTCTATCTCACTGTCCTTGGGTTTTGTTTGTGTAATTCATTTTGATAATGGGATTTATAGGATTTTCTCTGCTGCATTCATGCCGCTGTACACACGCTTCATTCTCTTACGGAGACATATAAATCCATGGGTTTGAAGATTCTTACTAGTCAGGTGTATTCCTAGGCGTTGAATATGGGGTGTTTAGTCCATTTCGTTGAGCAAGGGGTAGGTCTTGACTATTACATATTTGGCTTATGGAAAGGTATCTGTGCTAATTTCTATCTCTGGTTTTATGCAGCACCCCAACTCACCTTTCCCCTTAAGCAAGCATAAGTTGGTTTTCTAAATTTGAGACCCTGTTCTGTTTTGTAATTCAGTTCATGTGTAGCCAAGTTTACATTCCGTGTAGTAGTGATATCTTATGATGTTTCATTTTCTGTGTGACTTATTTCACTTAGAATCATCGTACCTGAATCCACTCATTATGCCGCGACGGGCCTGATGACATAGATTTCATTGCTGAGTGATATTCCATTGTACGTACGTACCACAACTTCTTTATCCATTTTTCACATTCTGGGATATTTAACTTGTACCGTAGACGAGGTTCTTGTAAACAGAGCCGTCCGACACTTTGGGGTGGCTGTGTGTTTTTGATTTTAATTTCCCTAAGCTATAGGACCATAAGTGGAAGTGCCGTAGGCTCCGTAGCTTTGTTTTTTCGGTGTTCCGGGAAACACCATACACTTCTCCAGAGTGGCTGTTGGCAATTTACATCCCGCCCATCAGCATAACAAGGCTCCCTGTTCTCCATGGCCTGTGCTGCCTTTCTGGATTTTACACTTTTTTCAGATGGCCCTTTTGACCGGGGGGCAGTGAGATTTCATTGTAGTGCAGATTTCTTTAACGTGCTTGCTTGGTTGGCCAAAAAGGGCGTATGCGTTTTTTCCTGAATATATTCAGGAAAAAACGCATACGCCCTTTTTGGCCAAGAGCATCATTGTCGACGTTCTGCCTCTTTTCCTATTCTTTAAATGCAATTCCAGTCTACCCCCTGAAATCGTTTTCCTTCAATTCTGCCCCGCTTTCAAGTCCTCTTTGCAGCCTTCCTTCAATATATTTTTGGACGATAGCTGTCATTTATAACTCTGCAGGTTTGTGAATTACAGTGCCCCTGAGCTCCTTTCTCCAAATCGCTTTCTTTTGAGCTGGCCGCAAGCCCGCAGGATTGCTTCAGGCCCGAAACTTGTGGCGGCACGGCATGCTGAGCCTTTGGTTAATTCCTCTTCCTGGTGGGAAATGAGCGTTAAATTTGCCCGTGCAGACACCTACAGCTAGTCTCTCATTGGTTCTCCCTATTCCTTTTCATCTTGCGCAGAAATTGCAAACTGTGCCAAAAAGGAGGTTAAAGGCACTGACTCTCCAAGTGGGGAGCGTGTTAGTAAATGGTCTGGAATAGTGAACCCAAATAAAAGGGGACGAAAACTGAGATGCATTTGAAAACGTTTCCCGGTCACACGGTGCACCATACTGTGGGATTCCCATGCATGTTTTAGCTGAAGGAAGTATCGCTTAAACCTGGAGAGTTGGGAACCATGGAATGGGTACCATGCAGTATGACTTCAAATGGTCTTCATTTGCTCATCGAACCTCACCAATGCTATCAGCCCGAAGTGTCCAACCTTATGTCTCACTCAGCTGTGGGTGTAGAAGAGGTAAATCCAGGCTGCATCACAAGCCCTGAATGAATTATTTAAGAATTGCTCTCTATTTCACTGTCCTTGGGTTTTGTTTGTGTAATTAATTTTGATAATGGGATTTATAGGATTTTCTCTGCTGCATTCATGCCGCTGTACACACGCTTCATTCTCTTACAGAGACATATAAATCCATGGGTTTGAAGATTCTTACTAGTCAGGTGTATTCCTAGGCGTTGAATATGGGGTGTTTAGTCCATTTCGTTGAGCAAGGGGTAGGTCTTGACTATTACATATTTGGCTTATGGAAAGGTATCTGTGCTAATTTCTATCTCTGGTTTTATGCAGCACCCCAACTCACCTTTCCCCTTAAGCAAGCATAAGTTGGTTTTCTAAATTTGAGACCCTGTTCTGTTTTGTAATTCAGTTCATGTGTAGCCAAGTTTACATTCCGTGTATTAGTGATATCTTATGATGTTTCATTTTCTGTGTGACTTATTTCACTTAGAATCATCGTACCTGAATCCACTCATTATGCCGCGACGGGCCTGATGACATAGATTTCATTGCTGTGTGATATTCCATTGTACGTACGTACCACAACTTCTTTATCCATTTTTCACATTCTGGGATATTTAACTTGTACCGTAGACGAGGTTCTTGTAAACAGAGCCGCCCGAGGCTTTTGGGTGGCTGTGTGTTTTTTATTTTAATTTTCCTAAGCTATAGGGCAATAAGGGGAATTGCGGTAGGCTCCGTTGCTTTGTTTTTTAGATGTTCCGGGAAACACCATACATTTTTCCAGACTGGCTGTTGGCAACTTACATTCCGCCCATCAGCATAACAAGGCTCGCTGTTCTCCATGGCCTGTGCTGCCTTTCTGGATTTTACACTTTTTTCAGATGGCCCTTTTGACCGGGGGGCAGTGAGACTTCAGTGTAGTGCAGATTTCTTTAACATGCTTGCTTGGTTGGCCAAAAAGGGCGTATGCGTTTTTTCCTGAATATATTCAGGAAAAAACGCATACGCCCTTGTTGGCCAAGAGCATCATTGTCGACGTTCTGCCTCTTTTCCTATGCTTTAAATGCAATTCCCGTCTACCCCCTGAAATCGTTTTCCTGCAAATCTGTCCCGCTTACAAGTCGTCTTCGCAGCCTTCCTTCAATATATTTTTGGACGATAGCTGTCATTTATAACTCTGCAGGTTTGTGAGTTACAGTGCCCCTGAGCTCCTTTCTTCAACTCGCTACCTTGTGAGCTGGCCGCAAACCCACAGGATTGCCTCAGGCCCTAATCTGGTTCCGGCACGGCATGCTGAGCCTTTGGTTAATTCGTCTTCCTGGTGGGAAATGAGCGTTAAATTTGCCCGTGCAGACACCTAGAGCTAGTCTCTCATTCGTTCTCCCTATTCCTTTTCATCTTGCGCAGAAATTGCAAACTGTGCCCAACAGGAGGTTAAAGGCACTGACTCTCCAAGTGGGGAGAGTGTTCGTAAAGGGTCTGGAATGGTGAACCCGAGTAAAAGGGGACGAAAACTGAGATGCATTTGAAAACGTTTGCCAGTCACACGGTGCACCATACTGTGGGTTTCCCATGCATGTTTTAGCTGAAGGAAGAATCCCTTAAACTTGGAGAGTTGGGACCCATGGAATGGGTACCATGCTGTATGACTTCAAAGGGTCTGCATTTGCTCATCGAACCTCACCAATGCTATCAGCCCGAAGTGCCCAACCTTATGTCTCACACAGCTCTGGGTGTAGATGTGGTAAATCCAGGTTGCATCACAAGCCCTGAATGAATTATTTAAGAATTGCTCTCTATTTCACTGTCCTTGGGTTTTGTTTGTGTAATTCATTTTGATAATGGGATTTATCGGATTTTCTCCGCTGCATTCATGCCACTGTACAAAGGCTTCTTTCTCTTACGGAGACATATAAATCCATGGGTTTGAAGATTCTTACAAGTCAGGTGTATTCCTAGGCGTTTAATATGGGTTGTTTAGTCCATTTCGTTGAGCAAGGGGTAGGCCTTGACTATTACATATTTGGCTTATGGAAAGGTATCTGTGCTAATTTCTATCTCTGGTTTTATGCAGCACCCCAACTCACCTTTCCCCTTAAGCAAGCATAAGTTGTTTTTCTAAATTTGAGACCCTGTTCTGTTTTGTAATTCAGTTCATGTGCAGCCAAGTTTACATTCCGTGTATTAGTGATATCTTATGATGTTTCATTTTCTGTGTGACTTATTTCACTTAGAATCTTCGTACATGAATCCACTCATTATGCCGCGACGGGCCTGATGACATAGATTTCATTGCTGAGTGATATTCCATTGTATGTAGGTACCACTACTACTTTATCCATTTTTCACATTCTGGGATATTTAACTTGTACCGTAGACGAGGTTCTTGTAAACAGAGCCGTCCGAAACATTGGGGTGTTTGTGTGTTTTTGATTTTAATTTCCCTAAGCTATAGGACCATAAGTGGAAGTGCCGTAGGCTTCGTTGCTTTGTTTTTTAGGTGTTCCAGGAATCACCATACACTTGTCCAGAGTGGCTGTTGGCAATTTACATCCCACCCATCAACATAGCAAGGCTCCCTGTTCTCCATGGCCTGTGCTGCATTTCTGGATTTTACACTTTTTTCAGATGGCCCTTTTGACCGGGGGGCAGTGAGACTTCATTGTAGTGCAGATTTCTTTCACATGCTTGCTTGGTTGGCCAAAAAGGGCGTATGCGTTTTTTCCTGAATATATTCAGGAAAAAACGCATACGCCCTTTTTGGCCAAGAGCATCATTGTTGACTTTCTGCCTCTTTTCCTATGCTTTAAATGCAATTCCCGTCTACCCCCTGAAATCGTTTTCCTGCAAATCTGTCCCGCTTACAAGTCGTCTTTGCAGACCTCCTTCAATATATTTTTGGACGATAGCTGTCATTTACTACTCTGCAGGTTTGTGAGTTACAGTGCCCCTGAGCTCCTTTCTCAAACTCGCTATCTTGTGAGCTGGCTGCAAACCCGCACGATTGTCAGGCCCTAATCTGGTTCAGGCACGGCATGCTGAGCCTTTGGTTAATTCCTCCTCCTGGTGGGAAATGAGCGTTAAATTTGCCCGTGCAGACACCTACAGCTAGTCTCTCATTGGTTCTCCCTATTCCTGTTCATCTTGCGCAGAAATTGCAAACTGTGCCAAACAGGAGGTTAAAGGAACTGACTCTCCAAGTGGGGAGAGTGTTCGTAAAGGGTCTGGAATGGTGAACCCGAGTAAAAGGGGACGAAAACTGAGAGGCATTTGAAAACGTTTGCCGGTCACACAGTGCACCATACTGTGGGTTTCCCATGCATGTTTTAGCTGAAGGAAGAATCCCTTAAACCTGGAGAGTTGGGACCCATGGAAAGGGTACCATGCAGTATGACTTCAAAGGGTCTGCATTTGCTCATCGAACCTCACCAATGCTATCAGCCCGAAGTGCCCAACCTTATGTCTCACTCAGCTCTGGGTGTAGATGTGGTAAATCCAGGTTGCATCACAAGCCCTGAATGAATTATTTAAGAATTGCTCTCTATTTCACTGTCCTTGGGTTTTGTTTGTGTGTAAACAGAGCCGTCTGAAACTTTGGGGTGGCTGTGTGTTTTTTATTTTAATTTCCCTAAGCTATAGGACCATAAGTGGAAGTGCCGTAGGCTCTGTTGCTTTGTTTTTTAGGTGTTTCAGGAAACACCATACACTTCTGCAGAGTGGCTGTTGGCAATTTACATCCCACCCATCAGCATAACAAGGCTCCCTGTTCTCCATGGCCTGTGCTGCATTTCTGGATTTTACACTTTTTTCAGATGGCCGTTTTTACCGGGGGGCAGTGAGACTTCATTGTAGTGCAGATTTCTTTAACATGCTTGCTTGGTTGGCCAAAAAGGGCGTATGCGTTTTTTCCTGAATATATTCAGGAAAAAACGCATACGCCCTTTTTGGCCAAGTGCATCATTGTCGACGTTCTGCCTCTTTTCCTATGCTTTAAATGCAATTCCAATCTACCCCATGAAATCGTTTTCCTGAAATTCTGCCCCGCTTTCAAGTCCTCTGCGCAGCCTTCCTTCAATATATTTTTGGACGATAGCTGTCATTTATAACTCTGCAGGTTTGTGAATTACAGTGCCCCTGAGCTCCTTTCTTCAAATCGCTTTCTTGTGAGCTGGCCGCAAACCCGCAGGATTGCTTCAGGCCCTAATCAGGTTCCGGCACGGCATGCTGAGCGTTTGGTTAAATCCTCTTCCTGGTTGGAAGTGAGCGTTATATTAGCCCCTGCAGACACCTACAGCTAGTCACTCATTGGTTCTCCCTATTCCTGTTCATCTTGCGCAGAAATTGCAAAGTGTGCGAAACAGGAGGTTAAAGGCACTGACTCTCCAGGTGTGGAGAGTGTTTGTAAAGGGTCTGGAATGGTGAACCCGAGTAAAAGGGGACGAAAACTGAGATGCATTTGAAAACGTTTGCCAGTCACACGGTGCACCATACTGTGGGTTTCCCATGCATGTTTTAGCTGAAGGAAGAATCCCTTAAACTTGGAGAGTTGGGACCCATGGAATGGGTACCATGCTGTATGACTTCAAAGGGTCTGCATTTGCTCATCGAACCTCACCAATGCTATCACCCCGAAGTGCCCAACCTTATGTCTCACTCAGCTCTGGGTGTAGATGTGGTAAATCCGGGTTGCATCACAAGCCCTGAATGAATTATTTAACAATTGTTCTCTATTTCACTGTCCTTGGGTTTTGTTTGTGTAATTCATTTTGATAATGGGATTTATCGGATTTTCTCTGCTGCATTCATGCCGCTGTACACACGCTTCATTCCCTTACGGAGACATATAAATCCATGGGTTTGAAGATTCTTACTAGTCAGGTGTATTCCTAGGCGTTGAATATGGGGTGTTTAGTCCATTTCGTTGAGCAAGGGGTAGGTCTTGACTATTACATATTTGGCTTATGGAAAGGTATCTGTGCTAATTTCTATCTCTGGTTTTATGCAGCACCCCAACTCACCTTTCCCCTTAAGCAAGCATAAGTTGGTTTTCTAAATTTGAGACCCTGTTCTGTTTTGTAATTCATTTCATGTGTAGCCAAGTTTACATTCCGTGTAGTAGTGATATCTTATGATGTTTCATTTTCTGTGTGACTTATTTCACTTAGAATCATCGTACCTGAATCCACTCATTATGCCTCGACGGGCCTGATGACATAGATTTCATTGCTGAGTGATATTCCATTGTACGTACGTACCACAACTTCTTTATCCATTTTTCACATTCTGGGATATTTAACTTGTACCGTAGACGAGGTTCTTGTAAACAGAGCCGTCCGACACTTTGGGGTGGCTGTGTGTTTTTGATTTTAATTTCCCTAAGCTATAGGACCATAAGTGGAAGTGCCGTAGGCTCCGTAGCTTTGTTTTTTCGGTGTTCCGGGAAACACCATACACTTCTCCAGAGTGGCTGTTGGCAATTTACATCCCGCCCATCAGCATAACAAGGCTCCCGGTTCTCCATGGCCTGTGCTGCCTTTCTGGATTTTACACTTTTTTCAGATGGCCCTTTCGACCGGGGGGCAGTGAGACTTCATTGTAGTGCAGATTTCTTTAACATGCTTGCTTGGTTGGCCAAAAAGGGCGTATGCGTTTTTTCCTGAATATATTCAGGAAAAAACGCATACGCCCTTTTTGGCCAAGAGCATCATTGTCGACGTTCTGCCTCTTCTCCTATGCTTTAAATGCAATTCCCGTGTACCCCCTGAAATCGTTTTCCTGCAAATCTGTCCCGCTTACAAGTCGTCTTCGCAGCCTTCCTTGAATATATTTTTGGACGATAGCTGTCATTTGTAACTCTGCAGGTTTGTGAGTTACAGTGCCCCTGAGCTCCTTTCTTCAACTCGCTATGTTGTGAGCTGGCCGCAAACCCACAGGATTGCTTCAGGCCCTAATCTGGTTCCGGCACGGCATGCTGAGCCTTTGGTTAATTCCTCTTCCTGGTGGGAAATGAGCGTTAAATTTGCCCGTGCAGACACCTAGAGCTAGTCTCTCATTGGTTCTCCCTATTCCTTTTCATCTTGCACAGAAATTGCAAACTGTGCCTAACAGGAGGTTAAAGGCACTGACTCTCCAAGTGGGGAGAGTGTTCGTAAAGGGTCTGGAATGGTGAACCCGAGTAAAAGGGGACGAAAACTGAGATGCATTTGAAAACGTTTGCCAGTCACACGGTGCACCATACTGTGGGTTTCCCATGCATGTTTTAGCTGAAGGAAGAATCCCTTAAACTTGGAGAGTTGGGACCCATGGAATGGGTACCATGCTGTATGACTTCAAAGGGTCTGCATTTGCTCATCGAACCTCACCAATGCTATCAGCCCGAAGTGCCCAACCTTATGTCTCACTCAGCTCTGGGTGTAGATGTGGTCAATCCAGGTTGCATCACAAGCCCTGAATGAATTATTTAAGAATTGCTCTCTATTTCACTGTCCTTGGGTTTTGTTTGTGTAATTCATTTTGTTAAGGGGATTTATCGGATTTTCTATGCTGCATTCATGCCGCTGTACACACGCTTCATTCTCTTACGGAGACATATAAATCCATGGGTTTGAAGATTCTTACTAGTCAGGTGTATTCCTAGGCGTTGAATATGGGGTGTTTAGTCCATTTCGTTGAGCAAGGGGTAGGTCTTGACTATTACATATTTGGCTTATGGAAAGGTATCTGTGCTAATTTCTATCTCTGGTTTTATGCAGCACCCCAACTCACCTTTCCCCTTAAGCAAGCATAAGTTGGTTTTCTAAATTTGAGACCCTGTTCTGTTTTGTAATTCAGTTCATGTGTAGCCAAGTTTACATTCGGTGTAGTAGTGATACCTTACGATGTTTCATTTTCTGTGTGACTTATTTCACTTAGAATCATCGTATCTGAATCCACTCATTATGCCGCGACGGGCCTGATGACATAGATTTCATTGCTGAGTGATATTCCATTGTACGTACGTACCACAACTTCTTTATCCATTTTTCACATTCTGGGATATTTAACTTGTACCGTAGACGAGGTTCTTGTAAACAGAGCCGTCCGACACTTTGGGGTGGCTGTGTGTTTTTGATTTTAATTTCCCTAAGCTATAGGACCTTAAGTGGAAGTGCCGTAGGCTCCATAGCTTTGTTTTTTCGGTGTTCCGGGAAACACCATACACTTCTCCAGTGTGGCTGTTGGCAATTTACATCCCGCCCATCAGCATAACAAGGCTGCCGGTTCTCCATGGCCTGTGCTGCCTTTCTGGATTTTACACTTCTTTCAGATGGCCCTTTTGACCGGGGGGCAGTGAGACTTCATTGTAGTGCAGATTTCTTTAACATGCTTGCTTGGTTGGCCAAAAAGGGCGTATGCGTTTTTTCCTGAATATCAGGAAAAAACGCATACGCCCTTTTTGGCCAAGAGCATCATTGTCGACGTTCTGCCTCTTTTCCTATGCTTTAAATGCAATTCCCGTCTACCCCCTGAAATCGTTTTCCTGCAAATCTGTCCCGCTTACAGGTCGTCTTCGCAGCCTTCCTTCAATATATTTTTGGACGATAGCTGTCATTTGTAACTCTGCAGGTTTGTGAGTTACAGTGCCCCTGAGCTCCTTTCTTCAACTCGCTATCTTGTGAGCTGGCCGCAAACCCACAGGATTGCTTCAGGCCCTAATCTGGTTCCGGCACGGCATGCTGAGCCTTTGGTTAATTCCTCTTCCTGGTGGGAAATGAGCGTTAAATTTGCCCGTGCAGACACCTACAGCTAGTCTCTCATTGGTTCTCCCTATTCCTTTTCATCTTGCGCAGAAATTGCAAACTGTGCCCAACAGGAGGTTAAAGGCACTGACTCTCCAAGTGGGGAGAGTGTTCGTAAAGGGTCTGGAATGGTGAACCCGAGTAAAAGGGGACGAAAACTGAGATGCATTTGAAAACGTTTGCCAGTCACACGGTGCACCATACTGTGGGTTTCCCATGCATGTTTTTGCTGAAGGAAGAATCCCTTAAACTTGGAGAGTTGGGACCCATGGAAAGGGTACCATGCTGTATGACTTCATAGGGTCTGCATTTGCTCATCGAACCTCACCAATGCTATCAGCCCGAAGTGCCCAACCTTATGTCTCACTCAGCTCTGGGTGTAGATGTGGTAAATCCAGGTTGCATCACAAGCCCTGAATGAATTATTTAAGAATTGCTCTCTATTTCACTGTCCTTGGGTTTTGTTTGTGTAATTCATTTTGATAATGGGATTTATCGGATTTTCTCTGCTGCATTCATGCCGCTGTACACACGCTTCATTCTCTTACGGAGACATATAAATCCATGGGTTTGAAGAGTCTTACTAGTCAGGTGTATTCCTAGGCGTTGAATATGGGGTGTTTAGTCCATTTCGTTGAGCAAGGGGTAGGTCTTGACTATTACATATTTGGCTTATGGAAAGGTATCTGTGCTAATTTCTATCTCTGGTTTTATGCAGCACCCCAACTCACCTTTCCCCTTAAGCAAGCATAAGTTGGTTTTCTAAATTTGAGACCCTGTTCTGTTTTGTAATTCAGTTCATGTGTAGCCAAGTTTACATTCCGTGGATTAGTGATATCTTATGATGTTTCATTTTCTGTGTGACTTATTTCACTTAGAATCATCGTACCTGAATCCACTCATTATGCCGCGACGGGCCTGATGACATAGATTTCATTGCTGAGTGATATTCCATTGTACGTACGTACCACAACTTCTTTATCCATTTTTCACATTCTGGGATATTTAACTTGTACCGTAGGTGAGGTTCTTGTAAACAGAGCCGTCCGACACTTTGGGGTGGCTGTGTGTTTTTGATTTTAATTTCCCTAAGCTATAGGACCATAAGTGGAAGTGCCGTAGGCTCCGTAGCTTTGTTTTTTCGGTGTTCCGGGAAACACCATACACTTCTCCAGAGTGGCTGTTGGCAATTTACATCCCGCCCATCAGCATAACAAGGCTCCCTGTTCTCCATGGCCTGTGCTGCCTTTCTGGATTTTACACTTTTTTCAGATGGCCCTTTTGACCGGGGGGCAGTGAGACTTCATTGTAGTGCAGATTTCTTTAACATGCATGCTTGGTTGGCCAAAAAGGGCGAATGCGTTTTTTCCTGAATATATTCAGGAAAAAACGCATACGCCCTTTTTGGCCAAGAGCATCATTGTCGACGTTCTGCCTCTTTTCCTATGCTTTAAATGCAATTCCCGTCTACCCCCTGAAATCGTTTTCCTGCAAATCTCTCCCGCTTACAAGTCGTCTTCGCAGCCTTCCTTCAATATATTTTTGGACGATAGCTGTCATTTATAACTCTGCAGGTTTGTGAGTTACAGTGTCCCTGAGCTCCTTTCTTCAACTCGCTATCTTATGAGCTGGCCGCAAACCCACAGGATTGCCTCAGGCCCTAATCTGGTTCCGGCACGGCATGCTGAGCCTTTGGTTAATTCCTCTTCCTGGTGGGAAATGAGCGTTAAATTTGCCCGTGCAGACACCTAGAGCTAGTCTCTCATTCGTTCTCCCTATTCCTTTTCATCTTGCGCAGAAATTCCAAACTGTGCCCAACAGGAGGTTAAAGGCACTAACTCTCCAAGTGGGGAGAGTGTTCGTAAAGGGTCTGGAATGGTGAACCCGAGTAAAAGGGGACGAAAACTGAGATGCATTTGAAAACGTTTGCCAGTCACACGGTGCACCATACTGTGGGTTTCCCATGCATGTTTTAGCTGAAGGAAGAATCCCTTAAACTTGGAGAGTTGGGACCCATGGAATGGGTACCATGCTGTATGACTTCAAAGGGTCTGCATTTGCTCATCGAACCTCACCAATGCTATCAGCCCGAAGTGCCCAACCTTATGTCTCACTCAGCTCTGGGTGTAGATGTGGTAAATCCAGGTTGCATCACAAGCCCTGAATGAATTATTTAAGAATTGCTCTCTATTTCACTGTCCTTGGGTTTTGTTTGTGTAATTCATTTTGTTAAGGGGATTTATCGGATTTTCTATGCTGCATTCATGCCGCTGTACACACGCTTCATTCTCTTACGGAGACATATAAATCCATGGGTTTGCAGATTCTTACTAGTCAGGTGTATTCCTAGGCGTTGAATATGGGGTGTTTAGTCCATTTCGTTGAGCAAGGGGTAGGTCTTGACTATTACATATTTGGCTTATGGAAAGGTATCTGTGCTAATTTCTATCTCTGGTTTTATGCAGCACCCCAACTCACCTTTCCCCTTAAGCAAGCATAAGTTGGTTTTCTAAATTTGAGACCCTGTTCTGTTTTGTAATTCAGTTCATGTGTAGCCAAGTTTACATTCCGTGTAGTAGTGATATCTTACGATGTTTCATTTTCTGTGTGACTTATTTCACTTAGAATCATCGTACCTGAATCCACTCATTATGCCGCGACGGGCCTGATGACATAGATTTCATTGCTGTGTGATATTCCATTGTACGTACGTACGACAACTTGTTTATCCATTTTTCACATTCTGGGATATTTAACTTGTACGGTAGACGAGGTTCTTGTAAACAGAGCCGCCAGAGACTTTTGGGTGGCTGTGTGTTTTTGATTTTAATTTTCCTAAGCTATAGGACCATAAGGGGAAGTGCCGTAGGCTCCGTTGCTTTGTTTTTTAGATGTTCCAGGAAACACCTACACTTTTCCAGACTGGCTGTTGGCAATTTACATCCCGCCCATCAGCATAACAAGGCTACCTGTTCTCCATGGCCTGTGCTGCCTTTCTGGATTTTACACTTTTTTCAGATGGCCCTTTTGACCGGGGGGCAGTGAGACTTCATTGAAGTGCACATTTCTTTAACATGCCTGCTTGGTTGGCCAAAAAGGGCGTATGCGTTTTTACCTGAATATATTCAGGAAAAAACGCATACGCCCTTTTTGGCCAAGAGCATCATTGTCGACGTTCTGCCTCTTTTCCTATGCTTTAAATGAAATTCCCGTCTGCCCCCTGAAATCGTTTTCCTGCAAATCTGGCCGGCTTACAAGTCGTCTTCGCAGCCTTCCTTCAATATATTTTTGGACGATAGCTGTCATTTATAACTCTGCAGGTTTGTGAGTTACAGTGCCCCTGAGCTCCTTTCTTCAACTCGCTATCTTGTGAGCTGGCCGCCAACCCGCAGGATTGCTTCAGGTCCTAATCTGGTTCCGGCACGGCATGCTGAGCCTTTGGTTAATTCCTCTTCCTGGTGGGAAATGAGCGTTAAATTTGCCCGTGCAGACACCTAGAGCTAGTCTCTCATTCGCTCTCCCTATTCCTTTTCATCTTGCGCAGAAATTGCAAACTGTGCCCAACAGGAGGTTAAAGGCGCTGACTCTCCAAGTGGGGAGAGTGTTCGTAAAGGGTCTGGAATGGTGAACCCGAGTAAAAGGGGACGAAAACTGAGATGCATTTGAAAACGTTTGCCAGTCACACGGTGCACCATACTGTGGGTTTCCCATGCATGTTTTAGCTGAAGGAAGAATCCCTTAAACTTGGAGAGTTGGGACCCATGGAATGGGTACCATGCTGTATGACTTCAAAGGGTCTGCATTTGCTCATCGAACCTCACCAATGCTATCAGCCCGAAGTGCCCAACCTTATGTCTCACTCAGCTCTGGGTGTAGATGTGGTAAATCCAGGTTGCATCACAAGCCCTGAATGAATTATTTAAGAATTGCTCTCTATTTCACTGTCCTTGGGTTTTGTTTGTGTAATTCATTTGGTAATGGGATTTATCGGATTTTCTATGCTGCATTCATGCCGCTGTACACACGCTTCATTCTCTTACGGAGACATATAAATCCATGGGTTTGAAGATTCTTACTAGTCAGGTGTATTCCTAGACGTTGAATATGGGGTGTTTAGTCCATTTCGTTGAGCAAGGGGTAGGTCTTGACTATTACATATTTGGCTTATGGAAAGGTATCTGTGCTAATTTCTATCTCTGGTTTTATGCAGCACCCCAACTCACCTTTCCCCTTAAGCAAGCATAAGTTGGTTTTCTAAATTTGAGACCCTGTTCTGTTTTGTAATTCAGTTCATGTGTAGCCAAGTTTACATTCCGTGTAGTAGTGAAATCTTATGATGTTTCATTTTCTGTGTGACTTATTTCACTTAGAATCATCGTACCTGAATCCACTCATTATGCCGCGACGGGCCTGATGACATAGATTTCATTGCTGAGTGATATTCCATTGTACGTACGTACCACAACTTCTTTATTCATTTTTCACATTCTGGGATATTTAACTTGTACCGTAGACGAGGTTCTTGTAAACAGAGCCGTCCGACACTTTGGGGTGGCTGTGTGTTTTTGATTTTAATTACCCTAAGCTATAGGACCATAAGTGGAAGTGCCGTAGGCTCCGTTGCTTTGTTTTTTAGGTGTTTCAGGAAACACCATACACTTCTCCAGAGTGGCTGTTGGCAATTTACATCCCACCCATCAGCATAACAAGGCTCCCTGTTCTCCATGGCCTGTGCTGCATTTCTGGATTTTACACTTTTTTCAGATGGCCCTTTTGACCGGGGGGCAGTGAGACTTCATTGTAGTGCAGATTTCTTTAACATGCTTGCTTGGTTGGCCAAAAAGGGCGTATGCGTTTTTTCCTGAATATATTCAGGAAAAAACGCATACGCCCTTTTTGGCCAAGTGCATCATTGTCGACGTCCTGCCTCTTTTCCTATGCTTTAAATGCAATTCCAGTCTACCCCCTGAAATCGTTTTCCTGCAATTCTGCCCCGCTTTCAAGTCCTCTTCGCAGCCTTCCTTCAATATATTTTTGGACGATAGCTGTCATTTATAACTCTGCAGGTTTGTGAATTACAGTGCCCCTGAGCTCCTTTCTTCAAATCGCTTTCTTGTGAGCTGGCCGCAAACCCGCAGGATTGCTTCAGGCCCTAATCTTGTTCCGGCACGGCATGCTGAGCCTTTGGTTATTTCGTCTTTCTGGTGGGAAATGTGCGTTAAATTTGCCCGTGCAGACACCTACAGCTAGTCTGTCATTGGTTCTCCCTATTCCTGTTCATCTTGCGCAGAAATTGCAAACTGTGCCAAACAGGAGGTTAAAGGCCCTGACTCTCCAAGTCTGGAGAGTGTTAGAAAAGCGTCTGGAATTGTGAACCCGAGTAAAAGGGGACGAAAATTGAGATGCCTTTGAAAACGTTTCCTGGTCACAAGGTGCACCATACTGTGGGCTTCCCATGCATGCTTTAGCTGAAGGAAGAATCGCTTAAACCTGGAGAGTTGGGACCCATGGAATGGGTACCATGCAGTATGACTTCAAATGGTCTGCATTTGCTCATCGAACCTCACCAGTGGTATCACCCCGAAGTGTCCAACCTTATGTCTCACTCAGCTCTGGGTGTAGATGAGGTAAATCCCTGTTGCATCACAAGCCCTGAATGAATTATTTAAGAATTGCTCTCTATTTCACTGTCATTGTGTTTTGTTTTTGTAATTCATTTTGATAATAGGATTTATCGGATTTTCTCTGCTGCCTTCATGCAGCTGTACACATGCTTGATTCTCTTATGGAGACATATAAATCCATGGGTTTGAAGATTTTTACTAGTCAGGTGTATTCCTAGGCGTTGAATATAGGGTGTTTAGCCCATTTCGTTGAGCAAGGGGTAGGTCTTGACTATTACATATTTTTTTTTTTTTTGCTGTACGCGGGCCTCTCAGTGTTGTGGCCTCTCCCGTTGCGGAGCACAGGCTCCGGACGCGCAGGCTCAACGGCCATGACTCACGGGGCCAGTAGCTCCGCGGCATGTGGGATCCTCTCGGACCGGGGCACGAACCCGCGTCCCCTGCATCGGCAGGCGAACTCTCAACCAGTGCGCCACCAGGGAAGCCCCCTTGACTATTACATATATGACGTATGGAATGGTATCTGTGCTAATTTCTATCTCTGGTTTTATGCAGCACCCCAACTCACCTTTCCCCTTAAGGAAACATAAGTTGGTTTTCTAAATTTGAGACCCTGTTCTGTTTTGTAATTCAGTTCATGTGTAGCCAAGATTACATTCGGTGTATTAGTGATATCTTATGATGTTTCATTTTCTGTGTGACTTATTTCTCTTAGAATCATCGTACCTGAATCCACTCATTATGCCACGACGGGCCAGATGACATAGATTTCATTGGTGTGTGATATTCCATTGTACGTGCGTACCACAACTTCTTTATCCATTTTTCGCTTTCTGGGATATTTAACTTGTACCGTAGACGAGGTTCTTGTAAACAGAGCCGTCTGAAACTTTGGGGTGGCTGTGTGTTTTTTATTTTAATTTCCCTAAGCTATAGGACCATAAGTGGAAGTGCCGTAGGCTCTGTTGCTTTGTTTTTTAGGTGTTTCAGGAAACACCATACACTTCTGCAGAGTGGCTGTTGGCAATTTACATCCCACCCATCAGCATAACAAGGCTCCCTGTTCTCCATGGCCTGTGCTGCATTTCTGGATTTTACACTTTTTTCAGATGGCCCTTTTTACCGGGGCGCAGTGAGACTTCATTGTAGTGCAGATTTCTTTAACATGCTTGCTTGGTTGGCCAAAAAGGGCGTATGCGTTTTTTCCTTCAGGAAAAAACGCATACGCCCTTTTTGGCCAAGTGCATCATTGTCGACGTTCTGCCTCTTTTCCTATGCTTTAAATGCAATTCCAGTCTACCCCATGAAATCGTTTTCCTGAAATTCTGCCCCGCTTTCAAGTCCTCTTCGCAGCCTTCCTTCAATATATTTTTGGACGATAGCTGTCATTTATAACTCTGCAGGTTTGTGAATTACAGTGCCCCTGAGCTCCTTACTTCAAATCGCTTTCTTGTGAGCTGGCCGCAAACCCGCAGGATTGCTTCAGGCCCTAATCTGGTTCCGGCACGGCATGCTGAGCGTTTGGTTAAATCCTCTTCCTGGTTGGAAATGAGCGTTAAATTAGCCCCTGCAGACACCTACAGCTAGTCACTCATTGGTTCTCCCTATTCCTGTTCATCTTGCGCAGAAATTGCAAAGTGTGCGAAACAGGAGGTTAAAGGCACTGACTCTCCAAGTGGGGAGAGTGTTAGTAAAGGGTCTGGAATTGTGAACCCGAGTAAAAGGGGACAAAAACTGAGATAAATTTGAAAACGTTTCCCGGTCACATGGTGCACCATACTGTGGGTTTCCCATGCATGGTTTAGCTGAAGGAAGAATCGCGTAAACCTGGAGAGTTGGGACCCATGGAATGTGTACCATGTATTATGACTTCAAAAGGTCTGCATTTGCTCATCGAACCTCACCAATGCTATCAGCCTGAAGGGTCCAACCTTATGTCTCACTCAGCGCTGGGTTTAGATGAGGTAAATCCAGGTTGCATCACAAGCCCTGAATGAATAATTTAAGAATTGCTCTCTATTTCACTGTCATTGTGTTTTGTTTTTGTAATTCATTTTGATAATAGGATTTATCGGATTTTCTCTGCTGCCTTCATGCAGCTGTACACACGCTTGATTCTCTTATGGCGACATGTAAATCCATGGGTTTGAAGAGTCTTAGTAGTCAGGTGTATTCCTAGGCTTTGAATATAGGGTGTTTAGCCCATTTCGTTGAGCAAGGGGTAGGTCTTGACTATTACATATTTGACGTATGGAATGGTATCTGTGCTAATTTCTATCTCTGGTTTTATGCAGCACCCCAACTCACCTTTCCCCTTAAGCAAACATTAGTTGGTTTTCTAAATTTGAGACCCTGTTCTGTTTTGTAATTCAGTTCACGTGTAGCCAAGATTACGTTCGGTGTATTACTGATATCTTATGATGTTTCATTTTCTGTGTGACTTATTTCACTTAGAATCATCGTACCTGAATCCACTCATTATGCCACGATGGGCCAGATGACATAGATTTCATTGGTGACTGATATTCCATTGTATGTACGTACCACAATTTCTTTATCCATTTTTCACATTCTGGGATATTTAACTTGTACCGTAGACGAGGTTCTTGTAAACAGAGCCGCCCGAGACATTTGGGTGGCTGTGTGTTTTTGATTTTAATTTTCCTAAGCTATAGGACCATAAGGGGAAGTGCCTTAGGCTCTGTTGCTTTGTTTTTTAGATGTTCCGGGAAACACCATACATTTTTCCAGACTGGCTGTTGGCAATTTACATCCCGCCCATCAGCATAACAAGGCTCGCTGTTCTCCATGGCCTGTGCTGCCTTTCTAGATTTTACACTTCTTTCAGATGGCCCTTTTGACCGGGGGGCAGTGAGACTTCATTGTAGTGCAGATTTCTTTAACATGCTTGCTGGTTGGCCAAAAAGGGCATATGCGTTTTTTCCTGAATATATTCAGGAAAAAACGCATACGCCCTTTTTGGCCAAGAGCATCATTGTCGACGTTCTGCCTCTTTTCCTATGCTTTAAATGCAATTCCCGTGTACCCCCTGAAATCGTTTTCCTGCAATTCTGCCCCACTTACAAGTCGTCTTCGCAGCCTTCCTTCAATATATTTTTGGACGATAGCGGTCATTTATAACTCTGCAGGTTTGTGAGTTACAGTGCCCCTGAGCTCATTTCTTCAACTCGCTATCTTGTGAGCTGGCCGCAAACCCACAGGATTGCCTCAGGCCCTAATCTCGTTCCGGCACGGCATGCTGAGCCTTTGGTTAATTCCTCTTCCTGGTGGGAAATGAGCGTTAAATTTGCCCGTGCAGACACCTAGAGCTAGTAACTCATTCGTTCTCCCTATTCCTTTTCATCTTGCGCAGAAATTGCAAACTGTGCCCAACAGGAGGTTAAAGGCACTGGCTCTCCAAGTGGGGAGAGTGTTCGTAAAGGGTCTGGAATGGTTAACCCGAGTAAAAGGGGACGAAAACTGAGATGCATTTGAAAACGTTTGCCAGTCACACGGTGCACCATACTGTGGGTTTCCCATGCATGTTTTATCTGAAGGAAGAATCGCTTAAACCTTGAGAGTTGGGACCCATGGAATGGGTACCATGCAGTATGACTTCAAATGGTCTGCATTTGCTCATCGAACCTCACCAATGCTATCAGCCCGAAGTGTCCAACTTTATGTCTCACTCAGCTCTGGGTGTAGATGAGGTAAATCCAGGTTGCATCACAAGCCCTGAATGAATTATTTAAGAATTGCTCTCTATTTCACTGTCATTGTGTTTTGTTTTTGTAATTCATTTTGATAATAGGATTTATCGGATTTTCTCTGCTGCCTTCATGCAGCTGTACACACGCTTGATTCTCTTATGGAGACATATAAATCCATGGGTTTGAAGATTCTTACTAGTCAGGTGTATTCCTAGGCGTTGAATATAGGGAGTTTAGCCCATTTCGTTGAGCAAGGGGTAGGTCTTGACTATTACATATTTTTTTTTTTTTTTTTTGCTGTACGCGGGCCTCTCAGTGTTGTAGCCTCTCCCGTTGCGGAGCACAGGCTCCGGACGCGCAGGCTCAACAGCCATGACTGACGGGGCCAGTAGCTCCACGGCATGTGGGATCCTCTCGGACCGGGGCACGAACCCGCGTCCCCTGCATCGGCAGGCGGACTCTCAACCAGTGCGCCACCAGGGAAGCCCCCTTGACTATTACATATATGACGTATGGAATAGTATCTGTGCTAATTTCTATCTCTGGTTTTATGCAGCACCCCAACTCACCTTTCCCCTTAAGCAAACATAAGTTGGTTTTCTAAATTTGAGACCCTGTTCTGTTTTGTAATTCAGTTCATGTGTAGCCAAGATTACATTCGGTGTATTAGTGATATCTTATGATGTTTCATTTTCTGTGTGACTTATTTCTCTTAGAATCATCGTACCTGAATCCACTCATTATGCCACGATGGGCCAGATGACATAGATTTCATTGGTGAGTGATATTCCATTGTACGTACGTACGTACCACAACTTCTTTATCCATTTTTCGCTTTCTGGGATATTTAACTTGTACCGTAGAAGAGGTTCTTGTAAACAGAGCCGTCTGAAACTTTGGGGTGGCTGTGTGTTTTTGATTTTAATTTCCCTAAGCTATAGGACCATAAGTGGAAGTGCCGTAGGCTCCGTTGCTTTGTTTTTTAGGTGTTTCAGGAAACACCATACACTTCTGCAGAGTGGCTGTTGGCAATTTACATCCCACCCATCAGCATAACAAGGCTCCCTGTTCTCCATGGCCTGTGCTGCATTTCTGGATTTTACACTTTTTTCAGATGGCCCTTTTGACCGGGGGGCAGTGAGACTTCATTGTAGTGCAGATTTCTTTAACATGCTTGCTTGGTTGGCCAAAAAGGGCGTTTGCGTTTTTTCCTGAATATATTCAGGAAAAAACGCATACGCCCTTTTTGGCCAAGTGCATCATTGTCGACGTTCTGCCTCTTTTCCTATGCTTTAAATGCAATTCCAGTCTACCCCATGAAATCGTTTTCCTGAAATTCTGCCCCGCTTTCAAGTCCTCTTCGCAGCCTTCCTTCAATATATTTTTGGACGATAGCTGTCATTTATAACTCTGCAGGTTTGTGAATTACAGTGCCCCTGAGCTCCTTTCTTCAAATCGCTTTCTTGTGAGCTGGCCGCAAACCCGCAGGATTGCTTCAGGCCCTAATCTGGTTCCGGCACGGCATGCTGAACGTTTGGTTAAATCCTCTTCCTGGTTGGAAATGAGCGTTAAATTAGCCCCTGCAGACACCTACAGCTAGTCACTCATTGGTTCTCCCTATTCCTGTTCATCTTGCACAGAAATTGCAAAGTGTGCGAAACAGGAGGTTAAAGGCACTGACTCTCCAAGTGGGGAGAGTGTTAGTAAAGGGTCTGGAATTGTGAACCCGAGTAAAAGGGGACGAAAACTGAGATAAATTTGAAAACGTTTCCCGGTCACACGGTGCACCATACTGTGGGTTTCCCATGCATGGTTTAGCTGAAGGAAGAATCGCGTAAACCTGGAGAGTTGGGACCCATGGAATGTGTATCATGTATTATGACTTCAAAAGGTCTGCATTTGCTCATCGAACCTCACCAATGCTATCAGCCCGAAGGGTCCAACTTTATGTCTCACTCAGCTCTGGGTGTAGATGAGGTAAATCCAGGTTGCATCACAAGCCCTGAATGAATTATTTAAGAATTGCTCTCTATTTCACTGTCATTGTGTTTTGTTTTTGTAATTCATTTTGATAATAGGATTTATCGGATTTTCTCTGCTGCGTTCATGCAGCTGTACACACGCTTGATTCTCTTATGGAGACATATAAATCCATGGGTTTGAAGATTCTTACTAGTCAGGTGTATTCCTAGGCGTTGAATATAGGGTGTTTAGCCCATTTCGTTGAGCAAGGGGTAGGTCTTGACTATTACATATTTGACGTATGGAATGGTATCTGTGCTAATTTCTATCTCTGGTTTTATGCAGCACCCCAACTCACCTTTCCCCTTAAGCAAACATAAGTTGGTTTTCTAAATTTGAGACCCTGTTCTGTTTTGTAATTCAGTTCATGTGTAGCCAAGATTACATTCGGTGTATTAGAGATAACTTATGATGTTTCATTTTCTGTGTGACTTATTTCACTTAGAATCATCGTACCTGAATCCACTCATTATGCCACGATGGGCCAGATGACATAGATTTCCTTGGTGACTGATATTCCATTGTACGTACGTACCACAACTTCTTTATCCATTTTTCGCTTTCTGGGATATTTAACTTGTACCGTAGACGAGGTTCTTGTAAACAGAGCCGTCTGAAACTTTGGGGTGGCTGTGTGTTTTTGATTTTAATTTCCCTAAGCTATAGGACCATAAGTGGAAGTGCCGTAGGCTCCGTTGCTTTGTTTTTTAGGTGTTTCAGGAAACACCATACACTTCTCCAGAGTGGCTGTTGGCAATTTACATCCCACCCATCAGCATAACAAGGCTCCCTGTTCTCCATGGCCTGTGCTGCATTTCTGGATTTTACACTTTTTTCAGATGGCCCTTTTGACCGGGGGGCAGTGAGACTTCATTGTAGTGCAGATTTCTTTAACATGCTTGCTTGGTTGGCCAAAAAGGGCGTATGCGTTTTTTCCTGAATATATTCAGGAAAAAACGCATACGCCCTTTTTGGCCAAGTGCATCATTGTCGACGTCCTGCCTCTTTTCCTATGCTTTAAATGCAATTCCAGTCTACCCCCTGAAATCGTTTTCCTGCAATTCTGCCCCGCTTTCAAGTCCTCTTCGCAGCCTTCCTTCAATATATTTTTGGACGATAGCTGTCATTTATAACTCTGCAGGTTTGTGAATTACAGTGCCCCTGAGCTCCTTTCTTCAAATCGCTTTCTTGTGAGCTGGCCGCAAACCCGCAGGATTGCTTCAGGCCCTAATCTTGTTCCGGCACGGCATGCTGAGCCTTTGGTTATTTCGTCTTTCTGGTGGGAAATGTGCGTTAAATTTGCCCGTGCAGACACCTACAGCTAGTCTGTCATTGGTTCTCCCTATTCCTGTTCATCTTGCGCAGAAATTGCAAACTGTGCCAAACAGGAGGTTAAAGGCCCTGACTCTCCAAGTCTGGAGAGTGTTAGAAAAGCGTCTGGAATTGTGAACCCGAGTAAAAGGGGACGAAAATTGAGATGCCTTTGAAAACGTTTCCTGGTCACAAGGTGCACCATACTGTGGGCTTCCCATGCATGCTTTAGCTGAAGGAAGAATCGCTTAAACCTGGAGAGTTGGGACCCATGGAATGGGTACCATGCAGTATGACTTCAAATGGTCTGCATTTGCTCATCGAACCTCACCAGTGGTATCACCCCGAAGTGTCCAACCTTATGTCTCACTCAGCTCTGGGTGTAGATGAGGTAAATCCCTGTTGCATCACAAGCCCTGAATGAATTATTTAAGAATTGCTCTCTATTTCACTGTCATTGTGTTTTGTTTTTGTAATTCATTTTGATAATAGGATTTATCGGATTTTCTCTGCTGCCTTCATGCAGCTGTACACATGCTTGATTCTCTTATGGAGACATATAAATCCATGGGTTTGAAGATTTTTACTAGTCAGGTGTATTCCTAGGCGTTGAATATAGGGTGTTTAGCCCATTTCGTTGAGCAAGGGGTAGGTCTTGACTATTACATATTTTTTTTTTTTTTTGCTGTACGCGGGCCTCTCAGTGTTGTGGCCTCTCCCGTTGCGGAGCACAGGCTCCGGACGCGCAGGCTCAACGGCCATGACTCACGGGGCCAGTAGCTCCGCGGCATGTGGGATCCTCTCGGACCGGGGCACGAACCCGCGTCCCCTGCATCGGCAGGCGAACTCTCAACCAGTGCGCCACCAGGGAAGCCCCCTTGACTATTACATATATGACGTATGGAATGGTATCTGTGCTAATTTCTATCTCTGGTTTTATGCAGCACCCCAACTCACCTTTCCCCTTAAGGAAACATAAGTTGGTTTTCTAAATTTGAGACCCTGTTCTGTTTTGTAATTCAGTTCATGTGTAGCCAAGATTACATTCGGTGTATTAGTGATATCTTATGATGTTTCATTTTCTGTGTGACTTATTTCTCTTAGAATCATCGTACCTGAATCCACTCATTATGCCACGACGGGCCAGATGACATAGATTTCATTGGTGAGTGATATTCCATTGTACGTGCGTACCACAACTTCTTTATCCATTTTTCGCTTTCTGGGATATTTAACTTGTACCGTAGACGAGGTTCTTGTAAACAGAGCCGTCTGAAACTTTGGGGTGGCTGTGTGTTTTTTATTTTAATTTCCCTAAGCTATAGGACCATAAGTGGAAGTGCCGTAGGCTCTGTTGCTTTGTTTTTTAGGTGTTTCAGGAAACACCATACACTTCTGCAGAGTGGCTGTTGGCAATTTACATCCCACCCATCAGCATAACAAGGCTCCCTGTTCTCCATGGCCTGTGCTGCATTTCTGGATTTTACACTTTTTTCAGATGGCCCTTTTTACCGGGGCGCAGTGAGACTTCATTGTAGTGCAGATTTCTTTAACATGCTTGCTTGGTTGGCCAATAAGGGCGTATGCGTTTTTTCCTTCAGGAAAAAACGCATACGCCCTTTTTGGCCAAGTGCATCATTGTCGACGTTCTGCCTCTTTTCCTATGCTTTAAATGCAATTCCAGTCTACCCCATGAAATCGTTTTCCTGAAATTCTGCCCCGCTTTCAAGTCCTCTTCGCAGCCTTCCTTCAATATATTTTTGGACGATAGCTGTCATTTATAACTCTGCAGGTTTGTGAATTACAGTGCCCCTGAGCTCCTTACTTCAAATCGCTTTCTTGTGAGCTGGCCGCAAACCCGCAGGATTGCTTCAGGCCCTAATCTGGTTCCGGCACGGCATGCTGAGCGTTTGGTTAAATCCTCTTCCTGGTTGGAAATGAGCGTTAAATTAGCCCCTGCAGACACCTACAGCTAGTCACTCATTGGTTCTCCCTATTCCTGTTCATCTTGCGCAGAAATTGCAAAGTGTGCGAAACAGGAGGTTAAAGGCACTGACTCTCCAAGTGGGGAGAGTGTTAGTAAAGGGTCTGGAATTGTGAACCCGAGTAAAAGGGGACAAAAACTGAGATAAATTTGAAAACGTTTCCCGGTCACATGGTGCACCATACTGTGGGTTTCCCATGCATGGTTTAGCTGAAGGAAGAATCGCGTAAACCTGGAGAGTTGGGACCCATGGAATGTGTACCATGTATTATGACTTCAAAAGGTCTGCATTTGCTCATCGAACCTCACCAATGCTATCAGCCTGAAAGGTCCAACCTTATGTCTCACTCAGCGCTGGGTTTAGATGAGGTAAATCCAGGTTGCATCACAAGCCCTGAATGAATAATTTAAGAATTGCTCTCTATTTCACTGTCATTGTGTTTTGTTTTTGTAATTCATTTTGATAATAGGATTTATCGGATTTTCTCTGCTGCCTTCATGCAGCTGTACACACGCTTGATTCTCTTATGGCGACATGTAAATCCATGGGTTTGAAGAGTCTTAGTAGTCAGGTGTATTCCTAGGCTTTGAATATAGGGTGTTTAGCCCATTTCGTTGAGCAAGGGGTAGGTCTTGACTATTACATATTTGACGTATGGAATGGTATCTGTGCTAATTTCTATCTCTGGTTTTATGCAGCACCCCAACTCACCTTTCCCCTTAAGCAAACATTAGTTGGTTTTCTAAATTTGAGACCCTGTTCTGTTTTGTAATTCAGTTCACGTGTAGCCAAGATTACATTCGGTGTATTACTGATATCTTATGATGTTTCATTTTCTGTGTGACTTATTTCACTTAGAATCATCGTACCTGAATCCACTCATTATGCCACGATGGGCCAGATGACATAGATTTCATTGGTGACTGATATTCCATTGTATGTACGTACCACAATTTCTTTATCCATTTTTCACATTCTGGGATATTTAACTTGTACCGTAGACGAGGTTCTTGTAAACAGAGCCGCCCGAGACTTTTGGGTGGCTGTGTGTTTTTGATTTTAATTTTCCTAAGCTATAGGACCATAAGGGGAAGTGCCTTAGGCTCTGTTGCTTTGTTTTTTAGATGTTCCGGGAAACACCATACATTTTTCCAGACTGGCTGTTGGCAATTTACATCCCGCCCATCAGCATAACAAGGCTCGCTGTTCTCCATGGCCTGTGCTGCCTTTCTAGATTTTACACTTCTTTCAGATGGCCCTTTTGACCGGGGGGCAGTGAGACTTCATTGTAGTGCAGATTTCTTTAACATGCTTGCTGGTTGGCCAAAAAGGGCGTATGCGTTTTTTCCTGAATATATTCAGGAAAAAACGCATACGCCCTTTTTGGCCAAGAGCATCATTGTCGACGTTCTGCCTCTTTTCCTATGCTTTAAATGCAATTCCCGTGTACCCCCTGAAATCGTTTTCCTGCAATTCTGCCCCACTTACAAGTCGTCTTCGCAGCCTTCCTTCAATATATTTTTGGACGATAGCTGTCATTTATAACTCTGCAGGTTTGTGAGTTACAGTGCCCCTGAGCTCATTTCTTCAACTCGCTATCTTGTGAGCTGGCCGCAAACCCACAGGATTGCCTCAGGCCCTAATCTCGTTCCGGCACGGCATGCTGAGCCTTTGGTTAATTCCTCTTCCTGGTGGGAAATGAGCGTTAAATTTGCCCGTGCAGACACCTAGAGCTAGTAACTCATTCGTTCTCCCTATTCCTTTTCATCTTGCGCAGAAATTGCAAACTGTGCCCAACAGGAGGTTAAAGGCACTGGCTCTCCAAGTGGGGAGAGTGTTCGTAATGGGTCTGGAATGGTTAACCCGAGTAAAAGGGGACGAAAACTGAGATGCATTTGAAAACGTTTGCCAGTCACATGGTGCACCATACTGTGGGTTTCCCATGCATGTTTTATCTGAAGGAAGAATCGCTTAAAACTTGAGAGTTGGGACCCATGGAATGGGTACCATGCAGTATGACTTCAAATGGTCTGCATTTGCTCATCGAACCTCACCAATGCTATCAGCCCGAAGTGTCCAACTTTATGTCTCACTCAGCTCTGGGTGTAGATGAGGTAAATCCAGGTTGCATCACAAGCCCTGAATGAATTATTTAAGAATTGCTCTCTATTTCACTGTCATTGTGTTTTGTTTTTGTAATTCATTTTGATAATAGGATTTATCGGATTTTCTCTGCTGCCTTCATGCAGCTGTACACACGCTTGATTCTCTTATGGAGACATATAAATCCATGGGTTTGAAGATTCTTACTAGTCAGGTGTATTCCTAGGCGTTGAATATAGGGAGTTTAGCCCATTTCGTTGAGCAAGGGGTAGGTCTTGACTATTACATATTTTTTTTTTTTTTTTTTGCTGTACGCGGGCCTCTCAGTGTTGTAGCCTCTCCCGTTGCGGAGCACAGGCTCCGGACGCGCAGGCTCAACAGCCATGACTGACGGGGCCAGTAGCTCCACGGCATGTGGGATCCTCTCGGACCGGGGCACGAACCCGCGTCCCCTGCATCGGCAGGCGGACTCTCAACCAGTGCGCCACCAGGGAAGCCCCCTTGACTATTACATATATGACGTATGGAATAGTATCTGTGCTAATTTCTATCTCTGGTTTTATGCAGCACCCCAACTCACCTTTCCCCTTAAGCAAACATAAGTTGGTTTTCTAAATTTGAGACCCTGTTCTGTTTTGTAATTCAGTTCATGTGTAGCCAAGATTACATTCGGTGTATTAGTGATATCTTATGATGTTTCATTTTCTGTGTGACTTATTTCTCTTAGAATCATCGTACCTGAATCCACTCATTATGCCACGATGGGCCAGATGACATAGATTTCATTGGTGAGTGATATTCCATTGTACGTACGTACGTACCACAACTTCTTTATCCATTTTTCGCTTTCTGGGATATTTAACTTGTACCGTAGAAGAGGTTCTTGTAAACAGAGCCGTCTGAAACTTTGGGGTGGCTGTGTGTTTTTGATTTTAATTTCCCTAAGCTATAGGACCATAAGTGGAAGTGCCGTAGGCTCCGTTGCTTTGTTTTTTAGGTGTTTCAGGAAACACCATACACTTCTCCAGAGTGGCTGTTGGCAATTTACATCCCACCCATCAGCATAACAAGGCTCCCTGTTCTCCATGGCCTGTGCTGCATTTCTGGATTTTACACTTTTTTCAGATGGCCCTTTTGACCGGGGGGCAGTGAGACTTCATTGTAGTGCAGATTTCTTTAACATGCTTGCTTGGTTGGCCAATAAGGGCGTATGCGTTTTTTCCTGAATATATTCAGGAAAAAACGCATACGCCCTTTTTGGCCAAGTGCATCATTGTCGACGTTCTGCTTCTTTTCCTATGCTTTAAATGCAATTCCAGTCTACCCCCTGAAATCGTTTTCCTGAAATTCTGCCCCGCTTTCAAGTCCTCTTCGCAGCCTTCCTTCAATATATTTTTGGACGATAGCTGTCATTTATAACTCTGCAGGTTTGTGAATTACAGTGCCCCTGAGCTCCTTTCTTCAAATCGCTTTCTTGTGAGCTGGCCGCAAACCCGCAGGATTGCTTCAGGCCCTAATCTGTTTCCGGCACGGCATGCTGAGCGTTTGGTTAATTCCTCTTCCTGGTTGGAAATGAGCGTTAAATTTGCCCGTGCAGACAACTACAGCTAGTCTCTCATTGTTTCTCCCTATTCGTGTTCATCTTGCGCAGAAATTGCAAACTGTGCCAAACAGCAGGTTAAAGGCACTGACTCTCCAAGTGGGGAGAGTGTTTGTAAAGGGTCTGGAATTGTGAACCCGAGTAAAAGGGGACGAAAACTGAGATGCATTTGAAAACGTTTCCCGGTCACACGGTGCACCACACTGTGGGTTTCCCATGCATGTTTTAGCTGAAGGAAGAATCGCTTAAACCTGGAGAGTTGGGACCCATGGAATGGGTACCATGCAGTATGACTTCAAATGGTCTGCATTTGCTCATCGAACCTCACCAATGCTATCAGCCCGAAGTGTCCAACTTTATGTCTCCCTCAGCTCTTGGTGTAGATGAGGTAAATCCAGGTTGCATCACAAGCCCTGAATGAATTATTTAAGAATTGCTCTCTATTTCACTGTCATTGTGTTTTGTTTTTGTAATTCATTTTGATAATAGGATTTATCGGATTTTCTCTGCTGCATTCATGCAGCTGTACACACGCTTGATTCTCTTATGGAGACATATAAATCCATGGGTTTGAAGATTCTTACTAGTCAGGTGTATTCCTAGGCGTTGAATATAGGGTGTTTAGCCCATTTCGTTGAGCAAGGGGTAGGTCTTGACTATTACATATTTGACGTATGGAATGGTATCTGTGCTAATTTCTATCTCTGGTTTTATGCAGCACCCCAACTCACCTTTCCCCTTAAGCAAACATAAGTTGGTTTTCTAAATTTGAGACCCTGTTCTGTTTTGTAATTCAGTTCATGTGTAGCCAAGATTACATTCGGTGTATTAGAGATAACTTATGATGTTTCATTTTCTGTGTGACTTATTTCACTTAGAATCATCGTACCTGAATCCACTCATTATGCCACGACGGGCCAGATGACATAGATTTCCTTGGTGACTGATATTCCATTGTACGTACGTACCACAACTTCTTTATCCATTTTTCGCTTTCTGGGATATTTAACTTGTACCGTAGACGAGGTTCTTGTAAACAGAGCCGTCTGAAACTTTGGGGTGGCTGTGTGTTTTTGATTTTAATTTCCCTAAGCTATAGGACCATAAGTGGAAGTGCCGTAGGCTCCGTTGCTTTGTTGTTTAGGTGTTTCAGGAAACACCATACACTTCTCCAGAGTGGCTGTTGGCAATTTACATCCCATCCATCAGCATAACAAGGCTCCCTGTTCTCCATGGCCTGTGCTGCATTTCTGGATTTTACACTTTTTTCAGATGGCCCTTTTGACCGGGGGGCAGTGAGACTTCATTGTAGTGCAGATTTCTTTAACATGCTTGCTTGGTTGGCCAAAAAGTGCGTATGCGTTTTTTCCTGAATATATTCAGGAAAAAACGCATACGCCCTTTTTGGCCAAGTGCATCATTGTCGACGTCCTGCCTCTTTTCCTATGCTTTAAATGCAATTCCAGTCTACCCCCTGAAATCGTTTTCCTGCAATTCTGCCCCGCTTTCAAGTCCTCTTCGCAGCCTTCCTTCAATATATTTTTGGACGATAGCTGTCATTTATAACTCTGCAGGTTTGTGAATTACAGTGCCCCTGAGCTCCTTTCTTCAAATCGCTTTCTTGTGAGCTGGCCGCAAACCCGCAGGATTGCTTCAGGCCCTAATCTTGTTCCGGCACGGCATGCTGAGCCTTTGGTTAATTCGTCTTTCTGGTGGGAAATGTGCGTTAAATTTGCCCGTGCAGACACCTACAGCTAGTCTGTCATTGGTTCTCCCTATTCCTGTTCATCTTGCGCAGAAATTGCAAACTGTGCCAAACAGGAGGTTAAAGGCCCTGACTCTCCAAGTCTGGAGAGTGTTAGAAAAGGGTCTGGAATTGTGAACCCGAGTAAAAGGGGACGAAAATTGAGATGCCTTTGAAAACGTTTCCTGGTCACACGGTGCACCATACTGTGGGCTTCCCATGCATGCTTTAGCTGAAGGAAGAATCGCTTAAACCTGGAGAGTTGGGACCCATGGAATGGGTACCATGCAGTATGACTTCAAATGGTCTGCATTTGCTCATCGAACCTCACCAGTGGTATCACCCCGAAGTGTCCAACCTTATGTCTCACTCAGCTCTGGGTGTAGATGAGGTAAATCCAGGTTGCATCACAAGCCCTGAATGAATTATTTAAGAATTGCTCTCTATTTCACTGTCATTGTGTTTTGTTTTTGTAATTCATTTTGATAATAGGATTTATCGGATTTTCTCTGCTGCCTTCATGCAGCTGTACACATGCTTGATTCTCTTATGGAGACATATAAATCCATGGGTTTGAAGATTTTTACTAGTCAGGTGTATTCCTAGGCGTTGAATATAGGGTGTTTAGCCCATTTCGTTGAGCAAGGGGTAGGTCTTGACTATTACATATTTTTTTTTTTTTTGCTGTACGCGGGCCTCTCAGTGTTGTGGCCTCTCCCGTTGCGGAGCACAGGCTCCGGACGCGCAGGCTCAACGGCCATGACTCACGGGGCCAGTAGCTCCGCGGCATGTGGGATCCTCTCGGACCGGGGCACGAACCCGCGTCCCCTGCATCGGCAGGCGAACTCTCAACCAGTGCGCCACCAGGGAAGCCCCCTTGACTATTACATATATGACGTATGGAATGGTATCTGTGCTAATTTCTATCTCTGGTTTTATGCAGCACCCCAACTCACCTTTCCCCTTAAGCAAACATAAGTTGGTTTTCTAAATTTGAGACCCTGTTCTGTTTTGTAATTCAGTTCATGTGTAGCCAAGATTACATTCGGTGTATTAGTGATATCTTATGATGTTTCATTTTCTGTGTGACTTATTTCTCTTAGAATCATCGTACCTGAATCCACTCATTATGCCACGACGGGCCAGATGACATAGATTTCATTGGTGAGTGATATTCCATTGTACGTACGTACCACAACTTCTTTATCCATTTTTCGCTTTCTGGGATATTTAACTTGTACCGTAGACGAGGTTCTTGTAAACAGAGCCGTCTGAAACTTTGGAGTGGCTGTGTGTTTTTTATTTTAATTTCCCTAAGCTATAGGACCATAAGTGGAAGTGCCGTAGGCTCTGTTGCTTTGTTTTTTAGGTGTTTCAGGAAACACCATACACTTCTGCAGAGTGGCTGTTGGCAATTTACATCCCACCCATCAGCATAACAAGGCTCCCTGTTCTCCATGGCCTGTGCTGCATTTCTGGATTTTACACTTTTTTCAGATGGCCCTTTTGACCGGGGGGCAGTGAGACTTCATTGTAGTGCAGATTTCTTTAACATGCTTGCTTGGTTGGCCAAAAAGGGCGTATGCGTTTTTTCCTGAATATATTCAGGAAAAAACGCATACGCCCTTTTTGGCCAAGTGCATCATTGTCGACGTTCTGCCTCTTTTCCTATGCTTTAAATGCAATTCCAGTCTACCCCATGAAATCGTTTTCCTGAAATTCTGCCCCGCTTTCAAGTCCTCTTCGCAGCCTTCCTTCAATATATTTTTGGACGATAGCTGTCATTTATAACTCTGCAGGTTTGTGAATTACAGTGCCCCTGAGCTCCTTTCTTCAAATCGCTTTCTTGTGAGCTGGCCGCAAACCCGCAGGATTGCTTCAGGCCCTAATCTGGTTCCGGCACGGCATGCTGAACGTTTGGTTAAATCCTCTTCCTGGTTGGAAATGAGCGTTAAATTAGCCCCTGCAGACACCTACAGCTAGTCACTCATTGGTTCTCCCTATTCCTGTTCATCTTGCGCAGAAATTGCAAAGTGTGCGAAACAGGAGGTTAAAGGCACTGACTCTCCAAGTGGGGAGAGTGTTAGTAAAGGGTCTGGAATTGTGAACCCGAGTAAAAGGGGACGAAAACTGAGATAAATTTGAAAACGTTTCCCGGTCACACGGTGCACCATACTGTGGGTTTCCCATGCATGGTTTAGCTGAAGGAAGAATCGCGTAAACCTGGAGAGTTGGGACCCATGGAATGTGTACCATGTATTATGACTTCAAAAGGTCTGCATTTGCTCATCGAACCTCACCAATGCTATCAGCCCGAAGGGTCCAACCTTATGTCTCACTCAGCGCTGGGTTTAGATGAGGTAAATCCAGGTTGCATCACAAGCCCTGAATGAATAATTTAAGAATTGCTCTCTATTTCACTGTCATTGTGTTTTGTTTTTGTAATTCATTTTGATAATAGGATTTATCGGATTTTCTCTGCTGCCTTCATGCAGCTGTACACCCGCTTGATTCTCTTATGGAGACATATAAATCCATGGGTTTGAAGATTCTTACTAGTCAGGTGTATTCCTAGGCGTTGAATATAGGGTGTTTAGCCCATTTCGTTGAGCAAGGGGTAGGTCTTGACTATTACATATTTGACGTATGGAATGGTATCTGTGCTAATTTCTATCTCTGGTTTTATGCAGCACCCCAACTCACCTTTCCCCTTAAGCAAACATAAGTTGGTTTTCTAAATTTGAGACCCTGTTCTGTTTTGTAATTCAGTTCATGTGTAGCCAAGATTACATTCGGTGTATTAGAGATAACTTATGATGTTTCATTTTCTGTGTGACTTATTTCTCTTAGAATCATCGTACCTGAATCCACTCATTATGCCACGATGGGCCAGATGACATAGATTTCATTGGTGAGTGATATTCCATTGTACGTACGTACCACAACTTGTTTATCCATTTTTCGCTTTCTGGGATATTTAACTTGTACCGTAGACGAGGTTCTTGTAAACAGAGCCGTCTGAAACTTTGGGGTGGCTGTGTGTTTTTTATTTTAATTTCCCTTAGCTATAGGACCATAAGTGGAAGTGCCGTAGGCTCCGTTGCTTTGTTTTTTAGGTGTTTCAGGATACACAATACACATCTCCAGAGTGGTTGTTGGCAATTTACATCCCACCCATCAGCATAACAAGGCTCCCTGTTCTCCATGGCCTGTGCTGCATTTCTGGATTTTACACTTTTTTCAGATGGCCCTTTTGACCGGGGGGCAGTGAGACTTCATTGTAGTGCAGATTTCTTTAACATGCTTGCTTGGTTAGCCAAAAAGTGCGTATGCGTTTTTTCCTGAATATATTCAGGAAAAAACGCATACGCCCTTTTTGGCCAAGTGCATCATTGTCGACGTTCTGCCTCTTTTCCTATGCTTTAAATGCAATTCCAGTCTCCTCCCTGAAATCGTTTTCCTGCAATTCTGCCCCGCTTTCAAGTCCTCTTCGCAGCCTTCCTTCAATATATTTTTGGACGATAGCTGTCATTTATAACTCTGCAGGTTTGTGAATTACAGTGCCACGGAGCTCCTTTCTTGAAATCGCTTTCTTGTGAGCTGGCCGCAAACCCGCAGAATTGCTTCAGGCCCTAATCTGGTTCCGGCATGGCATGCTGAGCGTTTGGTTAATTCCTCTTCCTGGTTGGAAATGAGCAATAAATTTGCCCGTGCAGACACCTACAGCTAGTCTCTCATTGGTTCTCCCTATTCCTGTTCATCTTGCGCAGAAATTGCAAACTGTGCCAAACAGCAGGTTAAAGGCACTGACTCTCCAAGTGGGGAGAGTGTTTGTAAAGGGTCTGGAATTGTGAACCCGAGTAAAAGGGGACAAAAACTGAGATGCATTTGAAAACGTTTCCCGGTCACACGGTGCACCATACTGTGGGTTTCCCATGCATGTTTTATCTGAAGGAAGAATCGCTTAAACCTTGAGAGTTGGGACCCATGGAATGGGTACCATGCAGTATGACTTCAAATGGTCTGCATTTGCTTATCGAACCTCACCAATGCTATCAGCCCGAAGTGTCCAACTTTATGTCTCACTCAGCTCTGGGTGTAGATGAGGTAAATCCAGGTTGCATCACAAGCCCTGAATGAATTATTTAAGAATTGCTCTCTATTTCACTGTCATTTTGTTTTGTTTTTGTAATTCATTTTGATAATAGGATTTATCGGATTTTCTCTGCTGCCTTCATGCAGCTGTACACACGCTTGATTCTCTTATGGAGACATATAAATCCATGGGTTTGAAGATTCTTACTAGTCAGGTGTATTCCTAGGCGTTGAATATAGGGAGTTTAGCCCATTTCGTTGAGCAAGGGGTAGGTCTTGACTATTACATATTTTTTTTTTTTTTTTTGCTGTACGCGGGCCTCTCAGTGTTGTAGCCTCTCCCGTTGCGGAGCACAGGCTCCGGACACGCAGGCTCAACAGCCATGACTGACGGGGCCAGTAGCTCCACGGCATGTGGGATCCTCTTGGACCGGGGCACGAACCCGCGTCCCCTGCATCGGCAGGCGGACTCTCAACCAGTGCGCCACCAGGGAAGCCCCCTTGACTATTACATATATGACGTATGGAATGGTATCTGTGCTAATTTCTATCTCTGGTTTTATGCAGCACCCCAACTCACCTTTCCCCTTAAGCAAACATAAGTTGGTTTTCTAAATTTGAGACCCTGTTCTGTTTTGTAATTCAGTTCATGTGTAGCCAAGATTACATTCGGTGTATTAGTGATATCTTATGATGTTTCATTTTCTGTGTGACTTATTTCTCTTAGAATCATCGTACCTGAATCCACTCATTATGCCACGATGGGCCAGATGACATAGATTTCATTGGTGAGTGATATTCCATTGTACGTACGTACCACAACTTCTTTATCCATTTTTCGCTTTCTGGGATATTTAACTTGTACCGTAGACGAGGTTCTTGTAAACAGAGCCGTCTGAAACTTTGGGGTGGCTGTGTGTTTTTTATTTTAATTTCCCTAAGCTATAGGACCATAAGTGGAAGTGCCGTAGGCTCCGTTGCTTTGTTTTTTAGGTGTTTCAGGAAACACCATACACTTCTCCAGAGTGGCTGTTGGCAATTTACATCCCACCCATCAGCATAACAAGGCTCCCTGTTCTCCATGGCCTGTGCTGCATTTCTGGATTTTACACTTTTTTCAGATGGCCCTTTTGACCGGGGGGCAGTGAGACTTCATTGTAGTGCAGATTTCTTTAACATGCTTGCTTGGTTGGCCAAAAAGGGCGTATGCGTTTTTTCCTGAATATATTCAGGAAAAAACGCATACGCCCTTTTTGGCCAAGTGCATCATTGTCGACGTCCTGCCTCTTTTCCTATGCTTTAAATGCAATTCCAGTCTACCCCTTGAAATCGTTTTCCTGAAATTCTGCCCCGCTTTCAAGTCCTCTTCGCAGCCTTCCTTCAATATATTTTTGGACGATAGCTGTCATTTATAACTCTGCAGGTTTGTGAATTACAGTGCCCCTGAGCTCCTTTCTTCAAATCGCTTTCTTGTGAGCTGGCCGCAAACCCGCAGGATTGCTTCAGGCCCTAATCTTGTTCCGGCACGGCATGCTGAGCCTTTGGTTAATTCGTCTTTCTGGTGGGAAATGTGCGTTAAATTTGCCCGTGCAGACACCTACAGCTAGTCTGTCATTGGTTCTCCCTATTCCTGTTCATCTTGCGCAGAAATTGCAAACTGTGCCAAACAGGAGGTTAAAGGCCCTGACTCTCCAAGTCTGGAGAGTGTTAGAAAAGCGTCTGGAATTGTGAACCCGAGTAAAAGGGGACGAAAATTGAGATGCCTTTGAAAACGTTTCCTGGTCACAAGGTGCACCATACTGTGGGCTTCCCATGCATGCTTTAGCTGAAGGAAGAATCGCTTAAACCTGGAGAGTTGGGACCCATGGAATGGGTACCATGCTGTATGACTTCAAAGGGTCTGCATTTGCTCATCGAACCTCACCAATGCTATCAGCCCGAAGTGCCCAACCTTATGTCTCACTCAGCTCTGGGTGTAGATGTGGTAAATCCAGGTTGCATCACAAGCCCTGAATGAATTATTTAAGAATTGCTCTCTATTTCACTGTCCTTGGGTTTTGTTTGTGTAATTCATTTTGATAATGGGATTTATCGGATTTTCTCTGCTGCATTCATGCCGCTGTACACACGCTTCATTCTCTTACGGAGACATATAAATCCATGGGTTTGAAGATTCTTACTAGTCAGGTGTATTCCTAGGCGTTGAATATGGGGTGTTTAGTCCATTTCGTTGAGAAAGGGGTAGGTCTTGACTATTACATATTTGGCTTATGGAAAGGTATCTGTGCTAATTTCTATCTCTGGTTTTATACAGCACCCCAACTCACCTTTCCCCTTAAGCAAGCATAAGTTGGTTTTCTAAATTTGAGACCCTGTTCTGTTTTGCAATTCAGTTCATGTGTAGCCAAGTTTACATTCCGTGTATTAGTGATATCTTATGATGTTTCATTTTCTGTGTGACTTATTTCACTTAGAATCATCGTACCTGAATCCACTCATTATGCCGCGATGGGCCTGATGACATAGATTTCATTGCTGAGTGATATTCCATTGTACGTACGTACCACAACTTCTTTATCCATTTTTCACATTCTGGGATATTTAACTTGTACCGTAGACGAGGTTCTTGTAAACAGAGCCGTCCGACACTTTGGGGTGGCTGTGTGTTTTTGATTTTAATTTCCCTAAGCTATAGGACCATAAGTGGAAGTGCCGTAGGCTCCGTAGCTTTGTTTTCTCGGTGTTCCGGGAAACACCATACACTTCTCCAGAGTGGCTGTTGGCAATTTACATCCCGCCCATCAGCATAACAAGGCTCCCTGTTCTCTATGGCCTGTGCTGCCTTTCTGGATTTTACACATTTTTCAGATGGCCCTTTTGACCGGGGGGCAGTGAGACTTCATTGTAGTGCAGATTTCTTTAACATGCTTGCTTGGTTGGCCAAAAAGTGCGTATGCGTTTATTCCTGAATATATTCAGGAAAAAAACGCATACGCCCTTTTTGGCCAAGAGCATCATTGTTGACGTTCTGCCTCTTTTCCTATGCTTTAAATGCAATTCCCGTCCACCCCCTGAAATCGTTTTCCTGCAAATCTGTCCCACTTACAAGTCGTCTTTGCAGACCTCCTTCAATATATTTTTGGACGATAGCTGTCATTTATTACTCTGCAGGTTTGTGAGTTACAGTGCCCCTGAGCTCCTTTCTTCAACTCGCTATCTTGTGAGCTGGCTGCAAACCCGCACGATTGTCAGGCCCTAATCTGGTTCAGGCACGGCATGTTGAGCCTTTGGTTAATTCCTCTTCCTGGTGCGAAATGAGCATTAAATTTGCCCGTGCAGACACCTACAGCTAGTCTCTCATTGGTTCTCCCTATTCCTGTTCATCTTGCGCAGAAATTGCAAACTGTGCCAAACAGGAGGTTAAAAGTACAGACTCTCCAAGGGGGAGAGTGTTATTAAAGTGTCTGGAATGGTGTACCCAAGTAAAACGAGACGAAAACTGAGATGCATTTGAAAACGTTTCCCCGTCACATGGTGCACCATAATGTGGGTTTCCCATGCATATTTTAGCTGAAGGAAGAATCCCTTAAACCTGGCAGTTGGGACCCATGGAATGGCTACCATGCAGTATGACTACAAAGGGTCTACATTTGCTTATCGAACCTCACCAATGCTATCAGCCCAAAGTGTCCAACCTTATGTCTCACTCAGCTCTGGGTGTATATGTGGTAAATCCAGGTTGCATCACAAGCCCTGAATGAATTATTTAAGAATTGCTCTCTATTTCACTGTCCTTGGGTTTTGTTTTTGTAATTCATTTTGACAATGGGATTTATCGGATTTTCTCTGCTGCATTCATGCCGCTGTACACACGCTTCATTCTCTTACGGAGGCATATGAATCCATGGGTTTGAAGATTCTTACTAGTCAGGTGTATTCCTAGGTGTTGAATATGTGGTGTTTAGTCCATTTCGTTGAGCAAGTGGTGGGTCTTGACTATGACATATTTGGCTTATGGAAAGTTATCTGTGCTAATTTCTATCTCTGGTTTTATGCAGCACGCCAACTCACCTTTCCCCTTAAGCAAGCATAAGTTGGTTTTCTAAATTTGAGACCCTGTTCTGTTTTGTAATTCAGTTCATGTGTAGCCAAGTTTACATTCCGTGTATTAGTGATATCTTATGATGTTTCATTTTCTGTGTGACTTATTTCACTTAGAATCATCGTACCTGAATCCACTCATTATGTCGCGACGGGCCTGATGACATAGATTTCATTGCTGAGTGATATTCGATTGTACGTATATACCACAACTTCTTTATCCATTTTTCACATTCTGGGATATTTACCTTGTACTGTAGACGAGGTTCTTGTAAATAGAGCCGTCCGACACTTTGGGGTGGCTGTGTGTTTTTCATTTTAATGTCCCTAAACTGTAGGACCATAAGTGGAAATGCCGTAGGTTCCGTTGCTTTGTTTTTTAGGTGTTCCGGAAAACACCATACACTTCTCCAGAGTGGCTGTTGGCAATTTACATCCCGCCCATCAGCATAACAAGGCTCCCTGTTCTCCATTGCCTGTGCTGCCTTTCTGGACTTTACACTTTTTTCATATGGCCCTTTTGCCCGGGGAGCAATGAGACTTCATTGTAGTGCAGATTTCTTTAACATGCTTGCTTGGTTGGCCAAAAAGGGCGTATGCGTTTTTTCCTGAATATATGCAGGAAAAAACGCATACGCCCTTTTTGGCCAAGAGCATCATTGTTGACGTTCTGCCTCTTTTCCTATGCTTTAAATGCAATTCCCGTCTACCCCCTGAAATCGTTTTCCTGCAAATCTGTCCCGCTTACAAGTCGTCTTTGCAGACCTCCTTCAATATATTTTTGGACGATAGCTGTCATTTATTACTCTGCAGGTTTGTGAGTTACAGTGCCCCTGAGCTCCTTTCTTCAACTCGCTATCTTGTGAGCTGGCTGCAAACCCGCACGATTGTCAGGACCTAATCTGTTTCAGGCACGGCATGTTGAGCCTTTGGTTAATTCCTCTTCCTGGTGCGAAATGAGCATTAAATTTGCCCGTGCAGACACCTACAGCTAGTCTCTCATTGGTTCTCCCTATTCCTGTTCATCTTGCGCAGAAATTGCAAACTGTGCCCAACAGGAGGTTAAAGGCACCTACTCTCCAAGTGGTGAGAGTGTTAGTAAAGGGTCTGGAATGGTGAACCCAAGTAAAAGGGGACGAAAACTGAGATGCATTTGAAAACGTTTGTCGGTCACACGGTGCACCATACTGTGGGTTTCCCATGCATGTTTTAGCTGAAGGAAGAATCCCTTAAACTTGGAGAGTTGGGACCCATGGAATGGGTACCATGCTGTATGACTTCAAAGGGTCTGCATTTGCTCATCGAACCTCACCAATGCTATCAGCCCGAAGTGCCCAACCTTATGTCTCACTCAGCTCTGGGTGTAGATGTGGTAAATCCAGGTTGCATCACAAGCCCTGAGTGAATTATTTAAGAATTGCTCTCTATTTCACTGTCCTTGGGTTTTGTTTGTGTAATTCATTTTGATAATGGGATTTATCGGATTTCCTCTGCTGCATTCATGCCGCTGTACACACGCTTCATTCTCTTACGGAGACATATAAATCCATGGGTTTGAAGATTCTTACTAGTCAGGTGTATTCCTAGGCGTTGAATATGGGGTGTTTAGTCCATTTCGTTGAGCAAGGGGTAGGTCTTGACTATTACATATTTGGCTTATGGAAAGGTATCTGTGCTAATTTCTATCTCTGGTTTTATGCAGCACCCCAACTCACCTTTCCCCTTAAGCAAGCATAAGTTGGTTTTCTAAATTTGAGACCCTGTTCTGTTTTGTAATTCAGTTCATGTGTAGCCAAGTTTACATTCCGTGTAGTAGTGATATCTTATGATGTTTCATTTTCTGTGTGACTTATTTCACTTAGAATCATCGTACCTGAATCCACTCATTATGCCGCGACGGGCCTGATGACATAGATTTCATTGCTGAGTGATATTCCATTGTACGTACGTACCACAACTTCTTTATCCATTTTTCACATTCTGGGATATTTAACTTGTACCGTAGACGAGGTTCTTGTAAACAGAGCCGTCCGACACTTTGGGGTGACTGTGTGTTTTTGATTTTAATTTCCCTAAGCTATAGGACCATAAGTGGAAGTGCCGTAGGCTCCGTAGCTTTGTTTTTTCGGTGTTCCGTGAAACACCATACACTTCTCCAGAGTGGCTGATGGCAATTCACATCCCACCCATCAGCATAACAAGGCTCCCTGTTCTCCATGGCCTGTGCTGCCTTTCTGGATTTTACACTTTTTTCAGATGGCCCTTTTGACCGGGGGGCAGTGAGACTTCATTGTAGTGAAGATTTCTTTAACATGCTTGCTTGGTTGGCCAAAAAGGGCGTATGCGTTTTTTCCTGAATATATTCAGGAAAAAACGCATACGCCCTTTTTGGCCAAGAGCATCATTGTCGACGTTCTGCCTCTTTTCCTATGCTTTAAATGCAATTCCAGTCTACCCCCTGAAATCGTTTTCCTGCAAATCTGTCCCGCTTACAAGTCGTCTTCGCAGCCTTCCTTCAATATATTTTTGGACGATAGCTGTCATTTATAACTCTGCAGGTTTGTGAGTTACAGTGCCCCTGAGCTCATTTCTTCAACTCGCTATCTTGTGAGCTGGCCACAAACCCACAGGATTGCCTCAGGCCCTAATCTGGTTCCGGCACGGCATGCTGAGCCTTTGGTTAATTCCTCTTCCTGGTGGGAAATGAGCGTTAAATTTGCCCGTGCAGACACCTAGAGCTAGTCTGTCATTCGTTCTCCCTATTCCTTTTCATCTTGCGCAGAAATTGCAAACTGTGCCCAACAGGAGGTTAAGGGCACTGACTCTTCAAGTGGGGAGAGTGTTCGTAAAGGGTCTGGAATGGTGAACCCGAGTAAAAGGGGACGAAAACTGAGATGCATTTGAAAACGATTGCCAGTCACACGGTGCACCATACTGTGGGTTTCCCATGCATGTTTTAGCTGAAGGAAGAATCCCTTAAACTTGGAGAGTTGGGACCCATGGAATGGGTACCATGCTGTATGACTTCAAAGGGTCTGCATTTGCTCATCGAACCTCACCAATGCTATCAGCCCGAAGTGCCCAACCTTATGTCTCACTCAGCTCTGGGTGTAGATGTGGTAAATCCAGGTTGCATCACAAGCCCTGAATGAATTATTTCAGAATTGCTCTCTATTTCACTGTCCTTGGGTTTTGTTTGTGTAATTCATTTTGATAATGGGATTTATCGGATTTTCTCTGCTGCATTCATGCCGCTGTACACACGCTTCATTCTCTTACGGAGACATATAAATCCATGGGTTTGAAGATTCTTACTAGTCAGGTGTATTCCTAGGCGTTGAATATGGGGTGTTTAGTCCATTTCGTTGAGCAAGGGGTAGGTCTTCACTATTACATATTTGGCTTATGGAAAGGTATCTGTGCTAATTTCTATCTCTGGTTTTATGCAGTACCCCAACTCACCTTTCCCCTTAAGCAAGCATAAGTTGGTTTTCTTAATTTGAGACCCTGTTCTGTTTTGTAATTCAGTTCATGTGTAGCCAAGTTTTCATTCCGTGTATTAGTGATATCTTATGATGTTTCATTTCCTGTGTGACTTATTTCACTTAGAATCATCGAACCTGAATCCACTCATTATGCCGCGACGGGCCTGATGACATAGATTTCATTGCTGTGTGATATTCCACTGTACATACGTTCCACAACTTCTTTATCCATTTTTCACATTCTTGGATATTTAACTTGTACCGTAGACGAGGTTCTTGTAAACAGAGCCGCCCGAGACTTTTGGGTGGCTGTGTGTTTTTGATTTATAATTTTCCTAAGCTATAGGACCATAAGGGGAAGTGCTGTAGGCTCCGTTGCTTTGTTTTTTAGATGTTCCGGGAAACACCATACACTTCTCCAGAGTGGCAGTTCGCAATTTACATCCTGCCCATCAGCATAAGAAGGCTCGCTGTTCTCCATGGCCTGTGCTGCCTTTCTGGATTTTACACTTTTTTCAGATGGCCCTTTTGACCGAGGGACAGTGAGACTTCATTGTAGTGCAGATTTCTTTAACATGCTTGCTTGGTTGGCCAAAAAGTGGGTATGCGTTTTTTCCTGAATATATTCAGGAAAAAACGCATACGCCCTTTTTGGCCAAGAGCATCATTGTCGACGTTCTGCCTCTTTTCCTATGCTTTAAATGCAATTCCCGTCTACCCCCTGAAATCATTTTCCTGCAATTCTGCCCCACTTTCAAGTCGTCTTCGGAGTCTTCCTTCAATATATTTTTGGACGATAGCTGTCATTTATAACTCTGCAGGTTTGTGAGTTACAGTGCCCCTGAGCTTATTTCTTCAACTCGCTATCTTGTGAGCTGGCCGCAAACCCGCAGGATTGCTTCAGGCCCTAATCTTGTTCCGGCACGGCATGCTGAGCCTTTGGTTAATTCCTCTTCCTGGTGCGAAATTAGCATTAAATTTGCCCGTGCAGACACCTACAACTAGTGTCTCATTGGTTCTCCCTATTCCTGTTCATCTTGCGCAGAAATTGCAACTGTGCCAAACACGAGGTTAAAAGTACAGACTCTCCAAGAGGGAGAGTGTTATTAAAGGGTCTGGAATGGTGTACCCAAGTAAAACGAGACGAAAACTGAGATGCATTTGAAAACGTTTCCCCGTCACATGGTGCACCATAATGTGGGTTTCCCATGCATATTTTAGCTGAAGGAAGAATCCCTTAAACCTGGCAGTTGGGACCCATGGAATGGCTACCATGCAGTATGACTTCAAAGGGTCTGCATTTGCTTATCGAACCTCACCAATGCTATCAGCCCAAAGTGTCCAACCTTATGTGTCACTCAGCTCTGGGTGTATATGTGGTAAATCCAGGTTGCATCACAAGCCCTGAATGAATTATTTAAGAATTGCTCTCTATTTCACTGTCCTTGGGTTTTGTTTTTGTAATTCATTTTGACAATGGGATTTATCGGATTTTCTCTGCTGCATTCATGCCGCTGTACACACGCTTCATTCTCTTACGGAGGCATATGAATCCATGGGTTTGAAGATTCTTACTAGTCAGGTGTATTCCTAGGTGTTGAATATGTGGTGTTTAGTCCATTTCGTTGAGCAAGTGGTGGGTCTTGACTATGACATATTTGGCTTATGGAAAGTTATCTGTGCTAATTTCTATCTCTGGTTTTATGCAGCACGCCAACTCACCTTTCCCCTTAAGCAAGCATAAGTTGGTTTTCTAAATTTGAGACCCTGTTCTGTTTTGTAATTCAGTTCATGTGTAGCCAAGTTTACATTCCGTGTATTAGTGATATCTTATGATGTTTCATTTTCTGTGTGACTTATTTCACTTAGAATCATCGTACCTGAATCCACTCATTATGCCGCGACGGGCCTGATGACATAGATTTCATTGCTGAGTGATATTCCATTGTACGTATATACCACAACTTCTTTATCCATTTTTCACATTCTGGGATATTTACCTTGTACTGTAGACGAGGTTCTTGTAAATAGAGCCGTCCGACACTTTGGGGTGGCTGTGTGTTTTTCATTTTAATGTCCCTAAACTGTAGGACCATAAGTGGAAATGCCGTAGGCTCCGTTGCTTTGTTTTTTAGGTGTTCCGGAAAACACCATACACTTCTCCAGAGTGGCTGTTGGCAATTTACATCCCGCCCATCAGCATAACAAGGCTCCCTGTTCTCCATTGCCTGTGCTGCCTTTCTGGACTTTACACTTTTTTCATATGGCCCTTTTGCCCGGGGAGCAATGAGACTTCATTGTAGTGCAGATTTCTTTAACATGCTTGCTTGGTTGGCCAAAAAGGGCGTATGCGTTTTTTCCTGAATATATTCAGGAAAAAACGCATACGCCCTTTTTGGCCAAGAGCATCACTGTTGACGTTCTGCCTCTTTTCCTATGCTTTAAATGCAATTCCCGTCTACCCCCTGAAATCGTTTTCCTGCAAATCTGTCCCGCTTACAAGTCGTCTTTGCAGACCTCCTTCAATATATTTTTGGACGATAGCTGTCATTTATTACTCTGCAGGTTTGTGAGTTACAGTGCCCCTGAGTTCCTTTCTTCAACTCGCTATCTTGTGAGCTGGCTGCAAACCCGCACGATTGTCAGGCCCTAATCTGTTTCAGGCACGGCATGTTGAGCCTTTCTAATCACACGGTGCACCATACTGTGGGTTTCCCATGCATGTTTTAGCTGAAGGAAGAATCCCTTAAACTTGGAGAGTTGGGACCCATGGAATGGGTACCATGCTGTATGACTTCAAAGGGTCTGCATTTGCTCATCGAACCTCACCAATGCTATCAGCCCGAAGTGCCCAACCTTATGTCTCACTCAGCTCTGGGTGTAGATGTGGTAAATCCAGGTTGCATCACAAGCCCTGAATGAATTATTTAAGAATTGCTCTCTATTTCACTGTCCTTGGGTTTTGTTTGTGTAATTCATTTTGATAATGGGATTTATCGGATTTTCTCTGCTGCATTCATGCCGCTGTACACACGCTTCATTCTCTTACGGAGACATATAAATCCATGGGTTTGAAGATTCTTACTAGTCAGGTGTATTCCTAGGCGTTGAATATGGGGTGTTTAGTCCATTTCGTTGAGCAAGGGGTAGGTCTTGACTATTACATATTTGGCTTATGGAAAGGTATCTGTGCTAATTTCTATCTCTGGTTTTATACAGCACCCCAACTCACCTTTCCCCTTAAGCAAGCATAAGTTGGTTTTCTAAATTTGAGACCCTGTTCTGTTTTGCAATTCAGTTCATGTGTAGCCAAGTTTACATTCCGTGTATTAGTGATATCTTATGATGTTTCATTTTCTGTGTGACTTATTTCACTTAGAATCATCGTACCTGAATCCACTCATTATGCCGCGATGGGCCTGATGACATAGATTTCATTGCTGAGTGATATTCCATTGTACGTACGTACCACAACTTCTTTATCCATTTTTCACATTCTGGGATATTTAACTTGTACCGTAGACGAGGTTCTTGTAAACAGAGCCGTCCGACACTTTGGGGTGGCTGTGTGTTTTTGATTTTAATTTCCCTAAGCTATAGGACCATAAGTGGAAGTGCCGTAGGCTCCGTTGCTTTGTTTTTTAGATGTTCCGGGATACACCATACACTTCTCCAGAGTGGCAGTTCGCAATTTACATCCCGCCCATCAGCATAACAAGGCTCCCTGTTCTCCATGGCCTGTGCTGCATTTATGGATTTTACAGTTTTTTCAGATGGCCCTTTTGACCGGGGGGCAGTGAGACTTCATTGTAGTGCAGATTTCTTTAACATGCTTGCTTGGTTGGCCAAAAAGGGCGTATGCGTTTTTTCCTGAATATATTCAGGAAAAAACGCATACGCCCTTTTTGGCCAAGTGCATCATTGTCGACGTTCTGCCTCTTTTCCTATGCTTTAAATGCAATTCCAGTCTCCCCCCTGAAATCGTTTTCCTGCAATTCTGCACCGCTTTCAAGTCCTCTTCGCAGGCTTCCTTCAATATATTTTTGGACGATAGCTGTCATTTATAACTCTGCAGGTTTGTGAATTAGAGTGCCCCGGAGCTCCTTTCTTCAAATCGCTTTCTTGTGAGCTGGCCGCAAACTCGCAGGGTTGCTTCAGGCCCTAATCTGGTTCCGGCACGGCATGCTGAGCGTTTGGTTAATTCCTCTTCCTGGTTGGAAATTAGCGTTAAATTTGCCCGTGCAGACACCTACAGCTAGTCTCTCATTGGTTCTCCATATTCCTGTTCATCTTGCGCAGAAATTGCAAACTGTGCCAAACAGCAGGTTAAAGGCACTGACTCTCCAAGTGGGTAGAGTGTTAGTAAAGGGTGTGGAATTGTGAACCCGAGTAAAAGGGGACGAAAACTGAGATGCATTTGAAAAGGTTTCCCGGTCACACGGTGCACCATACTGTGGGTTTCTCATGCATGTTTTAGCTGAAGGAAGAATCGCTTAAACCTGGAGAGTTGGGACCCATTGAATGGGTACCATGCAGTATGACTTCAAATGGTCTGCATTTGCTCTTCGAACCTCACCAATGCTATCAGCCCGAAGTGTCCAACTTTATGTCTCACTCAGCTCTGGGTGTAGATGAGGTAAATCCAGGTTGCATCACAAGCCCTGAATGAATTATTTAAGAATTGCTCTCTATTTCACTGTCATTGTGTTTTGTTTTTTTAATTCATTTTGATAATAGGATTTATCGGATTTTCTCTGCTACCTCCATGCAGCTGTACACACCCTTGATTCTCTTATGGAGACATATAAATCCATGGGTTTGAAGATTCTTACTAGTCAGGTGTATTCCTAGGCGTTGAATATAGGGTGTTTAGCACATTTCGTTGAGCAAGGGGTAGGTCTTGACTATTACATATTTGACGTATGGAATGGTATCTGTGCTAATTTCTATCTCTGGTTTTATGCAGCACCTCAACTCACCTTTCCCCTTAAGCAAACATAAGTTGGTTTTCTAAATTTGAGACCCTGTTCTGTTTTGTAATTCAGTTCATGTGTAGCCAAGATTACATTCGGTGTATTAGAGATAACTTATGATGTTTCATTTTCTGTGTGACTTATTTCTCTTAGAATCATCGTACCTGAATCCACTCATTATGCCACGATGGGCCAGATGACATAGATTTCATTGGTGAGTGATATTCCATTGTACGTACGTACCACAACTTCTTTATCCATTTTTCGCTTTCTGGGATATTTAACTTGTACCGTAGACGAGGTTCTTGTAAACAGAGCCGTCTGAAACTTTGGGGTGGCTGTGTGTTTTTTATTTTAATTTCCCTAAGCTATAGGACCATAAGTGGAAGTGCCGTAGGCTCCGTTGCTTTGTTTTTTAGGTGTTTCAGGATACACAATACACATCTCCAGAGTGGCTGTTGGCAATTTACATCCCACCCATCAGCATAACAAGGCTCCCTGTTCTCCATGGCCTGTGCTGCATTTATGGATTTTACACTTTTTTCAGATGGCCCTTTTGACCGGGGGGCAGTGAGACTTCATTGTAGTGCAGATTTCTTTAACATGCTTGCTTGGTGGGCCAAAAAGTGCGTATGCGTTTTTTCCTGAATATATTCAGGAAAAAACGCATACGCCCTTTTTGGCCAAGTGCATCATTGTCGACGTTCTGCCTCTTTTCCTATGCTTTAAATGCAATTCCAGTCTCCCCCCTGAAATCGTTTTCCTGCAATTCTGCCCCGCTTTCAAGTCCTCTTCGCAGCCTTCCTTCAATATATTTTTGGACGATAGCTGTCATTTATAACTCTGCAGGTTTGTGAATTACAGTGCCACGGAGCTCCTTTCTTGAAATCGCTTTCTTGTGAGCTGGCCGCAAACCCGCAGGATTGCTTCAGGCCCTAATCTGGTTCCGGCATGGCATGCTGAGCGTTTGGTTAATTCCTCTTCCTGGTTGGAAATGAGCATTAAATTTGCCCGTGCAGACACCTACAGCTAGTCTCTCATTGGTTCTCCCTATTCCTGTTAATCTTGCGCAGAAATTGCAAACTGTGCCAAACAGCAGGTTAAAGGCACTGACTCTCCAAGTGGGTAAAGTGTTTGTAAAGGGTCTGGAATTGTGAACCCGAGTAAAAGGGGACAAAAACTGAGATGCATTTGAAAACGTTTCCCGGTCACACGGTGCACCATACTGTGGGTTTCCCATGCATGTTTTATCTGAAGGAAGAATCGCTTAAACCTTGAGAGTTGGGACCCATGGAATGGGTACCATGCAGTATGACTTCAAATGGTCTGCATTTGCTCATCGAACCTCACCAATGCTATCAGCCCGAAGTGTCCAACTTTATGTCTCACTCAGCTCTGGGTGTAGATGAGGTAAATCCAGGTTGCATCACAAGCCCTGAATGAATTATTTAAGAATTGCTCTCTATTTCACTGTCATTTTGTTTTGTTTTTGTAATTCATTTTGATAATAGGATTTATCGGATTTTCTCTGCTGCCTTCATGCAGCTGTACACACGCTTGATTCTCTTATGGAGACATATAAATCCATGGGTTTGAAGATTCTTACTAGTCAGGTGTATTCCTAGGCGTTGAATATAGGGAGTTTAGCCCATTTCGTTGAGCAAGGGGTAGGTCTTGACTATTACATATTTTTTTTTTTTTTTTTTGCTGTACGCGGGCCTCTCAGTGTTGTAGCCTCTCCCGTTGCGGAGCACAGGCTCCGGACGCGCAGGCTCAACAGCCATGACTGACGGGGCCAGTAGCTCCACGGCATGTGGGATCCTCTCGGACCGGGGCACGAACCCGCGTCCCCTGCATCGGCAGGCGGACTCTCAACCAGTGCGCCACCAGGGAAGCCCCCTTGACTATTACATATATGACGTATGGAATAGTATCTGTGCTAATTTCTATCTCTGGTTTTATGCAGCACCCCAACTCACCTTTCCCCTTAAGCAAACATAAGTTGGTTTTCTAAATTTGAGACCCTGTTCTGTTTTGTAATTCAGTTCATGTGTAGCCAAGATTACATTCGGTGTATTAGTGATATCTTATGATGTTTCATTTTCTGTGTGACATATTTCTCTTAGAATCATCGTACCTGAATCCACTCATTATGCCACGATGGGCCAGATGACATAGATTTCATTGGTGAGTGATATTCCATTGTACGTACGTACCACAACATCTTTATCCATTTTTCGCTTTCTGGGATATTTAACTTGTACCGTAGAAGAGGTTCTTGTAAACAGAGCCGTCTGAAACTTTGGGGTGGCTGTGTGTTTTTTATTTTAATTTCCCTAAGCTATAGGACCATAAGTGGAAGTGCCGTAGGCTCCGTTGCTTTGTTTTTTAGGTGTTTCAGGAAACACCATACACTTCTGCAGAGTGGCTGTTGGCAATTTACATCCCACCCATCAGCATAACAAGGCTCCCTGTTCTCCATGGCCTGTGCTGCATTTCTGGATTTTACACTTTTTTCAGATGGCCCTTTTGACCGGGGGGCAGTGAGACTTCATTGTAGTGCAGATTTCTTTAACATGCTTGCTTGGTTGGCCAATAAGGGCGTATGCGTTTTTTCCTGAATATATTCAGGAAAAAACGCATACGCCCTTTTTGGCCAAGTGCATCATTGTCGACGTTCTGCCTCTTTTCCTATGCTTTAAATGCAATTCCAGTCTACCCCCTGAAATCGTTTTCCTGAAATTCTGCCCCGCTTTCAAGTCCTCTTCGCAGCCTTCCTTCAATATATTTTTGGACGATAGCTGTCATTTATAACTCTGCAGGTTTGTGAATTACAGTGCCCCTGAGCTCCTTTCTTCAAATCGCTTTCTTGTGAGCTGGCCGCAAACCCGCAGGATTGCTTCAGGCCCTAATCTGTTTCCGGCACGGCATGCTGAGCGTTTGGTTAAATCCTCTTCCTGGTTGGAAATGAGTGTTAAATTTGCCCGTGCAGACAGCTACAGCTAGTCTCTCATTGGTTCTCCCTATTCGTGTTCATCTTGCGCAGAAATTGCAAACTGTGCCAAACAGCAGGTTAAAGGCACTGACTCTCCAAGTGGGGAGAGTGTTTGTAAAGGGTCTGGAATGGTGAACCCGAGTAAAAGGGGACGAAAACTGAGATGCATTTGAAAACGTTTGCCAGTCACACGGTGCACCACACTGTGGGTTTCCCATGCATGTTTTAGCTGAAGGAAGAATCGCTTAAACCTGGAGAGTTGGGACCCATGGAATGGGTACCATGCAGTATGACTTCAAATGGTCTGCATTTGCTCATCGAACCTCACCAATGCTATCAGCCCGAAGGGTCCAACTTTATGTCTCACTCAGCTCTGGGTGTAGATGAGGTAAATCCAGGTTGCATCACAAGCCCTGAATGAATTATTTAAGAATTGCTCTCTATTTCACTGTCATTGTGTTTTGTTTTTGTAATTCATTTTGATAATAGGATTTATCGGATTTTCTCTGCTGCATTCATGCAGCTGTACACACGCTTGATTCTCTTATGGAGACATATAAATCCATGGGTTTGAAGATTCTTACTAGTCAGGTGTATTCCTAGGCGTTGAATATAGGGTGTTTAGCCCATTTCGTTGAGCAAGGGTTAGGTCTTGACTATTACATATTTGACGTATGGAATGGTATCTGTGCTAATTTCTATCTCTGGTTTTATGCAGCACCCCAACTCACCTTTCCCCTTAAGCAAACATAAGTTGGTTTTCTAAATTTGAGACCCTGTTCTGTTTTGTAATTCAGTTCATGTGTAGCCAAGATTACATTCGGTGTATTAGAGATAACTTATGATGTTTCATTTTCTGTGTGACTTATTTCACTTAGAATCATCGTACCTGAATCCACTCATTATGCCACGACGGGCCAGATGACATAGATTTCCTTGGTGAGTGATATTCCATTGTACGTACGTACCACAACTTCTTTATCCATTTTTCGCTTTCTGGGATATTTAACTTGTACCGTAGACGAGGTTCTTGTAAACAGAGCCGTCTGAAACTTTGGGGTGGCTGTGTGTTTTTGATTTTAATTTCCCTAAGCTATAGGACCATAAGTGGAAGTGCCGTAGGCTCCGTTGCTTTGTTTTTTAGGTGTTTCAGGAAACACCATACACTTCTCCAGAGTGGCTGTTGGCAATTTACATCCCACCCATCAGCATAACAAGGCTCCCTGTTCTCCATGGCCTGTGCTGCATTTATGGATTTTACATTTTTTTCAGATGGCCCTTTTGACCGGGGGGCAGTGAGACTTCATTGTAGTGCAGATTTCTTTAACATGCTTGCTTGGTTGGCCAAAAAGTGCGTATGCGTTTTTTCTTGAATATATTCAGGAAAAAACGCATACGCTCTTTTTGGCCAAGTGCATCATTGTCGACGTCCTGCCTCTTTTCCTATGCTTTAAATGCAATTCCAGTCTACCCCCTGAAATCGTTTTCCTGCAATTCTGCCCCGCTTTCAAGTCCTCTTCGCAGCCTTCCTTCAATATATTTTTGGACGATAGCTGTCATTTATAACTCTGCAGGTTTGTGAATTACAGTGCCCCTGAGCTCCTTTCTTCAAATCGCTTTCTTGTGAGCTGGCCGCAAACCCGCAGGATTGCTTCAGGCCCTAATCTTGTTCCAGCACGGCATGCTGAGCCTTTGGTTAATTCGTCTTTCTGGTGGGAAATGTGCGTTAAATTTGCCCGTGCAGACACCTACAGCTAGTCTGTCATTGGTTCTCCCTATTCGTGTTCATCTTGCGCAGAAATTGCAAACTGTGCCAAACAGGAGGTTAAAGGCCCTGACTCTCCAAGTCTGGAGAGTGTTAGAAAAGGGTCTGGAATTGTGAACCCGAGTAAAAGGGGACGAAAATTGAGATGCCTTTGAAAACGTTTCCTGGTCACACGGTGCACCATACTGTGGGCTTCCCATGCATGCTTTAGCTGAAGGAAGAATCGCTTAAACCTGGAGAGTTGGGACCCATGGAATGGGTACCATGCAGTATGACTTCAAATGGTCTGCATTTGCTCATCGAACCTCACCAGTGGTATCACCCCGAAGTGTCCAACCTTATGTCTCACTCAGCTCTGGGTGTAGATGAGGTAAATCCAGGTTGCATCACAAGCCCTGAATGAATTATTTAAGAATTGCTCTCTATTTCACTGTCATTGTGTTTTGTTTTTGTAATTCATTTTGATAATAGGATTTATCGGATTTTCTCTGCTGCCTTCATGCAGCTGTACACATGCTTGATTCTCTTATGGAGACATATAAATCCATGGGTTTGAAGATTTTTACTAGTCAGGTGTATTCCTAGGCGTTGAATATAGGGTGTTTAGCCCATTTCGTTGAGCAAGGGGTAGGTCTTGACTATTACATACTTTTTTTTTTTTTTGCTGTACGCGGGCCTCTCAGTGTTGTGGCCTCTCCCGTTGTGGAGCACAGGCTCCGGACGCGCAGGCTCAACGGCCATGACTCACGGGGCCAGTAGCTCCGCGGCATGTGGGATCCTCTCGGACCGGGGCACGAACCTGCGTCCCCTGCATCGGCAGGCGAACTCTCAGCCAGTGCGCCACCAGGGAAGCCCCCTTGACTATTACATATATGACGTATGGAATGGTATCTGTGCTAATTTCTATCTCTGGTTTTATGCAGCACCCCAACTCACCTTTCCCCTTAAGGAAACATAAGTTGGTTTTCTAAATTTGAGACCCTGTTCTGTTTTGTAATTCAGTTCATGTGTAGCCAAGATTACATTCGGTGTATTAGTGATATCTTATGATGTTTCATTTTCTGTGTGACTTATTTCTCTTAGAATCATCGTACCTGAATCCACTCATTATGCCACGACGGGCCAGATGACATAGATTTCATTGGTGAGTGATATTCCATTGTACGTACGTACCACAACTTCTTTATCCATTTTTCGCTTTCTGGGATATTTAACTTGTACCGTAGACGAGGTTCTTGTAAACAGAGCCGTCTGAAACTTTGGGGTGGCTGTGTGTTTTTTATTTTAATTTCCCTAAGCTATAGGACCATAAGTGGAAGTGCCGTAGGCTCTGTTGCTTTGTTTTTTAGGTGTTTCAGGAAACACCATACACTTCTGCAGAGTGGCTGTTGGCAATTTACATCCCACCCATCAGCATAACAAGGCTCCCTGTTCTCCATGGCCTGTGCTGCATTTCTGGATTTTACACTTTTTTCAGATGGCCCTTTTTACCGGGGCGCAGTGAGACTTCATTGTAGTGCAGATTTCTTTAACATGCTTGCTTGGTTGGCCAAAAAGGGCGTATGCGTTTTTTCCTGAATATATTCAGGAAAAAACGCATACGCCCTTTTTGGCCAAGTGCATCATTGTCGACGTTCTGCCTCTTTTCCTATGCTTTAAATGCATTTCCAGTCTACCCCATGAAATCGTTTTCCTGAAATTCTGCCCCGCTTTCAAGTCCTCTTCGCAGCCTTCCTTCAATATATTTTTGGACGATAGCTGTCATTTATAACTCTGCAGGTTTGTGAATTACAGTGCCCCTGAGCTCCTTTCTTCAAATCGCTTTCTTGTGAGCTGGCCGCAAACCCGCAGGATTGCTTCAGGCCCTAATCTGGTTCCGGCACGGCATGCTGAGCGTTTGGTTAAATCCTCTTCCTGGTTGGAAATGAGCGTTAAATTAGCCCCTGCAGACACCTACAGCTAGTCACTCATTGGTTCTCCCTATTCCTGTTCATCTTGCGCAGAAATTGCAAAGTGTGCGAAACAGGAGGTTAAAGGCACTGACTCTCCAAGTGGGGAGAGTGTTAGTAAAGGGTCTGGAATTGTGAACCCGAGTAAAAGGGGACAAAAACTGAGATAAATTTGAAAACGTTTCCCGGTCACATGGTGCACCATACTGTGGGTTTCCCATGCATGGTTTAGCTGAAGGAAGAATCGCGTAAACCTGGAGAGTTGGGACCCATGGAATGTGTACCATATATTATGACTTCAAAAGGTCTGCATTTGCTCATCGAACCTCACCAATGCTATCAGCCCGAAGGGTCCAACCTTATGTCTCACTCAGCGCTGGGTTTAGATGAGGTAAATCCAGGTTGCATCACAAGCCCTGAATGAATAATTTAAGAATTGCTCTCTATTTCACTGTCATTGTGTTTTGTTTTTGTAATTCATTTTGATAATAGGATTTATCGGATTTTCTCTGCTGCCTTCATGCAGCTGTACACACGCTTGATTCTCTTATGGAGACATGTAAATCCATGGGTTTGAAGAGTCTTAGTAGTCAGGTGTATTCCTAGGCTTTGAATATAGGGTGTTTAGCCCATTTCGTTGAGCAAGGGGTAGGTCTTGACTATTACATATTTGACGTATGGAATGGTATCTGTGCTAATTTCTATCTCTGGTTTTATGCAGCACCCCAACTCACCTTTCCCCTTAAGCAAACATTAGTTGGTTTTCTAAATTTGAGACCCTGTTCTGTTTTGTAATTCAGTTCACGTGTAGCCAAGATTACATTCGGTGTATTAGTGATATCTTATGATGTTTCATTTTCTGTGTGACTTATTTCACTTAGAATCATCGTACCTGAATCCACTCATTATGCCACGACGGGCCAGATGACATAGATTTCATTGGTGACTGATATTCCATTGTACGTACGTACCACAATTTCTTTATCCATTTTTCACATTCTGGGATATTTAACTTGTACCGTAGACGAGGTTCTTGTAAACAGAGCCGCCCGAGACTTTTGGGTGGCTGTGTGTTTTTGATTTTAATTTTCCTAAGCTATAGGACCATAAGGGGAAATGCCGTAGGCTCTGTTGCTTTGTTTTTTAGATGTTCCGGGAAACACCATACATTTTTCCAGACTGGCTGTTGGCAATTTACATCCCGCCCATCAGCATAACAAGGCTCGCTGTTCTCCATGGCCTGTGCTGCCTTTCTGGATTTTACACTTCTTTCAGATGGCCCTTTTGACCGGGGGGCAGTGAGACTTCATTGTAGTGCAGATTTCTTTAACATGCTTGCTTGGTTGGCCAAAAAGGGCGTATGCGTTTTTTCCTGAATATATTCAGGAAAAAACGCATACGCCCTTTTTGGCCAAGAGCATCATTGTCGACGTTCTGCCTCTTTTCCTATGCTTTAAATGCAATTCCCGTCTACCCCCTGAAATCGTTTTCCTGCAATTCTGCCCCACTTACAAGTCGTCTTCGCAGCCTTCCTTCAATATATTTTTGGACGATAGCTGTCATTTATAACTCTGCAGGTTTGTGAGTTACAGTGCCCCTGAGCTCATTTCTTCAACTCGCTATCTTGTGAGCTGGCCGCAAACCCACAGGATTGCCTCAGGCCCTAATCTGGTTCCTGCACGGCATGCTGAGCCTTTGGTTAATTCCTCTTCCTGGTGGGAAATGAGCGTTAAATTTGCCCGTGCAGACACCTAGAGCTAGTCTCTCATTGGTTCTCCCTATTCCTTTTCATTTTGCGCAGAAATTGCAAACTGTGCCCAACAGGAGGTTAAAGGCACTGACTCTCCAGGTGGGGAGAGTGTTCGTAAAGGGTCTGGAATGGTGAACCCGAGTGAAAGGGGACGAAAACTGAGATGCATTTGAAAACGTTTGCCAGTCACACGGTGCACCATACTGTGGGTTTCCCATGCATGTTTTAGCTGAAGGAAGAATCCCTTAAACTTGGAGAGTTGGGACCCATGGAATGGGTACCATGCTGTATGACTTCAAAGGGTCTGCATTTGCTCATCGAACCTCACCAATGCTATCAGCCTGAAGTGCCTAACCTTATGTCTCACTCAGCTCTGGGTGTAGATGTGGTAAATCCAGGTTGCATCACAAGCCCTGAATGAATTATTTAAGAATTGCTCTCTATTTCACTGTCCTTGGGTTTTGTTTGTGTAATTCATTTTGATAATGGGATTTATCGGATTTTCTCTGCTGCATTCATGCCGCTGTACACACGCTTCATTCTCTTACGGAGACATATAAATCCATGGGTTTGGAGATTCTTACTACTCAGGTGTATTCCTAGGCGTTGAATATGGGGTGTTTAGTCCATTTCGTTGAGCAAGGGGTAGGTCTTGACTATTACATATTTGGCTTATGGAAAGGTATCTGTGCTAATTTCTATCTCTGGTTTTATGCAGCACCCCAACTCACCTTTCCCCTTAAGCAAGCATAAGTTGGTTTTCTAAATTTGAGATCCTGTTCTGTTTTGTAATTCAGTTCATGTGTAGCCAAGTTTACATTCCGTGTATTAGTGATATCTTATGATGTTTCATTTTCTGTGTGACTTATTTCACTTAGAATCATCGTACCTGAATCCACTCATTATGCCGCGACGGGCCTGATTACATGGATTTCATTGCTGAATGATATTCCATTGTACGTACGTACCACAACTTCTTTATCCATTTTTCACATTCTGGAATATTTAACTTGTACCGTAGACGAGGTTCTTGTAAACAGAGCCGTCCGACACTTTGGGGTGGCTGTGTGTTTTTGATTTTAATTTCCCTAAGCTATAGGACCATAAGTGGAAGTGCCGTAGGCTCCGTAGCTTTGTTTTTTCGGTGTTCCGGGAAACACCATACACTTCTCCAGAGTGGCTGTTGGCAATTTACATCCCGCCCATCAGCATAACAAGGCTCCCTGTTCTCCATGGCCTGTGCTGCCTTTCTGGATTTTACACTTTATTCAGATGGCCCTTTTGACCGGGGGGCAGTGAGACTTCATTGTAGTGCAGATTTCTTTAACATGCTTGCTTGGTTGGCCAAAAAGTGCATATGCCTTTTTTTCCTGAATATATTCAGGAAAAAACGCATACGCCCTTTTTGGCCAAGAGCATCATTGTCGACGTTCTGCCTCTTTTCCTATGCTTTAAATGCAATTCCCGTCTACCCCCTGAAATCGTTTTCCTGCAAATCTGTCCCGCTTACAAGTCGTCTTCGCAGCCTTCCTTCAATATATTTTTGGACGATAGCTGTCATTTATAACTCTGCAGGTTTGTGAGTTACAGTGCCCCTGAGCCCCTTTCTTCAACTCGCTATCTTGTGAGCTGGCCGCAAACCCACAGGATTGCCTCAGGCCCTAATCTGGTTCCGGCACGGCATGCTGAGCTTTGGTTAATTCCTCTTCCTGCTGGGAAATGAGCGTTATATTTGTCCGTGCAGACACCTAGAGCTAGTCTCTCATTGGTTCTCCCTATTCCTTTTCATTTTGCGCAGAAATTGCAAACTGTGCCCAACAGGAGGTTAAAGGCACTGACTCTCCAGGTGGGAAGAGTGTTCGTAAAGGGTCTGGAATGGTGAACCCGAGTGAAAGGGGACGAAAACTGAGATGCATTTGAAAACGTTTGCCAGTCACACGGTGCACCATACTGTGGGTTTCCCATGCATGTTTTAGCTGAAGGAAGAATCCCTTAAACTTGGAGAGTTGGGACCCATGGAATGGGTACCATGCTGTATGACTTCAAAGGGTCTGCATTTGCTCATCGAACCTCACCAATGCTATCAGCCCGAAGTGCCCAACCTTATGTCTCACTCAGCTCTGGGTGTAGATGTGGTAAATCCAGGTTGCATCACAAGCCCTGAATGAATTATTTAAGAATTGCTCTCTATTTCACTGTCCTTGGGTTTTGTTTGTGTAATTCATTTTGATAATGGGATTTATCGGATTTTCTCTGCTGCATTCATGCCGCTGTACACACGCTTCATTCTCTTACGGAGACATATAAATCCATGGGTTTGAAGATTCTTACTAGTCAGGTGTATTCCTAGGCGTTGAATATGGGGTGTTTAGTCCATTTTGTTGAGCAAGGGGTAGGTCTTGACTATTACATATTTGGCTTATGGAAAGGTATCTGTGCTAATTTCTATCTCTGGTTTTATGCAGCACCCCAACTCACCTTTCCCCTTAAGCAAGCATAAGTTGGTTTTCTAAATTTGAGACCCTGTTCTGTTTTGTAATTCAGTTCATGTGTAGCCAAGTTTACATTCCGTGTAGTAGTGATATCTTATGATGTTTCATTTTCTGTGTGACTTATTTCACTTAGAATCATCGTACCTGAATCCACTCATTATGCCGCGACGGGCCTGATCACATAGATTACATTGCTGAGTGATATTCCATTGTACGTACTTACCACAACTTCTTTATCCATTTTTCACATTCTGGGATATTTAACTTGTACCGTAGACGAGGTTCTTGTAAACAGAGCCGTCTGAAACTTTGGGGTGGCTGTGTGTTTTTGATTTTAATTTCCCTAAGCTATAGGACCATAAGTGGAAGTGCCGTAGGCTCCGTTGCTTTGTTTTTTAGGTGTTTCAGGAAACACCATACACTTCTCCAGAGTGGCTGTTGGCAATTTACATCCAACCCATCAGCATAACAAGGCTCCCTGTTCTCCATGGCCTGTGCTGCATTTCTGGATTTTACACTTTTTTCAGATGGCCCTTTTGACCGGGGGGCAGTGAGACTTCATTTTAGTGCAGATTTCTGTAACATGGTTGCTTGGTTGGCCAAAAAGTGCGTATGCGTTTTTTCCTGAATATATTCAGGAAAAAACGCATACGCTCTTTTTGGCCAAGTGCATCATTGTCGACGTTCTGCCTCTTTTCCTATGCTTTAAATGCAATTCCAGTCTACCCCCTGAAATCGTTTTCCTGCAATTCTGCCCCGCTTTCAAGTCCTCTTCGCAGCCTTCCTTCAATATATTTTTGGACGATAGCTGTCATTTATAACTCTGCAGGTTTGTGAATTACAGTGCCCCTGAGCTCCTTTCTTCAAATCGCTTTCTTGTGAGCTGGCCGCAAACCCGCAGGATTGCTTCAGGCCCTAATCTTGTTCCAGCACGGCATGCTGAGCCTTTGGTTAATTCGTCTTTCTGGTGGGAAATGTGCGTTAAATTTGCCCGTGCAGACACCTACAGCTAGTCTGTCATTGGTTCTCCCTATTCGTGTTCATCTTGTGCAGAAATTGCAAACTGTGCCAAACAGGAGGTTAAAGGCCCTGACTCTCCAAGTCTGGAGAGTGTTAGAAAAGGGTCTGGAATTGTGAACCCGAGTAAAAGGGGACGAAAATTGAGATGCCTTTGAAAACGTTTCCTGGTCACACGGTGCACCATACTGTGGGCTTCCCATGCATGCTTTAGCTGAAGGAAGAATCGCTTAAACCTGGAGAGTTGGGACCCATGGAATGGGTACCATGCAGTATGACTTCAAATGGTCTGCATTTGCTCATCGAACCTCACCAGTGGTATCACCCCGAAGTGTCCAACCTTATGTCTCACTCAGCTCTGGGTGTAGATGAGGTAAATCCAGGTTGCATCACAAGCCCTGAATGAATTATTTAAGAATTGCTCTCTATTTCACTGTCATTGTGTTTTGTTTTTGTAATTCATTTTGATAATAGGATTTATCGGATTTTCTCTGCTGCCTTCATGCAGCTGTACACATGCTTGATTCTCTTATGGAGACATATAAATCCATGGGTTTGAAGATTTTTACTAGTCAGGTGTATTCCTAGGCGTTGAATATAGGGTGTTTAGCCCATTTCGTTGAGCAAGGGGTAGGTCTTGACTATTACATACTTTTTTTTTTTTTTGCTGTACGCGGGCCTCTCAGTGTTGTGGCCTCTCCCGTTGTGGAGCACAGGCTCCGGACGCGCAGGCTCAACGGCCATGACTCACGGGGCCAGTAGCTCCGCGGCATGTGGGATCCTCTCGGACCGGGGCACGAACCTGCGTCCCCTGCATCGGCAGGCGAACTCTCAGCCAGTGCGCCACCAGGGAAGCCCCCTTGACTATTACATATATGACGTATGGAATGGTATCTGTGCTAATTTCTATCTCTGGTTTTATGCAGCACCCCAACTCACCTTTCCCCTTAAGGAAACATAAGTTGGTTTTCTAAATTTGAGACCCTGTTCTGTTTTGTAATTCAGTTCATGTGTAGCCAAGATTACATTCGGTGTATTAGTGATATCTTATGATGTTTCATTTTCTGTGTGACTTATTTCTCTTAGAATCATCGTACCTGAATCCACTCATTATGCCACGACGGGCCAGATGACATAGATTTCATTGGTGAGTGATATTCCATTGTACGTACGTACCACAACTTCTTTATCCATTTTTCGCTTTCTGGGATATTTAACTTGTACCGTAGACGAGGTTCTTGTAAACAGAGCCGTCTGAAACTTTGGGGTGGCTGTGTGTTTTTTATTTTAATTTCCCTAAGCTATAGGACCATAAGTGGAAGTGCCGTAGGCTCTGTTGCTTTGTTTTTTAGGTGTTTCAGGAAACACCATACACTTCTGCAGAGTGGCTGTTGGCAATTTACATCCCACCCATCAGCATAACAAGGCTCCCTGTTCTCCATGGCCTGTGCTGCATTTCTGGATTTTACACTTTTTTCAGATGGCCCTTTTTACCGGGGCGCAGTGAGACTTCATTGTAGTGCAGATTTCTTTAACATGCTTGCTTGGTTGGCCAAAAAGGGCGTATGCGTTTTTTCCTGAATATATTCAGGAAAAAACGCATACGCCCTTTTTGGCCAAGTGCATCATTGTCGACGTTCTGCCTCTTTTCCTATGCTTTAAATGCATTTCCAGTCTACCCCATGAAATCGTTTTCCTGAAATTCTGCCCCGCTTTCAAGTCCTCTTCGCAGCCTTCCTTCAATATATTTTTGGACGATAGCTGTCATTTATAACTCTGCAGGTTTGTGAATTACAGTGCCCCGGAGCTCCTTTCTTCAAATCGCTTTCTTGTGAGCTGGCCGCAAACCCGCAGGATTGCTTCAGGCCCTAATCTGGTTCCGGCACGGCATGCTGAGCGTTTGGTTAAATCCTCTTCCTGGTTGGAAATGAGCGTTAAATTAGCCCCTGCAGACACCTACAGCTAGTCACTCATTGGTTCTCCCTATTCCTGTTCATCTTGCGCAGAAATTGCAAAGTGTGCGAAACAGGAGGTTAAAGGCACTGACTCTCCAAGTGGGGAGAGTGTTAGTAAAGGGTCTGGAATTGTGAACCCGAGTAAAAGGGGACAAAAACTGAGATAAATTTGAAAACGTTTCCCGGTCACATGGTGCACCATACTGTGGGTTTCCCATGCATGGTTTAGCTGAAGGAAGAATCGCGTAAACCTGGAGAGTTGGGACCCATGGAATGTGTACCATATATTATGACTTCAAAAGGTCTGCATTTGCTCATCGAACCTCACCAATGCTATCAGCCCGAAGGGTCCAACCTTATGTCTCACTCAGCGCTGGGTTTAGATGAGGTAAATCCAGGTTGCATCACAAGCCCTGAATGAATAATTTAAGAATTGCTCTCTATTTCACTGTCATTGTGTTTTGTTTTTGTAATTCATTTTGATAATAGGATTTATCGGATTTTCTCTGCTGCCTTCATGCAGCTGTACACATGCTTGATTCTCTTATGGAGACATATAAATCCATGGGTTTGAAGATTTTTACTAGTCAGGTGTATTCCTAGGCGTTGAATATAGGGTGTTTAGCCCATTTCGTTGAGCAAGGGGTAGGTCTTGACTATTACATATTTTTTTTTTTTTTGCTGTACGCGGGCCTCTCAGTGTTGTGGCCTCTCCCGTTGTGGAGCACAGGTTCCGGACGCGCAGGCTCAACGGCCATGACTCACGGGGCCAGTAGCTCCGCGGCATGTGGGATCCTCTCGGACCGGGGCACGAACCTGCGTCCCCTGCATCGGCAGGCGAACTCTCAGCCAGTGCGCCACCAGGGAAGCCCCCTTGACTATTACATATATGACGTATGGAATGGTATCTGTGCTAATTTCTATCTCTGGTTTTATGCAGCACCCCAACTCACCTTTCCCCTTAAGGAAACATAAGTTGGTTTTCTAAATTTGAGACCCTGTTCTGTTTTGTAATTCAGTTCATGTGTAGCCAAGATTACATTCGGTGTATTAGTGATATCTTATGATGTTTCATTTTCTGTGTGACTTATTTCTCTTAGAATCATCGTACCTGAATCCACTCATTATGCCACGACGGGCCAGATGACATAGATTTCATTGGTGAGTGATATTCCATTGTACGTACGTACCACAACTTCTTTATCCATTTTTCGCTTTCTGGGATATTTAACTTGTACCGTAGACGAGGTTCTTGTAAACAGAGCCGTCTGAAACTTTGGGGTGGCTGTGTGTTTTTTATTTTAATTTCCCTAAGCTATAGGACCATAAGTGGAAGTGCCGTAGGCTCTGTTGCTTTGTTTTTTAGGTGTTTCAGGAAACACCATACACTTCTGCAGAGTGGCTGTTGGCAATTTACATCCCACCCATCAGCATAACAAGGCTCCCTGTTCTCCATGGCCTGTGCTGCATTTCTGGATTTTACACTTTTTTCAGATGGCCCTTTTTACCGGGGCGCAGTGAGACTTCATTGTAGTGCAGATTTCTTTAACATGCTTGCTTGGTTGGCCAAAAAGGGCGTATGCGTTTTTTCCTGAATATATTCAGGAAAAAACGCATACGCCCTTTTTGGCCAAGTGCATCATTGTCGACGTTCTGCCTCTTTTCCTATGCTTTAAATGCATTTCCAGTCTACCCCATGAAATCGTTTTCCTGAAATTCTGCCCCGCTTTCAAGTCCTCTTCGCAGCCTTCCTTCAATATATTTTTGGACGATAGCTGTCATTTATAACTCTGCAGGTTTGTGAATTACAGTGCCCCGGAGCTCCTTTCTTCAAATCGCTTTCTTGTGAGCTGGCCGCAAACCCGCAGGATTGCTTCAGGCCCTAATCTGGTTCCGGCACGGCATGCTGAGCGTTTGGTTAAATCCTCTTCCTGGTTGGAAATGAGCGTTAAATTAGCCCCTGCAGACACCTACAGCTAGTCACTCATTGGTTCTCCCTATTCCTGTTCATCTTGCGCAGAAATTGCAAAGTGTGCGAAACAGGAGGTTAAAGGCACTGACTCTCCAAGTGGGGAGAGTGTTAGTAAAGGGTCTGGAATTGTGAACCCGAGTAAAAGGGGACAAAAACTGAGATAAATTTGAAAACGTTTCCCGGTCACATGGTGCACCATACTGTGGGTTTCCCATGCATGGTTTAGCTGAAGGAAGAATCGCGTAAACCTGGAGAGTTGGGACCCATGGAATGTGTACCATATATTATGACTTCAAAAGGTCTGCATTTGCTCATCGAACCTCACCAATGCTATCAGCCCGAAGGGTCCAACCTTATGTCTCACTCAGCGCTGGGTTTAGATGAGGTAAATCCAGGTTGCATCACAAGCCCTGAATGAATAATTTAAGAATTGCTCTCTATTTCACTGTCATTGTGTTTTGTTTTTGTAATTCATTTTGATAATAGGATTTATCGGATTTTCTCTGCTGCCTTCATGCAGCTGTACACACGCTTGATTCTCTTATGGAGACATGTAAATCCATGGGTTTGAAGAGTCTTAGTAGTCAGGTGTATTCCTAGGCTTTGAATATAGGGTGTTTAGCCCATTTCGTTGAGCAAGGGGTAGGTCTTGACTATTACATATTTGACGTATGGAATGGTATCTGTGCTAATTTCTATCTCTGGTTTTATGCAGCACCCCAACTCACCTTTCCCCTTAAGCAAACATTAGTTGGTTTTCTAAATTTGAGACCCTGTTCTGTTTTGTAATTCAGTTCACGTGTAGCCAAGATTACATTCGGTGTATTAGTGATATCTTATGATGTTTCATTTTCTGTGTGACTTATTTCACTTAGAATCATCGTACCTGAATCCACTCATTATGCCACGACGGGCCAGATGACATAGATTTCATTGGTGACTGATATTCCATTGTACGTACGTACCACAATTTCTTTATCCATTTTTCACATTCTGGGATATTTAACTTGTACCGTAGACGAGGTTCTTGTAAACAGAGCCGCCCGAGACTTTTGGGTGGCTGTGTGTTTTTGATTTTAATTTTCCTAAGCTATAGGACCATAAGGGGAAATGCCGTAGGCTCTGTTGCTTTGTTTTTTAGATGTTCCGGGAAACACCATACATTTTTCCAGACTGGCTGTTGGCAATTTACATCCCGCCCATCAGCATAACAAGGCTCGCTGTTCTCCATGGCCTGTGCTGCCTTTCTGGATTTTACACTTCTTTCAGATGGCCCTTTTGACCGGGGGGCAGTGAGACTTCATTGTAGTGCAGATTTCTTTAACATGCTTGCTTGGTTGGCCAAAAAGGGCGTATGCGTTTTTTCCTGAATATATTCAGGAAAAAACGCATACGCCCTTTTTGGCCAAGAGCATCATTGTCGACGTTCTGCCTCTTTTCCTATGCTTTAAATGCAATTCCCGTCTACCCCCTGAAATCGTTTTCCTGCAATTCTGCCCCACTTACAAGTCGTCTTCGCAGCCTTCCTTCAATATATTTTTGGACGATAGCTGTCATTTATAACTCTGCAGGTTTGTGAGTTACAGTGCCCCTGAGCTCATTTCTTCAACTCGCTATCTTGTGAGCTGGCCGCAAACCCACAGGATTGCCTCAGGCCCTAATCTGGTTCCTGCACGGCATGCTGAGCCTTTGGTTAATTCCTCTTCCTGGTGGGAAATGAGCGTTAAATTTGCCCGTGCAGACACCTAGAGCTAGTCTCTCATTGGTTCTCCCTATTCCTTTTCATTTTGCGCAGAAATTGCAAACTGTGCCCAACAGGAGGTTAAAGGCACTGACTCTCCAGGTGGGGAGAGTGTTCGTAAAGGGTCTGGAATGGTGAACCCGAGTGAAAGGGGACGAAAACTGAGATGCATTTGAAAACGTTTGCCAGTCACACGGTGCACCATACTGTGGGTTTCCCATGCATGTTTTAGCTGAAGGAAGAATCCCTTAAACTTGGAGAGTTGGGACCCATGGAATGGGTACCATGCTGTATGACTTCAAAGGGTCTGCATTTGCTCATCGAACCTCACCAATGCTATCAGCCTGAAGTGCCTAACCTTATGTCTCACTCAGCTCTGGGTGTAGATGTGGTAAATCCAGGTTGCATCACAAGCCCTGAATGAATTATTTAAGAATTGCTCTCTATTTCACTGTCCTTGGGTTTTGTTTGTGTAATTCATTTTGATAATGGGATTTATCGGATTTTCTCTGCTGCATTCATGCCGCTGTACACACGCTTCATTCTCTTACGGAGACATATAAATCCATGGGTTTGGAGATTCTTACTACTCAGGTGTATTCCTAGGCGTTGAATATGGGGTGTTTAGTCCATTTCGTTGAGCAAGGGGTAGGTCTTGACTATTACATATTTGGCTTATGGAAAGGTATCTGTGCTAATTTCTATCTCTGGTTTTATGCAGCACCCCAACTCACCTTTCCCCTTAAGCAAGCATAAGTTGGTTTTCTAAATTTGAGACCCTGTTCTGTTTTGTAATTCAGTTCATGTGTAGCCAAGTTTACATTCCGTGTATTAGTGATATCTTATGATGTTTCATTTTCTGTGTGACTTATTTCACTTAGAATCATCGTACCTGAATCCACTCATTATGCCGCGACGGGCCTGATTACATGGATTTCATTGCTGAATGATATTCCATTGTACGTACGTACCACAACTTCTTTATCCATTTTTCACATTCTGGAATATTTAACTTGTACCGTAGACGAGGTTCTTGTAAACAGAGCCGTCCGACACTTTGGGGTGGCTGTGTGTTTTTGATTTTAATTTCCCTAAGCTATAGGACCATAAGTGGAAGTGCCGTAGGCTCCGTAGCTTTGTTTTTTCGGTGTTCCGGGAAACACCATACACTTCTCCAGAGTGGCTGTTGGCAATTTACATCCCGCCCATCAGCATAACAAGGCTCCCTGTTCTCCATGGCCTGTGCTGCCTTTCTGGATTTTACACTTTATTCAGATGGCCCTTTTGACCGGGGGGCAGTGAGACTTCATTGTAGTGCAGATTTCTTTAACATGCTTGCTTGGTTGGCCAAAAAGTGCATATGCCTTTTTTTCCTGAATATATTCAGGAAAAAACGCATACGCCCTTTTTGGCCAAGAGCATCATTGTCGACGTTCTGCCTCTTTTCCTATGCTTTAAATGCAATTCCCGTCTACCCCCTGAAATCGTTTTCCTGCAAATCTGTCCCGCTTACAAGTCGTCTTCGCAGCCTTCCTTCAATATATTTTTGGACGATAGCTGTCATTTATAACTCTGCAGGTTTGTGAGTTACAGTGCCCCTGAGCCCCTTTCTTCAACTCGCTATCTTGTGAGCTGGCCGCAAACCCACAGGATTGCCTCAGGCCCTAATCTGGTTCCGGCACGGCATGCTGAGCTTTGGTTAATTCCTCTTCCTGCTGGGAAATGAGCGTTATATTTGTCCGTGCAGACACCTAGAGCTAGTCTCTCATTGGTTCTCCCTATTCCTTTTCATTTTGCGCAGAAATTGTAAACTGTGCCCAACAGGAGGTTAAAGGCACTGACTCTCCAGGTGGGAAGAGTGTTCGTAAAGGGTCTGGAATGGTGAACCCGAGTGAAAGGGGACGAAAACTGAGATAAATTTGAAAACGTTTGCCAGTCACACGGTGCACCATACTGTGGGTTTCCCATGCATGTTTTAGCTGAAGGAAGAATCCCTTAAACTTGGAGAGTTGGGACCCATGGAATGGGTACCATGCTGTATGACTTCAAAGGGTCTGCATTTGCTCATCGAACCTCACCAATGCTATCAGCCTGAAGTGCCCAACCTTATGTCTCACTCAGCTCTGGGTGTAGATGTGGTAAATCCAGGTTGCATCACAAGCCCTGAATGAATTATTTAAGAATTGCTCTCTATTTCACTGTCCTTGGGTTTTGTTTGTGTAATTCATTTTGATAATGGGATTTATCGGATTTTCTCTGCTGCATTCATGCCGCTGTACACATGCTTCATTCTCTTACGGAGACATATAAATCCATGGGTTTGAAGATTCTTACTAGTCAGGTGTATTCCTAGGCGTTGAATATGGGGTGTTTAGTCCATTTTGTTGAGCAAGGGGTAGGTCTTGACTATTACATATTTGGCTTATGGAAAGGTATCTGTGCTAATTTCTATCTCTGGTTTTATGCAGCACCCCAACTCACCTTTCCCCTTAAGCAAGCATAAGTTGGTTTTCTAAATTTGAGACCCTGTTCTGTTTTGTAATTCAGTTCATGTGTAGCCAAGTTTACATTCCGTGTAGTAGTGATATCTTATGATGTTTCATTTTCTGTGTGACTTATTTCACTTAGAATCATCGTACCTGAATCCACTCATTATGCCGCGACGGGCCTGATCACATAGATTACATTGCTGAGTGATATTCCATTGTACGTACATACCACAACTTCTTTATCCATTTTTCACATTCTGGGATATTTAACTTGTACCGTAGACGAGGTTCCTCTAAACAGAGCCGTCTGAAACTTTGGGGTGGCTGTGTGTTTTTGATTTTAATTTCCCTAAGCTATAGGACCATAAGTGGAAGTGCCGTAGGCTCCGTTGCTTTGTTTTTTAGGTGTTTCAGGAAACACCATACACTTCTCCAGAGTGGCTGTTGGCAATTTACATCCAACCCATCAGCATAACAAGGCTCCCTGTTCTCCATGGCCTGTGCTGCATTTCTGGATTTTACACTTTTTTCAGATGGCCCTTTTGACCGGGGGGCAGTGAGACTTCATTTTAGTGCAGATTTCTGTAACATGGTTGCTTGGTTGGCCAAAAAGTGCGTATGCGTTTTTTCCTGAATATATTCAGGAAAAAACGCATACGCTCTTTTTGGCCAAGTGCATCATTGTCGACGTTCTGCCTCTTTTCCTATGCTTTAAATGCAATTCCAGTCTACCCCCTGAAATCGTTTTCCTGAAATTCTGCCCCGCTTTCAAGTCCTCTTCGCAGCCTTCCTTCAATATATTTTTGGACGATAGCTGTCATTTATAACTCTGCAGTTTTGTGAATTACAGTGCCCCTGAGCTCCTTTCTTCAAATCGCTTTCTTGTGAGCTGGCCGCAAACCCGCAGGATTGCTTCAGGCCCTAATCTTGTTCCAGCACGGCATGCTGAGCCTTTGGTTAATTCGTCTTTCTGGTGGGAAATGTGCGTTAAATTTGCCCGTGCAGACACCTACAGCTAGTCTGTCATTGGTTCTCCCTATTCGTGTTCATCTTGCGCAGAAATTGCAAACTGTGCCAAACAGGAGGTTAAAGGCCCTGACTCTCCAAGTCTGGAGAGTGTTAGAAAAGGGTCTGGAATTGTGAACCCGAGTAAAAGGGGACGAAAATTGAGATGCCTTTGAAAACGTTTCCTGGTCACACGGTGCACCATACTGTGGGCTTCCCATGCATGCTTTAGCTGAAGGAAGAATCGCTTAAACCTGGAGAGTTGGGACCCATGGAATGGGTACCATGCAGTATGACTTCAAATGGTCTGCATTTGCTCATCGAACCTCACCAGTGGTATCACCCCGAAGTGTCCAACCTTATGTCTCACTCAGCTCTGGGTGTAGATGAGGTAAATCCAGGTTGCATCACAAGCCCTGAATGAATTATTTAAGAATTGCTCTCTATTTCACTGTCATTGTGTTTTGTTTTTGTAATTCATTTTGATAATAGGATTTATCGGATTTTCTCTGCTGCCTTCATGCAGCTGTACACATGCTTGATTCTCTTATGGAGACATATAAATCCATGGGTTTGAAGATTTTTACTAGTCAGGTGTATTCCTAGGCGTTGAATATAGGGTGTTTAGCCCATTTCGTTGAGCAAGGGGTAGGTCTTGACTATTACATACTTTTTTTTTTTTTGCTGTACGCGGGCCTCTCAGTGTTGTGGCCTCTCCCGTTGTGGAGCACAGGCTCCGGACGCGCAGGCTCAACGGCCATGACTCACGGGGCCAGTAGCTCCGCGGCATGTGGGATCCTCTCGGACCGGGGCACGAACCTGCGTCCCCTGCATCGGCAGGCGAACTCTCAGCCAGTGCGCCACCAGGGAAGCCCCCTTGACTATTACATATATGACGTATGGAATGGTATCTGTGCTAATTTCTATCTCTGGTTTTATGCAGCACCCCAACTCACCTTTCCCCTTAAGGAAACATAAGTTGGTTTTCTAAATTTGAGACCCTGTTCTGTTTTGTAATTCAGTTCATGTGTAGCCAAGATTACATTCGGTGTATTAGTGATATCTTATGATGTTTCATTTTCTGTGTGACTTATTTCTCTTAGAATCATCGTACCTGAATCCACTCATTATGCCACGACGGGCCAGATGACATAGATTTCATTGGTGAGTGATATTCCATTGTACGTACGTACCACAACTTCTTTATCCATTTTTCGCTTTCTGGGATATTTAACTTGTACCGTAGACGAGGTTCTTGTAAACAGAGCCGTCTGAAACTTTGGGGTGGCTGTGTGTTTTTTATTTTAATTTCCCTAAGCTATAGGACCATAAGTGGAAGTGCCGTAGGCTCTGTTGCTTTGTTTTTTAGGTGTTTCAGGAAACACCATACACTTCTGCAGAGTGGCTGTTGGCAATTTACATCCCACCCATCAGCATAACAAGGCTCCCTGTTCTCCATGGCCTGTGCTGCATTTCTGGATTTTACACTTTTTTCAGATGGCCCTTTTTACCGGGGCGCAGTGAGACTTCATTGTAGTGCAGATTTCTTTAACATGCTTGCTTGGTTGGCCAAAAAGGGCGTATGCGTTTTATCCTGAATATATTCAGGAAAAAACGCATACGCCCTTTTTGGCCAAGTGCATCATTGTCGACGTTCTGCCTCTTTTCCTATGCTTTAAATGCATTTCCAGTCTACCCCATGAAATCGTTTTCCTGAAATTCTGCCCCGCTTTCAAGTCCTCTTCGCAGCCTTCCTTCAATATATTTTTGGACGATAGCTGTCATTTATAACTCTGCAGGTTTGTGAATTACAGTGCCCCTGAGCTCCTTTCTTCAAATCGCTTTCTTGTGAGCTGGCCGCAAACCCGCAGGATTGCTTCAGGCCCTAATCTGGTTCCGGCACGGCATGCTGAGCGTTTGGTTAAATCCTCTTCCTGGTTGGAAATGAGCGTTAAATTAGCCCCTGCAGACACCTACAGCTAGTCACTCATTGGTTCTCCCTATTCCTGTTCATCTTGCGCAGAAATTGCAAAGTGTGCGAAACAGGAGGTTAAAGGCACTGACTCTCCAAGTGGGGAGAGTGTTAGTAAAGGGTCTGGAATTGTGAACCCGAGTAAAAGGGGACAAAAACTGAGATAAATTTGAAAACGTTTCCCGGTCACATGGTGCACCATACTGTGGGTTTCCCATGCATGGTTTAGCTGAAGGAAGAATCGCGTAAACCTGGAGAGTTGGGACCCACGGAATGTGTACCATATATTATGACTTCAAAAGGTCTGCATTTGCTCATCGAACCTCACCAATGCTATCAGCCCGAAGGGTCCAACCTTATGTCTCACTCAGCGCTGGGTTTAGATGAGGTAAATCCAGGTTGCATCACAAGCCCTGAATGAATAATTTAAGAATTGCTCTCTATTTCACTGTCATTGTGTTTTGTTTTTGTAATTCATTTTGATAATAGGATTTATCGGATTTTCTCTGCTGCCTTCATGCAGCTGTACACACGCTTGATTCTCTTATGGAGACATGTAAATCCATGGGTTTGAAGAGTCTTAGTAGTCAGGTGTATTCCTAGGCTTTGAATATAGGGTGTTTAGCCCATTTCGTTGAGCAAGGGGTAGGTCTTGACTATTACATATTTGACGTATGGAATGGTATCTGTGCTAATTTCTATCTCTGGTTTTATGCAGCACCCCAACTCACCTTTCCCCTTAAGCAAACATTAGTTGGTTTTCTAAATTTGAGACCCTGTTCTGTTTTGTAATTCAGTTCACGTGTAGCCAAGATTACATTCGGTGTATTAGTGATATCTTATGATGTTTCATTTTCTGTGTGACTTATTTCACTTAGAATCATCGTACCTGAATCCACTCATTATGCCACGACGGGCCAGATGACATAGATTTCATTGGTGACTGATATTCCATTGTACGTACGTACCACAATTTCTTTATCCATTTTTCACATTCTGGGATATTTAACTTGTACCGTAGACGAGGTTCTTGTAAACAGAGCCGCCCGAGACTTTTGGGTGGCTGTGTGTTTTTGATTTTAATTTTCCTAAGCTATAGGACCATAAGGGGAAATGCCGTAGGCTCTGTTGCTTTGTTTTTTAGATGTTCCGGGAAACACCATACATTTTTCCAGACTGGCTGTTGGCAATTTACATCCCGCCCATCAGCATAACAAGGCTCGCTGTTCTCCATGGCCTGTGCTGCCTTTCTGGATTTTACACTTCTTTCAGATGGCCCTTTTGACCGGGGGGCAGTGAGACTTCATTGTAGTGCAGATTTCTTTAACATGCTTGCTTGGTTGGCCAAAAAGGGCGTATGCGTTTTTTCCTGAATATATTCAGGAAAAAACGCATACGCCCTTTTTGGCCAAGAGCATCATTGTCGACGTTCTGCCTCTTTTCCTATGCTTTAAATGCAATTCCCGTCTACCCCCTGAAATCGTTTTCCTGCAATTCTGCCCCACTTACAAGTCGTCTTCGCAGCCTTCCTTCAATATATTTTTGGACGATAGCTGTCATTTATAACTCTGCAGGTTTGTGAGTTACAGTGCCCCTGAGCTCATTTCTTCAACTCGCTATCTTGTGAGCTGGCCGCAAACCCACAGGATTGCCTCAGGCCCTAATCTGGTTCCTGCACGGCATGCTGAGCCTTTGGTTAATTCCTCTTCCTGGTGGGAAATGAGCGTTAAATTTGCCCGTGCAGACACCTAGAGCTAGTCTCTCATTGGTTCTCCCTATTCCTTTTCATTTTGCGCAGAAATTGCAAACTGTGCCCAACAGGAGGTTAAAGGCACTGACTCTCCAGGTGGGGAGAGTGTTCGTAAAGGGTCTGGAATGGTGAACCCGAGTGAAAGGGGACGAAAACTGAGATGCATTTGAAAACGTTTGCCAGTCACACGGTGCACCATACTGTGGGTTTCCCATGCATGTTTTAGCTGAAGGAAGAATCCCTTAAACTTGGAGAGTTGGGACCCATGGAATGGGTACCATGCTGTATGACTTCAAAGGGTCTGCATTTGCTCATCGAACCTCACCAATGCTATCAGCCTGAAGTGCCTAACCTTATGTCTCACTCAGCTCTGGGTGTAGATGTGGTAAATCCAGGTTGCATCACAAGCCCTGAATGAATTATTTAAGAATTGCTCTCTATTTCACTGTCCTTGGGTTTTGTTTGTGTAATTCATTTTGATAATGGGATTTATCGGATTTTCTCTGCTGCATTCATGCCGCTGTACACACGCTTCATTCTCTTACGGAGACATATAAATCCATGGGTTTGGAGATTCTTACTACTCAGGTGTATTCCTAGGCGTTGAATATGGGGTGTTTAGTCCATTTCGTTGAGCAAGGGGTAGGTCTTGACTATTACATATTTGGCTTATGGAAAGGTATCTGTGCTAATTTCTATCTCTGGTTTTATGCAGCACCCCAACTCACCTTTCCCCTTAAGCAAGCATAAGTTGGTTTTCTAAATTTGAGACCCTGTTCTGTTTTGTAATTCAGTTCATGTGTAGCCAAGTTTACATTCCGTGTATTAGTGATATCTTATGATGTTTCATTTTCTGTGTGACTTATTTCACTTAGAATCATCGTACCTGAATCCACTCATTATGCCGCGACGGGCCTGATTACATGGATTTCATTGCTGAATGATATTCCATTGTACGTACGTACCACAACTTCTTTATCCATTTTTCACATTCTGGGATATTTAACTTGTACCGTAGACGAGGTTCTTGTAAACAGAGCCGTCCGACACTTTGGGGTGGCTGTGTGTTTTTGATTTTAATTTCCCTAAGCTATAGGACCATAAGTGGAAGTGCCGTAGGCTCCGTAGCTTTGTTTTTTCGGTGTTCCGGGAAACACCATACACTTCTCCAGAGTGGCTGTTGGCAATTTACATCCCGCCCATCAGCATAACAAGGCTCCCTGTTCTCCATGGCCTGTGCTGCCTTTCTGGATTTTACACTTTATTCAGATGGCCCTTTTGACCGGGGGGCAGTGAGACTTCATTGTAGTGCAGATTTCTTTAACATGCTTGCTTGGTTGGCCAAAAAGTGCATATGCCTTTTTTTCCTGAATATATTCAGGAAAAAACGCATACGCCCTTTTTGGCCAAGAGCATCATTGTCGACGTTCTGCCTCTTTTCCTATGCTTTAAATGCAATTCCCGTCTACCCCCTGAAATCGTTTTCCTGCAAATCTGTCCCGCTTACAAGTCGTCTTCGCAGCCTTCCTTCAATATATTTTTGGACGATAGCTGTCATTTATAACTCTGCAGGTTTGTGAGTTACAGTGCCCCTGAGCCCCTTTCTTCAACTCGCTATCTTGTGAGCTGGCCGCAAACCCACAGTATTGCCTCAGGCCCTAATCTGGTTCCGGCACGGCATGCTGAGCTTTGGTTAATTCCTCTTCCTGCTGGGAAATGAGCGTTATATTTGTCCGTGCAGACACCTAGAGCTAGTCTCTCATTGGTTCTCCCTATTCCTTTTCATTTTGCGCAGAAATTGTAAACTGTGCCCAACAGGAGGTTAAAGGCACTGACTCTCCAGGTGGGAAGAGTGTTCGTAAAGGGTCTGGAATGGTGAACCCGAGTGAAAGGGGACGAAAACTGAGATGCATTTGAAAACGTTTGCCAGTCACACGGTGCACCATACTGTGGGTTTCCCATGCATGTTTTAGCTGAAGGAAGAATCCCTTAAACTTGGAGAGTTGGGACCCATGGAATGGGTACCATGCTGTATGACTTCAAAGGGTCTGCATTTGCTCATCGAACCTCACCAATGCTATCAGCCTGAAGTGCCCAACCTTATGTCTCACTCAGCTCTGGGTGTAGATGTGGTAAATCCAGGTTGCATCACAAGCCCTGAATGAATTATTTAAGAATTGCTCTCTATTTCACTGTCCTTGGGTTTTGTTTGTGTAATTCATTTTGATAATGGGATTTATCGGATTTTCTCTGCTGCATTCATGCCGCTGTACACATGCTTCATTCTCTTACGGAGACATATAAATCCATGGGTTTGAAGATTCTTACTAGTCAGGTGTATTCCTAGGCGTTGAATATGGGGTGTTTAGTCCATTTTGTTGAGCAAGGGGTAGGTCTTGACTATTACATATTTGGCTTATGGAAAGGTATCTGTGCTAATTTCTATCTCTGGTTTTATGCAGCACCCCAACTCACCTTTCCCCTTAAGCAAGCATAAGTTGGTTTTCTAAATTTGAGACCCTGTTCTGTTTTGTAATTCAGTTCATGTGTAGCCAAGTTTACATTCCGTGTAGTAGTGATATCTTATGATGTTTCATTTTCTGTGTGACTTATTTCACTTAGAATCATCGTACCTGAATCCACTCATTATGCCGCGACGGGCCTGATCACATAGATTACATTGCTGAGTGATATTCCATTGTACGTACATACCACAACTTCTTTATCCATTTTTCACATTCTGGGATATTTAACTTGTACCGTAGACGAGGTTCTTGTAAACAGAGCCGTCTGAAACTTTGGGGTGGCTGTGTGTTTTTGATTTTAATTTCCCTAAGCTATAGGACCATAAGTGGAAGTGCCGTAGGCTCCGTTGCTTTGTTTTTTAGGTGTTTCAGGAAACACCATACACTTCTCCAGAGTGGCTGTTGGCAATTTACATCCAACCCATCAGCATAACAAGGCTCCCTGTTCTCCATGGCCTGTGCTGCATTTCTGGATTTTACACTTTTTTCAGATGGCCCTTTTGACCGGGGGGCAGTGAGACTTCATTTTAGTGCAGATTTCTGTAACATGGTTGCTTGGTTGGCCAAAAAGTGCGTATGCGTTTTTTCCTGAATATATTCAGGAAAAAACGCATACGCTCTTTTTGGCCAAGTGCATCATTGTCGACGTTCTGCCTCTTTTCCTATGCTTTAAATGCAATTCCAGTCTACCCCCTGAAATCGTTTTCCTGCAATTCTGCCCCGCTTTCAAGTCCTCTTCGCAGCCTTCCTTCAATATATTTTTGGACGATAGCTGTCATTTACAACACTGCAGGTTTTGAATTACAGTGCCCCGGAGCTCCTTTCTTCAAATCGCTTTCTTGTGAGCTGGCCGCAAACCCTCAGGATTGCTTCAGGCCCTAATCTGGTTCCGGCACGGCATGCTGAGCCTTCGGTTAATTCCTCTTCCTGGTGGGAAATGAGCGTTAAATTTGCCCGTGCAGACACCTACAGCTAGTCTCTCATTGGTTCTCCCTATTCCTTTTCATCTTGCGCAGAAATTGCAAACTGTGCCAAACAGCAGGTTAAAGGCACTGACTCTCCAAGTGGGTAGAGTGTTAGTAAAGGGTCTGGAATTGTGAACCCGAGTAAAAGGGAACAAAAACTGAGATGCATTTGAAAACGTTTCCCGGTCACACGATGCACCATACTGTGGGTTTCCCAGGCATGTTTTAGCTGAAGGAAGAATCGCTTAAACCTGGAGAGTTGGGACCCATGGAATGGGTACCATGCAGTATGACTTCAAATGGTCTGCATTTGCTCATCGAACCTCACCAATGCTATCAGCCCGAAGTGTCCAACTTTATGTCTCACTCAGCTCTGGGTGTAGATGAGGTAAATCCAGGTTGCATCACAAGCCCTGAATGAATTATTTAAGAATTGCTCTGTATTTCACTGTCATTGTGTTTTGTTTTTGTAATTCATTTTGATAATAGGATTTATCGGATTTTCTCTGCTGCATTCATGCAGCTGTACACACGCTTGATTCTCTTATGGAGACATATAAATCCATGGGTTTGAAGATTTTTACTAGTCAGGTGTATTCCTAGGCGTTGAATATAGGGTGTTTAGCCCATTTCGTTGAGCAAGGGGTAGGTTTGACTATTACATATTTGACGTATGGAATGGTATCTGTGCTAATTTCTATCTCTGGTTTTATGCAGCACCCCAACTCACCTTTCCCCTTAAGCAAACATAAGTTGGTTTTCTAAATTTGAGACCCTGTTCTGTTTTGTAATTCAGTTCATGGGTAGCCAAGATTACATTCGGTGTGTTAGTGATATCTTATGATGTTTCATTTTCTGTGTGACTTATTTCACTTAGAATCATCGTACTTGAATCCACTCATTACGCCACGACGGGCCAGATGACATAGCTTTCCTTGGTGACTGATATTCCATTGTACGTACGTACCACAACTTCTTTATCCATTTTTCGCTTTCTGGGATATTTAACTTGTACCGTAGACGAGGTTCTTGTAAACAGAGCCGTCCGACACTTTGGGGTGGCTGTGTGTTTTTGATTTTAATTTCCCTAAGCTATAGGACCATAAGTGGAAGTGCCGTAGGCTCCGTAGCTTTGTTTTTTCGGTGTTCCGGGAAACACCATACACTTCTCCAGAGTGGCTGTTGGCAATTTACATCCCGCCCATCAGCATAACAAGGCTCCCTGTTCTCCATGGCCTGTGCTGCCTTTCTGGATTTTACACTTTTTTCAGAGGCCCTTTTGACCGGGGGGCAGTGAGACTTCATTGTAGTGCAGATTTCTTTAACATGCTTGCTTGGTTGGCCAAAAAGGGCGTATGCGTTTTTTCCTGAATATATTCAGGAAAAAACGCATACGCCCTTTTTGGCCAAGAGCATCATTGTCGACGTTCTGCCTCTTTTCCTATGCTTTAAATGCAATTCCCTTCTCCCCTCTGAAATCGTTTTCCTGCAATTCTGCCCCACTTACAAGTCGTCTTCGCAGCCTTCCTTCAATATATTTTTGGACGATAGCTGTCATTTATAACTCTGCAGGTTTGTGAGTTACAGTGCCCCTGAGCTCCTTTCTTCAACTCGCTATCTTGTGAGCTGGCCGCAAACCCACAGGATTGCTTCAGGCCCTAATCTGGTTCCGGCACGGCATGCTGAGCCTTTGGTTAATTCCTCTTCCTGGTGGGAAATGAGCGTTAAATTTGCCCGTGCAGACACCTAGAGCTAGTCTCTCATTGGTTCTCCCTATTCCTGTTCATCTTGCGCAGAAATTGCAAACTGTGCCAAACAGGAGGTTAAAGGCACTGACTCTCCAAGTGGGGAGCGTGTTAGTAAAGGGTCTGGAATAGTGAACCCAAATAAAAGGGGACGAAAACTGAGATGTCTTTGAAAACGTTTTCCGGTCACACGGTGCACCATACTGTGGGATTCCCATGCATGTTTTAGCTGAAGGAAGTATCGCTTAAACCTGGAGAGTTGGGACCCATGGAATGGGTACCATGCAGTATGACTTCAAATGGTCTTCATTTGCTCATCGAACCTCACCAATGCTATCAGCCCGAAGTGTCCAACCTTATGTCTCACTCAGCTCTGGGTGTAGATGTGGTAAATCCAGGTTGCATCACAAGCCCTGAATGAATTATTTAAGAATTGCTCTCTATTTCACTGTCCTTGGGTTTTGTTTGTGTAATTCATTTTGACAATGGGATTTATCGGATTTTCTCTGCTGCATTCATGCCGCTGTACACACGCTTCATTCTCTTACGGAGACATATAAATCCATGGGTTTGAAGATTCTTACTAGTCAGGTGTATTCCTAGGCGTTGAATATGGGGTGTTTAGTCCATTTCGTTGAGCAAGGGGTAGGTCTTGACTATGACATATTTGGCTTATGGAAAGGTATCTGTGCTAATTTCTATCTCTGGTTATATGCAGAACCCCAACTCACCTTTCCCCTTAAGCAAGCATAAGTTGGTTTTCTAAATTTGAGACCCTGTTCTGTTTTGTAATTCAGTTCATGTGTAGCCAAGTTTACATTCCCTGTATTAGTGATATCTTATGATATTTCATTTTCTGTGTGACTTATTTCACTTAGAATCATCGTACCTGAATCCACTCATTATGCCGCGACGGGCCTGATGACATGGATTTCATTGCTGTGTGATATTCCATTGTACGTACGTACCACAACTTCTTTATCCATTTTTCACATTCTGGGATATTTAACTTGTACCGTAGACGAGGTTCTTGTAAACAGAGCCGCCCGAGGCTTTTGGGTGGCTGTGTGTTTTTGATTTTAATTTTCCTAAGCTATAGGGCAATAAGGGGAATTGCCGTAGGCTCCGTTGCTTTGTTTTTTAGATGTTCCGGGAAACACCATACATTTTTCCAGACTGGCTGTTGGCAACTTACATCCCGCCTATCAGCATAACAAGGCTGGCTGTTCTCCATGGCCTGTGCTGCCTTTCTGGATTTTATACTTTTTTCAGATGGCCCTTTTGACCGGGGGGCAGAGAGACTTCATTGTAGTGCAGATTTCTTTAACATGCTTGCTTGGTTGGCCAAAAAGGGCGTATGCGTTTTTTCCTGAATATATTCAGGAAAAAACGCATACGCCCTTTTTGGCCAAGAGCATCATTGTCGACGTTCTTCCTCTTTTCCTATGCTTTAAATGCAATTCCCGTCTACCCCCTGAAAGCGTTTTCCTGCAAATCTGTCCCGCTTACAAGTCGTCTTCGCAGCCTTCCTTCAATATATTTTTGGACGATAGCTGTCATTTATAACTCTGCAGGTTTGTGAGTTACAGTGCCCCTGAGCTCCTTTCTTCAACTCGCTATCTTGTGAGCTGGCCGCAAACCCACAGGATTGCTTCAGGCCCTAATCTGGATCCGGCACGGCATGCTGAGCCTTTGGTTAATTCCTCTTCCTGGTGGGAAATGAGCGTTAAATTTGCCCGTGCAGACACCTAGAGCTAGTCTCTCATTCGTTCTCCCTATTCCTTTTCATCTTGCGCAGAAATTGCAAACTGTGCCCAACAGGAGGTTAAAGGCACTGACTCTCCAAGTGGGGAGAGTGTTCGTAAAGGGTCTGGAATGGTGAACCCGAGTAAAAGGGGACGAAAACTGAGATGCATTTGAAAACGTTTGCCAGTCACACGGTGCACCATACTGTGGGTTTCCCATGCATGTTTTAGCTGAAGGAAGAATCCCTTAAACTTGGAGAGTTGGGACCCTTGGAATGGGTACCAGGCTGTATGACTTCAAAGGGTCTGCATTTGCTCATTGAACCTCACCAATGCTATCAGCCCGAAGTGCCCAACCTTATGTCTCACTCAGCTCTGGGTGTAGATGTGGTAAATCCAGGTTGCATCACAAGCCCTGAATGAATTATTTAAGAATTGCTCTCTATTTCACTGTCCTTGGGTTTTGTTTGTGTAATTCATTTTGATAATGGGATTTATCGGATTTTCTCTGCTGCATTCATGTCGCTGTACACACGCTTCATTCTCTTACGGAGACATATAAATCCATGGGTTTGAAGATTCTTACTAGTCAGGTGTATTCCTAGGCGTTGAATATGGGGTGTTTAGTCCATTTCGTTGAGCAAGGAGTAGGTCTTGACTATTACATATTTGGTTTATGGAAAAGTATCTGTGCTAATTTCTATCTCTGGTTTTATGCAGCACCCCAACTCACCTTTCCCCTTAAGCAAGCATAAGTTGGTTTTCTAAATTTGAGACCCTGTTCTGTTTTGTAATTCAGTTCATGTGTAGCCAAGTTTACATTCCGTGTAGTAGTGATATCTTATGATGTTTCATTTTCTGTGTGACTTATTTCACTTAGAATATCGTACCTGAATCCACTCATTATGCCGCGACGGGCCTGATGACATAGATTTCATTGCTGAGTGATATTCCATTCTACGTACGTACCACAACTTCTTTATCCATTTTTCACGTTCTGGGATATTTAACTTGTACCGTAGACGAGGTTCTTGTAAACAGAGCCGTCCGACACTTTGGGGTGGCTGTGTGTTTTTGATTTTAATTTCCCTAAGCTATAGGACCATAAGTGGAAGTGCCGTAGGCTCCGTAGCTTTGTTTTTTCGGTGTTCCGGGAAACACCATACACTTCTCCAGAGTGGCTGTTGGCAATTTACATCCCGCCCATCAGCATAACAAGGCTCGCTGTTCTCCATGGCCTGTGCTGCCTTTCTGGATTTTACACTTTTTTCAGATAGCCCTTTTGACCGGGGGGCAGTGAGACTTCATTGTAGTGCAGATTTCTTTAACATGCTTGCTTGGTTGGCCAAAAAGGGCGTATGCGTTTTTTCCTGAATATATTCAGGAAAAAACGCATACGCCCTTTTTGGCCAAGAGCATCATTGTCGACGTTCTGCCTCTTTTCCTATGCTTTAAATGCAATTCCCGTCTACCCCCTGAAATCGTTTTCCTGCAAATCTGTCCTGCTTACAAGTCGTCTTCGCAGCCTTCCTTCAATATATTTTTGGACGATAGCTGTCATTTATAACTCTGCAGCTTTGTGAGTTACAGTGCCCCTGAGCTCCTTTCTTCAACTCGCTATCTTGTGAGCTGGCCGCAAACCCACAGGATTGCTTCAGGCCCTAATCTGGTTCCGGCATGGCATGCTGAGCCTTTGGTTAATTCCTCTTCCTGGTGGGAAATGAGCGTTAAATTTGCCCGTGCAGACACCTAGAGCTAGTCTCTCATTGGTTCTCCCTATTCCTTTTCATCTTGCGCAGAAATTGCAAACTGTGCCCAACAGGAGGTTAAAGGCACTGACTCTCCAAGTGGGGAGAGTGTTCGTAAAGGGTCTGGAATGGTGAACCCGAGTAAAAGGGGACGAAAACTGAGATGCATTTGAAAACGTTTGCCAGTCACACGGTGCACCATACTGTGGGTTTCCCATGCATGTTTTAGCTGAAGGAAGAATCCCTTAAACTTGGAGAGTTGGGACCCATGGAATGGGTACCATGCTGTATGACTTCAAAGGGTCTGCATTTGCTCATCGAACCTCACCAATGCTATCAGCCCGAAGTGCCCAACCTTATGTCTCACTCAGCTCTGGGTGTAGATGTGGTAAATCCAGGTTGCATCACAAGCCCTGAATGAATAATTTAAGAATTGCTCTCTATTTCACTGTCCTTGGGTTTTGTTTGTGTAATTCATTTTGATAATGGGATTTATCGGATTTTCTCTGCTGCATTCATGCCGCTGTACACACGCTTCATTCTCTTATGGAGACATATAAATCCATGGGTTTGAAGATTCTTACTAGTCAGGTGTATTCCTAGGCGTTGAATATGGGGTGTTTAGTCCATTTCGTTGAGCAAGGGGTAGGTCTTGACTATTACATATTTGGCTTATGGAAAGGTATCTGTGCTAATTTCTATCTCTGGTTTTATGCAGCACCCCAACTCACCTTTCCCCTTAAGCAAGCATAAGTTGGTTTTCTAAATTTGAGACCCTGTTCTGTTTTGTAATTCAGTTCATGTGTAGCCAAGTTTACATTCCGTGTAGTAGTGATATCTTATGATGTTTCATTTTCTGTGTGACTTATTTCACTTAGAATATCGTACCTGAATCCACTCATTTTGCCGTGACGGGCCTGATGACATAGATTTCATTGCTGAGTGATATTCCATTGTACGTACGTACCACAACTTCTTTATCCATTTTTCACATTCTGGGATATTTAACTTGTACCGTAGACGAGGTTCTTGTAAACAGAGCCGTCCGACACTTTGGGGTGGCTGTGTGTTTTTGATTTTAATTTCCCTAAGCTATAGGACCATAAGTGGAAGTGCCGTAGGCTCCGTAGCTTTGTTTTTTCGGTGTTCCGGGAAACACCATACACTTCTCCAGAGTGGCTGTTGGCAATTTACATCCCGCCCATCAGCATAACAAGGCTCCCTGTTCTCCATGGCCTGTGCTGCCTTTCTGGATTTTACACTTTTTTCAGAGGCCCTTTTGACCGGGGGGCAGTGAGACTTCATTGTAGTGCAGATTTCTTTAACATGCTTGCTTGGTTGGCCAAAAAGGGCGTATGCGTTTTTTCCTGAATATATTCAGGAAAAAACGCATACGCCCTTTTTGGCCAAGAGCATCATTGTCGACGTTCTGCCTCTTTTCCTATGCTTTAAATGCAATTCCCTTCTCCCCTCTGAAATCGTTTTCCTGCAATTCTGCCCCACTTACAAGTCGTCTTCGCAGCCTTCCTTCAATATATTTTTGGACGATAGCTGTCATTTATAACTCTGCAGGTTTTTGAGTTACAGTGCCCCTGAGCTCCTTTCTTCAACTCGCTATCTTGTGAGCTGGCCGCAAACCCACAGGATTGCTTCAGGCCCTAATCTGGTTCCGGCACGGCATGCTGAGCCTTTGGTTAATTCCTCTTCCTGGTGGGAAATGAGCGTTAAATTTGCCCGTGCAGACACCTAGAGCTAGTCTCTCATTGGTTCTCCCTATTCCTGTTCATCTTGCGCAGAACTTGCAAACTGTGCCAAACAGGAGGTTAAAGGCACTGACTCTCCAAGTGGGGAGCGTGTTAGTAAAGGGTCTGGAATAGTGAACCCAAATAAAAGGGGACGAAAACTGAGATGTCTTTGAAAACGTTTTCCGGTCACACGGTGCACCATACTGTGGGATTCCCATGCATGTTTTAGCTGAAGGAAGTATCGCTTAAACCTGGAGAGTTGGGACCCATGGAATGGGTACCATGCAGTATGACTTCAAATGGTCTGCATTTGCTCATCGAACCTCACCAATGCTATCAGCCCGAAGTGCCCAACCTTATGTCTCACTCAGCTCTGGGTGTAGATGTGGTAAATCCAGGTTGCATCACAAGCCCTGAATGAATTATTTAAGAATTGCTCTCTATTTCACTGTCCTTGGGTTTTGTTTGTGTAATTCATTTTGATAATGGGATTTATCGGATTTTCTCTGCTGCATTCATGCCGCTGTACACACGCTTCATTCTCTTACGGAGACATATAAATCCATGGGTTTGAAGATTCTTACTAGTCAGGTGTATTCCTAGGCGTTGAATATGGGGTGTTTAGTCCATTTCGTTGAGCAAGCGGTAGGTCTTGACTATTACATATTTGGCTTATGGAAAGGTATCTGTGCTAATTTCTATCTCTGGTTTTATGCAGCACCCCAACTCACCTTTCCCCTTAACCAAGCATAAGTTGGTTTTCTAAATTTGAGACCCTGTTCTGTTTTGTAATTCAGTTCATGTGTAACCAAGTTTACATTCCGTGTAGTAGTGATATCTTATGATGTTTCATTTTCTGTGTGACTTATTTCACTTAGAATCATCGTACCTGAATCCACTCATTATGCCGCGACGGGCCTGATGTCATAGATTTCATTGCTGAGTGATATTCCATTGTACGTACGTACCACAACTTCTTTATCCATTTTTCACATTCTGGGATATTTAACTTGTAACGTAGACGAGGTTCTTGTAAACAGAGCCGCCCGAGACTTTTGGGTGGCTGTGTGTTTTTGATTTTAATTTCCCTAAGCTATAGGACCATAAGGGGAATTGCCGTAGGCTCCATTGCTTTGTTTTTTAGATGTTCCGGGAAACACCATACATTTTTCCAGACTGGCTGTTGGCAATTTACATCCCGCCCATCAGCATAACAAGGCTCGCTGTTCTCCATGGCCTGTGCTGCCTTTCTGGATTTTACACTTTTTTCAGATGGCCCTTTTGACCGGGGGGCAGTGAGACTTCATTGTAGTGCAGATTTCTTTAACATGCTTGCTTGGTTGGCCAAAAAGGGCGTATGCGTTTTTTCCTGAATATATTCAGGAAAAAACGCATACGCCCTTTTGGCCAAGAGCATCATTGTCGACGTTCTGCCTCTTTTCCTATGCTTTAAATGCAATTCCCGTCTACCCCCTGAAATCGTTTTCCTGCAATTCTGCCCCACTTACAAGTCGTCTTCGCAGCCTTCCTTCAATATATTTTTGGACGATAGCTATCATTTATAACTCTGCAGGTTTGTGAGTTACAGTGGCCCTGAGCTCATTTCTTCAACTGGCTATCTTGTGAGCTGGCCGCAAACCCACAGGATTGACTCAGGCCCTAATCTGGTTCCTGCACGGCATGCTGAGCCTTTGGTTAATTCCTCTTCCTGGTGGGAAATGAGCGTTAAATTTGCCCGTGCAGACACGTAGAGCTAGTCTCTCATTGGTTCTCCCTATTCCTTTTCATCTTGCGCAGAAATTGCAAACTGTGCCCAACAGGAGGTTAAAGGCACTGACTCTCCAAGTGGGGAGAGTGTTCGTAAAGGGTCTGGAATGGTGAACCCGAGTAAAAGGGGACGAAAACTGAGATGCTTTTGAAAACGTTTGCCAGTCACACGGTGCACCATACTGTGGGTTTCCCATGCATGTTTTAGCTGAAGGAAGAATCCCTTAAACTTGGAGAGTTGGGACCCATGGAATGGGTACCATGCTGTATGACTTCAAAGGGTCTGCATTTGCTCATCGAACCTCACCAGTGCTATCAGCCCGAAGTGCCCAACCTTATGTCTCACTCAGCTCTGGGTGTAGATGTGGTAAATCCAGGTTGCATCACAAGCCCTGAATGAATTATTTAAGAATTGCTCTCTATTTCACTGTCCTTGGGTTTTGTTTGTGTAATTCATTTTGATAATGGGATTTATCGGATTTTCTCTGCTGCATTCATGCCGCTGTACACATGCTTCATTCTCTTACGGAGACATATAAATCCATGGGTTTGAAGATTCTTACTAGTCAGGTGTATTCCTAGGCGTTGAATATGGGGTGTTTAGTCCATCTCGTTGAGCAAGGGGTAGGTCTTGACTATTACATATTTGGCTTATGGAAAGGTATCTGTGCTAATTTCTATCTCTGGTTTTATGCAGCACCCCAACTCACCTTTCCCCTTAAGCAAGCATAAGTTGGTTTTCTAAATTTGGGACCCTGTTCTGTTTTGTAATTCAGTTCATGTGTAGCCAAGTTTACATTCCGTGTATTAGTGATATCTTATGATGTTTCATTTTCTGTGTGACTTATTTCACTTAGAATCATCGTACCTGAATCCACTCATTATGCCGCGACGGGCCTGATGACATAGATTTCATTGCTGTGTGATATTCCATTGTACGTACGTACCACAACTTCTTTATCCATTTTTCACATTCTGGGATATTTAACTTGTACCGTAGACGAGGTTCTTGTTAACAGAGCCGTCCGACATTTTGGGGTGGCTCTGTGTTTTTGATTTTAATTTCCCTAAGCTATAGGACCATAAGTGGAAGTGCCGTAGGCTCCGTTGCTTTGTTTTTAAGATGTTCCGGGAAACACCATACATTTTTCCAGACTGGCTGTTGGCAATTTACATCCCGCCCATCAGCATAACAAGGCTCCCTGTTCTCCATGGCCTGTGCTTCCTTTCTGGATTTTACACTTTTTTCAGATGGCCCTATTGACCGGAGGGCAGTGAGACTTCATTGTAGTGCAGATTTCTTTAACATGCTTGCTTGGTTGCTTGGTTGCTTGGTTGGCCAAAAAGGGCGTATGCGTTTTTTCCTGAATATATTCAGGAAAAAACGCATACGCCCTTTTTGGCCAAGAGCATCATTGTCGACGTTCTGCCTCTTTTCCTATGCTTTAAATGCAATTCCCGTCTACCCCCTGAAATCGTTTTCCTGCAATTCTGCCCCGCTTACAAGTCGTCTTCGCAGCCTTCCTTCAATATATTTTTGGACGATAGCTGTCATTTATAACTCTGCAGGTTTGTGAGTTACAGTGCCCCTGAGCTCATTTCTTCAACTCGCTATCTTATGAGCTGGCAGCAAACCCACAGGATTGCCTCGGGCCCTAATCTGTATCCTGCACGGCATGCTGAGCCTTTGGTTAATTCCTCTTCCTGGTGGGAAATGAGCGTTAAATTTGCCCGTGCAGACACCTAGAGCTAGTCTCTCATTCGTTCTCCCTATTCCTTTTCATCTTGCGCAGAAATTGCAAACTGTGCCCAACAGGAGGTTAAAGGCACTGACTCTCCAAGTGGGGAGAGTGTTTTTAAAGGGTCTGGAATGGTGAACCCGAGTAAAAGGGGACAAAAACTGAGATGCATTTGAAAACGTTTCCCGGTCACACGCTGCACCATACTGTGTGTTTCCCATGCATGCTTTAGCTGAAGGAAGAATTGCTTAAACCTGGAGAGTTGGGACCCATGGAATGGGTACCATGCAGTATGACTTCAAATGGTCTGCATTTGCTCATCGAACCTCACCAATGCTATCAGCCCGAAGTGTCCAACTTTATGTCTCACTCAGCTCTGGGTGTAGATGAGGTAAATCCAGGTTGCATCACAGGCCCTGAATGAATTATTTAAGAATTGCTCTCTATTTCACTGTCATTGTGTTTTATTTTTGTAATACATTTTGATAATGGGATTTATCGGATTTTCTCTGCTGCCTTCATGCAGCTGTACACACGCTTGATTCTCTTATGGAGACATATAAATCCATGGGTTTGAATATTCTTTCTAGTCAGGTGTATTCCTAGGCGTTGAATATAGGGTGTTTAGCCCATTTCGTTGAGCAAGGGGTAGGTCTTGACTATTACATATTTGACGTATGGAATGGTATCTGTGCTAATTTCTATCTCTGGTTTTATGCAGCACCCCAACTCACCTTTCCCCTTAAGCAAACATAAGTTGGTTTTCTAAATTTGAGACCCTGTTCTGTTTTGTAATTCAGTTATTGTGTAGCCAAGATTACATTCGGTGTATTAGAGATATCTTATGATGTTTCATTTTCTGTGTGACTTATTTCACTTAGAATCATCGTACCTGAATCAACTCATTATGCCACGACAGGCCAAGTGACAAAGATTTCATTGGTGAGTGATATTCCTTTGTACGTACGTACCACAACTTCTTTATCCATTTTTCGCTTTCTGAGATATTTAACTTGTACCGTAGACGAGGTTCTTGTGAAGAGAGCCGTCTGAAACTTTGGGGTGGCTGTGTGTTTTTGAGTTTAATTTCCCTAATCTATAGGACCATAAGTGGAAGTGCCGTAGGCTCCATTGCTTTGTTTTTTAGGTGTTTCAAGAAACACCATACACTTCTCCAGAGTGGCTGTTGGCAATTTACATCCCACCCATCAGCATAACAAGGCTCCCTGTTCTCCATGGCCTGTGCTGCATTTCTGGATTTTACACTTTTTTCAGATGGCCCTTTTGACTGTGGGGCAGTGAGACTTCATTGTTGTGCAGATTTCTTTAACATGCTTGCTTGGTTGGCCAAAAAGTGCATATGCGTTTTTTCCTGAATATATTCAGGAAAAAACGCATACGCCATTTTTGGCCAAGTGCATCATTGTCGACGTTCTGCCTCTTTTCCTATGCTTTAAATGCAATTCCAGTCTACCCCCTGAAATCGTTTTCCTGCAATTCTGCCCCGCTTTCAAGTCCTCTTTGCAGCCTTCCTTCAATATATTTTTGAACGATAGCTGTGATTTATAACTCTGCAGGTTTGTGAATTACAGTGCCCCTGAGCTCCTTTCTTCACATTGCTTTCTTTTGAGCTGACCGCAAACCCACAGGATTGCTTCAGGCCCTAATCTTTTTGCGGCACGAAATGCTGAGCGTTTCGTTAATTCCTCTTCCTGGTGGGAAATGAGCGTTAAATTTCCCCGTGCAGACACCTACAGATAGTCTCTCATTGGTTCTCCTATTCCTGTTCATCTTGCGCAGAAATTGCAAACTGTGCCAAACAGCAGGTTAAAGGCACTGACTCTCCAAGTGGGGAGAGTGTTAGTAAAGGGTCTGGAATGGTGAACCCGAGTAAAAGGGGACGAAACTGAGATGCATTTGAAAACGTTTGCCGGTCACATGGTGCACCATACTGTGAGTTTCCCATGCATGTTTTAGCTGAAGGAAGAATCCCTTTAACCTGGAGATTTGGGACCCATGGAATGGGTACCATGCAGTATGACTTCAAAGGGTCTGCATTTGCTCATCGAACCTTACCAATGCTATCAGCCCGAAGTGCCCAACCTTATGTCTCACTCAGCTCTGGGTGTAGATGTGGTAAATCCAGGTTGCATCACAAGCCCTGAATGAATTATTTAAGAATTGCTCTCTATTTCACTGTCCTTGGGTTTTGTTTTTGTAATTCATTTTGAGAATGGGTTTTATCGGATTTTCTCTGCTGCATTCATGCCGCTGTACACACGCTTCATTTTCTTACGGAGACATATAAATCTATGAGTTTGAAGATTCTTACTAGTCAGGTGTATTCGTAGGTGTTGAATATGGCGTGTTCAGTCCATTTCGTTGACCAGGGAGTAGGTTTTTTGTATTACATATTTGGCTTATGGAACGGTATCTGTGCTAATTTCAATCTCTGGTTTTATGCAGCTCCACAACTCTCCTTTTTCCTTAAGCAAACATAAGTTGGTCTTCTAAATTTGAGACCCCATTCTGTTTTGTAATTCAGGTCATTTGTAGCCACGTTTACATTCCATGTATTAGTAATATCGTATGTCTTTTTCTTTTTGAATTATGTGACTTTGAATGATCATACGTAACTACTCTGGGGTTGTTACAACTGGCCATATTTCACTGATTTTCAGGCTGAGTAATATTCCACTCTACATAAGTGCCACACCTCTATCCATTTTTTCCCTCCAGAGACATATAAATTATATCCTAGTCGAGGATCTTTTAAACAGAGAGGCGGTAAACATTGGGGTGCCTGTGTCCTCTCCATTTTTGTCTTTCCCAAGATATACGTCCATGAGTTCAAGTGCCCTGTGCTCTGTAGCTCATTTTTTAGATGCTTTAGTAAACACAATACACTTCTCCAGAGTGACCGTTGGCAATATATATTTCCACTATAAGCCTCACAGGGCTCCCTTTTCTCCTTGCCCTGTCCTGCATTTCTGGTGATTACACTTTACGAGGAAGGCTCTTCTGACATATGCGAAGTGATATGTTTTGTAGTATTGATTTCCAGTGCCCACCTGTTTGGTTGGCTAAAAAAGTGTATGCCCTTTTCTTGAGTATATACAGAAAAAGACGCATACACCCTTTTTGGCCAACTGCAATGTTGGCAATGTTCAGTCCCTTTTCTTTTGCTTAATGGCGAGTCCTTTCTACCTCTTCCAATCCCTTTGCTGCCATTCTCCGTTGCTTACAAGTCCTTTTCTCTGACTTTCCTCAAGACATTTTTCAGTGATAGATATTTTCAACTCTGCAGTTTCGTGAATTTTAGTGTCCCTGAGTTCCATTTTTCAACTTGTGTTTATGGGAACTGGCCACAAAGCAGCGGGATTTCCTCAAGCCCTATTCTGTTTCCATGGGCAACCCTAGCCTTTGGTCAATTCGTCTTCCTGGTTGGAAATTAGAGTGACATGTGCCTGTCCGAACACCTAGGTCTTGTCACTCATTGTTCCTCCTCCTTCTGCTTCATCCTCTGGACAAATTCCAAACAGGATGTTGACAGTGCTGACATCTCCAAGTGGGGAGACTGTTCGTAAAGACGCTGGAGGGGTGAACCCGAGCACCAGGAGATGAGGAGATGAGATGCCTTTTCCAAACTCTTCCCGATCAGACGGTATACCATCCTCTGGGTGTGACAGGCATGTTTTAGGTGTAGGAAGTGTCCCATTCATGTGAGGAGAACACCAGGGCTTTTTCAAAATCACTGTCTCTCCACAACCCAAACTGGGGAATTTTTTAAGCTACGGCTACACATAGGCTCATTAAGGGCCTTGGGAAGTAGGCAGAGTCCAAACTTTAGATGATTGATGTCTTCAGGTTCAGAAGCACTCACCATTGGCTTCCCTTAGGTTCCATTTTAACTGTCATTAATAGATGATGTCAATAAAAACATCTATTCTTTTTCAGATTATTTCCCCTTATAGGTTATTGCAAAATATTGAGTGTAGTTCCCTGTGCTATACAGTAGTTCCTTGTTGATGATCGATTTTATACATAGCAGTGTGTATGTGTTAATCCCAAACTGTTAATTTATCCCTCCTCCCACCTTTCCCATTTGGTCTTAATAAATTATAAGATTTTATACTTCTCAGAAATGGGGGAGCTGAAAGAGAGGTATCATTTTCAATGGAAAAGCATTTAAAACAAGATTGAAGCTATAACCAAGATTATTAGATGTACATCCTTGGAAAGAAATCACTTCGTTTCTCTAGTATTGACCTGACAAATAAGACCTTTTCACTGAACTTGCTTATAATAAAGTGATGGAAATATCAAATGGAAGTGTTAGAAACATCTTATTTTGCCCGAGCCTTATACACTGTTCTATGTTAATTACAGTTTGGCTCACACATCTGTTCATTGAAGTTACAATGTTCTCAATTTCTGTTACTGATCCTCCAGAGTGGACCCCAACAAGTGTCCCCCTGCCCAGTGTCATTGAAGCCAACAGATTGAGACTGAGTTTGGTTCAGAAGCAAAGGAAACTTTATATTTTGATCAGAGAATGGAGAGGTGAGAGCATGTGCTACTCCGTGGGCTGTGGGCTGGGCTGCTGTGTAGAGATCCTGTCAGAGTCAGGGGGAGGGAGGGGACGGAGCTCTCGAGGGCCCAGTTGGCTGCAGCTCAGGCTCTATATCGCGGAGTCTGCACCGTGCCCCAGGAGCTGAGGTGTCGACCCAGCCATTCTGCACTAGGAAAACTGGTCTGAAGTGCCGGCTGTTGAACCTCTGTATGTGGGAACCTAGGAGCACGTGAAATTAGACAAAGCACAAAGGATAAAAAAGGTTAGACTTTATTTTATTGCCCAGATTCTATTTTTTTCTCCCAGGGATTTTTAAGGGGCTTTGCCTGGGACAAACCTCTCTTCTGCATTTTGTCCCCTTCCTCATTCTTAGAGTGCTGAGGGTGCAGACCCTTCATCTGTAACTGCTGAGTGCTGAGTTAGGAGCCCTCATACCCGTGGGCGAGGGTCAGAACTTCTCCCCAGCAGCCTCCAGGTGACGTTGATTGTCCCCAGGCCTCCTGCCTCCCTGCTCGTCTGCCTGAGCACAAGTATTGGTAGTGTTATAGATTCTAATGACCTTTAAGGGTCCAGGAAGGAGATGTGCAGTGACGCTGTGAGGTCCAGTTTCACCCCGCCCCACATTTGTTCGGCCACCTTAGGCTGACCGTTTCTGCCAGCCTAGATGCTCTGAACAGTAGTCTGCGCTTTCTTCAATTAGGCCCCTGAATTAACGTAAAAACAGCACCAGGTGTCAGGACCCTGCCTGCTCAACTCCCAGACAGTCCAGGGTCAGTGGTGATGAAGGACCATGATGGCCACTGACTCAACAGCCTTTTGAAGTAAACAGGAGTCCAGCCGGTCTTATTGGCCACCATCATCACAGTGTCTGTAGGCTCTTCTATGGTGACAGCGTGATATACGGTTCCCCCGCCAAGATTATTACCTCCCCTCTGGGTGCAGTAAGTCCTGCAAGCAGTAGTCTACTCTTTTGGGACACACTCTTGTTGTTTTATGAGAGAAACTCCAGGTCAAGTGATGGTCACACGAGTCGTCATGGTGCCCCTTTGCCCCGGTTATCTCTCTGGAGGTTGGAGTTAGAGGGCCTCCTCACTCAAGGTCAGTGTGCCCACGGAGCAAACCCTGCAACTTCAGGGCATGGTTGGGGGTTAGGATCACCACGTGGGGTCCTTTTCCCTTAGGAGGGAGGTGGCCTTTTGGGCTGCTGATTTCCAGGTTTTCAGATACTGCCAGTATCTTGGCCAGATGTGGCGGTGGGCCAAGCCCCTTGGTGACCGTAGCTTATCCTACCTGGATGGCATTCTTGCATTGTTCCATTTCAAGTGGTCCCAGGTTTTGCACTAATACTCCAATGGCAATTCACCGTTCACCAGGAATGTAAAGGTCAAAGGGTTTAGCTAAATTAGGGAGTTCCAGGGCAAGGGTCTGAATTGACTGCTCTTTCCATTCTTGAAAGGCCACTTCTGGATTCTATTCAAAAGGATCATCATCTTTTCCTTTCAGTGTTTCATATAGAGGCCCAGCTAGTAGACTGTAGTTAGGGATCCAGAAGCAGCAAACCCTGGCCTCCCCAGGAACCCCTAAGCTGTCTTCTAGTTTTAGAAATGGGTAAGGCTGTAAATTGTTTCTTCCCTTTCCTGGGATGGGCTTCTCCAACCTTCTGTGAGAATGAAGCCCAGGCAGGTCACCATAGTCTGTGATATTTGAGCTTTTTCTTGGACAACTTGTATCCTTTATTGGCTTGGTAGTTCAGAGGTCTCCTTAGTAGGGCTGGCGATCAGAATGTCGTCTGCATATTGAAGGAGTGTTTCCTTTTCCAGAGGTAGAACTTTTAGGTCTTTAGCTGAGCTTTCCCCAAAGATGGTGTGGGAATTTTTGAACCCTTGGGACAACACGGCCCGGAAGTATTGTTTTAGCTGTATGTTGAGTCCTGCCACTCACAAGCCTAAATTTCTTGTGACTCTGGGACTACTAGAATACAAAAGAAGGCATCATTGAAGACTAATACAGAATACCATGTCCTGGTGGTTGGTAGAATGACCAGCAGGGTGTAGGATTTAGGAACTACTGGAGGTCTATCCTCGGTGGCTTCACTGACTGACCTGACATCATTTACCAGGACTCCAGCAGCCCATGGGGCTCTCGAGGTCAGGCCAATCCCAGGATATGGAGCTCACCTGGGCAGGTACCTCACCCCCACCCCAGCCCACGGGGCTCTCGTGTTCAGGCCCCTCCCAGGATATGGTGTTCCCTGGGCAGGTTCCCCTGCAGCCCATGGGGCTCTCGTGGTCAGACCCCTCCCCGGATACAGAGCTACCCTTGCAGGTACTGTGGCAGGGCTGGGCACACAGGAACCATGCACATCGCCCTCATTGCAGAGCACTCCCAGCTCACCTGTCACTCAGATCTGACACAGAGCACCTCAGAGCAGGACTTGAACTAAGAAACGGCAGCTCCGACAGGTCTGTGACCCTGGGCATCACTCTGTGTGGCCTCCCTCCACCTGGTCTTCCAGAGACTTCCACTGCACCCGGGGCACCAGGCCTCTGTCTCCACCCACCACACACCCCTCCTCTCCTTGACTCCTGGGTTCCTCTCATTTGGAGAGGGTTTTCTTGAAGTTGTCTCCCACTCATGGGCCAGATAATATAATTAGAAAACAAGCCAGAGCTGCAGCCCCTTGTCTATCCTGACTCTCAGGAGCCCACACCTGTTCCTTGGACCTGGCCGATTCAGCAAGTTCCAGTTTCTGCAACTGTGAGCCCCTGAGGGGTGATTATTGGCTGGCCTGGGAAGCCTGACCGTGCCGGCCAGCCCTCCCCAGGTGTGCCTGGGTTGAGATCAATATAAACACGGCTCCAGGCAGCAAGAGCCCCTGCAGCTGTGCCTGACGCCATTTTCTCTGCCCTGTCAGCAGTCTCGGGGCTGGACTGGTGGGAGGGACTGAGAGGCCATGGCTTTGTTGGTGGCCCAGTGTGAGTGGGGCTCTGCTGGACTTTCTGCAGCAGTTGCCAAGATGCCACCTGCTAAAGAAGAGGCTGTGTCACCCATACCTGCCGCTGGAATTTCTCCCTGGGCAGAGGTGAGTGAGGAAGAAAGCCGTGGCGGCCGGGACAGCAGGGGTATCTCAGGCAGGGAAATGGAAAGCTTCCAGAAGAGCACCCAGGGCCAGGACCATCCTGGCTGGCCTGCAGGCACCAAGTCGGCTGGCATGCTGGTGCTCATGTGGCTCCATGGCCCTTCCTCTAGGCTTTCAAGTCCTTGTACATATTCAGGTGTTTTACCTGGGAAGGGTGGGAACATTTCAGCAGCAGCTGGCCTGGGGCTCAGCCCACGTTTACTCACAGATGCCTCGGCACGGTCCCCCAGCTTTGCAATGAGGACGCTTGTTGTGTGGGGCCTGCTGGCTGAATGGGAGATGATTCCCCACCACTGACCAACTTCAGAATTGTTTACAACTGGAGCAAGTGCCCTGTTACGGTTTTCCTCTGTGTAACTGGTGGGTTCTGTTTTGTTTTCTTTCTTTCGTTTTTGGTTCAAGGTAGATTTTATTCCTCTTTTTTGTATTTACAGATATAAGCATGGAAATAATTTATTCATATAAATACATGTATGTGAAGGGAAGAATATTTTGTCTGTTTTACTTTTTGTAATTTGGAATTTTATTTTATTTTTTTATACAGCAGGTTCTTTTTGGTTATCGATTTTATACATATAAATGTATACATGCCAATCCCAATCTCTCAACTCCTCCCACCACCACCCCCCAACAGCTTTCCCCCCTTGGTGTCCATACGTTTGTTGTCTACATCTGTTGCTCCTTTTCTGCCTTGCAAAACGGTTCATCTGTACAATTTTTCTAGGTTCCACATATATGCATTAATATACAAGATTTGTTTTTCTATTTCTGACTTACTTCACTCTGTATGACAGTCTCTAGATCCATCAACGTCTCTACAAACGACCCAATTTCATTCCTTTTTATGGCTTAGTGATATTCCATTTTATATATGTACCACATCTTTATGCATTCGTCTGTCTGTGGGCATTTAGGTTGCTTCCATTACCTGGATATTGTAAATAGTGATGCAATGAACATTGCGGTGAATGTCTCTTTTTGATTTATGGTTTTGTCTGGGTATATGCCCAGTAGTGGCATTGCTGTATCATATGGTAATTCTATTCTTAGTTTTATAAGAAACTCCATAATGTTCTCCACAGTGACTGTATCAATTTACATTCCCAACAGTAGTGGAAGAGGGTTCCTTATCTCCACACCCTTTCCAGCATCTGTTGTTTGTAGATTTTCTGATGATGCCCATTCTAACAGGTGTGAGGTGATACACCATGGATGAGTCTATTTCGTTGAGCAAAGAGTAGGTCTTGTCTATTACATATTTGGCTTATGGAACGGTATGTGTGCTAATTACAATCTCTGGTTTTATACAGCAGCCCAACTCAACTTTCCCCTTAAGCAAGCATAAGTTTTTATCTAAATGTGAGACTCTGTTCGGTTTTGTAATTCAGTTTATGTGTAGCCAAGTTTACACTCTCTCTATTAGTGATATCTTATGATAATTATCTTACTCTGTGTGACATATTTCTCTATTTTTCTTAGAATCATCATACTTAAATCCACTCAATTTGCTGCTACAGGCCTGATGACATTGATTTCATTGCTGAGTGATATTCCGTTGTACGTAAGTAGCACAACTCCTTTATCCATTTTTTTCTTTCTGGGATATTTAATTTGTACTGGATTCGAGGTTCTTGTAAACACAGCAGCCCTAAATTTTGTGTTGGCTGTGTCTTGTTGATTTTAATTTTCCTAAGCTATAGGGCCTAAAGTGGAAGTGCCCTAGGGTCTGTAGCTTTGTTTTTCAGATGTTTCAGGATACACCATAAACATCTCCAGAGTGTCTGTTGGCAACTTACATCCCGCCCATCAGCATACAAGGCTCCCTGTTCTCCATGGCCTGTCCTGTGTATCTGGTTTTTACAGTTTTTTCAGATGGCCCTTTTGACGAATGGGAAATGAGACTTCATTGTAGTGCGGATTTCCATTGCTCGAGTGCTTGGTTGGCCAAAAAGGGCATATGCGTTTTTTCCTGAATATATTCAGGAAAAAATGTATACACACTTTTGTCCAAGTGCATCACTGTCAAAGATCTGCCGCTTTTCACATGCTTTAAATGCAATTCCAATCTACCTCCTGAAATATGATTCCTGCAATTCTGCCTCGTTTTCAAGTCCTCTTTGCAGACTTACTTCAATATATTTTTGCCAATAGCTGTCATTTATAACTCTGCAGGTTTGTGAATTACAGTGCCCGTGATTTCCTTTAAAACTCGTTTCCTTGAAAGCTGGCCACAGAACCGCAGGTTTGCTTCAGGCCGTAATCAGGGTCCAGCACGTCACTCTGAGCCTTTGGTTAATTCCTCTTCCTGGTGGGAAATTAGAGTTCAATGTGCCCCTCCAGACACCTGCCTCACTCCCAGCCCCTTGGTGATGTGTGTCCTCTGGTTTGAGGCCACATGTGCTGGGTTCCTCACCTTTGGCTGATGTGGCCCCACTGGTGTGAGGACACTCCTGCCTGGTTCCCATCCTCTTGGTGATGTGGGCCCTCCGGTGAGAGTCAGATCCTGGTTGGGTTACTCACACTTCTGTGAGGTGGGCCCTCTTCTCTGAGGTCACTCCTGCCTGGCTGGCACACCCCGCCTTGGCGACGTCGGCCCTCTGGTGGGAGTTGGTGCCTGCTGGGTGTCTCCTCCCCTCGGTAATGAGGGCCCTCTGGCGTCAGGCTCTAACTCCTGGGCTCCAAAAGTTTTCTGATGTGCGCCCTGTGGTGCGAGTACACTCCTGGCAGTTTCCCAACCCCATGGGAATGTGGGCCTTCTGCTCTGAGGTCCCAACGTTGGGTTGCTCAGTTTCATGATGAGGGCCCTCAGGTGTGAGTTCACTCCGGCCTGGATCCCATAGCCTCGCTGCTCCTGGCCGCCTGCGGGGAGGTTCCAACTGCGGGATTCCTCACCTTTTTTCTTCTATGGGCCCTCTGTTTGGAGACTCCTCCTGCCTGCCTCACTCCCAGCCCCTTGGTGATGTGTGTCCTCTGGTTTGAGGCCACGTGTGCTGGGTCCCTCACCTTTCGATGATGTGGCCCCACTGGTGTGAGGACACTCCTGCCTGGTTCCTATCCCTTTGATGATGTGGGCCCTCTGGTGAGAGTCTGATCCTGGCTGGGTTCCTCACCCTTCTGTGAGGTGGGCCCTCTGTTGTGAGGTCACTCCTGCCTGGCTGGCACACCCCATCAGGGCAACATCGGCCCTCTTGTGGCAGTTGGAGCCTGCTGGGAGCCTCCTCCCCTCGGTGATGACGGCCCTCTTGCATCAGGCCCTAACTGCTGGGTACCCACTTTTTCTGATACGTGCTAAGTGGTGCGAGGACACTCCTGCGAGGTTCCCATCCCCATGGGGATGTGGGCCTTCTGCTCTGAGGTCCCAATGGATGGGTTGCTCACAGTTTCATGATGTGGGCCCTCTGCTGTGAGTTCACTGCAGCCTGGGTCGCATAGACTCGGTGCTCTGGGCCGCCTGCTGGGAGGTTCCCACTGCAGGATTCCTCAGCTTTTTTATTCTATGGGCCCTGTGTTTTGAGGCTCCTCCTGCCTGCCTCACTCCGAGCCCCTTGGAGATGTGGGTCTTCTGGTTTAGGCCACATGTGCTGGGTTCCTCACCTTTCTATGATGTGGCCACACTGGTGTGAAGACAGTCCTGCCTGGTTCTGATCCCCTTGGTGATGTGGGCCCTCTGGTGAGAGTCTTATCCTGGCTGGGTTCCTCACCCTTCTGTGAGGTAGGCCCTCTGCTGTGAGGTCACTCCTGCCTGGCTGTCACACGTCCCCTTGGCGACATGGGCCCTCAGTTGGGAGTTGGTGCCTGCTTGGAGTCTCCTCCCCTTGGTAATGAGGGCCCTCTGGCATCAGGCCCTAACTTCTGAGCTCCCAAAATTCTCTGATGTGTGCCCTGTGGTGCGAGTACACTTATGCCATGTTCCCAACCGCATGGGAATGTGGGCCTTCTGCTCTGAGGTCCCAACGGCTGGGTTGCTCAGAGTTTCATGATGAGGGCCCTCTGTTTTGAGTTCAGTCAGGTCTGGATTCCATAGCCTCGCTGCTCCTGGCCGCCTGCTGGGATGTTCCAACTGCTGGGTTCCTCACCTTTTTTATACAATGGGCCATGTGTTGTGAGGTTAATCCTGCCTGCCTCACTCCGAAACTCATGGTGATGTGGGTCCTCTGGTTTGAGGCCACATTTTTTGTGTACCTCAACTTTTGATGATGTGGCCCCACGGGTGTGATGATACTCCTGCGTGGTTCACAGCCCCTTGCTGATGTGGGCACTCTGGTGAGAGTCTGATCCTGGCTGGGTTCCTTACCCTTCTTTGAGGTGGGCCCTCTGATGTGAGGTCACTCCTGCCTGGCTGGCTCACATCGCCTTGGCGATGTGGGCCCACTGTTGGCCACGAAAGCATGCTGGGAGCCTCCTACCCTCTTTAATGAGGGCCCTGAAAAAACGCATATGCACTTTTTGACCAAGTGCATCATTGTCGAGGATCGGCCTCTTCTCCTATGCTTTCAGAACACTGCCCGTCTACCTCCTAAAACATATTCCTGGAATTCTGCCCCGTTTCAAGCCCTCTTCACAGCCTTACTTCAATATATTTTTGTATGATACCTGTCATTTATAACTCTGCAGGTTTGTTAATTACAGTGTCCCTGAGCTCCTTTCTTCAACTCGCTTGCTTGTGAGCTGGCCGCAAACCCACAGGATTGCTTCAGGCCCTAAAATGGTTTAGGCATGGCACGCTGAGACTTTGGTAAATTCCTCTTTCTGGTGGGAAATGAACATTTAAGTTGCCCGTGCAGGCCCTAAAGCTAGTCTCTCATTAGTTCTCCCTATTCCTGTTCATCTTGCGCAGAAATTGCAAACTGTGCCAAACAGGAGGTTAAAGGCACTGACTCTCCAAGTGGGTAGAGAGTTAGTAAAGCGTCTGGAATGGTGAACCCAAGTACCAGGGAACGAAACATGAGAAGCATTTAAAATCGTTTCCCAGTCACACGGCGGACCATACTCTGGGATTCCCAAGAATATTTAAGCTGAAGGAAGAATTCCTTAAACCTGGAGAGTTGGGACCCATGGAATGGGTACCATGCAGTATGAATTCAAAGGGTCTGCATTTGCTCAGTGAACCTCACCAATGCTATCAGTCAGAAGGGTCCAGCCTTATGTCTCACCCAGCTCTGGGTGTAGATGTGGTAAATCCAGGTTGCATCACAAGCCCTGAATAAATTATTTAAGAATTGCTCTCTATTTCACTGTCCTTGTGTTTTGTTTTTGTAATTTAGTTTGATAACGGGATTTATCGGAATTTCACTGCTGCTTTTATGCAGCTGTACACACGATTGATTCTCTTACAGAGACATATAAATCCATGGGTTTGAAGATTCTTACTAGTCAGGTGTATTCCTAGGCGTTGAATATGCGGTGTTGAGTCCATGTCGTTGAGCAAGGAGTAGGTCTTGACTATTACATATTTGGCTTATGGAACGGTATCTGTGCTAATTTCAATCTCTGGTTTTATGCAGCACCCCTACTCACATTTGCCCTTAAGCAAGCATTGGTTGCTTTTCTAAATTTGAGTCCCTGTTCTGTTTTGTAATTCAGTTCATGTGTAGCAAAGTTTACATTCCGTGTATTAGTGATATCTTATGATGTTTCTTGTTTTGTGTGACTTATTTCACTTAGAATCATCGTACCTGAATCCACTCATTATGCCGTGATGGGCCTGATGACCTAGATTTCATTGCTGAGTGTTATTCCAAAGTACGTTCGTACCACAACTTCTTTATCCATTTTTCGCTTTCTGGGATATTTAACTTGTACCGTAGATGAGGTTCTTGTAAACAGAGCCTTCTGAAATTTTAGAGTGGCTGTGTCATTTTGATTTTAATTTCCCTAAGCTATAGGAGCTTAAGTGGAAGTGCCGTACGCTCCGTTGCTTTGTTTTTTAGGTGTTTCAGGAAACACCATACACTTCTCCAGGGTGGCTGTTGGCAATTTATATCCCGTCCATCAGCATAACAAGGCTCCCTGTTCTCCATGGCCTGTCCTGCGTTTCTGGATTTTACACTTTTTTCAGAAGGCCCTTTTGACCGGGGGGCAGTGAGACTTCATTGTAGTGCAGATTTCTTTTACACGCTTGCTTGGTTGGCCAAAAAGTGCGTATGCGTTATTTCCTGAATATATTCAGGTAAAAACGCATACGCCCTTTTTGGCCAAGTGCACAATTGTCGACGTTATGACTCTTTCCTATGCTTTAAATGCAATTCCAGTCTACCCCCTGAAATCGTTTTCCAGCAATTCTGCCCCGCTGTCAAGTCCTCTTCGCAGCCTTCTTCAATGTATTTCTGGACGACAGTTGTCATTTATAACTCTGCAGGTTTGTGAGTTACAGTGCCCCTGAGCTCCTTTCTTCAACTCACTATCTTGTAAGCTGGCCGCAAACCCGCAGGATTGTCAGGCCATAATCTGGTTCAGGCACGGCATGCTGAGCCTTTGGTTAATTCCTCTTCCTGGTGGGAAATGAGCGTTAAATTTGCCCGTGCAGACACCTACAGCTAGTCTCTCATTGGTTCTCCCTATTCCTTTTCATCTTGCGCAGAAATTGCAAACTGTTCCCAACAGGAGGTTAAAGGCACTGACTCTCCAAGTGGGGAGAGTATTAGTAAAGGTTCTGGAATGGTTAACCAGAGCAAAAGGTGCTGAAAACTGAGATGCATTTGAAAACGTTTGCCTGTCACACGGTGCACCATACTGTGGGTTTCCATGCATGTTTTAACTGAAGGAAGATTCCCTTAAACCTGGAGAGTTGGGACCCATGGAATGGGTACCATGCAGTATGATTTCAAAGGGTCTGCATTTGCTCATCGAACCTCACCAATGCTATCAGCCCGAAGTGCCCAACCTTATGTCTCACTCAGCTCTGGGTGTAGAGGTGGTAAATCCGGGTTGCATCACAAGCCCTGAATGAATTATTTAAGAATTGCTCTCTATTTCACTGTCCTTGTGTTTTGTTTTTGTAATTCATTTTGACAATGGGATTTATCGGATTTTCTCTACTGCATTCATGCTGCTGTACACACGCTTCATTCTCTTACGGAGACATATAAGTCCATGGGTTTGAAGATTCTTACTAGTCAGGTGTATTCTTAGGCGTTGACTATGGGGTGTTTAGTCCATTTCGTTGAGCAAAGGGTAGGTCTTGACTATTACCTATTTGGCTTATGGAAAGATATCTGTGCTAATTTCTATCTCTGTTTTAATGCAGCACCCCAAATCAGCTTTCCCCTTAAGCACGCATAAGTTGGTTTTCTATATTTGAGACCCTGTTCTGTTCTGTTCTTCAGTTCATTTGTAGCCAAGTTTACATTCCGTGTATTAGTGATGTCTTATGATGTTTCATTTTCTGTGTGACTTATTTCACTTAGAATCATCGTACCTGAATCCACGCATTGTGCCGCGACGGGCCTGATGACATAGATTTCATTGCTAAATGATATTCCTTTCTACGTACGTACCACATCTTCTTTATCCATTTTTCACATTCTGGGATATTTAACTTGTACCGTAGACGAGGTTCTTGTAAACAGAGCCGTCCGACACTTTGGGGTGGCTGTGTTTTTGATTTTAATTTTCCTAAGCTATAGGACCATAAGGGGAAGTGCCGTAGGCTCCGTTGCTTTGTTTTTTAGGTGTTTCAGGAAACACCATACACTTCTGCAGAGTGGCTGTTGGCAATTTACATCCCACCCATCAGCATAACAAGGCTCCCTGTTCTCCATGGCCTGTGCTGCATTTCTGGATTTTACACTTTTTTCATATGGCCCTTTTGACCGGGGGGCAGTGAGACTTCATTTTAGTGCAGATATCTTTAACATGCTTGCTTGGTTGGCCAAAAAGGGCGTATGCGTTTTTTCCTGAATATATTCAGAAAAAAACGCATACGCCCTTTTTGGCCAAGTGTATCATTGTCGATGTTCTGCCTCTGTTCCTTTGGTTTAAATGCAATTCCAGTCTACTCCCTGAAATCGTTTTCCTCCAATTCTGTCCCGCTTAAAATTCCTCTTCGCAGCCTTCCTTCAATATATTTTTGGACGATAGCTGTCATTTATAACTCTGCAGCCTTGTGAATTACAGTGCCCCTGAGGTCATTTCTTCAAATCGCTATCTTGTGAGCTGGCCGCAAACCCGCAGGATTGCTTCAGGCCCTAATCTGGTTCCGGCACTGTATGCTGAGGCTTTGGTTAATTCCTCTTCCTTGTGGGAAATGAGCGTTAAATTTGCCCATGCAGAAACCTACAGCTAGTCTCTCATTGGTTCTCTCTATTCCTGTTCATCTTGCGCAGAAATGGCAAACTGTGCCAAACAGGAGTTTAAAGGCACTGACTCTCCAAGTGGGGAGAGTGTTAGTTAAGGGTCTGGAATGGTGAACCCGAGTAAAAGGGGACGAAAACTGAGATGCATTTGAAAACCTTTCCTGGTCACACGGTGCACCATACTGTGGGTTTCCCATGCATGTTTTAGCTGAAGAAAGTATCCCTTAAACCTGGAGAGTTGGGACCCATGGAATGGGTACCATGCAGTATGACTTCAAAGGGTCTGCATTTGCTCATTGAACCTCAACAATGCTATCAGCCCGAAGTGCCCAACCTTATGTCTCACTCAGCTCTGGGTGTAGATGTGGTAAATCCAGGTTGCATCACAAGCCCTGAATGAATTATTTAAGAATTGCTCTCTATTTTACTGTCCTTGGGTTTTGTTTTTGTAATTCATTTTGACAATGGGATTTATCGGATTTTCTCTGCTGCATTCATGCCGCTGTACACACGCTTCATTCTCTTATGGAGGCATATGAATCCATGGGTTTGAAGATTCTTACTAGTCAGGTGTATTCCTAGGTGTTGAATATGTGATGTTTAGTCTATTTCGTTGAGCAAGTGGTGGGTCTTGACTATGACATATTTGGCTTATGGAAAGTTATCTGTGCTAATTTCTATCTCTGGTTTTATGCAGCATGCCAACTCACCTTTCCCCTTAAGCAAGCATAAGTTGGTTTTCTAAATTTGAGACCCTGTTCTGTTTTGTAATTCAGTTCATGTGTAGCCAAGTTTACATTCCGTGTATTAGTGATATCTTATGATGTTTCATTTTCTGTGTGACTTATTTCACTTAGAATCATCGTACCTGAATCCACTCATTATGCCGCGACGGGCCTGATGACATAGATTTCATTGCTGAGTGATATTCCATTGTACGTATATACCACAACTTCTTTATCCATTTTTCACATTCTGGGATATTTACCTTGTACTGTAGACGAGGTTCTTGTAAATAGAGCCGTCCGACACTTTGGGGTGGCTGTGTGTTTTTCATTTTAACGTCCCTAAACTGTAGGACCATAAGTGGAAGTGCCGTAGGCTCCGTTGCTTTGTTTTTTAGGTGTTCCGGAAAACACCATACACTTCTCCAGAGTGGCTGTTGGCAATTTACATCCCGCCCATCAGCATAACAAGGCTCCCTGTTCTCCATTGCCTGTGCTGCCTTTCTGGACTTTACACTTTTTTCATATGGCCCTTTTGCCCGGGGAGCAATGAGACTTCATTGTAGTGCAGATTTCTTTAACATGCTTGCTTGGTTGGCCAAAAAGGGCGTATGCGTTTTTTCCTGAATATATTCAGGAAAAAACGCATACGCCCTTTTTGGCCAAGAGCATCACTGTTGACGTTCTGCCTCTTTTCCTATGCTTTAAATGCAATTCCCGTCTACCCCCTGAAATCGTTTTCCTGCAAATCTGTCCCGCTTACAAGTCGTCTTTGCAGACCTCCTTCAATATATTTTTGGACGATAGCTGTCATTTATTACTCTGCAGGTTTGTGAGTTACAGTGCCCCTGAGTTCCTTTCTTCAACTCGCTATCTTGTGAGCTGGCTGCAAACCCGCACGATTGTCAGGCCCTAATCTGTTTCAGGCACGGCATGTTGAGCCTTTGGTTAATTCCTCTTCCTGGTGCGAAATGAGCATTAAATTTGCCCGTGCAGACACCTACTGCTAGTCTCTCATTGGTTCTCCCTATTCCTGTTCATCTTGCGCAGAAATTGCAAACTGTGCCCAACAGGAGGTTAAAGGCACCTACTCTCCAAGTGGTGAGAGTGTTAGTAAAGGGTCTGGAATGGTGAACCCAAGTAAAAGGGGACGAAAACTGAGATGCATTTGAAAACGTTTGTCGGTCACACGGTGCACCATACTGTGGGTTTCCCATGCATGTTTTAGCTGAAGGAAGAATCCCTTAAACTTGGAGAGTTGGGACCCATGGAATGGGTACCATGCTGTATGACTTCAAAGGGTCTGCATTTGCTCATCGAACCTCACCAATGCTATCAGCCCGAAGTGCCCAACCTTATGTCTCACTCAGCTGTGGGTGTAGATGTGGTAAATCCAGGTTGCATCACAAGCCCTGAGTGAATTATTTAAGAATTGCTCTCTATTTCACTGTCCTTGGGTTTTGTTTGTGTAATTCATTTTGATAATGGGATTTATCGGATTTCCTCTGCTGCATTCATGCCGCTGTACACACGCTTCATTCTCTTACGGAGACATATAAATCCATGGGTTTGAAGATTCTTACTAGTCAGGTGTATTCCTAGGCGTTGAATATGGGGTGTTTAGTCCATTTCGTTGAGCAAGGGGTAGGTCTTGACTATTACATATTTGGCTTATGGAAAGGTATCTGTGCTAATTTCTATCTCTGGTTTTATGCAGCACCCCAACTCACCTTTCCCCTTAAGCAAGCATAAGTTGGTTTTCTAAATTTGAGACCCTGTTCTGTTTTGTAATTCAGTTCATGTGTAGCCAAGTTTACATTCCGTGTAGTAGTGATATCTTATGATGTTTCATTTTCTGTGTGACTTATTTCACTTAGAATCATCGTACCTGAATCCACTCATTATGCCGCGACGGGCCTGATGACATAGATTTCATTGCTGAGTGATATTCCATTGTACGTATGTACCACAACTTCTTTATCCATTTTTCACTTTCTGGGATATTTAACTTGTACAGTAGACGAGGTTCTTGTAAACAGAGCCGTCTGAAACATTTGGGTGGCTGTGTGTTTTTGATTTCAATTTCGCTAAGCTATAGGACCATAAGTGGAAGTGCCGTAGGCTCCGTAGCTTTGTTTTTTCGGTGTTCCGGGAAACACCATACACTTCTCCAGAGTGGCTGTTGGCAATTTACATCCCGCCCATCAGCATAACAAGGCTCCCTGTTCTCCATGGCCTGTGCTGCCTTTCTGGATTTTACACTTTTTTCAGATGGCCCTTTTGACCGGGGGGCAGTGAGACTTCATTGTAGTGCAGATTTCTTTAACATGCTTGCTTGGTTGGCCAAAAAGGGCGTATGCGTTTTTTCCTGAATATATTCAGGAAAAAACGCATACGCCCTTTTTGGCCAAGAGCATCATTGTCGACGTTCTGCCTCTTTTCCTAGGCTTTAAATGCAATTCCCGTCTACCCCCTGAAATCGTTTTCCTGCAAATCTGTCCCGATTACAAGTCGTCTTCGCAGCCTTCCTTCAATATATTTTTGGACGATAGCTGTCATTTATAACTCTGCAGGTTTGTGAGTTACAGTGCCCCTGAGCTCCTTTCTTCAACTCGCTATCTTGTGAGCTGGCGGCAAACCCACAGGATTGCTTCAGGCCCTAATCTGGTTCCGGCATGGCATGCTGAGCCTTTGGTTAATTCCTCTTCCTGGTGGGAAATGAGCGTTAAATTTGCCCGTGCAGACACCTAGAGCTAGTCTCTCATTGGTTCTCCCTATTCCTTTTCATCTTGCGCAGAAATTGCAAACTGTGCCTGACAGGAGGTTAAAGGCACTGACTCTCCAAGTGGGGAGAGTGTTCGTAAAGGGTCTGGAATGGTGAACCAGAGTAAAAGGGGACGAAACCTGAGATGCATTTGAAAACGTTTGCCAGTCACACGGTGCACCATACTGTGGGTTTCCCATGCATGTTTTAGCTGAAGGAAGAATCCCTTAAACTTGGAGAGTTGGGACCCATGGAATGGGTACCATGCTGTATGACTTCAAAGGGTCTGCATTTGCTCATCGAACCTCACCAATGCTATCAGCCCGAAGTGCCCAACCTTATGTCTCACTCAGCTCTGGGTGTAGATGTGGTAAATCCAGGTTGCATCACAAGCCCTGAATGAATTATTTAAGAATTGCTCTCTATTTCACTGTCCTTGGGTTTTGTTTGTGTAATTCATTTTGATAATGGGATTTATCGGATTTTCTCTGCTGCATTCATGCCGCTGTACACACGCTTCATTCTCTTACGGAGACATATAAATCCATGGGTTTGAAGATTCTTACTAGTCAGGTGTATTCCTAGGCGTTGAATATGGGGTGTTTAGTCCATTTCGTTGAGCAAGGGGTAGGTCTTGACTATTACATATTTGGCTTATGGAAAGGTATCTGTGCTAATTTCTATCTCTGGTTTTATACAGCACCCCAACTCACCTTTCCCCTTAAGCAAGCATAAGTTGGTTTTCTAAATTTGAGACCCTGTTCTGTTTTGCAATTCAGTTCATGTGTAGCCAAGTTTACATTCCGTGTATTAGTGATATCTTATGATGTTTCATTTTCTGTGTGACTTATTTCACTTAGAATCATCGTACCTGAATCCACTCATTATGCCGCGATGGGCCTGATGACATAGATTTCATTGCTGAGTGATATTCCATTGTACGTACGTACCACAACTTCTTTATCCATTTTTCACATTCTGGGATATTTAACTTGTACCGTAGACGAGGTTCTTGTAAACAGAGCCGTCCGACACTTTGGGGTGGCTGTGTGTTTTTGATTTTAATTTCCCTAAGCTATAGGACCATAAGTGGAAGTGCCGTAGGCTCCGTTGCTTTGTTTTTTAGATGTTCCGGGATACACCATACACTTCTCCAGAGTGGCAGTTCGCAATTTACATCCCGCCCATCAGCATAACAAAGCTCCCTGTTCTCCATGGCCTGTGCTGCATTTATGGATTTTACACTTTTTTCAGATGGCCCTTTTGACCGGGGGGCAGTGAGACTTCATTGTAGTGCAGATTTCTTTAACATGCTTGCTTGGTTGGCCAAAAAGGGCGTATGCGTTTTTTCCTGAATATATTCAGGAAAAAACGAATACGCCCTTTTTGGCCAAGTGCATCATTGTCGACGTTCTGCCTCTTTTCCTATGCTTTAAATGCAATTCCAGTCTCCCCCCTGAAATCGTTTTCCTGCAATTCTGCACCGCTTTCAAGTCCTCTTCGCAGGCTTCCTTCAATATATTTTTGGACGATAGCTGTCATTTATAACTCTGCAGGTTTGTGAATTAGAGTGCCCGGGAGCTCCTTTCTTCAAATCGCTTTCTTGTGAGCTGGCCGCAAACTCGCAGGGTTGCTTCAGGCCCTAATCTGGTTCCGGCACGGCATGCTGAGCGTTTGGTTAATTCCTCTTCCAGGTTGGAAATTAGCGTTAAATTTGCCCGTGCAGACACCTACAGCTAGTCTCTCATTGGTTCTCCATATTCCTGTTCATCTTGCGCAGAAATTGCAAACTGTGCCAAACAGCAGGTTAAAGGCACTGACTCTCCAAGTCTGGAGAGTGTTAGAAAAGGGTCTGGAATTGTGAACCCGAGTAAAAGGGGACGAAAATTGAGATGCCTTTGAAAACGTTTCCTGGTCACACGGTGCACCATACTGTGGGCTTCCCATGCATGCTTTAGCTGAAGGAAGAATCGCTTAAACCTGGAGAGTTGGGACCCATGGAATGGGTACCATGCAGTATGACTTCAAATGGTCTGCATTTGCTCATCGAACCTCACCAGTGGTATCACCCCGAAGTGTCCAACCTTATGTCTCACTCAGCTCTGGGTGTAGATGAGATAAATCCAGGTTGCGTCACAAGCCCTGAATGAATTATTTAAGAATTGCTCTCTATTTCACTGTCATTGTGTTTTGTTTTTGTAATTCATTTTGATAATAGGATTTATCGGATTTTCTCTGCTGCCTTCATGCAGCTGTACACATGCTTGATTCTCTTATGGAGACATATAAATCCATGGGTTTGAAGATTTTTACTAGTCAGGTGTATTCCTAGGCGTTGAATATAGGGTGTTTAGCCCATTTCGTTGAGCAAGGGGTAGGTCTTGACTATTACATATTTTTTTTTTTTTTGCTGTACGCGGGCCTCTCAGTGTTGTGGCCTCTCCCGTTGTGGAGCACAGGCTCCGGACGCGCAGGCTCAACGGCCATGACTCACGGGGCCAGTAGCTCCGCGGCATGTGGGATCCTCTCGGACCGGGGCACGAACCTGCGTCCCCTGCATCGGCAGGCGAACTCTCAGCCAGTGCGCCACCAGGGAAGCCCCCTTGACTATTACATATATGACGTATGGAATGGTATCTGTGCTAATTTCTATCTCTGGTTTTATGCAGCACCCCAACTCACCTTTCCCCTTAAGCAAACATAAGTTGGTTTTCTAAATTTGAGACCCTGTTCTGTTTTGTAATTCAGTTCATGTGTAGCCAAGATTACATTCGGTGTATTAGTGATATCTTATGATGTTTCATTTTCTGTGTGACTTATTTCTCTTAGAATCATCGTACCTGAATCCACTCATTATGCCACGACGGGCCAGATGACATAGATTTCATTGGTGAGTGATATTCCATTGTACGTACGTACCACAACTTCTTTATCCATTTTTCGCTTTCTGGGATATTTAACTTGTACCGTAGACGAGGTTCTTGTAAACAGAGCCGTCTGAAACTTTGGGGTGGCTGTGTGTTTTTTATTTTAATTTCCCTAAGCTATAGGACCATAAGTGGAAGTGCCGTAGGCTCTGTTGCTTTGTTTTTTAGGTGTTTCAGGAAACACCATACACTTCTGCAGAGTGGCTGTTGGCAATTTACATCCCACCCATCAGCATAACAAGGCTCCCTGTTCTCCATGGCCTGTGCTGCATTTCTGGATTTTACACTTTTTTCAGATGGCCCTTTTTACCGGGGCGCAGTGAGACTTCATTGTAGTGCAGATTTCTTTAACATGCTTGCTTGGTTGGCCAAAAAGGGCGTATGCGTTTTTTCCTGAATATATTCAGGAAAAAACGCATACGCCCTTTTTGGCCAAGTGCATCATTGTCGACGTTCTGCCTCTTTTCCTATGCTTTAAATGCATTTCCAGTCTACCCCCTGAAATCGTTTTCCTGAAATTCTGCCCCGCTTTCAAGTCCTCTTCGCAGCCTTCCTTCAATATATTTTTGGACGATAGCTGTCATTTATAACTCTGCAGGTTTGTGAATTACAGTGCCCCTGAGCTCCTTTCTTCAAATCGCTTTCTTGTGAGCTGGCCGCAAACCCGCAGGATTGCTTCAGGCCCTAATCTGGTTCCGGCACGGCATGCTGAGCGTTTGGTTAAATCCTCTTCCTGGTTGGAAATGAGCGTTAAATTAGCCCCTGCAGACACCTACAGCTAGTCACTCATTGGTTCTCCCTATTCCTGTTCATCTTGCGCAGAAATTGCAAAGTGTGCGAAACAGGAGGTTAAAGGCACTGACTCTCCAAGTGGGGAGAGTGTTAGTAAAGGGTCTGGAATTGTGAACCCGAGTAAAAGGGGACAAAAACTGAGATAAATTTGAAAACGTTTCCCGGTCACATGGTGCACCATACTGTGGGTTTCCCATGCATGGTTTAGCTGAAGGAAGAATCGCGTAAACCTGGAGAGTTGGGACCCATGGAATGTGTACCATATATTATGACTTCAAAAGGTCTGCATTTGCTCATCGAACCTCACCAATGCTATCAGCCCGAAGGGTCCAACCTTATGTCTCACTCAGCTCTGGGTGTAGATGAGGTAAATCCAGGTTGCATCACAAGCCCTGAATGAATTATTTAAGAATTGCTCTCTATTTCACTGTCATTGTGTTTTGTTTTTGTAATTCATTTTGATAATAGGATTTATCGGATTTTCTCTGCTACCTCCATGCAGCTGTACACACCCTTGATTCTCTTATGGAGACATATAAATCCATGGGTTTGAAGATTCTTACTAGTCAGGTGTATTCCTAGGCGTTGAATATAGGGTGTTTAGCACATTTCGTTGAGCAAGGGGTAGGTCTTGACTATTACATATTTGACGTATGGAATGGTATCTGTGCTAATTTCTATCTCTGGTTTTATGCAGCACCTCAACTCACCTTTCCCCTTAAGCAAACATAAGTTGGTTTTCTAAATTTGAGACCCTGTTCTGTTTTGTAATTCAGTTCATGTGTAGCCAAGATTACATTCGGTGTATTAGAGATAACTTATGATGTTTCATTTTCTGTGTGACTTATTTCTCTTAGAATCATCGTACCTGAATCCACTCATTATGCCACGATGGGCCAGATGACATAGATTTCATTGGTGAGTGATATTCCATTGTACGTACGTACCACAACTTCTTTATCCATTTTTCGCTTTCTGGGATATTTAACTTGTACCGTAGACGAGGTTCTTGTAAACAGAGCCGTCTGAAACTTTGGGGTGGCTGTGTGTTTTTTATTTTAATTTCCCTAAGCTATAGGACCATAAGTGGAAGTGCCGTAGGCTCCGTTGCTTTGTTTTTTAGGTGTTTCAGGATACACAATACACATCTCCAGAGTGGTTGTTGGCAATTTACATCCCACCCATCAGCATAACAAGGCTCCCTGTTCTCCATGGCCTGTGCTGCATTTATGGATTTTACACTTTTTTCAGATGGCCCTTTTGACCGGGGGGCAGTGAGACTTCATTGTAGTGCAGATTTCTTTAACATGCTTGCTTGGTGGGCCAAAAAGTGCGTATGCGTTTTTTCCTGAATATATTCAGGAAAAAACGCATACGCCCTTTTTGGCCAAGTGCATCATTGTCGACGTTCTGCCTCTTTTCCTATGCTTTAAATGCAATTCCAGTCTCCCCCCTGAAATCGTTTTCCTGCAATTCTGCCCCGCTTTCAAGTCCTCTTCGCAGCCTTCCTTCAATATATTTTTGGACGATAGCTGTCATTTATAACTCTGCAGGTTTGTGAATTACAGTGCCACGGAGCTCCTTTCTTGAAATCGCTTTCTTGTGAGCTGGCCGCAAACCCGCAGGATTGCTTCAGGCCCTAATCTGGTTCCGGCATGGCATGCTGAGCGTTTGGTTAATTCCTCTTCCTGGTTGGAAATGAGCATTAAATTTGCCCGTGCAGACACCTACAGCTAGTCTCTCATTTGTTCTCCCTATTCCTGTTCATCTTGCGCAGAAATTGCAAACTGTGCCAAACAGCAGGTTAAAGGCACTGACTCTCCAAGTGGGTAAAGTGTTTGTAAAGGGTCTGGAATTGTGAACCCGAGTTAAAGGGGACAAAAACTGAGATGCATTTGAAAACGTTTCCCGGTCACACGGTGCACCATACTGTGGGTTTCCCATGCATGTTTTATCTGAAGGAAGAATCGCTTAAACCTTGAGAGTTGGGACCCATGGAATGGGTACCATGCAGTATGACTTCAAATGGTCTGCATTTGCTCATCGAACCTCACCAATGCTATCAGCCCGAAGTGTCCAACTTTATGTCTCACTCAGCTCTGGGTGTAGATGAGGTAAATCCAGGTTGCATCACAAGCCCTGAATGAATTATTTAAGAATTGCTCTCTATTTCACTGTCATTTTGTTTTGTTTTTGTAATTCATTTTGATAATAGGATTTATCGGATTTTCTCTGCTGCCTTCATGCAGCTGTACACACGCTTGATTCTCTTATGGAGACATATAAATCCATGGGTTTGAAGATTCTTACTAGTCAGGTGTATTCCTAGGCGTTGAATATAGGGAGTTTAGCCCATTTCGTTGAGCAAGGGGTAGGTCTTGACTATTACATATTTTTTTTTTTTTTTTTTTGCTGTACGCGGGCCTCTCAGTGTTGTAGCCTCTCCCGTTGCGGAGCACAGGCTCCGGACGCGCAGGCTCAACAGCCATGACTGACGGGGCCAGTAGCTCCACGGCATGTGGGATCCTCTCGGACCGGGGCACGAACCCGCGTCCCCTGCATCGGCAGGCGGACTCTCAACCAGTGCGCCACCAGGGAAGCCCCCTTGACTATTACATATATGACGTATGGAATAGTATCTGTGCTAATTTCTATCTCTGGTTTTATGCAGCACCCCAACTCACCTTTCCCCTTAAGCAAACATAAGTTGGTTTTCTAAATTTGAGACCCTGTTCTGTTTTGTAATTCAGTTCATGTGTAGCCAAGATTACATTCGGTGTATTAGTGATATCTTATGATGTTTCATTTTCTGTGTGACATATTTCTCTTAGAATCATCGTACCTGAATCCACTCATTATGCCACGATGGGCCAGATGACATAGATTTCATTGGTGAGTGATATTCCATTGTACGTAGGTACCACAACATCTTTATCCATTTTTCGCTTTCTGGGATATTTAACTTGTACCGTAGAAGAGGTTCTTGTAAACAGAGCCGTCTGAAACTTTGGGGTGGCTGTGTGTTTTTTATTTTAATTTCCCTAAGCTATAGGACCATAAGTGGAAGTGCCGTAGGCTCCGTTGCTTTGTTTTTTAGGTGTTTCAGGAAACACCATACACTTCTGCAGAGTGGCTGTTGGCAATTTACATCCCACCCATCAGCATAACAAGGCTCCCTGTTCTCCATGGCCTGTGCTGCATTTCTGGATTTTACACTTTTTTCAGATGGCCCTTTTGACCGGGGGGCAGTGAGACTTCATTGTAGTGCAGATTTCTTTAACATGCTTGCTTGGTTGGCCAAAAAGGGCGTATGCGTTTTTTCCTGAATATATTCAGGAAAAAACGCATACGCCCTTTTTGGCCAAGTGCATCATTGTCGACGTTCTGCCTCTTTTCCTATGCTTTAAATGCAATTCCAGTCTACCCCCTGAAATCGTTTTCCTGAAATTCTGCCCCGCTTTCAAGTCCTCTTCGCAGCCTTCCTTCAATATATTTTTGGACGATAGCTGTCATTTATAACTCTGCAGGTTTGTGAATTACAGTGACCCTGAGCTCCTTTCTTCAAATCGCTTTCTTGTGAGCTGGCCGCAAACCCGCAGGATTGCTTCAGGCCCTAATCTGGTTCCGGCACGGCATGCTGAGCGTTTGGTTAAATCCTCTTCCTGGTTGGAAATGAGTGTTAAATTTGCCCGTGCAGACAGCTACAGCTAGTCTCTCATTGTTTCTCCCTATTCGTGTTCATCTTGCGCAGAAATTGCAAACTGTGCCAAACAGCAGGTTAAAGGCACTGACTCTCCAAGCGGGGAGAGTGTTTGTAAAGGGTCTGGAATGGTGAACCCGAGTAAAAGGGGACGAAAACTGAGATGCATTTGAAAACGTTTCCCGGTCACATGGTGCACCACACTGTGGGTTTCCCATGCATGTTTTAGCTGAAGGAAGAATCGCTTAAACCTGGAGAGTTGGGACCCATGGAATGGGTACCATGCAGTATGACTTCAAATGGTCTGCATTTGCTCATCGAACCTCACCAATGCTATCAGCCCGAAGGGTCCAACTTTATGTCTCACTCAGCTCTGGGTGTAGATGAGGTAAATCCAGGTTGCATCACAAGCCCTGAATGAATTATTTAAGAATTGCTCTCTATTTCACTGTCATTGTGTTTTGTTTTTGTAATTCATTTTGATAATAGGATTTATCGGATTTTCTCTGCTGCATTCATGCAGCTGTACACACGCTTGATTCTCTTATGGAGACATATAAATCCATGGGTTTGAAGATTCTTACTAGTCAGGTGTATTCCTAGGCGTTGAATATAGGGTGTTTAGCACATTTCGTTGAGCAAGGGGTAGGTCTTGACTATTACATATTTGACGTATGGAATGGTATCTGTGCTAATTTCTATCTCTGGTTTTATGCAGCACCCCAACTCACCTTTCCCCTTAAGCAAACATAAGTTGGTTTTCTAAATTTGAGACCCTCTTCTGTTTTGTAATTCAGTTCATGTGTAGCCAAGATTACATTCGGTGTATTAGAGATAACTTATGATGTTTCATTTTCTGTGTGACTTATTTCACTTAGAATCATCGTACCTGAATCCACTCATTATGCCACGACGGGCCAGATGACATAGATTTCCTTGGTGACTGATATTCCATTGTACGTACGTACCACAACTTCTTTATCCATTTTTCGCTTTCTGGGATATTTAACTTGTACCGTAGACGAGGTTCTTGTAAACAGAGCCGTCTGAAACTTTGGGGTGGCTGTGTGTTTTTGATTTTAATTTCCCTAAGCTATAGGACCATAAGTGGAAGTGCCGTAGGCTCCGTTGCTTTGTTTTTTAGGTGTTTCAGGAAACACCATACACTTCTCCAGAGTGGCTGTTGGCAATTTACATCCCACCCATCAGCATAACAAGGCTCCCTGTTCTCCATGGCCTGTGCTGCATTTCTGGATTTTACATTTTTTTCAGATGGCCCTTTTGACCGGGGGGCAGTGAGACTTCATTGTAGTGCAGATTTCTTTAACATGCTTGCTTGGTTGGCCAAAAAGGGCGTATGCGTTTTTTCCTGAATATATTCAGGAAAAAACGCATACGCCCTTTTTGGCCAAGTGCATCATTGTCGACGTCCTGCCTCTTTTCCTATGCTTTAAATGCAATTCCAGTCTACCCCCTGAAATCGTTTTCCTGCAATTCTGCCCCGCTTTCAAGTCCTCTTCGCAGCCTTCCTTCAATATATTTTTGGACGATAGCTGTCATTTATAACTCTGCAGGTTTGTGAATTACAGTGCCCCTGAGCTCCTTTCTTCAAATCGCTTTCTTGTGAGCTGGCCGCAAACCCGCAGGATTGCTTCAGGCCCTAATCTTGTTCCAGCACGGCATGCTGAGCCTTTGGTTAATTCGTCTTTCTGGTGGGAAATGTGCGTTAAATTTGCCCGTGCAGACACCTACAGCTAGTCTGTCATTGGTTCTCCCTATTCGTGTTCATCTTGCGCAGAAATTGCAAACTGTGCCAAACAGGAGGTTAAAGGCCCTGACTCTCCAAGTCTGGAGAGTGTTAGAAAAGGGTCTGGAATTGTGAACCCGAGTAAAAGGGGACGAAAATTGAGATGCCTTTGAAAACGTTTCCTGGTCACACGGTGCACCATACTGTGGGCTTCCCATGCATGCTTTAGCTGAAGGAAGAATCGCTTAAACCTGGAGAGTTGGGACCCATGGAATGGGTACCATGCAGTATGACTTCAAATGGTCTGCATTTGCTCATCGAACCTCACCAGTGGTATCACCCCGAAGTGTCCAACCTTATGTCTCACTCAGCTCTGGGTGTAGATGAGGTAAATCCAGGTTGCGTCACAAGCCCTGAATGAATTATTTAAGAATTGCTCTCTATTTCACTGTCATTGTGTTTTGTTTTTGTAATTCATTTTGATAATAGGATTTATCGGATTTTCTCTGCTGCCTTCATGCAGCTGTACACATGCTTGATTCTCTTATGGAGACATATAAATCCATGGGTTTGAAGATTTTTACTAGTCAGGTGTATTCCTAGGCGTTGAATATAGGGTGTTTAGCCCATTTCGTTGAGCAAGGGGTAGGTCTTGACTATTACATATTTTTTTTTTTTTTGCTGTACGCGGGCCTCTCAGTGTTGTGGCCTCTCCCGTTGTGGAGCACAGGCTCCGGACGCGCAGGCTCAACGGCCATGACTCACGGGGCCAGTAGCTCCGCGGCATGTGGGATCCTCTCGGACCGGGGCACGAACCTGCGTCCCCTGCATCGGCAGGCGAACTCTCAGCCAGTGCGCCACCAGGGAAGCCCCCTTGACTATTACATATATGACGTATGGAATGGTATCTGTGCTAATTTCTATCTCTGGTTTTATGCAGCACCCCAACTCACCTTTCCCCTTAAGCAAACATAAGTTGGTTTTCTAAATTTGAGACCCTGTTCTGTTTTGTAATTCAGTTCATGTGTAGCCAAGATTACATTCGGTGTATTAGTGATATCTTATGATGTTTCATTTTCTGTGTGACTTATTTCTCTTAGAATCATCGTACCTGAATCCACTCATTATGCCACGACGGGCCAGATGACATAGATTTCATTGGTGAGTGATATTCCATTGTACGTACGTACCACAACTTCTTTATCCATTTTTCGCTTTCTGGGATATTTAACTTGTACCGTAGACGAGGTTCTTGTAAACAGAGCCGTCTGAAACTTTGGGGTGGCTGTGTGTTTTTTATTTTAATTTCCCTAAGCTATAGGACCATAAGTGGAAGTGCCGTAGGCTCTGTTGCTTTGTTTTTTAGGTGTTTCAGGAAACACCATACACTTCTGCAGAGTGGCTGTTGGCAATTTACATCCCACCCATCAGCATAACAAGGCTCCCTGTTCTCCATGGCCTGTGCTGCATTTCTGGATTTTACACTTTTTTCAGATGGCCCTTTTTACTGGGGCGCAGTGAGACTTCATTGTAGTGCAGATTTCTTTAACATGCTTGCTTGGTTGGCCAAAAAGGGCGTATGCGTTTTTTCCTGAATATATTCAGGAAAAAACGCATACGTCCTTTTTGGCCAAGTGCATCATTGTCGACGTTCTGCCTCTTTTCCTATGCTTTAAATGCATTTCCAGTCTACCCCCTGAAATCGTTTTCCTGAAATTCTGCCCCGCTTTCAAGTCCTCTTCGCAGCCTTCCTTCAATATATTTTTGGACGATAGCTGTCATTTATAACTCTGCAGGTTTGTGAATTACAGTGCCCCTGAGCTCCTTTCTTCAAATCGCTTTCTTGTGAGCTGGCCGCAAACCCGCAGGATTGCTTCAGGCCCTAATCTGGTTCCGGCACGGCATGCTGAGCGTTTGGTTAAATCCTCTTCCTGGTTGGAAATGAGCGTTAAATTAGCCCCTGCAGACACCTACAGCTAGTCACTCATTGGTTCTCCCTATTCCTGTTGATCTTGCGCAGAAATTGCAAAGTGTGCGAAACAGGAGGTTAAAGGCACTGACTCTCCAAGTGGGGAGAGTGTTAGTAAAGGGTCTGGAATTGTGAACCCGAGTAAAAGGGGACAAAAACTGAGATAAATTTGAAAACGTTTCCCGGTCACATGGTGCACCATACTGTGGGTTTCCCATGCATGGTTTAGCTGAAGGAAGAATCGCGTAAACCTGGAGAGTTGGGACCCATGGAATGTGTACCATATATTATGACTTCAAAAGGTCTGCATTTGCTCATCGAACCTCACCAATGCTATCAGCCCGAAGGGTCCAACCTTATGTCTCACTCAGCTCTGGGTGTAGATGAGGTAAATCCAGGTTGCATCACAAGCCCTGAATGAATTATTTAAGAATTGCTCTCTATTTCACTGTCATTGTGTTTTGTTTTTTTAATTCATTTTGATAATAGGATTTATCGGATTTTCTCTGCTACCTCCATGCAGCTGTACACACCCTTGATTCTCTTATGGAGACATATAAATCCATGGGTTTGAAGATTCTTACTAGTCAGGTGTATTCCTAGGCGTTGAATATAGGGTGTTTAGCACATTTCGTTGAGCAAGGGGTAGGTCTTGACTATTACATATTTGACGTATGGAATGGTATCTGTGCTAATTTCTATCTCTGGTTTTATGCAGCACCTCAACTCACCTTTCCCCTTAAGCAAACATAAGTTGGTTTTCTAAATTTGAGACCCTGTTCTGTTTTGTAATTCAGTTCATGTGTAGCCAAGATTACATTCGGTGTATTAGAGATAACTTATGATGTTTCATTTTCTGTGTGACTTATTTCTCTTAGAATCATCGTACCTGAATCCACTCATTATGCCACGATGGGCCAGATGACATAGATTTCATTGGTGAGTGATATTCCATTGTACGTACGTACCACAACTTCTTTATCCATTTTTCGCTTTCTGGGATATTTAACTTGTACCGTAGACGAGGTTCTTGTAAACAGAGCCGTCTGAAACTTTGGGGTGGCTGTGTGTTTTTTATTTTAATTTCCCTAAGCTATAGGACCATAAGTGGAAGTGCCGTAGGCTCCGTTGCTTTGTTTTTTAGGTGTTTCAGGATACACAATACACATCTCCAGAGTGGTTGTTGGCAATTTACATCCCACCCATCAGCATAACAAGGCTCCCTGTTCTCCATGGCCTGTGCTGCATTTATGGATTTTACACTTTTTTCAGATGGCCCTTTTGACCGGGGGGCAGTGAGACTTCATTGTAGTGCAGATTTCTTTAACATGCTTGCTTGGTGGGCCAAAAAGTGCGTATGCGTTTTTTCCTGAATATATTCAGGAAAAAACGCATACGCCCTTTTTGGCCAAGTGCATCATTGTCGACGTTCTGCCTCTTTTCCTATGCTTTAAATGCAATTCCAGTCTCCCCCCTGAAATCGTTTTCCTGCAATTCTGCCCCGCTTTCAAGTCCTCTTCGCAGCCTTCCTTCAATATATTTTTGGACGATAGCTGTCATTTATAACTCTGCAGGTTTGTGAATTACAGTGCCACGGAGCTCCTTTCTTGAAATCGCTTTCTTGTGAGCTGGCCGCAAACCCGCAGGATTGCTTCAGGCCCTAATCTGGTTCCGGCACGGCATGCTGAGCGTTTGGTTAATTCCTCTTCCTGGTTGGAAATGAGCATTAAATTTGCCCGTGCAGACACCTACAGCTAGTCTCTCATTTGTTCTCCCTATTCCTGTTCATCTTGCGCAGAAATTGCAAACTGTGCCAAACAGCAGGTTAAAGGCACTGACTCTCCAAGTGGGTAAAGTGTTTGTAAAGGGTCTGGAATTGTGAACCCGAGTAAAAGGGGACAAAAACTGAGATGCATTTGAAAACGTTTCCCGGTCACACGGTGCACCATACTGTGGGTTTCCCATGCATGTTTTATCTGAAGGAAGAATCGCTTAAACCTTGAGAGTTGGGACCCATGGAATGGGTACCATGCAGTATGACTTCAAATGGTCTGCATTTGCTCATCGAACCTCACCAATGCTATCAGCCCGAAGTGTCCAACTTTATGTCTCACTCAGCTCTGGGTGTAGATGAGGTAAATCCAGGTTGCATCACAAGCCCTGAATGAATTATTTAAGAATTGCTCTCTATTTCACTGTCATTTTGTTTTGTTTTTGTAATTCATTTTGATAATAGGATTTATCGGATTTTCTCTGCTGCCTTCATGCAGCTGTACACACGCTTGATTCTCTTATGGAGACATATAAATCCATGGGTTTGAAGATTCTTACTAGTCAGGTGTATTCCTAGGCGTTGAATATAGGGAGTTTAGCCCATTTCGTTGAGCAAGGGGTAGGTCTTGACTATTACATATTTTTTTTTTTTTTTTTGCTGTACGCGGGCCTCTCAGTGTTGTAGCCTCTCCCGTTGTGGAGCACAGGCTCCGGACGCGCAGGCTCAACAGCCATGACTGACGGGGCCAGTAGCTCCACGGCATGTGGGATCCTCTCGGACCGGGGCACGAACCCGCGTCCCCTGCATCGGCAGGCGGACTCTCAACCAGTGCGCCACCAGGGAAGCCCCCTTGACTATTACATATATGACGTATGGAATAGTATCTGTGCTAATTTCTATCTCTGGTTTTATGCAGCACCCCAACTCACCTTTCCCCTTAAGCAAACATAAGTTGGTTTTCTAAATTTGAGACCCTGTTCTGTTTTGTAATTCAGTTCATGTGTAGCCAAGATTACATTCGGTGTATTAGTGATATCTTATGATGTTTCATTTTCTGTGTGACATATTTCTCTTAGAATCATCGTACCTGAATCCACTCATTATGCCACGATGGGCCAGATGACATAGATTTCATTGGTGAGTGATATTCCATTGTACGTACGTACCACAACATCTTTATCCATTTTTCGCTTTCTGGGATATTTAACTTGTACCGTAGAAGAGGTTCTTGTAAACAGAGCCGTCTGAAACTTTGGGGTGGCTGTGTGTTTTTTATTTTAATTTCCCTAAGCTATAGGACCATAAGTGGAAGTGCCGTAGGCTCCGTTGCTTTGTTTTTTAGGTGTTTCAGGAAACACCATACACTTCTGCAGAGTGGCTGTTGGCAATTTACATCCCACCCATCAGCATAACAAGGCTCCCTGTTCTCCATGGCCTGTGCTGCATTTCTGGATTTTACACTTTTTTCAGATGGCCCTTTTGACCGGGGGGCAGTGAGACTTCATTGTAGTGCAGATTTCTTTAACATGCTTGCTTGGTTGGCCAATAAGGGCGTATGCGTTTTTTCCTGAATATATTCAGGAAAAAACGCATATGCCCTTTTTGGCCAAGTGCATCATTGTCGACGTTCTGCCTCTTTTCCTATGCTTTAAATGCAATTCCAGTCTACCCCCTGAAATCGTTTTCCTGAAATTCTGCCCCGGTTTCAAGTCCTCTTCGCAGCCTTCCTTCAATATATTTTTGGACGATAGCTGTCATTTATAACTCTGCAGGTTTGTGAATTACAGTGACCCTGAGCTCCTTTCTTCAAATCGCTTTCTTGTGAGCTGGCCGCAAACCCGCAGGATTGCTTCAGGCCCTAATCTGGTTCCGGCACGGCATGCTGAGCGTTTGGTTAAATCCTCTTCCTGGTTGGAAATGAGTGTTAAATTTGCCCGTGCAGACAGCTACAGCTAGTCTCTCATTGTTTCTCCCTATTCGTGTTCATCTTGCGCAGAAATTGCAAACTGTGCCAAACAGCAGGTTAAAGGCACTGACTCTCCAAGCGGGGAGAGTGTTTGTAAAGGGTCTGGAATGGTGAACCCGAGTAAAAGGGGACGAAAACTGAGATGCATTTGAAAACGTTTCCCGGTCACACGGTGCACCACACTGTGGGTTTCCCATGCATGTTTTAGCTGAAGGAAGAATCGCTTAAACCTGGAGAGTTGGGACCCATGGAATGGGTACCATGCAGTATGACTTCAAATGGTCTGCATTTGCTCATCGAACCTCACCAATGCTATCAGCCCGAAGGGTCCAACTTTATGTCTCACTCAGCTCTGGGTGTAGATGAGGTAAATCCAGGTTGCATCACAAGCCCTGAATGAATTATTTAAGAATTGCTCTCTATTTCACTGTCATTGTGTTTTGTTTTTGTAATTCATTTTGATAATAGGATTTATCGGATTTTCTCTGCTGCATTCATGCAGCTGTACACACGCTTGATTCTCTTATGGAGACATATAAATCCATGGGTTTGAAGATTCTTACTAGTCAGGTGTATTCCTAGGCGTTGAATATAGGGTGTTTAGCCCATTTCGTTGAGCAAGGGTTAGGTCTTGACTATTACATATTTGACGTATGGAATGGTATCTGTGCTAATTTCTATCTCTGGTTTTATGCAGCACCCCAACTCACCTTTCCCCTTAAGCAAACATAAGTTGGTTTTCTAAATTTGAGACCCTGTTCTGTTTTGTAATTCAGTTCATGTGTAGCCAAGATTACATTCGGTGTATTAGAGATAACTTATGATGTTTCATTTTCTGTGTGACTTATTTCTCTTAGAATCATCGTACCTGAATCCACTCATTATGCCACGATGGGCCAGATGACATAGATTTCATTGGTGAGTGATATTCCATTGTACGTACGTACCACAACTTCTTTATCCATTTTTCGCTTTCTGGGATATTTAACTTGTACCGTAGACGAGGTTCTTGTAAACAGAGCCGTCTGAAACTTTGGGGTGGCTGTGTGTTTTTTATTTTAATTTCCCTAAGCTATAGGACCATAAGTGGAAGTGCCGTAGGCTCCGTTGCTTTGTTTTTTAGGTGTTTCAGGATACACAATACACATCTCCAGAGTGGTTGTTGGCAATTTACATCCCACCCATCAGCATAACAAGGCTCCCTGTTCTCCATGGCCTGTGCTGCATTTATGGATTTTACACTTTTTTCAGATGGCCCTTTTGACCGGGGGGCAGTGAGACTTCATTGTAGTGCAGATTTCTTTAACATGCTTGCTTGGTGGGCCAAAAAGTGCGTATGCGTTTTTTCCTGAATATATTCAGGAAAAAACGCATACGCCCTTTTTGGCCAAGTGCATCATTGTCGACGTTCTGCCTCTTTTCCTATGCTTTAAATGCAATTCCAGTCTCCCCCCTGAAATCGTTTTCCTGCAATTCTGCCCCGCTTTCAAGTCCTCTTCGCAGCCTTCCTTCAATATATTTTTGGACGATAGCTGTCATTTATAACTCTGCAGGTTTGTGAATTACAGTGCCACGGAGCTCCTTTCTTGAAATCGCTTTCTTGTGAGCTGGCCGCAAACCCGCAGGATTGCTTCAGGCCCTAATCTGGTTCCGGCATGGCATGCTGAGCGTTTGGTTAATTCCTCTTCCTGGTTGGAAATGAGCATTAAATTTGCCCGTGCAGACACCTACAGCTAGTCTCTCATTTGTTCTCCCTATTCCTGTTCATCTTGCGCAGAAATTGCAAACTGTGCCAAACAGCAGGTTAAAGGCACTGACTCTCCAAGTGGGTAAAGTGTTTGTAAAGGGTCTGGAATTGTGAACCCGAGTTAAAGGGGACAAAAACTGAGATGCATTTGAAAACGTTTCCCGGTCACACGGTGCACCATACTGTGGGTTTCCCATGCATGTTTTATCTGAAGGAAGAATCGCTTAAACCTTGAGAGTTGGGACCCATGGAATGGGTACCATGCAGTATGACTTCAAATGGTCTGCATTTGCTCATCGAACCTCACCAATGCTATCAGCCCGAAGTGTCCAACTTTATGTCTCACTCAGCTCTGGGTGTAGATGAGGTAAATCCAGGTTGCATCACAAGCCCTGAATGAATTATTTAAGAATTGCTCTCTATTTCACTGTCATTTTGTTTTGTTTTTGTAATTCATTTTGATAATAGGATTTATCGGATTTTCTCTGCTGCCTTCATGCAGCTGTACACACGCTTGATTCTCTTATGGAGACATATAAATCCATGGGTTTGAAGATTCTTACTAGTCAGGTGTATTCCTAGGCGTTGAATATAGGGAGTTTAGCCCATTTCGTTGAGCAAGGGGTAGGTCTTGACTATTACATATTTTTTTTTTTTTTTTTTGCTGTACGCGGGCCTCTCAGTGTTGTAGCCTCTCCCGTTGCGGAGCACAGGCTCCGGACGCGCAGGCTCAACAGCCATGACTGACGGGGCCAGTAGCTCCACGGCATGTGGGATCCTCTCGGACCGGGGCACGAACCCGCGTCCCCTGCATCGGCAGGCGGACTCTCAACCAGTGCGCCACCAGGGAAGCCCCCTTGACTATTACATATATGACGTATGGAATAGTATCTGTGCTAATTTCTATCTCTGGTTTTATGCAGCACCCCAACTCACCTTTCCCCTTAAGCAAACATAAGTTGGTTTTCTAAATTTGAGACCCTGTTCTGTTTTGTAATTCAGTTCATGTGTAGCCAAGATTACATTCGGTGTATTAGTGATATCTTATGATGTTTCATTTTCTGTGTGACATATTTCTCTTAGAATCATCGTACCTGAATCCACTCATTATGCCACGATGGGCCAGATGACATAGATTTCATTGGTGAGTGATATTCCATTGTACGTAGGTACCACAACATCTTTATCCATTTTTCGCTTTCTGGGATATTTAACTTGTACCGTAGAAGAGGTTCTTGTAAACAGAGCCGTCTGAAACTTTGGGGTGGCTGTGTGTTTTTTATTTTAATTTCCCTAAGCTATAGGACCATAAGTGGAAGTGCCGTAGGCTCCGTTGCTTTGTTTTTTAGGTGTTTCAGGAAACACCATACACTTCTGCAGAGTGGCTGTTGGCAATTTACATCCCACCCATCAGCATAACAAGGCTCCCTGTTCTCCATGGCCTGTGCTGCATTTCTGGATTTTACACTTTTTTCAGATGGCCCTTTTGACCGGGGGGCAGTGAGACTTCATTGTAGTGCAGATTTCTTTAACATGCTTGCTTGGTTGGCCAATAAGGGCGTATGCGTTTTTTCCTGAATATATTCAGGAAAAAACGCATACGCCCTTTTTGGCCAAGTGCATCATTGTCGACGTTCTGCCTCTTTTCCTATGCTTTAAATGCAATTCCAGTCTACCCCCTGAAATCGTTTTCCTGAAATTCTGCCCCGCTTTCAAGTCCTCTTCGCAGCCTTCCTTCAATATATTTTTGGACGATAGCTGTCATTTATAACTCTGCAGGTTTGTGAATTACAGTGACCCTGAGCTCCTTTCTTCAAATCGCTTTCTTGTGAGCTGGCCGCAAACCCGCAGGATTGCTTCAGGCCCTAATCTGGTTCCGGCACGGCATGCTGAGCGTTTGGTTAAATCCTCTTCCTGGTTGGAAATGAGTGTTAAATTTGCCCGTGCAGACAGCTACAGCTAGTCTCTCATTGTTTCTCCCTATTCGTGTTCATCTTGCGCAGAAATTGCAAACTGTGCCAAACAGCAGGTTAAAGGCACTGACTCTCCAAGCGGGGAGAGTGTTTGTAAAGGGTCTGGAATGGTGAACCCGAGTAAAAGGGGACGAAAACTGAGATGCATTTGAAAACGTTTCCCGGTCACATGGTGCACCACACTGTGGGTTTCCCATGCATGTTTTAGCTGAAGGAAGAATCGCTTAAACCTGGAGAGTTGGGACCCATGGAATGGGTACCATGCAGTATGACTTCAAATGGTCTGCATTTGCTCATCGAACCTCACCAATGCTATCAGCCCGAAGGGTCCAACTTTATGTCTCACTCAGCTCTGGGTGTAGATGAGGTAAATCCAGGTTGCATCACAAGCCCTGAATGAATTATTTAAGAATTGCTCTCTATTTCACTGTCATTGTGTTTTGTTTTTGTAATTCATTTTGATAATAGGATTTATCGGATTTTCTCTGCTGCATTCATGCAGCTGTACACACGCTTGATTCTCTTATGGAGACATATAAATCCATGGGTTTGAAGATTCTTACTAGTCAGGTGTATTCCTAGGCGTTGAATATAGGGTGTTTAGCACATTTCGTTGAGCAAGGGGTAGGTCTTGACTATTACATATTTGACGTATGGAATGGTATCTGTGCTAATTTCTATCTCTGGTTTTATGCAGCACCCCAACTCACCTTTCCCCTTAAGCAAACATAAGTTGGTTTTCTAAATTTGAGACCCTCTTCTGTTTTGTAATTCAGTTCATGTGTAGCCAAGATTACATTCGGTGTATTAGAGATAACTTATGATGTTTCATTTTCTGTGTGACTTATTTCACTTAGAATCATCGTACCTGAATCCACTCATTATGCCACGACGGGCCAGATGACATAGATTTCCTTGGTGACTGATATTCCATTGTACGTACGTACCACAACTTCTTTATCCATTTTTCGCTTTCTGGGATATTTAACTTGTACCGTAGACGAGGTTCTTGTAAACAGAGCCGTCTGAAACTTTGGGGTGGCTGTGTGTTTTTGATTTTAATTTCCCTAAGCTATAGGACCATAAGTGGAAGTGCCGTAGGCTCCGTTGCTTTGTTTTTTAGGTGTTTCAGGAAACACCATACACTTCTCCAGAGTGGCTGTTGGCAATTTACATCCCACCCATCAGCATAACAAGGCTCCCTGTTCTCCATGGCCTGTGCTGCATTTCTGGATTTTACATTTTTTTCAGATGGCCCTTTTGACCGGGGGGCAGTGAGACTTCATTGTAGTGCAGATTTCTTTAACATGCTTGCTTGGTTGGCCAAAAAGGGCGTATGCGTTTTTTCCTGAATATATTCAGGAAAAAACGCATACGCCCTTTTTGGCCAAGTGCATCATTGTCGACGTCCTGCCTCTTTTCCTATGCTTTAAATGCAATTCCAGTCTACCCCCTGAAATCGTTTTCCTGCAATTCTGCCCCGCTTTCAAGTCCTCTTCGCAGCCTTCCTTCAATATATTTTTGGACGATAGCTGTCATTTATAACTCTGCAGGTTTGTGAATTACAGTGCCCCTGAGCTCCTTTCTTCAAATCGCTTTCTTGTGAGCTGGCCGCAAACCCGCAGGATTGCTTCAGGCCCTAATCTTGTTCCAGCACGGCATGCTGAGCCTTTGGTTAATTCGTCTTTCTGGTGGGAAATGTGCGTTAAATTTGCCCGTGCAGACACCTACAGCTAGTCTGTCATTGGTTCTCCCTATTCGTGTTCATCTTGCGCAGAAATTGCAAACTGTGCCAAACAGGAGGTTAAAGGCCCTGACTCTCCAAGTCTGGAGAGTGTTAGAAAAGGGTCTGGAATTGTGAACCCGAGTAAAAGGGGACGAAAATTGAGATGCCTTTGAAAACGTTTCCTGGTCACACGGTGCACCATACTGTGGGCTTCCCATGCATGCTTTAGCTGAAGGAAGAATCGCTTAAACCTGGAGAGTTGGGACCCATGGAATGGGTACCATGCAGTATGACTTCAAATGGTCTGCATTTGCTCATCGAACCTCACCAGTGGTATCACCCCGAAGTGTCCAACCTTATGTCTCACTCAGCTCTGGGTGTAGATGAGGTAAATCCAGGTTGCGTCACAAGCCCTGAATGAATTATTTAAGAATTGCTCTCTATTTCACTGTCATTGTGTTTTGTTTTTGTAATTCATTTTGATAATAGGATTTATCGGATTTTCTCTGCTGCTTTCATGCAGCTGTACACATGCTTGATTCTCTTATGGAGACATATAAATCCATGGGTTTGAAGATTTTTACTAGTCAGGTGTATTCCTAGGCGTTGAATATAGGGTGTTTAGCCCATTTCGTTGAGCAAGGGGTAGGTCTTGACTATTACATATTTTTTTTTTTTTTTGCTGTACGCGGGCCTCTCAGTGTTGTGGCCTCTCCCGTTGTGGAGCACAGGCTCCGGACGCGCAGGCTCAACGGCCATGACTCACGGGGCCAGTAGCTCCGCGGCATGTGGGATCCTCTCGGACCGGGGCACGAACCTGCGTCCCCTGCATCGGCAGGCGAACTCTCAGCCAGTGCGCCACCAGGGAAGCCCCCTTGACTATTACATATATGACGTATGGAATGGTATCTGTGCTAATTTCTATCTCTGGTTTTATGCAGCACCCCAACTCACCTTTCCCCTTAAGCAAACATAAGTTGGTTTTCTAAATTTGAGACCCTGTTCTGTTTTGTAATTCAGTTCATGTGTAGCCAAGATTACATTCGGTGTATTAGTGATATCTTATGATGTTTCATTTTCTGTGTGACTTATTTCTCTTAGAATCATCGTACCTGAATCCACTCATTATGCCACGACGGGCCAGATGACATAGATTTCATTGGTGAGTGATATTCCATTGTACGTACGTACCACAACTTCTTTATCCATTTCTCGCTTTCTGGGATATTTAACTTGTACCGTAGACGAGGTTCTTGTAAACAGAGCCGTCTGAAACTTTGGGGTGGCTGTGTGTTTTTTATTTTAATTTCCCTAAGCTATAGGACCATAAGTGGAAGTGCCGTAGGCTCTGTTGCTTTGTTTTTTAGGTGTTTCAGGAAACACCATACACTTCTGCAGAGTGGCTGTTGGCAATTTACATCCCACCCATCAGCATAACAAGGCTCCCTGTTCTCCATGGCCTGTGCTGCATTTCTGGATTTTACACTTTTTTCAGATGGCCCTTTTTACTGGGGCGCAGTGAGACTTCATTGTAGTGCAGATTTCTTTAACATGCTTGCTTGGTTGGCCAAAAAGGGCGTATGCGTTTTTTCCTGAATATATTCAGGAAAAAACGCATACGTCCTTTTTGGCCAAGTGCATCATTGTCGACGTTCTGCCTCTTTTCCTATGCTTTAAATGCATTTCCAGTCTACCCCCTGAAATCGTTTTCCTGAAATTCTGCCCCGCTTTCAAGTCCTCTTCGCAGCCTTCCTTCAATATATTTTTGGACGATAGCTGTCATTTATAACTCTGCAGGTTTGTGAATTACAGTGCCCCTGAGCTCCTTTCTTCAAATCGCTTTCTTGTGAGCTGGCCGCAAACCCGCAGGATTGCTTCAGGCCCTAATCTGGTTCCGGCACGGCATGCTGAGCGTTTGGTTAAATCCTCTTCCTGGTTGGAAATGAGCGTTAAATTAGCCCCTGCAGACACCTACAGCTAGTCACTCATTGGTTCTCCCTATTCCTGTTCATCTTGCGCAGAAATTGCAAAGTGTGCGAAACAGGAGGTTAAAGGCACTGACTCTCCAAGTGGGGAGAGTGTTAGTAAAGGGTCTGGAATTGTGAACCCGAGTAAAAGGGGACAAAAACTGAGATAAATTTGAAAACGTTTCCCGGTCACATGGTGCACCATACTGTGGGTTTCCCATGCATGGTTTAGCTGAAGGAAGAATCGCGTAAACCTGGAGAGTTGGGACCCATGGAATGTGTACCATATATTATGACTTCAAAAGGTCTGCATTTGCTCATCGAACCTCACCAATGCTATCAGCCCGAAGGGTCCAACCTTATGTCTCACTCAGCTCTGGGTGTAGATGAGGTAAATCCAGGTTGCATCACAAGCCCTGAATGAATTATTTAAGAATTGCTCTCTATTTCACTGTCATTGTGTTTTGTTTTTTTAATTCATTTTGATAATAGGATTTATCGGATTTTCTCTGCTACCTCCATGCAGCTGTACACACCCTTGATTCTCTTATGGAGACATATAAATCCATGGGTTTGAAGATTCTTACTAGTCAGGTGTATTCCTAGGCGTTGAATATAGGGTGTTTAGCACATTTCGTTGAGCAAGGGGTAGGTCTTGACTATTACATATTTGACGTATGGAATGGTATCTGTGCTAATTTCTATCTCTGGTTTTATGCAGCACCTCAACTCACCTTTCCCCTTAAGCAAACATAAGTTGGTTTTCTAAATTTGAGACCCTGTTCTGTTTTGTAATTCAGTTCATGTGTAGCCAAGATTACATTCGGTGTATTAGAGATAACTTATGATGTTTCATTTTCTGTGTGACTTATTTCTCTTAGAATCATCGTACCTGAATCCACTCATTATGCCACGATGGGCCAGATGACATAGATTTCATTGGTGAGTGATATTCCATTGTACGTACGTACCACAACTTCTTTATCCATTTTTCGCTTTCTGGGATATTTAACTTGTACCGTAGACGAGGTTCTTGTAAACAGAGCCGTCTGAAACTTTGGGGTGGCTGTGTGTTTTTTATTTTAATTTCCCTAAGCTATAGGACCATAAGTGGAAGTGCCGTAGGCTCCGTTGCTTTGTTTTTTAGGTGTTTCAGGATACACAATACACATCTCCAGAGTGGTTGTTGGCAATTTACATCCCACCCATCAGCATAACAAGGCTCCCTGTTCTCCATGGCCTGTGCTGCATTTATGGATTTTACACTTTTTTCAGATGGCCCTTTTGACCGGGGGGCAGTGAGACTTCATTGTAGTGCAGATTTCTTTAACATGCTTGCTTGGTGGGCCAAAAAGTGCGTATGCGTTTTTTCCTGAATATATTCAGGAAAAAACGCATACGCCCTTTTTGGCCAAGTGCATCATTGTCGACGTTCTGCCTCTTTTCCTATGCTTTAAATGCAATTCCAGTCTCCCCCCTGAAATCGTTTTCCTGCAATTCTGCCCCGCTTTCAAGTCCTCTTCGCAGCCTTCCTTCAATATATTTTTGGACGATAGCTGTCATTTATAACTCTGCAGGTTTGTGAATTACAGTGCCACGGAGCTCCTTTCTTGAAATCGCTTTCTTGTGAGCTGGCCGCAAACCCGCAGGATTGCTTCAGGCCCTAATCTGGTTCCGGCACGGCATGCTGAGCGTTTGGTTAATTCCTCTTCCTGGTTGGAAATGAGCATTAAATTTGCCCGTGCAGACACCTACAGCTAGTCTCTCATTTGTTCTCCCTATTCCTGTTCATCTTGCGCAGAAATTGCAAACTGTGCCAAACAGCAGGTTAAAGGCACTGACTCTCCAAGTGGGTAAAGTGTTTGTAAAGGGTCTGGAATTGTGAACCCGAGTAAAAGGGGACAAAAACTGAGATGCATTTGAAAACGTTTCCCGGTCACACGGTGCACCATACTGTGGGTTTCCCATGCATGTTTTATCTGAAGGAAGAATCGCTTAAACCTTGAGAGTTGGGACCCATGGAATGGGTACCATGCAGTATGACTTCAAATGGTCTGCATTTGCTCATCGAACCTCACCAATGCTATCAGCCCGAAGTGTCCAACTTTATGTCTCACTCAGCTCTGGGTGTAGATGAGGTAAATCCAGGTTGCATCACAAGCCCTGAATGAATTATTTAAGAATTGCTCTCTATTTCACTGTCATTTTGTTTTGTTTTTGTAATTCATTTTGATAATAGGATTTATCGGATTTTCTCTGCTGCCTTCATGCAGCTGTACACACGCTTGATTCTCTTATGGAGACATATAAATCCATGGGTTTGAAGATTCTTACTAGTCAGGTGTATTCCTAGGCGTTGAATATAGGGAGTTTAGCCCATTTCGTTGAGCAAGGGGTAGGTCTTGACTATTACATATTTTTTTTTTTTTTTTTTTGCTGTACGCGGGCCTCTCAGTGTTGTAGCCTCTCCCGTTGTGGAGCACAGGCTCCGGACGCGCAGGCTCAACAGCCATGACTGACGGGGCCAGTAGCTCCACGGCATGTGGGATCCTCTCGGACCGGGGCACGAACCCGCGTCCCCTGCATCGGCAGGCGGACTCTCAACCAGTGCGCCACCAGGGAAGCCCCCTTGACTATTACATATATGACGTATGGAATAGTATCTGTGCTAATTTCTATCTCTGGTTTTATGCAGCACCCCAACTCACCTTTCCCCTTAAGCAAACATAAGTTGGTTTTCTAAATTTGAGACCCTGTTCTGTTTTGTAATTCAGTTCATGTGTAGCCAAGATTACATTCGGTGTATTAGTGATATCTTATGATGTTTCATTTTCTGTGTGACATATTTCTCTTAGAATCATCGTACCTGAATCCACTCATTATGCCACGATGGGCCAGATGACATAGATTTCATTGGTGAGTGATATTCCATTGTACGTACGTACCACAACATCTTTATCCATTTTTCGCTTTCTGGGATATTTAACTTGTACCGTAGAAGAGGTTCTTGTAAACAGAGCCGTCTGAAACTTTGGGGTGGCTGTGTGTTTTTTATTTTAATTTCCCTAAGCTATAGGACCATAAGTGGAAGTGCCGTAGGCTCCGTTGCTTTGTTTTTTAGGTGTTTCAGGAAACACCATACACTTCTGCAGAGTGGCTGTTGGCAATTTACATCCCACCCATCAGCATAACAAGGCTCCCTGTTCTCCATGGCCTGTGCTGCATTTCTGGATTTTACACTTTTTTCAGATGGCCCTTTTGACCGGGGGGCAGTGAGACTTCATTGTAGTGCAGATTTCTTTAACATGCTTGCTTGGTTGGCCAATAAGGGCGTATGCGTTTTTTCCTGAATATATTCAGGAAAAAACGCATACGCCCTTTTTGGCCAAGTGCATCATTGTCGACGTTCTGCCTCTTTTCCTATGCTTTAAATGCAATTCCAGTCTACCCCCTGAAATCGTTTTCCTGAAATTCTGCCCCGCTTTCAAGTCCTCTTCGCAGCCTTCCTTCAATATATTTTTGGACGATAGCTGTCATTTATAACTCTGCAGGTTTGTGAATTACAGTGACCCTGAGCTCCTTTCTTCAAATCGCTTTCTTGTGAGCTGGCCGCAAACCCGCAGGATTGCTTCAGGCCCTAATCTGGTTCCGGCACGGCATGCTGAGCGTTTGGTTAAATCCTCTTCCTGGTTGGAAATGAGTGTTAAATTTGCCCGTGCAGACAGCTACAGCTAGTCTCTCATTGTTTCTCCCTATTCGTGTTCATCTTGCGCAGAAATTGCAAACTGTGCCAAACAGCAGGTTAAAGGCACTGACTCTCCAAGCGGGGAGAGTGTTTGTAAAGGGTCTGGAATGGTGAACCCGAGTAAAAGGGGACGAAAACTGAGATGCATTTGAAAACGTTTCCCGGTCACACGGTGCACCACACTGTGGGTTTCCCATGCATGTTTTAGCTGAAGGAAGAATCGCTTAAACCTGGAGAGTTGGGACCCATGGAATGGGTACCATGCAGTATGACTTCAAATGGTCTGCATTTGCTCATCGAACCTCACCAATGCTATCAGCCCGAAGGGTCCAACTTTATGTCTCACTCAGCTCTGGGTGTAGATGAGGTAAATCCAGGTTGCATCACAAGCCCTGAATGAATTATTTAAGAATTGCTCTCTATTTCACTGTCATTGTGTTTTGTTTTTGTAATTCATTTTGATAATAGGATTTATCGGATTTTCTCTGCTGCATTCATGCAGCTGTACACACGCTTGATTCTCTTATGGAGACATATAAATCCATGGGTTTGAAGATTCTTACTAGTCAGGTGTATTCCTAGGCGTTGAATATAGGGTGTTTAGCCCATTTCGTTGAGCAAGGGTTAGGTCTTGACTATTACATATTTGACGTATGGAATGGTATCTGTGCTAATTTCTATCTCTGGTTTTATGCAGCACCCCAACTCACCTTTCCCCTTAAGCAAACATAAGTTGGTTTTCTAAATTTGAGACCCTCTTCTGTTTTGTAATTCAGTTCATGTGTAGCCAAGATTACATTCGGTGTATTAGAGATAACTTATGATGTTTCATTTTCTGTGTGACTTATTTCACTTAGAATCATCGTACCTGAATCCACTCATTATGCCACGACGGGCCAGATGACATAGATTTCCTTGGTGACTGATATTCCATTGTACGTACGTACCACAACTTCTTTATCCATTTTTCGCTTTCTGGGATATTTAACTTGTACCGTAGACGAGGTTCTTGTAAACAGAGCCGTCTGAAACTTTGGGGTGGCTGTGTGTTTTTGATTTTAATTTCCCTAAGCTATAGGACCATAAGTGGAAGTGCCGTAGGCTCCGTTGCTTTGTTTTTTAGGTGTTTCAGGAAACACCATACACTTCTCCAGAGTGGCTGTTGGCAATTTACATCCCACCCATCAGCATAACAAGGCTCCCTGTTCTCCATGGCCTGTGCTGCATTTCTGGATTTTACATTTTTTTCAGATGGCCCTTTTGACCGGGGGGCAGTGAGACTTCATTGTAGTGCAGATTTCTTTAACATGCTTGCTTGGTTGGCCAAAAAGGGCGTATGCGTTTTTTCCTGAATATATTCAGGAAAAAACGCATACGCCCTTTTTGGCCAAGTGCATCATTGTCGACGTCCTGCCTCTTTTCCTATGCTTTAAATGCAATTCCAGTCTACCCCCTGAAATCGTTTTCCTGCAATTCTGCCCCGCTTTCAAGTCCTCTTCGCAGCCTTCCTTCAATATATTTTTGGACGATAGCTGTCATTTATAACTCTGCAGGTTTGTGAATTACAGTGCCCCTGAGCTCCTTTCTTCAAATCGCTTTCTTGTGAGCTGGCCGCAAACCCGCAGGATTGCTTCAGGCCCTAATCTTGTTCCAGCACGGCATGCTGAGCCTTTGGTTAATTCGTCTTTCTGGTGGGAAATGTGCGTTAAATTTGCCCGTGCAGACACCTACAGCTAGTCTGTCATTGGTTCTCCCTATTCGTGTTCATCTTGCGCAGAAATTGCAAACTGTGCCAAACAGGAGGTTAAAGGCCCTGACTCTCCAAGTCTGGAGAGTGTTAGAAAAGGGTCTGGAATTGTGAACCCGAGTAAAAGGGGACGAAAATTGAGATGCCTTTGAAAACGTTTCCTGGTCACACGGTGCACCATACTGTGGGCTTCCCATGCATGCTTTAGCTGAAGGAAGAATCGCTTAAACCTGGAGAGTTGGGACCCATGGAATGGGTACCATGCAGTATGACTTCAAATGGTCTGCATTTGCTCATCGAACCTCACCAGTGGTATCACCCCGAAGTGTCCAACCTTATGTCTCACTCAGCTCTGGGTGTAGATGAGGTAAATCCAGGTTGCGTCACAAGCCCTGAATGAATTATTTAAGAATTGCTCTCTATTTCACTGTCATTGTGTTTTGTTTTTGTAATTCATTTTGATAATAGGATTTATCGGATTTTCTCTGCTGCCTTCATGCAGCTGTACACATGCTTGATTCTCTTATGGAGACATATAAATCCATGGGTTTGAAGATTTTTACTAGTCAGGTGTATTCCTAGGCGTTGAATATAGGGTGTTTAGCCCATTTCGTTGAGCAAGGGGTAGGTCTTGACTATTACATATTTTTTTTTTTTTTGCTGTACGCGGGCCTCTCAGTGTTGTGGCCTCTCCCGTTGTGGAGCACAGGCTCCGGACGCGCAGGCTCAACGGCCATGACTCACGGGGCCAGTAGCTCCGCGGCATGTGGGATCCTCTCGGACCGGGGCACGAACCTGCGTCCCCTGCATCGGCAGGCGAACTCTCAGCCAGTGCGCCACCAGGGAAGCCCCCTTGACTATTACATATATGACGTATGGAATGGTATCTGTGCTAATTTCTATCTCTGGTTTTATGCAGCACCCCAACTCACCTTTCCCCTTAAGCAAACATAAGTTGGTTTTCTAAATTTGAGACCCTGTTCTGTTTTGTAATTCAGTTCATGTGTAGCCAAGATTACATTCGGTGTATTAGTGATATCTTATGATGTTTCATTTTCTGTGTGACTTATTTCTCTTAGAATCATCGTACCTGAATCCACTCATTATGCCACGACGGGCCAGATGACATAGATTTCATTGGTGAGTGATATTCCATTGTACGTACGTACCACAACTTCTTTATCCATTTTTCGCTTTCTGGGATATTTAACTTGTACCGTAGACGAGGTTCTTGTAAACAGAGCCGTCTGAAACTTTGGGGTGGCTGTGTGTTTTTTATTTTAATTTCCCTAAGCTATAGGACCATAAGTGGAAGTGCCGTAGGCTCTGTTGCTTTGTTTTTTAGGTGTTTCAGGAAACACCATACACTTCTGCAGAGTGGCTGTTGGCAATTTACATCCCACCCATCAGCATAACAAGGCTCCCTGTTCTCCATGGCCTGTGCTGCATTTCTGGATTTTACACTTTTTTCAGATGGCCCTTTTTACCGGGGCGCAGTGAGACTTCATTGTAGTGCAGATTTCTTTAACATGCTTGCTTGGTTGGCCAAAAAGGGCGTATGCGTTTTTTCCTGAATATATTCAGGAAAAAACGCATACGCCCTTTTTGGCCAAGTGCATCATTGTCGACGTTCTGCCTCTTTTCCTATGCTTTAAATGCATTTCCAGTCTACCCCCTGAAATCGTTTTCCTGAAATTCTGCCCCGCTTTCAAGTCCTCTTCGCAGCCTTCCTTCAATATATTTTTGGACGATAGCTGTCATTTATAACTCTGCAGGTTTGTGAATTACAGTGCCCCTGAGCTCCTTTCTTCAAATCGCTTTCTTGTGAGCTGGCCGCAAACCCGCAGGATTGCTTCAGGCCCTAATCTGGTTCCGGCACGGCATGCTGAGCGTTTGGTTAAATCCTCTTCCTGGTTGGAAATGAGCGTTAAATTAGCCCCTGCAGACACCTACAGCTAGTCACTCATTGGTTCTCCCTATTCCTGTTCATCTTGCGCAGAAATTGCAAAGTGTGCGAAACAGGAGGTTAAAGGCACTGACTCTCCAAGTGGGGAGAGTGTTAGTAAAGGGTCTGGAATTGTGAACCCGAGTAAAAGGGGACAAAAACTGAGATAAATTTGAAAACGTTTCCCGGTCACATGGTGCACCATACTGTGGGTTTCCCATGCATGGTTTAGCTGAAGGAAGAATCGCGTAAACCTGGAGAGTTGGGACCCATGGAATGTGTACCATATATTATGACTTCAAAAGGTCTGCATTTGCTCATCGAACCTCACCAATGCTATCAGCCCGAAGGGTCCAACCTTATGTCTCACTCAGCGCTGGGTTTAGATGAGGTAAATCCAGGTTGCATCACAAGCCCTGAATGAATAATTTAAGAATTGCTCTCTATTTCACTGTCATTGTGTTTTGTTTTTGTAATTCATTTTGATAATAGGATTTATCGGATTTTCTCTGCTGCCTTCATGCAGCTGTACACACGCTTGATTCTCTTATGGAGACATGTAAATCCATGGGTTTGAAGAGTCTTAGTAGTCAGGTGTATTCCTAGGCTTTGAATATAGGGTGTTTAGCCCATTTCGTTGAGCAAGGGGTAGGTCTTGACTATTACATATTTGACGTATGGAATGGTATCTGTGCTAATTTCTATCTCTGGTTTTATGCAGCACCCCAACTCACCTTTCCCCTTAAGCAAACATTAGTTGGTTTTCTAAATTTGAGACCCTGTTCTGTTTTGTAATTCAGTTCACGTGTAGCCAAGATTACATTCGGTGTATTAGTGATATCTTATGATGTTTCATTTTCTGTGTGACTTATTTCACTTAGAATCATCGTACCTGAATCCACTCATTATGCCACGACGGGCCAGATGACATAGATTTCATTGGTGACTGATATTCCATTGTACGTACGTACCACAATTTCTTTATCCATTTTTCACATTCTGGGATATTTAACTTGTACCGTAGACGAGGTTCTTGTAAACAGAGCCGCCCGAGACTTTTGGGTGGCTGTGTGTTTTTGATTTTAATTTTCCTAAGCTATAGGACCATAAGGGGAAATGCCGTAGGCTCTGTTGCTTTGTTTTTTAGATGTTCCGGGAAACACCATACATTTTTCCAGACTGGCTGTTGGCAATTTACATCCCGCCCATCAGCATAACAAGGCTCGCTGTTCTCCATGGCCTGTGCTGCCTTTCTGGATTTTACACTTCTTTCAGATGGCCCTTTTGACCGGGGGGCAGTGAGACTTCATTGTAGTGCAGATTTCTTTAACATGCTTGCTTGGTTGGCCAAAAAGGGCGTATGCGTTTTTTCCTGAATATATTCAGGAAAAAACGCATACGCCCTTTTTGGCCAAGAGCATCATTGTCGACGTTCTGCCTCTTTTCCTATGCTTTAAATGCAATTCCCGTCTACCCCCTGAAATCGTTTTCCTGCAATTCTGCCCCACTTACAAGTCGTCTTCGCAGCCTTCCTTCAATATATTTTTGGACGATAGCTGTCATTTATAACTCTGCAGGTTTGTGAGTTACAGTGCCCCTGAGCTCATTTCTTCAACTCGCTATCTTGTGAGCTGGCCGCAAACCCACAGGATTGCCTCAGGCCCTAATCTGGTTCCTGCACGGCATGCTGAGCCTTTGGTTAATTCCTCTTCCTGGTGGGAAATGAGCGTTAAATTTGCCCGTGCAGACACCTAGAGCTAGTCTCTCATTGGTTCTCCCTATTCCTTTTCATTTTGCGCAGAAATTGCAAACTGTGCCCAACAGGAGGTTAAAGGCACTGACTCTCCAGGTGGGGAGAGTGTTCGTAAAGGGTCTGGAATGGTGAACCCGAGTGAAAGGGGACGAAAACTGAGATGCATTTGAAAACGTTTGCCAGTCACACGGTGCACCATACTGTGGGTTTCCCATGCATGTTTTAGCTGAAGGAAGAATCCCTTAAACTTGGAGAGTTGGGACCCATGGAATGGGTACCATGCTGTATGACTTCAAAGGGTCTGCATTTGCTCATCGAACCTCACCAATGCTATCAGCCTGAAGTGCCTAACCTTATGTCTCACTCAGCTCTGGGTGTAGATGTGGTAAATCCAGGTTGCATCACAAGCCCTGAATGAATTATTTAAGAATTGCTCTCTATTTCACTGTCCTTGGGTTTTGTTTGTGTAATTCATTTTGATAATGGGATTTATCGGATTTTCTCTGCTGCATTCATGCCGCTGTACACACGCTTCATTCTCTTACGGAGACATATAAATCCATGGGTTTGGAGATTCTTACTACTCAGGTGTATTCCTAGGCGTTGAATATGGGGTGTTTAGTCCATTTCGTTGAGCAAGGGGTAGGTCTTGACTATTACATATTTGGCTTATGGAAAGGTATCTGTGCTAATTTCTATCTCTGGTTTTATGCAGCACCCCAACTCACCTTTCCCCTTAAGCAAGCATAAGTTGGTTTTCTAAATTTGAGACCCTGTTCTGTTTTGTAATTCAGTTCATGTGTAGCCAAGTTTACATTCCGTGTATTAGTGATATCTTATGATGTTTCATTTTCTGTGTGACTTATTTCACTTAGAATCATCGTACCTGAATCCACTCATTATGCCGCGACGGGCCTGATTACATGGATTTCATTGCTGAATGATATTCCATTGTACGTACGTACCACAACTTCTTTATCCATTTTTCACATTCTGGAATATTTAACTTGTACCGTAGACGAGGTTCTTGTAAACAGAGCCGTCCGACACTTTGGGGTGGCTGTGTGTTTTTGATTTTAATTTCCCTAAGCTATAGGACCATAAGTGGAAGTGCCGTAGGCTCCGTAGCTTTGTTTTTTCGGTGTTCCGGGAAACACCATACACTTCTCCAGAGTGGCTGTTGGCAATTTACATCCCGCCCATCAGCATAACAAGGCTCCCTGTTCTCCATGGCCTGTGCTGCCTTTCTGGATTTTACACTTTTTTCAGATGGCCCTTTTGACCGGGGGGCAGTGAGACTTCATTGTAGTGCAGATTTCTTTAACATGCTTGCTTGGTTGGCCAAAAAGTGCATATGCCTTTTTTTCCTGAATATATTCAGGAAAAAACGCATACGCCCTTTTTGGCCAAGAGCATCATTGTCGACGTTCTGCCTCTTTTCCTATGCTTTAAATGCAATTCCCGTCTACCCCCTGAAATCGTTTTCCTGCAAATCTGTCCCGCTTACAAGTCGTCTTCGCAGCCTTCCTTCAATATATTTTTGGACGATAGCTGTCATTTATAACTCTGCAGGTTTGTGAGTTACAGTGCCCCTGAGCCCCTTTCTTCAACTCGCTATCTTGTGAGCTGGCCGCAAACCCACAGGATTGCCTCAGGCCCTAATCTGGTTCCGGCACGGCATGCTGAGCTTTGGTTAATTCCTCTTCCTGCTGGGAAATGAGCGTTATATTTGTCCGTGCAGACACCTAGAGCTAGTCTCTCATTGGTTCTCCCTATTCCTTTTCATTTTGCGCAGAAATTGTAAACTGTGCCCAACAGGAGGTTAAAGGCACTGACTCTCCAGGTGGGAAGAGTGTTCGTAAAGGGTCTGGAATGGTGAACCCGAGTGAAAGGGGACGAAAACTGAGATGCATTTGAAAACGTTTGCCAGTCACACGGTGCACCATACTGTGGGTTTCCCATGCATGTTTTAGCTGAAGGAAGAATCCCTTAAACTTGGAGAGTTGGGACCCATGGAATGGGTACCATGCTGTATGACTTCAAAGGGTCTGCATTTGCTCATCGAACCTCACCAATGCTATCAGCCTGAAGTGCCCAACCTTATGTCTCACTCAGCTCTGGGTGTAGATGTGGTAAATCCAGGTTGCATCACAAGCCCTGAATGAATTATTTAAGAATTGCTCTCTATTTCACTGTCCTTGGGTTTTGTTTGTGTAATTCATTTTGATAATGGGATTTATCGGATTTTCTCTGCTGCATTCATGCCGCTGTACACATGCTTCATTCTCTTACGGAGACATATAAATCCATGGGTTTGAAGATTCTTACTAGTCAGGTGTATTCCTAGGCGTTGAATATGGGGTGTTTAGTCCATTTTGTTGAGCAAGGGGTAGGTCTTGACTATTACATATTTGGCTTATGGAAAGGTATCTGTGCTAATTTCTATCTCTGGTTTTATGCAGCACCCCAACTCACCTTTCCCCTTAAGCAAGCATAAGTTGGTTTTCTAAATTTGAGACCCTGTTCTGTTTTGTAATTCAGTTCATGTGTAGCCAAGTTTACATTCCGTGTAGTAGTGATATCTTATGATGTTTCATTTTCTGTGTGACTTATTTCACTTAGAATCATCGTACCTGAATCCACTCATTATGCCGCGACGGGCCTGATCACATAGATTACATTGCTGAGTGATATTCCATTGTACGTACATACCACAACTTCTTTATCCATTTTTCACATTCTGGGATATTTAACTTGTACCGTAGACGAGGTTCTTGTAAACAGAGCCGTCTGAAACTTTGGGGTGGCTGTGTGTTTTTGATTTTAATTTCCCTAAGCTATAGGACCATAAGTGGAAGTGCCGTAGGCTCCGTTGCTTTGTTTTTTAGGTGTTTCAGGAAACACCATACACTTCTCCAGAGTGGCTGTTGGCAATTTACATCCAACCCATCAGCATAACAAGGCTCCCTGTTCTCCATGGCCTGTGCTGCATTTCTGGATTTTACACTTTTTTCAGATGGCCCTTTTGACCGGGGGGCAGTGAGACTTCATTTTAGTGCAGATTTCTGTAACATGGTTGCTTGGTTGGCCAAAAAGTGCGTATGCGTTTTTTCCTGAATATATTCAGGAAAAAATGCATACGCTCTTTTTGGCCAAGTGCATCATTGTCGACGTTCTGCCTCTTTTCCTATGCTTTAAATGCAATTCCAGTCTACCCCCTGAAATCGTTTTCCTGCAATTCTGCCCCGCTTTCAAGTCCTCTTCGCAGCCTTCCTTCAATATATTTTTGGACGATAGCTGTCATTTATAACTCTGCAGGTTTGTGAATTACAGTGCCCCTGAGCTCCTTTCTTCAAATCGCTTTCTTGTGAGCTGGCCGCAAACCCGCAGGATTGCTTCAGGCCCTAATCTTGTTCCAGCACGGCATGCTGAGCCTTTGGTTAATTCGTCTTTCTGGTGGGAAATGTGCGTTAAATTTGCCCGTGCAGACACCTACAGCTAGTCTGTCATTGGTTCTCCCTATTCGTGTTCATCTTGCGCAGAAATTGCAAACTGTGCCAAACAGGAGGTTAAAGGCCCTGACTCTCCAAGTCTGGAGAGTGTTAGAAAAGGGTCTGGAATTGTGAACCCGAGTAAAAGGGGACGAAAATTGAGATGCCTTTGAAAACGTTTCCTGGTCACACGGTGCACCATACTGTGGGCTTCCCATGCATGCTTTAGCTGAAGGAAGAATCGCTTAAACCTGGAGAGTTGGGACCCATGGAATGGGTACCATGCAGTATGACTTCAAATGGTCTGCATTTGCTCATCGAACCTCACCAGTGGTATCACCCCGAAGTGTCCAACCTTATGTCTCACTCAGCTCTGGGTGTAGATGAGGTAAATCCAGGTTGCATCACAAGCCCTGAATGAATTATTTAAGAATTGCTCTCTATTTCACTGTCATTGTGTTTTGTTTTTGTAATTCATTTTGATAATAGGATTTATCGGATTTTCTCTGCTGCCTTCATGCAGCTGTACACATGCTTGATTCTCTTATGGAGACATATAAATCCATGGGTTTGAAGATTTTTACTAGTCAGGTGTATTCCTAGGCGTTGAATATAGGGTGTTTAGCCCATTTCGTTGAGCAAGGGGTAGGTCTTGACTATTACATATTTTTTTTTTTTTTGCTGTACGCGGGCCTCTCAGTGTTGTGGCCTCTCCCGTTGTGGAGCACAGGCTCCGGACGCGCAGGCTCAACGGCCATGACTCACGGGGCCAGTAGCTCCGCGGCATGTGGGATCCTCTCGGACCGGGGCACGAACCTGCGTCCCCTGCATCGGCAGGCGAACTCTCAGCCAGTGCGCCACCAGGGAAGCCCCCTTGACTATTACATATATGACGTATGGAATGGTATCTGTGCTAATTTCTATCTCTGGTTTTATGCAGCACCCCAACTCACCTTTCCCCTTAAGGAAACATAAGTTGGTTTTCTAAATTTGAGACCCTGTTCTGTTTTGTAATTCAGTTCATGTGTAGCCAAGATTACATTCGGTGTATTAGTGATATCTTATGATGTTTCATTTTCTGTGTGACTTATTTCTCTTAGAATCATCGTACCTGAATCCACTCATTATGCCACGACGGGCCAGATGACATAGATTTCATTGGTGAGTGATATTCCATTGTACGTACGTACCACAACTTCTTTATCCATTTTTCGCTTTCTGGGATATTTAACTTGTACCGTAGACGAGGTTCTTGTAAACAGAGCCGTCTGAAACTTTGGGGTGGCTGTGTGTTTTTTATTTTAATTTCCCTAAGCTATAGGACCATAAGTGGAAGTGCCGTAGGCTCTGTTGCTTTGTTTTTTAGGTGTTTCAGGAAACACCATACACTTCTGCAGAGTGGCTGTTGGCAATTTACATCCCACCCATCAGCATAACAAGGCTCCCTGTTCTCCATGGCCTGTGCTGCATTTCTGGATTTTACACTTTTTTCAGATGGCCCTTTTTACCGGGGCGCAGTGAGACTTCATTGTAGTGCAGATTTCTTTAACATGCTTGCTTGGTTGGCCAAAAAGGGCGTATGCGTTTTTTCCTGAATATATTCAGGAAAAAACGCATACGCCCTTTTTGGCCAAGTGCATCATTGTCGACGTTCTGCCTCTTTTCCTATGCTTTAAATGCATTTCCAGTCTACCCCATGAAATCGTTTTCCTGAAATTCTGCCCCGCTTTCAAGTCCTCTTCGCAGCCTTCCTTCAATATATTTTTGGACGATAGCTGTCATTTATAACTCTGCAGGTTTGTGAATTACAGTGCCCCGGAGCTCCTTTCTTCAAATCGCTTTCTTGTGAGCTGGCCGCAAACCCACAGGATTGCTTCAGGCCCTAATCTGGTTCCGGCACGGCATGCTGAGCGTTTGGTTAAATCCTCTTCCTGGTTGGAAATGAGCGTTAAATTAGCCCCTGCAGACACCTACAGCTAGTCACTCATTGGTTCTCCCTATTCCTGTTCATCTTGCGCAGAAATTGCAAAGTGTGCGAAACAGGAGGTTAAAGGCACTGACTCTCCAAGTGGGGAGAGTGTTAGTAAAGGGTCTGGAATTGTGAACCCGAGTAAAAGGGGACAAAAACTGAGATAAATTTGAAAACGTTTCCCGGTCACATGGTGCACCATACTGTGGGTTTCCCATGCATGGTTTAGCTGAAGGAAGAATCGCGTAAACCTGGAGAGTTGGGACCCATGGAATGTGTACCATATATTATGACTTCAAAAGGTCTGCATTTGCTCATCGAACCTCACCAATGCTATCAGCCCGAAGGGTCCAACCTTATGTCTCACTCAGCGCTGGGTTTAGATGAGGTAAATCCAGGTTGCATCACAAGCCCTGAATGAATAATTTAAGAATTGCTCTCTATTTCACTGTCATTGTGTTTTGTTTTTGTAATTCATTTTGATAATAGGATTTATCGGATTTTCTCTGCTGCCTTCATGCAGCTGTACACACGCTTGATTCTCTTATGGAGACATGTAAATCCATGGGTTTGAAGAGTCTTAGTAGTCAGGTGTATTCCTAGGCTTTGAATATAGGGTGTTTAGCCCATTTCGTTGAGCAAGGGGTAGGTCTTGACTATTACATATTTGACGTATGGAATGGTATCTGTGCTAATTTCTATCTCTGGTTTTATGCAGCACCCCAACTCACCTTTCCCCTTAAGCAAACATTAGTTGGTTTTCTAAATTTGAGACCCTGTTCTGTTTTGTAATTCAGTTCACGTGTAGCCAAGATTACATTCGGTGTATTAGTGATATCTTATGATGTTTCATTTTCTGTGTGACTTATTTCACTTAGAATCATCGTACCTGAATCCACTCATTATGCCACGACGGGCCAGATGACATAGATTTCATTGGTGACTGATATTCCATTGTACGTACGTACCACAATTTCTTTATCCATTTTTCACATTCTGGGATATTTAACTTGTACCGTAGACGAGGTTCTTGTAAACAGAGCCGCCCGAGACTTTTGGGTGGCTGTGTGTTTTTGATTTTAATTTTCCTAAGCTATAGGACCATAAGGGGAAATGCCGTAGGCTCTGTTGCTTTGTTTTTTAGATGTTCCGGGAAACACCATACATTTTTCCAGACTGGCTGTTGGCAATTTACATCCCGCCCATCAGCATAACAAGGCTCGCTGTTCTCCATGGCCTGTGCTGCCTTTCTGGATTTTACACTTCTTTCAGATGGCCCTTTTGACCGGGGGGCAGTGAGACTTCATTGTAGTGCAGATTTCTTTAACATGCTTGCTTGGTTGGCCAAAAAGGGCGTATGCGTTTTTTCCTGAATATATTCAGGAAAAAACGCATACGCCCTTTTTGGCCAAGAGCATCATTGTCGACGTTCTGCCTCTTTTCCTATGCTTTAAATGCAATTCCCGTCTACCCCCTGAAATCGTTTTCCTGCAATTCTGCCCCACTTACAAGTCGTCTTCGCAGCCTTCCTTCAATATATTTTTGGACGATAGCTGTCATTTATAACTCTGCAGGTTTGTGAGTTACAGTGCCCCTGAGCTCATTTCTTCAACTCGCTATCTTGTGAGCTGGCCGCAAACCCACAGGATTGCCTCAGGCCCTAATCTGGTTCCTGCACGGCATGCTGAGCCTTTGGTTAATTCCTCTTCCTGGTGGGAAATGAGCGTTAAATTTGCCCGTGCAGACACCTAGAGCTAGTCTCTCATTGGTTCTCCCTATTCCTTTTCATTTTGCGCAGAAATTGCAAACTGTGCCCAACAGGAGGTTAAAGGCACTGACTCTCCAGGTGGGGAGAGTGTTCGTAAAGGGTCTGGAATGGTGAACCCGAGTGAAAGGGGACGAAAACTGAGATGCATTTGAAAACGTTTGCCAGTCACACGGTGCACCATACTGTGGGTTTCCCATGCATGTTTTAGCTGAAGGAAGAATCCCTTAAACTTGGAGAGTTGGGACCCATGGAATGGGTACCATGCTGTATGACTTCAAAGGGTCTGCATTTGCTCATCGAACCTCACCAATGCTATCAGCCTGAAGTGCCTAACCTTATGTCTCACTCAGCTCTGGGTGTAGATGTGGTAAATCCAGGTTGCATCACAAGCCCTGAATGAATTATTTAAGAATTGCTCTCTATTTCACTGTCCTTGGGTTTTGTTTGTGTAATTCATTTTGATAATGGGATTTATCGGATTTTCTCTGCTGCATTCATGCCGCTGTACACACGCTTCATTCTCTTACGGAGACATATAAATCCATGGGTTTGGAGATTCTTACTACTCAGGTGTATTCCTAGGCGTTGAATATGGGGTGTTTAGTCCATTTCGTTGAGCAAGGGGTAGGTCTTGACTATTACATATTTGGCTTATGGAAAGGTATCTGTGCTAATTTCTATCTCTGGTTTTATGCAGCACCCCAACTCACCTTTCCCCTTAAGCAAGCATAAGTTGGTTTTCTAAATTTGAGACCCTGTTCTGTTTTGTAATTCAGTTCATGTGTAGCCAAGTTTACATTCCGTGTATTAGTGATATCTTATGATGTTTCATTTTCTGTGTGACTTATTTCACTTAGAATCATCGTACCTGAATCCACTCATTATGCCGCGACGGGCCTGATTACATGGATTTCATTGCTGAATGATATTCCATTGTACGTACGTACCACAACTTCTTTATCCATTTTTCACATTCTGGAATATTTAACTTGTACCGTAGACGAGGTTCTTGTAAACAGAGCCATCCGACACTTTGGGGTGGCTGTGTGTTTTTGATTTTAATTTCCCTAAGCTATAGGACCATAAGTGGAAGTGCCGTAGGCTCCGAAGCTTTGTTTTTTCGGTGTTCCGGGAAACACCATACACTTCTCCAGAGTGGCTGTTGGCAATTTACATCCCGCCCATCAGCATAACAAGGCTCCCTGTTCTCCATGGCCTGTGCTGCCTTTCTGGATTTTACACTTTATTCAGATGGCCCTTTTGACCGGGGGGCAGTGAGACTTCATTGTAGTGCAGATTTCTTTAACATGCTTGCTTGGTTGGCCAAAAAGTGCATATGCCTTTTTTTCCTGAATATATTCAGGAAAAAACGCATACGCCCTTTTTGGCCAAGAGCATCATTGTCGACGTTCTGCCTCTTTTCCTATGCTTTAAATGCAATTCCCGTCTACCCCCTGAAATCGTTTTCCTGCAAATCTGTCCCGCTTACAAGTCGTCTTCGCAGCCTTCCTTCAATATATTTTTGGACGATAGCTGTCATTTATAACTCTGCAGGTTTGTGAGTTACAGTGCCCCTGAGCCCCTTTCTTCAACTCGCTATCTTGTGAGCTGGCCGCAAACCCACAGGATTGACTCAGGCCCTAATCTGGTTCCGGCACGGCATGCTGAGCTTTGGTTAATTCCTCTTCCTGCTGGGAAATGAGCGTTATATTTGTCCGTGCAGACACCTAGAGCTAGTCTCTCATTGGTTCTCCCTATTCCTTTTCATTTTGCGCAGAAATTGTAAACTGTGCCCAACAGGAGGTTAAAGGCACTGACTCTCCAGGTGGGAAGAGTGTTCGTAAAGGGTCTGGAATGGTGAACCCGAGTGAAAGGGGACGAAAACTGAGATGCATTTGAAAACGTTTGCCAGTCACACGGTGCACCATACTGTGGGTTTCCCATGCATGTTTTAGCTGAAGGAAGAATCCCTTAAACTTGGAGAGTTGGGACCCATGGAATGGGTACCATGCTGTATGACTTCAAAGGGTCTGCATTTGCTCATCGAACCTCACCAATGCTATCAGCCTGAAGTGCCCAACCTTATGTCTCACTCAGCTCTGGGTGTAGATGTGGTAAATCCAGGTTGCATCACAAGCCCTGAATGAATTATTTAAGAATTGCTCTCTATTTCACTGTCCTTGGGTTTTGTTTGTGTAATTCATTTTGATAATGGGATTTATCGGATTTTCTCTGCTGCATTCATGCCGCTGTACACATGCTTCATTCTCTTACGGAGACATATAAATCCATGGGTTTGAAGATTCTTACTAGTCAGGTGTATTCCTAGGCGTTGAATATGGGGTGTTTAGTCCATTTTGTTGAGCAAGGGGTAGGTCTTGACTATTACATATTTGGCTTATGGAAAGGTATCTGTGCTAATTTCTATCTCTGGTTTTATGCAGCACCCCAACTCACCTTTCCCCTTAAGCAAGCATAAGTTGGTTTTCTAAATTTGAGACCCTGTTCTGTTTTGTAATTCAGTTCATGTGTAGCCAAGTTTACATTCCGTGTAGTAGTGATATCTTATGATGTTTCATTTTCTGTGTGACTTATTTCACTTAGAATCATCGTACCTGAATCCACTCATTATGCCGCGACGGGCCTGATCACATAGATTACATTGCTGAGTGATATTCCATTGTACGTACATACCACAACTTCTTTATCCATTTTTCACATTCTGGGATATTTAACTTGTACCGTAGACGAGGTTCTTGTAAACAGAGCCGTCTGAAACTTTGGGGTGGCTGTGTGTTTTTGATTTTAATTTCCCTAAGCTATAGGACCATAAGTGGAAGTGCCGTAGGCTCCGTTGCTTTGTTTTTTAGGTGTTTCAGGAAACACCATACACTTCTCCAGAGTGGCTGTTGGCAATTTACATCCAACCCATCAGCATAACAAGGCTCCCTGTTCTCCATGGCCTGTGCTGCATTTCTGGATTTTACACTTTTTTCAGATGGCCCTTTTGACCGGGGGGCAGTGAGACTTCATTTTAGTGCAGATTTCTGTAACATGGTTGCTTGGTTGGCCAAAAAGTGCGTATGCGTTTTTTCCTGAATATATTCAGGAAAAAACGCATACGCTCTTTTTGGCCAAGTGCATCATTGTCGACGTTCTGCCTCTTTTCCTATGCTTTAAATGCAATTCCAGTCTACCCCCTGAAATCGTTTTCCTGAAATTCTGCCCCGCTTTCAAGTCCTCTTCGCAGCCTTCCTTCAATATATTTTTGGACGATAGCTGTCATTTATAACTCTGCAGGTTTGTGAATTACAGTGCCCCTGAGCTCCTTTCTTCAAATCGCTTTCTTGTGAGCTGGCCGCAAACCCGCAGGATTGCTTCAGGCCCTAATCTTGTTCCAGCACGGCATGCTGAGCCTTTGGTTAATTCGTCTTTCTGGTGGGAAATGTGCGTTAAATTTGCCCGTGCAGACACCTACAGCTAGTCTGTCATTGGTTCTCCCTATTCGTGTTCATCTTGCGCAGAAATTGCAAACTGTGCCAAACAGGAGGTTAAAGGCCCTGACTCTCCAAGTCTGGAGAGTGTTAGAAAAGGGTCTGGAATTGTGAACCCGAGTAAAAGGGGACGAAAATTGAGATGCCTTTGAAAACGTTTCCTGGTCACACGGTGCACCATACTGTGGGCTTCCCATGCATGCTTTAGCTGAAGGAAGAATCGCTTAAACCTGGAGAGTTGGGACCCATGGAATGGGTACCATGCAGTATGACTTCAAATGGTCTGCATTTGCTCATCGAACCTCACCAGTGGTATCACCCCGAAGTGTCCAACCTTATGTCTCACTCAGCTCTGGGTGTAGATGAGGTAAATCCAGGTTGCATCACAAGCCCTGAATGAATTATTTAAGAATTGCTCTCTATTTCACTGTCATTGTGTTTTGTTTTTGTAATTCATTTTGATAATAGGATTTATCGGATTTTCTCTGCTGCCTTCATGCAGCTGTACACATGCTTGATTCTCTTATGGAGACATATAAATCCATGGGTTTGAAGATTTTTACTAGTCAGGTGTATTCCTAGGCGTTGAATATAGGGTGTTTAGCCCATTTCGTTGAGCAAGGGGTAGGTCTTGACTATTACATACTTTTTTTTTTTTTGCTGTACGCGGGCCTCTCAGTGTTGTGGCCTCTCCCGTTGTGGAGCACAGGCTCCGGACGCGCAGGCTCAACGGCCATGACTCACGGGGCCAGTAGCTCCGCGGCATGTGGGATCCTCTCGGACCGGGGCACGAACCTGCGTCCCCTGCATCGGCAGGCGAACTCTCAGCCAGTGCGCCACCAGGGAAGCCCCCTTGACTATTACATATATGACGTATGGAATGGTATCTGTGCTAATTTCTATCTCTGGTTTTATGCAGCACCCCAACTCACCTTTCCCCTTAAGGAAACATAAGTTGGTTTTCTAAATTTGAGACCCTGTTCTGTTTTGTAATTCAGTTCATGTGTAGCCAAGATTACATTCGGTGTATTAGTGATATCTTATGATGTTTCATTTTCTGTGTGACTTATTTCTCTTAGAATCATCGTACCTGAATCCACTCATTATGCCACGACGGGCCAGATGACATAGATTTCATTGGTGAGTGATATTCCATTGTACGTACGTACCACAACTTCTTTATCCATTTTTCGCTTTCTGGGATATTTAACTTGTACCGTAGACGAGGTTCTTGTAAACAGAGCCGTCTGAAACTTTGGGGTGGCTGTGTGTTTTTTATTTTAATTTCCCTAAGCTATAGGACCATAAGTGGAAGTGCCGTAGGCTCTGTTGCTTTGTTTTTTAGGTGTTTCAGGAAACACCATACACTTCTGCAGAGTGGCTGTTGGCAATTTACATCCCACCCATCAGCATAACAAGGCTCCCTGTTCTCCATGGCCTGTGCTGCATTTCTGGATTTTACACTTTTTTCAGATGGCCCTTTTTACCGGGGCGCAGTGAGACTTCATTGTAGTGCAGATTTCTTTAACATGCTTGCTTGGTTGGCCAAAAAGGGCGTATGCGTTTTTTCCTGAATATATTCAGGAAAAAACGCATACGCCCTTTTTGGCCAAGTGCATCATTGTCGACGTTCTGCCTCTTTTCCTATGCTTTAAATGCATTTCCAGTCTACCCCATGAAATCGTTTTCCTGAAATTCTGCCCCGCTTTCAAGTCCTCTTCGCAGCCTTCCTTCAATATATTTTTGGACGATAGCTGTCATTTATAACTCCGCAGGTTTGTGAATTACAGTGCCCCTGAGCTCCTTTCTTCAAATCGCTTTCTTGTGAGCTGGCCGCAAACCCGCAGGATTGCTTCAGGCCCTAATCTGGTTCCGGCACGGCATGCTGAGCGTTTGGTTAAATCCTCTTCCTGGTTGGAAATGAGCGTTAAATTAGCCCCTGCAGACACCTACAGCTAGTCACTCATTGGTTCTCCCTATTCCTGTTCATCTTGCGCAGAAATTGCAAAGTGTGCGAAACAGGAGGTTAAAGGCACTGACTCTCCAAGTGGGGAGAGTGTTAGTAAAGGGTCTGGAATTGTGAACCCGAGTAAAAGGGGACAAAAACTGAGATAAATTTGAAAACGTTTCCCGGTCACATGGTGCACCATACTGTGGGTTTCCCATGCATGGTTTAGCTGAAGGAAGAATCGCGTAAACCTGGAGAGTTGGGACCCATGGAATGTGTACCATATATTATGACTTCAAAAGGTCTGCATTTGCTCATCGAACCTCACCAATGCTATCAGCCCGAAGGGTCCAACCTTATGTCTCACTCAGCGCTGGGTTTAGATGAGGTAAATCCAGGTTGCATCACAAGCCCTGAATGAATAATTTAAGAATTGCTCTCTATTTCACTGTCATTGTGTTTTGTTTTTGTAATTCATTTTGATAATAGGATTTATCGGATTTTCTCTGCTGCCTTCATGCAGCTGTACACACGCTTGATTCTCTTATGGAGACATGTAAATCCATGGGTTTGAAGAGTCTTAGTAGTCAGGTGTATTCCTAGGCTTTGAATATAGGGTGTTTAGCCCATTTCGTTGAGCAAGGGGTAGGTCTTGACTATTACATATTTGACGTATGGAATGGTATCTGTGCTAATTTCTATCTCTGGTTTTATGCAGCACCCCAACTCACCTTTCCCCTTAAGCAAACATTAGTTGGTTTTCTAAATTTGAGACCCTGTTCTGTTTTGTAATTCAGTTCACGTGTAGCCAAGATTACATTCGGTGTATTAGTGATATCTTATGATGTTTCATTTTCTGTGTGACTTATTTCACTTAGAATCATCGTACCTGAATCCACTCATTATGCCACGACGGGCCAGATGACATAGATTTCATTGGTGACTGATATTCCATTGTACGTACGTACCACAATTTCTTTATCCATTTTTCACATTCTGGGATATTTAACTTGTACCGTAGACGAGGTTCTTGTAAACAGAGCCGCCCGAGACTTTTGGGTGGCTGTGTGTTTTTGATTTTAATTTTCCTAAGCTATAGGACCATAAGGGGAAATGCCGTAGGCTCTGTTGCTTTGTTTTTTAGATGTTCCGGGAAACACCATACATTTTTCCAGACTGGCTGTTGGCAATTTACATCCCGCCCATCAGCATAACAAGGCTCGCTGTTCTCCATGGCCTGTGCTGCCTTTCTGGATTTTACACTTCTTTCAGATGGCCCTTTTGACCGGGGGGCAGTGAGACTTCATTGTAGTGCAGATTTCTTTAACATGCTTGCTTGGTTGGCCAAAAAGGGCGTATGCGTTTTTTCCTGAATATATTCAGGAAAAAACGCATACGCCCTTTTTGGCCAAGAGCATCATTGTCGACGTTCTGCCTCTTTTCCTATGCTTTAAATGCAATTCCCGTCTACCCCCTGAAATCGTTTTCCTGCAATTCTGCCCCACTTACAAGTCGTCTTCGCAGCCTTCCTTCAATATATTTTTGGACGATAGCTGTCATTTATAACTCTGCAGGTTTGTGAGTTACAGTGCCCCTGAGCTCATTTCTTCAACTCGCTATCTTGTGAGCTGGCCGCAAACCCACAGGATTGCCTCAGGCCCTAATCTGGTTCCTGCACGGCATGCTGAGCCTTTGGTTAATTCCTCTTCCTGGTGGGAAATGAGCGTTAAATTTGCCCGTGCAGACACCTAGAGCTAGTCTCTCATTGGTTCTCCCTATTCCTTTTCATTTTGCGCAGAAATTGCAAACTGTGCCCAACAGGAGGTTAAAGGCACTGACTCTCCAGGTGGGGAGAGTGTTCGTAAAGGGTCTGGAATGGTGAACCCGAGTGAAAGGGGACGAAAACTGAGATGCATTTGAAAACGTTTGCCAGTCACACGGTGCACCATACTGTGGGTTTCCCATGCATGTTTTAGCTGAAGGAAGAATCCCTTAAACTTGGAGAGTTGGGACCCATGGAATGGGTACCATGCTGTATGACTTCAAAGGGTCTGCATTTGCTCATCGAACCTCACCAATGCTATCAGCCTGAAGTGCCTAACCTTATGTCTCACTCAGCTCTGGGTGTAGATGTGGTAAATCCAGGTTGCATCACAAGCCCTGAATGAATTATTTAAGAATTGCTCTCTATTTCACTGTCCTTGGGTTTTGTTTGTGTAATTCATTTTGATAATGGGATTTATCGGATTTTCTCTGCTGCATTCATGCCGCTGTACACACGCTTCATTCTCTTACGGAGACATATAAATCCATGGGTTTGGAGATTCTTACTACTCAGGTGTATTCCTAGGCGTTGAATATGGGGTGTTTAGTCCATTTCGTTGAGCAAGGGGTAGGTCTTGACTATTACATATTTGGCTTATGGAAAGGTATCTGTGCTAATTTCTATCTCTGGTTTTATGCAGCACCCCAACTCACCTTTCCCCTTAAGCAAGCATAAGTTGGTTTTCTAAATTTGAGACCCTGTTCTGTTTTGTAATTCAGTTCATGTGTAGCCAAGTTTACATTCCGTGTATTAGTGATATCTTATGATGTTTCATTTTCTGTGTGACTTATTTCACTTAGAATCATCGTACCTGAATCCACTCATTATGCCGCGACGGGCCTGATTACATGGATTTCATTGCTGAATGATATTCCATTGTACGTACGTACCACAACTTCTTTATCCATTTTTCACATTCTGGGATATTTAACTTGTACCGTAGACGAGGTTCTTGTAAACAGAGCCGTCCGACACTTTGGGGTGGCTGTGTGTTTTTGATTTTAATTTCCCTAAGCTATAGGACCATAAGTGGAAGTGCCGTAGGCTCCGTAGCTTTGTTTTTTCGGTGTTCCGGGAAACACCATACACTTCTCCAGAGTGGCTGTTGGCAATTTACATCCCGCCCATCAGCATAACAAGGCTCCCTGTTCTCCATGGCCTGTGCTGCCTTTCTGGATTTTACACTTTATTCAGATGGCCCTTTTGACCCGGGGGCAGTGAGACTTCATTGTAGTGCAGATTTCTGTAACATGGTTGCTTGGTTGGCCAAAAAGTGCGTATGCGTTTTTTCCTGAATATATTCAGGAAAAAACGCATACGCCCTTTTTGGCCAAGTGCATCATTGTCGACGTTCTGCCTCTTTTCCTATGCTTTAAATGCAATTCCAGTCTACCCCCTGAAATCGTTTTCCTGCAATTCTGCCCCGCTTTCAAGTCCTCTTCGCAGCCTTCCTTCAATATATTTTTGGACGATAGCTGTCATTTACAACACTGCAGGTTTTCAGTTACAGTGCCCCTGAGCCCCTTTCTTCAAATCGCTATCTTGTGAGCTGGCCGCAAACCCACAGGATTGCTTCAGGCCCTAATCTGGTTCCGGCACGGCATGCTGAGCTTTGGTTAATTCCTCTTCCTGGTTGGAAATGAGCGTTATATTTGCCCGTGCAGACACCTACAGCTAGTCTCTCATTGGTTCTCCCTATTCCTTTTCATCTTGCGCAGAAATTGCAAACTGTGCCAAACAGCAGGTTAAAGGCACTGACTCTCCAAGTGGGTAGAGTGTTAGTAAAGGGTCTGGAATGGTGAACCCGAGTAAAAGGGAACAAAAACTGAGATGCATTTGAAAACGTTTCCCAGTCACACGGTGCACCATACTGTGGGTTTCCCATGCATGTTTTAGCTGAAGGAAGAATCGCTTAAACTTGGAGAGTTGGGACCCATGGAATGGGTACCATGCAGTATGACTTCAAATGGTCTGCATTTGCTCATCGAACCTCACCAATGCTATCAGCCTGAAGTGCCCAACTTTATGTCTCACTCAGCTCTGGGTGTAGATGAGGTAAATCCAGGTTGCATCACAAGCCCTGAATGAATTATTTAAGAATTGCTCTGTATTTCACTGTCCTTGTGTTTTGTTTTTGTAATTCATTTTGATAATAGGATTTATCGGATTTTCTCTGCTGCATTCATGCAGCTGTACACACGCTTGATTCTCTTATGGAGACATATAAATCCATGGGTTTGAAGATTCTTACTAGTCAGGTGTATTCCTAGGCGTTGAATATAGGGTGTTTAGCCCATTTTGTTGAGCAAGGGGTAGGTTTGACTATTACATATTTGACGTATGGAATGGTATCTGTGCTAATTTCTATCTCTGGTTTTATGCAGCACCCCAACTCACCTTTCCCCTTAAGCAAACATAAGTTGGTTTTCTAAATTTGAGACCCTGTTCTGTTTTGTAATTCAGTTCATGGGTAGCCAAGATTACATTCGGTGTGGTAGTGATATCTTATGATGTTTCATTTTCTGTGTGACTTATTTCACTTAGAATCATCGTACCTGAATCCACTCATTATGCCGCGACGGGCCAGATCACATAGATTACATTGGTGAGTGATATTCCATTGTACGTACATACCACAACTTCTTTATCCATTTTTCACTTTCTGGGATATTTAACTTGTACCGTAGACGAGGTTCTTGTAAACAAAGCCGTCTGAAACTTTGGGGTGGCTGTGTGTTTTTGATTTTAATTTCCCTAAACTATAGGACCATAAGTGGAAGTGCCGTAGGCTCCGTTGCTTTGTTTTTAGGTGTTTCAGGAAACACCATACACTTCTCCAGAGTGGCTGTTGGCAATTTACATCCAACCCATCAGCATAACAAGGCTCCCTGTTCTCCATGGCCTGTGCTGCCTTTCTGGATTTTACACTTTTTTCAGATGGCCCTTTTGACCGGGGGGCAGTGAGACTTCATTTTAGTGCAGATTTCTTTAACATGGTTGCTTGGTTGGCCAAAAAGTGCGTATGCGTTTTTTCCTGAATATATTCAGGAAAAAACGCATACGCCCTTTTTGGCCAAGTGCATCATTGTCGACGTTCTGCCTCTTTTCCTATGCTTTAAATGCAATTCCAGTCTCCCCCCTGAAATCGTTTTCCTGCAATTCTGCCCCGCTTTCAAGTCCTCTTCGCAGCCTTCCTTCAATATATTTTTGGACGATAGCTGTCATTTATAACACTGCAGGTTTGTGAATTACAGTGCCCCGGAGCTCCTTTCTTCAAATCGCTTTCTTGTGAGCTGGCCGCAAACCCTCAGGATTGCTTCAGGCCCTAATCTGGTTCCGGCACGGCATGCTGAGCGTTTGGTTAATTCCTCTTCCTGGTTGGAAATGAGCGTTAAATTTGCCCGTGCAGACACCTACAGCTAGTCTCTCATTGGTTCTCCCTATTCCTGTTCATCTTGCGCAGAAATTGCAAACTGTGCCAAACAGCAGGTTAAAGGCACTGACTCTCCAAGTGGGGAGAGTGTTTGTAAAGGGTCTGGAATTGTGAACCCGAGTAAAAGGGGACAAAAACTGAGATGCATTTGAAAACGTTTCCCGGTCACACGGTGCACCATACTGTGGGTTTCCCATGCATGTTTTAGCTGAAGGAAGAATCGCTTAAACCTGGAGAGTTGGGACCCATGGAATGGGTACCATGCAGTATGACTTCAAATGGTCTGCATTTGCTCATCGAACCTCACCAATGCTATCAGCCCGAAGTGTCCAACTTTATGTCTCACTCAGCTCTGGGTGTAGATGAGGTAAATCCAGGTTGCATCACAAGCCCTGAATGAATTATTTAAGAATTGCTCTCTATTTCACTGTCATTGTGTTTTGTTTTTGTAATTCATTTTGATAATAGGATTTATCGGATTTTCTCTGCTGCCTTCATGCAGCTGTACACACGCTTGATTCTCTTATGGAGACATATAAATCCATGGGTTTGAAGATTCTTACTAGTCAGGTGTATTCCTAGGCGTTGAATATAGGGTGTTTAGCCCATTTCGTTGAGCAAGGGGTAGGTCTTGTCTATTACATATTTTTTTTTTTTTTTTTTTGCTGTACGCGGGCCTCTCAGTGTTGTAGCCTCTCCCGTTGTGGAGCACAGGCTCCGGACGCGCAGGCTCAACAGCCATGACTGACGGGGCCAGTAGCTCCACGGCATGTGGGATCCTCGCGGACCGGGGCACGAACCCGCGTCCCCTGCATCGGCAGACGGACTCTCAACCAGTGCGCCACCAGGGAAGCCCCCTTGACTATTACATATATGACGTATGGAATGGTATCTGTGCTAATTTCTATCTCTGGTTTTATGCAGCACCCCAACTCACCTTTCCCCTTTAGCAAACATAAGTTGGTTTTCTAAATTTGAGACCCTGTTCTGTTTTGTAATTCAGTTCATGTGTAGCCAATATTACATTCGGTGTATTAGTGATATGATGTTTCATTTTCTGTGTGACTTATTTCTCTTAGAATCATCGTACCTGAATCCACTCATTATGCCACGACGGGCCAGATGACATAGATTTCATTGGTGAGTGATATTCCATTGTACGTACGTACCACAACTTCTTTATCCATTTTTCGCTTTCTGGGATAATTAACATGTACCGTAGAAGAGGTTCTTGTAAACAGAGCCGTCTGAAACTTTGGGGTGGCTGTGTGTTTTTTATTTTAATTTCCCTAAGCTATAGGACCATAAGTGGAAGTGCCGTAGGCTCCGTTGCTTTGTTTTTTAGGTGTTTCAGGAAACACCATACACTTCTCCAGAGTGGCTGTTGGCAAGTTACATCCCACCCATCAGCATAACAAGGCTCCCTGTTCTCCATGGCCTGTGCTGCATTTCTGGATTTTACACTTTTTTCAGATGGCCCTTTTGACCGGGGGGCAGTGAGACTTCATTGTAGTGCAGATTTCTTTAACATGCTTGCTTGGTTGGCCAAAAAGGGCGTATGCGTTTTTTCCTGAATATATTCAGGAAAAAACGCATACGCCCTTTTTGGCCAAGTGCATCATTGTCGACGTTCTGCCTCTTTTCCTATACTTTAAATGCAATTCCAGTCTACCCCCTGAAATCGTTTTCCTGAAATTCTGCCCCGCTTTCAAGTCCTCTTCGCAGCCTTCCTTCAATATATTTTTGGACGATAGCTGTCATTTATAACTCTGCAGGTTTGTGAATTACAGTGCCCCGGAGCTCCTTTCTTCAAATCGCTTTCTTGTGAGCTGGCCGCAAACCCGCAGGATTGCTTCAGGCCCTAATCTGGTTCCGGCACGGCATGCTGAGCCTTTGGTTAATTCCTCTTCCTGGTGGGAAATGAGCGTTAAATTTGCCCGTGCAGACACCTAGAGCTAGTCTCTCATTGGTTCTCCCTATTCCTGTTCATCTTGCGCAGAAATTGCAAACTGTGCCAAACAGGAGGTTAAAGGCACTGACTCTCCAAGTGGGGAGCGTGTTAGTAAAGGGTCTGGAATAGTGAACCCAAATAAAAGGGGACGAAAACTGAGATGTCTTTGAAAACGTTTTCCGGTCACACGGTGCACCATACTGTGGGATTCCCATGCATGTTTTAGCTGAAGGAAGTATCGCTTAAACCTGGAGAGTTGGGACCCATGGAATGGGTACCATGCAGTATGACTTCAAATGGTCTTCATTTGCTCATCGAACCTCACCAATGCTATCAGCCCGAAGTGTCCAACCTTATGTCTCACTCAGCTCTGGGTGTAGATGTGGTAAATCCAGGTTGCATCACAAGCCCTGAATGAATTATTTAAGAATTGCTCTCTATTTCACTGTCCTTGGGTTTTGTTTGTGTAATTCATTTTGACAATGGGATTTATCGGATTTTCTCTGCTGCATTCATGCCGCTGTACACACGCTTCATTCTCTTACGGAGACATATAAATCCATGGGTTTGAAGATTCTTACTAGTCAGGTGTATTCCTAGGCGTTGAATATGGGGTGTTTAGTCCATTTCGTTGAGCAAGGGGTAGGTCTTGACTATGACATATTTGGCTTATGGAAAGGTATCTGTGCTAATTTCTATCTCTGGTTATATGCAGAACCCCAACTCACCTTTCCCCTTAAGCAAGCATAAGTTGGTTTTCTAAATTTGAGACCCTGTTCTGTTTTGTAATTCAGTTCATGTGTAGCCAAGTTTACATTCCGTGTATTAGTGATATCTTATGATATTTCATTTTCTGTGTGACTTATTTCACTTAGAATCATCGTACCTGAATCCACTCATTATGCCGCGACGGGCCTGATGACATGGATTTCATTGCTGTGTGATATTCCATTGTACGTACGTACCACAACTTCTTTATCCATTTTTCACATTCTGGGATATTTAACTTGTACCGTAGACGAGGTTCTTGTAAACAGAGCCGCCCGAGACATTTGGGTGGCTGTGTGTTTTTGATTTTAATTTTCCTAAGCTATAGGACCATAAGGGGAAGTGCCGTAGGCTCCGTTGCTTTGTTTTTTCGGTGTTCCGGGAAACACCATACACTTCTCCAGAGTGGCTGTTGGCAATTTACATCCCGCCCATCAGCATAACAAGGCTCCCTGTTCTCCATGGCCTGTGCTGCCTTTCTGGATTTTACACTTTTTTCAGATGGCCCTTTCGACCGGGGGGCAGTTAGACTTCATTGTAGTGCAGATTTCTTTAACATGCTTGCTTGGTTGGCCAAAAAGGGCGTATGCGTTTTTTCCTGAATATATTCAGGAAAAAACGCATACGCCCTTTTTGGCCAAGAGCATCATTGTCCACGTTCTGCCTCTTTTCCTATTCTTTAAATGCAATTCCCGTCTACTCCCTGAAATCGTTTTCCTGCAAATCTGTCCTGCTTAAAAGTCGTCTTCGCAGCCTTCCTTCAATATATTTTTGGACGATAGCTGTCATTTATAACTCTGCAGGTTTGTGAGTTACAGTGCCCCTGAGATCCTTTCTTCAACTCGCTATCTTGTGAGCTGACGGCAAACCCACAGGATTGCTTCAGGCCCTAATCTGGTTCCAGCACGGCATGCTGAGCCTTTGGTTAATTCCTCTTCCTGGTGGGAAATGAGCGTTAAATTTGCCCGTGCAGACACCTACAGCTAGTCTCTCATTGGTTCTCCCTATTCCTTTTGATCTTGCGCAGAAATTGCAAACTGTGCCCAACAGGAGGTTAAAGGCACTGACTCTCCAAGTGGGGAGAGTGTTCGTAAAGGGTCTGGAATGGTGAACCCGAGTAAAAGGGAAAGAAAACTGAGATGCATTTGAAAACGTTTGCCAGTCACACGGTGCACCATACTGTGGGTTTCCCATGCATGTTTTAGCTGAAGGAAGAATCCCTTAAACTTGGAGAGTTGGGACCCTTGGAATGGGTACCATGCTGTATGACTTCAAAGGGTCTGCATTTGCTCATTGAACCTCACCAATGCTATCAGCCCGAAGTGCCCAACCTTATGTCTCACTCAGCTCTGGGTGTAGATGTGGTAAATCCAGGTTGCATCACAAGCCCTGAATGAATTATTTAAGAATTGCTCTCTATTTCACTGTCCTTGGGTTTTGTTTGTGTAATTCATTTTGATAATGGGATTTATCGGATTTTCTCTGCTGCATTCATGTCGCTGTACACACGCTTCATTCTCTTACGGAGACATATAAATCCATGGGTTTGAAGATTCTTACTAGTCAGGTGTATTCCTAGGCGTTGAATATGGGGTGTTTAGTCCATTTCGTTGAGCAAGGAGTAGGTCTTGACTATTACATATTTGGTTTATGGAAAAGTATCTGTGCTAATTTCTATCTCTGGTTTTATGCAGCACCCCAACTCACCTTTCCCCTTAAGCAAGCATAAGTTGGTTTTCTAAATTTGAGACCCTGTTCTGTTTTGTAATTCAGTTCATGTGTAGCCAAGTTTACATTCCGTGTAGTAGTGATATCTTATGATGTTTCATTTTCTGTGTGACTTATTTCACTTAGAATATCGTACCTGAATCCACTCATTATGCCGCGACGGGCCTGATGACATAGATTTCATTGCTGAGTGATATTCCATTGTACGTACGTACCACAACTTCTTTATCCATTTTTCACGTTCTGGGATATTTAACTTGTACCGTAGACGAGGTTCTTGTAAACAGAGCCGTCCGACACTTTGGGGTGGCTGTGTGTTTTTGATTTTAATTTCCCTAAGCTATAGGACCATAAGTGGAAGTGCCGTAGGCTCCGTAGCTTTGTTTTTTCGGTGTTCCGGGAAACACCATACACTTCTCCAGAGTGGCTGTTGGCAATTTACATCCCGCCCATCAGCATAACAAGGCTCGCTGTTCTCCATGGCCTGTGCTGCCTTTCTGGATTTTACACTTTTTTCAGATAGCCCTTTTGACCGGGGGGCAGTGAGACTTCATTGTAGTGCAGATTTCTTTAACATGCTTGCTTGGTTGGCCAAAAAGGGCGTATGCGTTTTTTCCTGAATATATTCAGGAAAAAACGCATACGCCCTTTTTGGCCAAGAGCATCATTGTCGACGTTCTGCCTCTTTTCCTATGCTTTAAATGCAATTCCCGTCTACCCCCTGAAATCGTTTTCCTGCAAATCTGTCCTGCTTACAAGTCGTCTTCGCAGCCTTCCTTCAATATATTTTTGGACGATAGCTGTCATTTATAACTCTGCAGCTTTGTGAGTTACAGTGCCCCTGAGCTCCTTTCTTCAACTCGCTATCTTGTGAGCTGGCCGCAAACCCACAGGATTGCTTCAGGCCCTAATCTGGTTCCGGCATGGCATGCTGAGCCTTTGGTTAATTCCTCTTCCTGGTGGGAAATGAGCGTTAAATTTGCCCGTGCAGACACCTAGAGCTAGTCTCTCATTGGTTCTCCCTATTCCTTTTCATCTTGCGCAGAAATTGCAAACTGTGCCCAACAGGAGGTTAAAGGCACTGACTCTCCAAGTGGGGAGAGTGTTCGTAAAGGGTCTGGAATGGTGAACCCGAGTAAAAGGGGACGAAAACTGAGATGCATTTGAAAACGTTTGCCAGTCACACGGTGCACCATACTGTGGGTTTCCCATGCATGTTTTAGCTGAAGGAAGAATCCCTTAAACTTGGAGAGTTGGGACCCATGGAATGGGTACCATGCTGTATGACTTCAAAGGGTCTGCATTTGCTCATCGAACCTCACCAATGCTATCAGCCCGAAGTGCCCAACCTTATGTCTCACTCAGCTCTGGGTGTAGATGTGGTAAATCCAGGTTGCATCACAAGCCCTGAATGAATTATTTAAGAATTGCTCTCTATTTCACTGTCCTTGGCTTTTGTTTGTGTAATTCATTTTGATAATGGGATTTATCGGATTTTCTCTGCTGCATTCATGCCGCTGTACACACGCTTCATTCTCTTACGGAGACATATAAATCCATGGGTTTGAAGATTCTTACTAGTCAGGTGTATTCCTAGGCGTTGAATATGGGGTGTTTAGTCCATTTCGTTGAGCAAGGGGTAGGTCTTGACTATTACATATTTGGCTTATGGAAAGGTATCTGTGCTAATTTCTATCTCTGGTTTTATGCAGCACCCCAACTCACCTTTCCCCTTAAGCAAGCATAAGTTGGTTTTCTAAATTTGAGACCCTGTTCTGTTTTGTAATTCAGTTCATGTGTAGCCAAGTTTACATTCCGTGTAGTAGTGATATCTTATGATGTTTCATTTTCTGTGTGACTTATTTCACTTAGAATCATTGTACCTGAATCCACTCATTATGCCGCGACGGGCCTGATGTCATAGATTTCATTGCTGAGTGATATTCCATTGTACGTACGTACCACAACTTCTTTATCCATTTTTCACATTCTGGGATATTTAACTTGTACCGTAGACGAGGTTCTTGTAAACAGAGCCGTCCGACACTTTGGGGTGGCTGTGTGTTTTTGATTTTAATTTCCCTAAGCTATAGGACCATAAGTGGAAGTGCCGTAGGCTCCGTAGCTTTGTTTTTTCGGTGTTCCTTGAAACACCATTCACTTCTCCAGAGTGGCTGTTGGCAATTTACATCCCGCCCATCAGCATAACAAGGCTCCCTGTTCTCCATGGCCTGTGCTGCCTTTCTGGATTTTACACTTTTTTCAGATGGCCCTCTTGACCGGGGGGCAGTGAGACTTCATTGTAGTGCAGATTTCTTTAACATGCTTGCTTGGTTGGCCAAAAAGGGCGTATGCGTTTTTTCCTGAATATATTCAGGAAAAAACGCATACGCCCTTTTTGGCCAAGAGCATCATTGTCGACGTTCTGCCTCTTTTCCTATGCTTTAAATGCAATTCCCGTCTACCCCCTGAAATCGTTTTCTGCAATTCTGCCCCTTTTACAAGTCGTCTTCGCAGCCTTCCTTCAATATATTTTTGGACGATAGCTGTCATTTATAACTCTGCAGGTTTGTGAGTTACAGTGCCCCTGAGCTCCTTTCTTCAACTCGCTATCTTGTGAGCTGGCCGCAAACCCACAGGATTGCTTCAGGCCCTAATCTGGTTCCGGCACGGCATGCTGAGCCTTTGGTTAATTCCTCTTCCTGGTGGGAAATGAGCGTTAAATTTGCCCGTGCAGACACCTACAGCTAGTCTCTCATTCGTTCTCCCTATTCCTTTTCATCTTGCGCAGAAATTGCAAACTGTGCCCAACAGGAGGTTAAAGGCACTGACTCTCCAAGTGGGGAGAGTGTTCGTAAAGGGTCTGGAATGGTGAACCCGCGTAAAAGGGGACGAAAACTGAGATGCATTTGAAAACGTTTGCCAGTCACACGGTGCACCATACTGTGGGTTTCCCATGCATGTTTTAGCTGAAGGAAGAATCCCTTAAACTTGGAGAGTTGGGACCCATGGAAAGGGTACCATGCTGTATGACTTCAAAGGGTCTGCATTTGCTCATCGAACCTCACCAATGCTATCAGCCCGAAGTGCCCAACCTTATGTCTCACTCAGCTCTGGGTGTAGATGTGGTAAATCCAGGTTGCATCACAAGCCCTGAATGAATTATTTAAGAATTGCTCTCTATTTCACTGTCCTTGGGTTTTGTTTGTGTAATTCATTTTGATAATGGGATTTATCGGATTTTCTCTGCTGCATTCATGCCGCTGTACACACGCTTCATTCTCTTACGGAGACATATAAATCCATGGGTTTGAAGATTCTTACTAGTCAGGTGTATTCCTAGGCGTTGAATATGGGGTGTTTAGTCCATTTCGTTGAGCAAGGGGTAGGTCTTGACTATTACATATTTGGCTTATGGAAAGGTATCTGTGCTAATTTCTATCTCTGGTTTTATGCAGCACCCCAACTCACCTTTCCCCTTAAGCAAGCATAAGTTGGTTTTCTAAATTTGAGACCCTGTTCTGTTTTGTAATTCAGTTCATGTGTAGCCAAGTTTACATTCCGTGTAGTAGTGATATCTTATGATGTTTCATTTTCTGTGTGACTTATTTCACTTAGAATCATCGTACCTGAATCCACTCATTATGCCGCGACGGGCCTGATGTCATAGATTTCATTGCTGAGTGATATTCCATTGTACGTACGTACCACAACTTCTTTATCCATTTTTCACATTCTGGGATATTTAACTTGTACCGTAGACGAGGTTCTTGTAAACAGAGCCGCCCGAGACATTTGGGTGGCTGTGTGTTTTTGATTTTAATTTTCCTAAGCTATAGGACCATAAGGGGAAGTGCCGTAGGCTCCGTTGCTTTGTTTTTTCGGTGTTCCGGGAAACACCATACACTTCTCCAGAGTGGCTGTTGGCAATTTACATCCCGCCCATCAGCATAACAAGGCTCCCTGTTCTCCATGGCCTGTGCTGCCTTTCTGGATTTTACACTTTTTTCAGATGGCCCTTTCGACCGGGGGGCAGTTAGACTTCATTGTAGTGCAGATTTCTTTAACATGCTTGCTTGGTTGGCCAAAAAGGGCGTATGCGTTTTTTCCTGAATATATTCAGGAAAAAACGCATACGCCCTTTTTGGCCAAGAGCATCATTGTCCACGTTCTGCCTCTTTTCCTATTCTTTAAATGCAATTCCCGTCTACTCCCTGAAATCGTTTTCCTGCAAATCTGTCCTGCTTAAAAGTCGTCTTCGCAGCCTTCCTTCAATATATTTTTGGACGATAGCTGTCATTTATAACTCTGCAGGTTTGTGAGTTACAGTGCCCCTGAGATCCTTTCTTCAACTCGCTATCTTGTGAGCTGACGGCAAACCCACAGGATTGCTTCAGGCCCTAATCTGGTTCCAGCACGGCATGCTGAGCCTTTGGTTAATTCCTCTTCCTGGTGGGAAATGAGCGTTAAATTTGCCCGTGCAGACAACTAGAGCTAGTCTCTCATTGGTTCTCCCTATTCCTTTTCATCTTGCGCAGAAATTGCAAACTGTGCCCAACAGGAGGTTAAAGGCACTGACTCTCCAAGTGGGGAGAGTGTTCGTAAAGGGTCTGGAATGGTGAACCCGAGTAAAAGGGAACGAAAACTGAGATGCATTTGAAAACGTTTGCCAGTCACACGGTGCACCATACTGTGTGTTTCCCATGCATGTTTTAGCTGAAGGAAGAATCCCTTAAACTTGGAGAGTTGGGACCCATGGAATGGGTACCATGCTGTATGACTTCAAAGGGTCTGCATTTGCTCATCGAACCTCACCAATGCTATCAGCCCGAAGTGCCCAACCTTATGTCTCACTCAGCTCTGGGTGTAGATGTGGTAAATCCAGGTTGCATCACAAGCCCTGAATGAATTATTTAAGGATTGCTCTCTATTTCACTGTCCTTGGGTTTTGTTTGTGTAATTCATTTTGATAATGGGATTTATCGGATTTTCTCTGCTGCATTCATGCCCCTGTACACATGCTTCATTCTCTTACGGAGACATATAAATCCATGGGTTTGAAGATTCTTACGAGTCAGGTGTATTCCTAGGCGTTGAATATGGGGTGTTTAGTCCATTTCGTTGAGCAAGGGGTAGGTCTTGACTATTACATATTTGGCTTATGGAAAGGTATCTGTGCTAATTTCTATCTCTGGTTTTATGCAGCACCCCAACTCACCTTTCCCCTTAAGCAAGCATAAGTTGGTTTTCTAAATTTGAGACCCTGTTCTGTTTTGTAATTCAGTTCATGTGTAGCCAAGTTTACATTCCGTGTAGTAGTGATATCTTATGATGTTTCATTTTCTGTGTGACTTATTTCACTTAGAATCATTGTACCTGAATCCACTCATTATGCCGCGACGGGCCTGATGTCATAGATTTCATTGCTGAGTGATATTCCATTGTACGTACGTACCACAACTTCTTTATCCATTTTTCACATTCTGGGATATTTAACTTGTACCGTAGACGAGGTTCTTGTAAACAGAGCCGTCCGACACTTTGGGGTGGCTGTGTGTTTTTGATTTTAATTTCCCTAAGCTATAGGACCATAAGTGGAAGTGCCGTAGGCTCCGTAGCTTTGTTTTTTCGGTGTTCCTTGAAACACCATTCACTTCTCCAGAGTGGCTGTTGGCAATTTACATCCCGCCCATCAGCATAACAAGGCTCCCTGTTCTCCATGGCCTGTGCTGCCTTTCTGGATTTTACACTTTTTTCAGATGGCCCTCTTGACCGGGGGGCAGTGAGACTTCATTGTAGTGCAGATTTCTTTAACATGCTTGCTTGGTTGGCCAAAAAGGGCGTATGCGTTTTTTCCTGAATATATTCAGGAAAAAACGCATACGCCCTTTTTGGCCAAGAGCATCATTGTCCACGTTCTGCCTCTTTTCTTATGCTTTAAAAGCAATTCCCGTCTACCCCCTGAAATCGTTTTCCTGCAATTCTGCCCCTCTTACAAGTCGTCTTCGCAGCCTTCCTTCAATATATTTTTGGACGATAGCTGTCATTTATAACTCTGCAGGTTTGTGAGTTACAGTGCCCCTGAGCTCCTTTCTTCAACTCGCTATCTTGTGAGCTGGCCGCAAACCCACAGGATTGCTTCAGGCCCTAATCTGGTTCCGGCACGGCATGCTGAGCCTTTGGTTAATTCCTCTTCCTGGTGGGAAATGAGCGTTAAAATTGCCCGTGCAGACACCTACAGCTAGTCTCTCATTCGTTCTCCCTATTCCTTTTCATCTTGCGCAGAAATTGCAAACTGTGCCCAACAGGAGGTTAAAGGCACTGACTCTCCAAGTGGGGAGTGTGTTCGTAAAGGGTCTGGAATGGTGAACCCGCGTAAAAGGGGACGAAAAATGAGATGCATTTGAAAACGTTTGCCAGTCACACGGTGCACCATACTGTGGGTTTCCCATGCATGTTTTAGCTGAAGGAAGAATCCCTTAAACTTGGAGAGTTGGGACCCATGGAAAGGGTAGCATGCAGTATGACTTCAAAGGGTCTGCATTTGCTCATCGAACCTCACCAATGCTATCAGCCCGAAGTGCCCAACCTTATGTCTCACTCAGCTCTGGGTGTAGATGTGGTAAATCCAGGTTGCATCACAAGCCCTGAATGAATTATTTAAGAATTGCTCTCTATTTCACTGTCCTTGGGTTTTGTTTGTGTAATTCATTTTGATAATGGGATTTATCGGATTTTCTCTGCTGCATTCATGCCGCTGTACACACGCTTCATTCTCTTACGGAGACATATAAATCCATGGGTTTGAAGATTCTTACTAGTCAGGTGTATTCCTAGGCGTTGAATATGGGGTGTTTAGTCCATTTCGTTGAGCAAGGGGTAGGTCTTGACTATTACATATTTGGCTTATGGAAAGGTATCTGTGCTAATTTCTATCTCTGGTTTTATGCAGCACCCCAACTCACCTTTCCCCTTAACCAAGCATAAGTTGGTTTTCTAAATTTGAGACCCTGTTCTGTTTTGTAATTCAGTTCATGTGTAACCAAGTTTACATTCCGTGTAGTAGTGATATCTTATGATGTTTCATTTTCTGTGTGACTTATTTCACTTAGAATCATCGTACCTGAATCCACTCATTATGCCGCGACGGGCCTGATGTCATAGATTTCATTGCTGAGTGATATTCCATTGTACGTACGTACCACAACTTCTTTATCCATTTTTCACATTCTGGGATATTTAACTTGTAACGTAGACGAGGTTCTTGTAAACAGAGCCGCCCGAGACTTTTGGGTGGCTGTGTGTTTTTGATTTTAATTTCCCTAAGCTATAGGACCATAAGGGGAATTGCCGTAGGCTCCGTTGCTTTGTTTTTTAGATGTTCCGGGAAACACCATACATTTTTCCAGACTGGCTGTTGGCAATTTACATCCCGCCCATCAGCATAACAAGGCTCGCTGTTCTCCATGGCCTGTGCTGCCTTTCTGGATTTTACACTTTTTTCAGATGGCCCTTTTGACCGGGGGGCAGTGAGACTTCATTGTAGTGCAGATTTCTTTAACATGCTTGCTTGGTTGGCCAAAAAGGGCGTATGCGTTTTTTCCTGAATATATTCAGGAAAAAACGCATACGCCCTTTTGGCCAAGAGCATCATTGTCGACGTTCTGCCTCTTTTCCTATGCTTTAAATGCAATTCCCGTCTACCCCCTGAAATCGTTTTCCTGCAATTCTGCCCCACTTACAAGTCGTCTTCGCAGCCTTCCTTCAATATATTTTTGGACGATAGCTATCATTTATAACTCTGCAGGTTTGTGAGTTACAGTGGCCCTGAGCTCATTTCTTCAACTGGCTATCTTGTGAGCTGGCCGCAAACTCACAGGATTGACTCAGGCCCTAATCTGGTTCCCGCACGGCATGCTGAGCCTTTGGTTAATTCCTCTTCCTGGTGGGAAATGAGCGTTAAATTTGCCCGTGCAGACACGTAGAGCTAGTCTCTCATTGGTTCTCCCTATTCCTTTTCATCTTGCGCAGAAATTGCAAACTGTGCCCAACAGGAGGTTAAAGGCACTGACTCTCCAAGTGGGGAGAGTGTTCGTAAAGGGTCTGGAATGGTGAACCCGAGTAAAAGGGGACGAAAACTGAGATGCTTTTGAAAACGTTTGCCAGTCACACGGTGCACCATACTGTGGGTTTCCCATGCATGTTTTAGCTGAAGGAAGAATCCCTTAAACTTGGAGAGTTGGGACCCATGGAATGGGTACCATGCTGTATGACTTCAAAGGGTCTGCATTTGCTCATCGAACCTCACCAGTGCTATCAGCCCGAAGTGCCCAACCTTATGTCTCACTCAGCTCTGGGTGTAGATGTGGTAAATCCAGGTTGCATCACAAGCCCTGAATGAATTATTTAAGAATTGCTCTCTATTTCACTGTCCTTGGGTTTTGTTTGTGTAATTCATTTTGATAATGGGATTTATCGGATTTTCTCTGCTGCATTCATGCCGCTGTACACATGCTTCATTCTCTTACGGAGACATATAAATCCATGGGTTTGAAGATTCTTACTAGTCAGGTGTATTCCTAGGCGTTGAATATGGGGTGTTTAGTCCATCTCGTTGAGCAAGGGGTAGGTCTTGACTATTACATATTTGGCTTATGGAAAGGTATCTGTGCTAATTTCTATCTCTGGTTTTATGCAGCACCCCAACTCACCTTTCCCCTTAAGCAAGCATAAGTTGGTTTTCTAAATTTGGGACCCTGTTCTGTTTTGTAATTCAGTTCATGTGTAGCCAAGTTTACATTCCGTGTATTAGTGATATCTTATGATGTTTCATTTTCTGTGTGACTTATTTCACTTAGAATCATCGTACCTGAATCCACTCATTATGCCGCGACGGGCCTGATGACATAGATTTCATTGCTGTGTGATATTCAATTGTACGTACGTACCACAACTTCTTTATCCATTTTTCACATTCTGGGATATTTAACTTGTACCGTAGACGAGGTTCTTGTTAACAGAGCCGTCCGACATTTTGGGGTGGCTCTGTGTTTTTGATTTTAATTTCCCTAAGCTATAGGACCATAAGTGGAAGTGCCGTAGGCTCCGTTGCTTTGTTTTTAAGATGTTCCGGGAAACACCATACATTTTTCCAGACTGGCTGTTGGCAATTTACATCCCGCCCATCAGCATAACAAGGCTCCCTGTTCTCCATGGCCTGTGCTTCCTTTCTGGATTTTACACTTTTTTCAGATGGCCCTATTGACCGGAGGGCAGTGAGACTTCATTGTAGTGCAGATTTCTTTAACATGCTTGCTTGGTTGCTTGGTTGCTTGGTTGGCCAAAAAGGGCGTATGCGTTTTTTCCTGAATATATTCAGGAAAAAACGCATACGCCCTTTTTGGCCAAGAGCATCATTGTCGACGTTCTCCCTCTTTTCCTATGCTTTAAATGCAATTCCCGTCTACCCACTGAAATCGTTTTCCTGCAATTCTGCCCCGCTTACAAGTCGTCTTCGCAGCCTTCCTTCAATATATTTTTGGACGATAGCTGTCATTTATAACTCTGCAGGTTTGTGAGTTACAGTGCCCCTGAGCTCATTTCTTCAACTCGCTATCTTATGAGCTGGCCGCAAACCCACAGGATTGCCTCGGGCCCTAATCTGTATCCTGCACGGCATGCTGAGCCTTTGGTTAATTCCTCTTCCTGGTGGGAAATGAGCGTTAAATTTGCCCGTGCAGACACCTAGAGCTAGTCTCTCATTCGTTCTCCCTATTCCTTTTCATCTTGCGCAGAAATTGCAAACTGTGCCCAACAGGAGGTTAAAGGCACTGACTCTCCAAGTGGGGAGAGTGTTTTTAAAGGGTCTGGAATGGTGAACCCGAGTAAAAGGGGACGAAAACTGAGATGCATTTGAAAACGTTTGCCAGTCACACGGTGCACCATACTGTGGGTTTCCCATGCATGTTTTAGCTGAAGGAAGAATCCCTTAAACTTGGAGAGTTGGGACCCATGGAAAGGGTAGCATGCTGTATGACTTCAAAGGGTCTGCATTTGCTCATCGAACCTCACCAATGCTATCAGCCCGAAGTGCCCAACCTTATGTCTCACTCAGCTCTGGGTGTAGATGTGGTAAATCCAGGTTGCATCACAAGCCCTGAATGAATTATTTAAGAATTGCTCTCTATTTCACTGTCCTTGGGTTTTGTTTGTGTAATTCATTTTGATAATGGGATTTATCGGATTTTCTCTGCTGCATTCATGCCGCTGTACACATGCTTCATTCTCTTACGGAGACATATAAATCCATGGGTTTGAAGATTCTTACTAGTCAGGTGTATTCCTAGGCGTTGAATATGGGGTGTTTAGTCCATTTCGTTGAGCAAGGGGTAGGTCTTGACTATTACATATTTGGCTTATGGAAAGGTATCTGTGCTAATTTCTATCTCTGGTTTTATGCAGCACCCCAACTCACCTTTCCCCTTAAGCAAGCATAAGTTGGTTTTCTAAATTTGAGACCCTGTTCTGTTTTGTAATTCAGTTCATGTGTAGCCAAGTTTACATTCCGTGTAGTAGTGATATCTTATGATGTTTCATTTTCTGTGTGACTTATTTCACTTAGAATCATCGTACCTGAATCCACTCATTATGCCGCGACGGGCCTGATGACATAGATTTCATTGCTTAGTGATATCCCATTGTAGGTACGTACCACAAATTCTTTATCCATTTTTCACATTCTGGGATATTTAACTTGTACCGTAGACGAGGTTCTTGTAAACAGAGCCGTCCGACACTTTGGGGTGGCTGTGTGTTTTTGATTTTAATTTCCCTAAGCTATAGGACCATAAGTGGAAGTGCCGTAGGCTCCGTAGCTTTGTTTTTTCGGTGTTCCGGGAAACACCATACACTTCTCCAGAGTGGCTGTTGGCAATTTACATCCCGCCCATCAGCATAACAAGGCTCCCTGTTCTCCATGGCCTGTGCTGCCTTTCTGGATTTTACACTTTTTTCAGATGGCCCTTTTGACCGGGGGGCAGTGAGACTTCATTGTAGTGCAGATTTCTTTAACATGCTTGCTTGGTTGTCCAAAAAGTGCGAATGCGTTTTTTCCTGAATATATTCAGGAAAAAACGCATACGCCCTTTTTGGCCAAGAGCATCATTGTCGACGTTCTGCCTCTTTTCCTATGCTTTAAATGCAATTCCAGTCTAACCCCTGAAATCGTTTTCCTGCAATTCTGCCCCGCTTTCACGTCCTCTTCACAGCCTTCCTTCAATATATTTTTGGACGATAGCTGTCATTTATAACTCTGCAGGTTTGTGAATTAGAGTGCCCCGGAGCGCCTTTCTTCAAATCGCTTTCTTGTGAGCTGGCCGTAAACCCGCAGGATTGCTTCAGGCCCTAATCTGGTTCCGGCACGGCATGCTGAGCGTTTGGTTAATTCCTCTTCCTGGTTGGAAATGAGTGTTAAATTTGCCCGTGCAGACACCTACAGCTAGTCTCTCATTGGTTCTCCCTATTTCTGTTCATCTTGCGCAGAAATTGCAAACTGTGCCAAACAGGAGTTTAAAGGCACTGACTCTCCAAGTGGGGAGAGTGTTAGTAAAGGGTCTGGAATTGTGAACCCGAGTAAAAGGGGACGAAAACTGAGATGCATTTGAAAACGTTTCCCGGTCACACGGTGCACCATACTGTGGGTTTCCCATGCATGTTTTAGCTGAAGGAAGAATCGCTTAAACCTGGAGAGTTGGGACCCATGGAATGGGTACCATGCAGTATGACTTCAAATGGTATGCATTTGCTCATCGAACCTCACCAATGGTATCAGCCCGAAGTGTCCAACCTTATGTCTCACTCAGCTCTGGGTGTAGATGAGGTAAATCCAGGTTGCATCACAAGCCCTGAATGAATTATTTAAGAATTGCTCTCTATTTCACTGTCATTGGGTTTTGTTTTTGTAATTCATTTTGATAATGGGATTTATCGTATTTTCTCTGCTGCCTTCATGCAGCGGTACACACGCTTGATTCTCTTATGGAGACATATAAATCCATGGGTTTGAAAATTGTTTCTAGTCAGGTGTATACTTAGGCGTTGAATATAGGCTGTTTAGCCCATTTCGTTGAGCAAGGGGTAGGTCTTGACTATTACATATTTGACGTATGGAATGGTATGTGTGCTAATTTCTATCTCTGGTTTTATACAGCACCCCAACTTACCTTTCCCCTTAAGCAAACATAAGATGGTTTTCTAAATTTGAGACCCTGTTCTGTTTTGTAATTCAGTTCTGGTGTAGCCAAGATTACGTTCCGTGTATTAGTGATAACTTATGATGTTTCATTTTCTGTGTGACTTATTTCACTTAGAATCATCGTACCTGAATCCACTCATTATGCCACGACGGGCCAGATGACATAGATTTCATTGGTGAGTGATATTCCATTGTACGTACGTACCGCAACTTCTTTATCCATTTTTCGCTTTCTGGGATATTTAACTTGTACCATAGATGAGGTTCTTGTAAACAGAGCCGTCTGAAACTTTGGGGTGGCTGTGTGTTGTGGATTTTAATTTCCCTAATCTATAGGACCATAAGTGGAAGTGCCATAGGCTCCGTTGCTTTGTTTTTTAGGTGTTTCAGGAAACACCATACACTTCTCCAGAGTGGCTGTTGGCAATTTACATCCCACCCATCAGCATAACTAGGCTCCTTGTTCTCCATGGCCTGTGCTGCATTTCTGGATTTTACACTTTTTTCAGATGGCCCTTTTGACCGGGGGGCAGTGAGACTTCTTTGTAGTGCAGATTTCTTTAAAATGCTTGCTTGGTTGGCCAAAAAGGGCGTATGCGTTTTTTCCTGAATATATTCAGGAAAAAACGCATACGCCCTTTTTGGCCAAGTGCATCATTGTCGACATTCTGCCTCTTTTCCTATGATTAAATGCAATTCCAGTCTACCCCCTGAAATCGTTTTCCTGCAATTCTGCCCCGCTTTCAAGTCCTCTTCGCAGCCTTCCTTCAATATATTTTTGGACGATAGCTGTCATTTATAACTCTGCAGGTTTGTGAATTAGAGTGCCCCTAAGCTCCTTTCTTCAAATCGCTTTCTTGTGAGCTGGCTGCAAACCCGCAGGATTGCTTCAGGCCCTAATCTTGTTCCGGCACGGCATGCTGAGCCTTTGGTTAATTCCTCTTCCTGGTGGGAAATGAGCGTTAAATTTGCCCGTGCAGACACCTACAGCTAGTCTCTCATTGGTTCTCCCTATTCCTGTTCATCTTGCGCAGAAATTGCAAACTGTCCCAAACAGGAGGTTAAAGGCACTGACTCTCCAAGTGGGGAGAGTTTTAGTAAAGGGTCTGGAATTGTGAACCCGAGTAAAAGGGGACAAAAACTGAGATGCATTTGAAAACGTTTCCCGGTCACACGCTGCACCATACTGTGTGTTTCCCATGCATGCTTTAGCTGAAGGAAGAATTGCTTAAACCTGGAGAGTTGGGACCCATGGAATGGGTACCATGCAGTATGACTTCAAATGGTCTGCATTTGCTCATCGAACCTCACCAATGCTATCAGCCCGAAGTGTCCAACTTTATGTCTCACTCAGCTCTGGGTGTAGATGAGGTAAATCCAGGTTGCATCACAGGCCCTGAATGAATTATTTAAGAATTGCTCTCTATTTCACTGTCATTGTGTTTTATTTTTGTAATACATTTTGATAATGGGATTTATCGGATTTTCTCTGCTGCCTTCATGCAGCTGTACACACGCTTGATTCTCTTATGGAGACATATAAATCCATGGGTTTGAATATTCTTTCTAGTCAGGTGTATTCCTAGGCGTTGAATATAGGGTGTTTAGCCCATTTCGTTGAGCAAGGGGTAGGTCTTGACTATTACATATTTGACGTATGGAATGGTATCTGTGCTAATTTCTATCTCTGGTTTTATGCAGCACCCCAACTCACCTTTCCCCTTAAGCAAACATAAGTTGGTTTTCTAAATTTGAGACCCTGTTCTGTTTTGTAATTCAGTTATTGTGTAGCCAAGATTACATTCGGTGTATTAGAGATATCTTATGATGTTTCATTTTCTGTGTGACTTATTTCACTTAGAATCATCGTACCTGAATCCACTCATTATGCCACGACAGGCCAAGTGACAAAGATTTCATTGGTGAGTGATATTCCTTTGTACGTACGTACCACAACTTCTTTATCCATTTTTCGCTTTCTGAGATATTTAACTTGTACCGTAGACGAGGTTCTTGTGAAGAGAGCCGTCTGAAACTTTGGGGTGGCTGTGTGTTTTTGAGTTTAATTTCCCTAATCTATAGGACCATAAGTGGAAGTGCCGTAGGCTCCGTTGCTTTGTTTTTTAGGTGTTTCAAGAAACACCATACACTTCTCCAGAGTGGCTGTTGGCAATTTACATCCCACCCATCAGCATAACAAGGCTCCCTGTTCTCCATGGCCTGTGCTGCATTTCTGGATTTTACACTTTTTTCAGATGGCCCTTTTGACTGGGGGGCAGTGAGACTTCATTGTTGTGCAGATTTCTTTAACATGCTTGCTTGGTTGGCCAAAAAGTGCATATGCGTTTTTTCCTGAATATATTCAGGAAAAAACGCATACGCCATTTTTGGCCAAGTGCATCATTGTCGACGTTCTGCCTCTTTTCCTATGCTTTAAATGCAATTCCAGTCTACCCCCTGAAATCGTTTTCCTGCAATTCTGCCCCGCTTTCAAGTCCTCTTTGCAGCCTTCCTTCAATATATTTTTGAACGATAGCTGTGATTTATAACTCTGCAGGTTTGTGAATTACAGTGCCCCTGAGCTCCTTTCTTCACATTGCTTTCTTTTGAGCTGACCGCAAACCCACAGGATTGCTTCAGGCCCTAATCTTTTTGCGGCACGAAATGCTGAGCGTTTCGTTAATTCCTCTTCCTGGTGGGAAATGAGCGTTAAATTTGCCCGTGCAGACACCTACAGATAGTCTCTCATTGGTTCTCCTATTCCTGTTCATCTTGCGCAGAAATTGCAAACTGTGCCAAACAGCAGGTTAAAGGCACTGACTCTCCAAGTGGGGAGAGTGTTAGTAAAGGGTCTGGAATGGTGAACCCGAGTAAAAGGGGACGAAACTGAGATGCATTTGAAAACGTTTGCCGGTCACATGGTGCACCATACTGTGAGTTTCCCATGCATGTTTTAGCTGAAGGAAGAATCCCTTTAACCTGGAGATTTGGGACCCATGGAATGGGTACCATGCAGTATGACTTCAAAGGGTCTGCATTTGCTCATCGAACCTTACCAATGCTATCAGCCCGAAGTGCCCAACCTTATGTCTCACTCAGCTCTGGGTGTAGATGTGGTAAATCCAGGTTGCATCACAAGCCCTGAATGAATTATTTAAGAATTGCTCTCTATTTCACTGTCCTTGGGTTTTGTTTTTGTAATTCATTTTGAGAATGGGTTTTATCGGATTTTCTCTGCTGCATTCATGCCGCTGTACACACGCTTCATTTTCTTACGGAGACATATAAATCTATGAGTTTGAAGATTCTTACTAGTCAGGTGTATTCGTAGGTGTTGAATATGGCGTGTTCAGTCCATTTCGTTGACCAGGGAGTAGGTTTTTTGTATTACATATTTGGCTTATGGAACGGTATCTGTGCTAATTTCAATCTCTGGTTTTATGCAGCTCCACAACTCTCCTTTTTCCTTAAGCAAACATAAGTTGGTCTTCTAAATTTGAGACCCCATTCTGTTTTGTAATTCAGGTCATTTGTAGCCACGTTTACATTCCATGTATTAGTAATATCGTATGTCTTTTTCTTTTTGAATTATGTGACTTTGAATGATCATACGTAACTACTCTGGGGTTGTTACAACTGGCCATATTTCACTGATTTTCAGGCTGAGTAATATTCCACTCTACATAAGTGCCACACCTCTATCCATTTTTTCCCTCCAGAGACATATAAATTATATCCTAGTCGAGGATCTTTTAAACAGAGAGGCGGTAAACATTGGGGTGCCTGTGTCCTCTCCATTTTTGTCTTTCCCAAGATATACGTCCATGAGTTCAAGTGCCCTGTGCTCTGTAGCTCATTTTTTAGATGCTTTAGTAAACACAATACACTTCTCCAGAGTGACCGTTGGCAATATATATTTCCACTATAAGCCTCACAGGGCTCCCTTTTCTCCTTGCCCTGTCCTGCATTTCTGGTGATTACACTTTACGAGGAAGGCTCTTCTGACATATGCGAAGTGATATGTTTTGTAGTATTGATTTCCAGTGCCCACCTGTTTGGTTGGCTAAAAAAGTGTATGCCCTTTTCTTGAGTATATACAGAAAAAGACGCATACACCCTTTTTGGCCAACTGCAATGTTGGCAATGTTCAGTCCCTTTTCTTTTGCTTAATGGCGAGTCCTTTCTACCTCTTCCAATCCCTTTGCTGCCATTCTCCGTTGCTTACAAGTCCTTTTCTCTGACTTTCCTCAAGACATTTTTCAGTGATAGATATTTTCAACTCTGCAGTTTCGTGAATTTTAGTGTCCCTGAGTTCCATTTTTCAACTTGTGTTTATGGGAACTGGCCACAAAGCAGCGGGATTTCCTCAAGCCCTATTCTGTTTCCATGGGCAACCCTAGCCTTTGGTCAATTCGTCTTCCTGGTTGGAAATTAGAGTGACATGTGCCTGTCCGAACACCTAGGTCTTGTCACTCATTGTTCCTCCTCCTTCTGCTTCATCCTCTGGACAAATTCCAAACAGGATGTTGACAGTGCTGACATCTCCAAGTGGGGAGACTGTTCGTAAAGACGCTGGAGGGGTGAACCCGAGCACCAGGAGATGAGGAGATGAGATGCCTTTTCCAAACTCTTCCCGATCAGACGGTATACCATCCTCTGGGTGTGACAGGCATGTTTTAGGTGTAGGAAGTGTCCCATTCATGTGAGGAGAACACCAGGGCTTTTTCAAAATCACTGTCTCTCCACAACCCAAACTGGGGAATTTTTTAAGCTACGGCTACACATAGGCTCATTAAGGGCCTTGGGAAGTAGGCAGAGTCCAAACTTTAGATGATTGATGTCTTCAGGGTCAGAAGCACTCACCACTGGCTTCCCTTAGGTTCCATTTTAACTGTCATTAATAGATGATGTCAATAAAAACATCTATTCTTTTTCAGATTATTTCCCCTTATAGGTTATTGCAAAATATTGAGTGTAGTTCCCTGTGCTATACAGTAGTTCCTTGTTGATGATCGATTTTATACATAGCAGTGTGTATGTGTTAATCCCAAACTGTTAATTTATCCCTCCTCCCACCTTTCCCATTTGGTCTTAATAAATTATAAGATTTTATACTTCTCAGAAATGGGGGAGCTGAAAGAGAGGTATCATTTTCAATGGAAAAGCATTTAAAACAAGATTGAAGCTATAACCAAGATTATTAGATGTACATCCTTGGAAAGAAATCACTTCGTTTCTCTAGTATTGACCTGACAAATAAGACCTTTTCACTGAACTTGCTTATAATAAAGTGATGGAAATATCAAATGGAAGTGTTAGAAACATCTTATTTTGCCCGAGCCTTATACACTGTTCTATGTTAATTACAGTTTGGCTCACACATCTGTTCATTGAAGTTACAATGTTCTCAATTTCTGTTACTGATCCTCCAGAGTGGACCCCAACAAGTGTCCCCCTGCCCAGTGTCATTGAAGCCAACAGATTGAGACTGAGTTTGGTTCAGAAGCAAAGGAAACTTTATATTTTGATCAGAGAATGGAGAGGTGAGAGCATGTGCTACTCCGTGGGCTGTGGGCTGGGCTGCTGTGTAGAGATCCTGTCAGAGTCAGGGGGAGGGAGGGGACGGAGCTCTCGAGGGCCCAGTTGGCTGCAGCTCAGGCTCTATATCGCGGAGTCTGCACCGTGCCCCAGGAGCTGAGGTGTCGACCCAGCCATTCTGCACTAGGAAAACTGGTCTGAAGTGCCGGCTGTTGAACCTCTGTATGTGGGAACCTAGGAGCACGTGAAATTAGACAAAGCACAAAGGATAAAAAAGGTTAGACTTTATTTTATTGCCCAGATTCTATTTTTTTCTCCCAGGGATTTTTAAGGGGCTTTGCCTGGGACAAACCTCTCTTCTGCATTTTGTCCCCTTCCTCATTCTTAGAGTGCTGAGGGTGCAGACCCTTCATCTGTAACTGCTGAGTGCTGAGTTAGGAGCCCTCATACCCGTGGGCGAGGGTCAGAACTTCTCCCCAGCAGCCTCCAGGTGACGTTGATTGTCCCCAGGCCTCCTGCCTCCCTGCTCGTCTGCCTGAGCACAAGTATTGGTAGTGTTATAGATTCTAATGACCTTTAAGGGTCCAGGAAGGAGATGTGCAGTGACGCTGTGAGGTCCAGTTTCACCCCGCCCCACATTTGTTCGGCCACCTTAGGCTGACCGTTTCTGCCAGCCTAGATGCTCTGAACAGTAGTCTGCGCTTTCTTCAATTAGGCCCCTGAATTAACGTAAAAACAGCACCAGGTGTCAGGACCCTGCCTGCTCAACTCCCAGACAGTCCAGGGTCAGTGGTGATGAAGGACCATGATGGCCACTGACTCAACAGCCTTTTGAAGTAAACAGGAGTCCAGCCGGTCTTATTGGCCACCATCATCACAGTGTCTGTAGGCTCTTCTATGGTGACAGCGTGATATACGGTTCCCCCGCCAAGATTATTACCTCCCCTCTGGGTGCAGTAAGTCCTGCAAGCAGTAGTCTACTCTTTTGGGACACACTCTTGTTGTTTTATGAGAGAAACTCCAGGTCAAGTGATGGTCACACGAGTCGTCATGGTGCCCCTTTGCCCCGGTTATCTCTCTGGAGGTTGGAGTTAGAGGGCCTCCTCACTCAAGGTCAGTGTGCCCACGGAGCAAACCCTGCAACTTCAGGGCATGGTTGGGGGTTAGGATCACCACGTGGGGTCCTTTTCCCTTAGGAGGGAGGTGGCCTTTTGGGCTGCTGATTTCCAGGTTTTCAGATACTGCCAGTATCTTGGCCAGATGTGGCGGTGGGCCAAGCCCCTTGGTGACCGTAGCTTATCCTACCTGGATGGCATTCTTGCATTGTTCCATTTCAAGTGGTCCCAGGTTTTGCACTAATACTCCAATGGCAATTCACCGTTCACCAGGAATGTAAAGGTCAAAGGGTTTAGCTAAATTAGGGAGTTCCAGGGCAAGGGTCTGAATTGACTGCTCTTTCCATTCTTGAAAGGCCACTTCTGGATTCTATTCAAAAGGATCATCATCTTTTCCTTTCAGTGTTTCATATAGAGGCCCAGCTAGTAGACTGTAGTTAGGGATCCAGAAGCAGCAAACCCTGGCCTCCCCAGGAACCCCTAAGCTGTCTTCTAGTTTTAGAAATGGGTAAGGCTGTAAATTGTTTCTTCCCTTTCCTGGGATGGGCTTCTCCAACCTTCTGTGAGAATGAAGCCCAGGCAGGTCACCATAGTCTGTGATATTTGAGCTTTTTCTTGGACAACTTGTATCCTTTATTGGCTTGGTAGTTCAGAGGTCTCCTTAGTAGGGCTGGCGATCAGAATGTCGTCTGCATATTGAAGGAGTGTTTCCTTTTCCAGAGGTAGAACTTTTAGGTCTTTAGCTGAGCTTTCCCCAAAGATGGTGTGGGAATTTTTGAACCCTTGGGACAACACGGCCCGGAAGTATTGTTTTAGCTGTATGTTGAGTCCTGCCACTCACAAGCCTAAATTTCTTGTGACTCTGGGACTACTAGAATACAAAAGAAGGCATCATTGAAGACTAATACAGAATACCATGTCCTGGTGGTTGGTAGAATGACCAGCAGGGTGTAGGATTTAGGAACTACTGGAGGTCTATCCTCGGTGGCTTCACTGACTGACCTGACATCATTTACCAGGACTCCAGCAGCCCATGGGGCTCTCGAGGTCAGGCCAATCCCAGGATATGGAGCTCACCTGGGCAGGTACCTCACCCCCACCCCAGCCCACGGGGCTCTCGTGTTCAGGCCCCTCCCAGGATATGGTGTTCCCTGGGCAGGTTCCCCTGCAGCCCATGGGGCTCTCGTGGTCAGACCCCTCCCCGGATACAGAGCTACCCTTGCAGGTACTGTGGCAGGGCTGGGCACACAGGAACCATGCACATCGCCCTCATTGCAGAGCACTCCCAGCTCACCTGTCACTCAGATCTGACACAGAGCACCTCAGAGCAGGACTTGAACTAAGAAACGGCAGCTCCGACAGGTCTGTGACCCTGGGCATCACTCTGTGTGGCCTCCCTCCACCTGGTCTTCCAGAGACTTCCACTGCACCCGGGGCACCAGGCCTCTGTCTCCACCCACCACACACCCCTCCTCTCCTTGACTCCTGGGTTCCTCTCATTTGGAGAGGGTTTTCTTGAAGTTGTCTCCCACTCATGGGCCAGATAATATAATTAGAAAACAAGCCAGAGCTGCAGCCCCTTGTCTATCCTGACTCTCAGGAGCCCACACCTGTTCCTTGGACCTGGCCGATTCAGCAAGTTCCAGTTTCTGCAACTGTGAGCCCCTGAGGGGTGATTATTGGCTGGCCTGGGAAGCCTGACCGTGCCGGCCAGCCCTCCCCAGGTGTGCCTGGGTTGAGATCAATATAAACACGGCTCCAGGCAGCAAGAGCCCCTGCAGCTGTGCCTGACGCCATTTTCTCTGCCCTGTCAGCAGTCTCGGGGCTGGACTGGTGGGAGGGAGTGAGAGGCCATGGCTTTGTTGGTGGCCCAGTGTGAGTGGGGCTCTGCTGGACTTTCTGCAGCAGTTGCCAAGATGCCACCTGCTAAAGAAGAGGCTGTGTCACCCATACCTGCCGCTGGAATTTCTCCCTGGGCAGAGGTGAGTGAGGAAGAAAGCCGTGGCGGCCGGGACAGCAGGGGTATCTCAGGCAGGGAAATGGAAAGCTTCCAGAAGAGCACCCAGGGCCAGGACCATCCTGGCTGGCCTGCAGGCACCAAGTCGGCTGGCATGCTGGTGCTCATGTGGCTCCATGGCCCTTCCTCTAGGCTTTCAAGTCCTTGTACATATTCAGGTGTTTTACCTGGGAAGGGTGGGAACATTTCAGCAGCAGCTGGCCTGGGGCTCAGCCCACGTTTACTCACAGATGCCTCGGCACGGTCCCCCAGCTTTGCAATGAGGACGCTTGTTGTGTGGGGCCTGCTGGCTGAATGGGAGATGATTCCCCACCACTGACCAACTTCAGAATTGTTTACAACTGGAGCAAGTGCCCTGTTACGGTTTTCCTCTGTGTAACTGGTGGGTTCTGTTTTGTTTTCTTTCTTTCGTTTTTGGTTCAAGGTAGATTTTATTCCTCTTTTTTGTATTTACAGATATAAGCATGGAAATAATTTATTCATATAAATACATGTATGTGAAGGGAAGAATATTTTGTCTGTTTTACTTTTTGTAATTTGGAATTTTATTTTATTTTTTTATACAGCAGGTTCTTTTTGGTTATCGATTTTATACATATAAATGTATACATGCCAATCCCAATCTCTCAACTCCTCCCACCACCACCCCCCAACAGCTTTCCCCCCTTGGTGTCCATACGTTTGTTGTCTACATCTGTTGCTCCTTTTCTGCCTTGCAAAACGGTTCATCTGTACAATTTTTCTAGGTTCCACATATATGCATTAATATACAAGATTTGTTTTTCTATTTCTGACTTACTTCACTCTGTATGACAGTCTCTAGATCCATCAACGTCTCTACAAACGACCCAATTTCATTCCTTTTTATGGCTTAGTGATATTCCATTTTATATATGTACCACATCTTTATGCATTCGTCTGTCTGTGGGCATTTAGGTTGCTTCCATTACCTGGATATTGTAAATAGTGATGCAATGAACATTGCGGTGAATGTCTCTTTTTGATTTATGGTTTTGTCTGGGTATATGCCCAGTAGTGGGATTGCTGTATCATATGGTAATTCTATTCTTAGTTTTATAAGAAACTCCATAATGTTCTCCACAGTGACTGTATCAATTTACATTCCCAACAGTAGTGGAAGAGGGTTCCTTATCTCCACACCCTTTCCAGCATCTGTTGTTTGTAGATTTTCTGATGATGCCCATTCTAACAGGTGTGAGGTGATACACCATGGATGAGTCTATTTCGTTGAGCAAAGAGTAGGTCTTGTCTATTACATATTTGGCTTATGGAACGGTATGTGTGCTAATTACAATCTCTGGTTTTATACAGCAGCCCAACTCAACTTTCCCCTTAAGCAAGCATAAGTTTTTATCTAAATGTGAGACTCTGTTCGGTTTTGTAATTCAGTTTATGTGTAGCCAAGTTTACACTCTCTCTATTAGTGATATCTTATGATAATTATCTTACTCTGTGTGACATATTTCTCTATTTTTCTTAGAATCATCATACTTAAATCCACTCAATTTGCTGCTACAGGCCTGATGACATTGATTTCATTGCTGAGTGATATTCCGTTGTACGTAAGTAGCACAACTCCTTTATCCATTTTTTTCTTTCTGGGATATTTAATTTGTACTGGATTCGAGGTTCTTGTAAACACAGCAGCCCTAAATTTGGTGTTGGCTGTGTCTTGTTGATTTTAATTTTCCTAAGCTATAGGGCCTAAAGTGGAAGTGCCCTAGGGTCTGTAGCTTTGTTTTTCAGATGTTTCAGGATACACCATAAACATCTCCAGAGTGTCTGTTGGCAACTTACATCCCGCCCATCAGCATACAAGGCTCCCTGTTCTCCATGGCCTGTCCTGTGTATCTGGTTTTTACAGTTTTTTCAGATGGCCCTTTTGACGAATGGGAAATGAGAGTTCATTGTAGTGCGGATTTCCATTGCTCGAGTGCTTGGTTGGCCAAAAAGGGCATATGCGTTTTTTCCTGAATATATTCAGGAAAAAATGTATACACACTTTTGTCCAAGTGCATCACTGTCAAAGATCTGCCGCTTTTCACATGCTTTAAATGCAATTCCAATCTACCTCCTGAAATATGATTCCTGCAATTCTGCCTCGTTTTCAAGTCCTCTTTGCAGACTTACTTCAATATATTTTTGCCAATAGCTGTCATTTATAACTCTGCAGGTTTGTGAATTACAGTGCCCGTGATTTCCTTTAAAACTCGTTTCCTTGAAAGCTGGCCACAGAACCGCAGGTTTGCTTCAGGCCGTAATCAGGGTCCAGCACGTCACTCTGAGCCTTTGGTTAATTCCTCTTCCTGGTGGGAAATTAGAGTTCAATGTGCCCCTCCAGACACCTGCCTCACTCCCAGCCCCTTGGTGATGTGTGTCCTCTGGTTTGAGGCCACATGTGCTGGGTTCCTCACCTTTGGCTGATGTGGCCCCACTGGTGTGAGGACACTCCTGCCTGGTTCCCATCCTCTTGGTGATGTGGGCCCTCCGGTGAGAGTCAGATCCTGGTTGGGTTACTCACACTTCTGTGAGGTGGGCCCTCTTCTCTGAGGTCACTCCTGCCTGGCTGGCACACCCCGCCTTGGCGACGTCGGCCCTCTGGTGGGAGTTGGTGCCTGCTGGGTGTCTCCTCCCCTCGGTAATGAGGGCCCTCTGGCGTCAGGCTCTAACTCCTGGGCTCCAAAAGTTTTCTGATGTGCGCCCTGTGGTGCGAGTACACTCCTGGCAGTTTCCCAACCCCATGGGAATGTGGGCCTTCTGCTCTGAGGTCCCAACGTTGGGTTGCTCAGTTTCATGATGAGGGCCCTCAGGTGTGAGTTCACTCCGGCCTGGATCCCATAGCCTCGCTGCTCCTGGCCGCCTGCGGGGAGGTTCCAACTGCGGGATTCCTCACCTTTTTTCTTCTATGGGCCCTCTGTTTGGAGACTCCTCCTGCCTGCCTCACTCCCAGCCCCTTGGTGATGTGTGTCCTCTGGTTTGAGGCCACGTGTGCTGGGTCCCTCACCTTTCGATGATGTGGCCCCACTGGTGTGAGGACACTCCTGCCTGGTTCCTATCCCTTTGATGATGTGGGCCCTCTGGTGAGAGTCTGATCCTGGCTGGGTTCCTCACCCTTCTGTGAGGTGGGCCCTCTGTTGTGAGGTCACTCCTGCCTGGCTGGCACACCCCATCAGGGCAACATCGGCCCTCTTGTGGCAGTTGGAGCCTGCTGGGAGCCTCCTCCCCTCGGTGATGACGGCCCTCTTGCATCAGGCCCTAACTGCTGGGTACCCACTTTTTCTGATACGTGCTAAGTGGTGCGAGGACACTCCTGCGAGGTTCCCATCCCCATGGGGATGTGGGCCTTCTGCTCTGAGGTCCCAATGGATGGGTTGCTCACAGTTTCATGATGTGGGCCCTCTGCTGTGAGTTCACTGCAGCCTGGATCGCATAGACTCGGTGCTCTGGGCCGCCTGCTGGGAGGTTCCCACTGCAGGATTCCTCAGCTTTTTTATTCTATGGGCCCTGTGTTTTGAGGCTCCTCCTGCCTGCCTCACTCCGAGCCCCTTGGAGATGTGGGTCTTCTGGTTTAGGCCACATGTGCTGGGTTCCTCACCTTTCTATGATGTGGCCACACTGGTGTGAAGACAGTCCTGCCTGTTTCTGATCCCCTTGGTGATGTGGGCCCTCTGGTGAGAGTCTTATCCTGGCTGGGTTCCTCACCCTTCTGTGAGGTAGGCCCTCTGCTGTGAGGTCACTCCTGCCTGGCTGTCACACGTCCCCTTGGCGACATGGGCCCTCAGTTGGGAGTTGGTGCCTGCTTGGAGTCTCCTCCCCTTGGTAATGAGGGCCCTCTGGCATCAGGCCCTAACTTCTGAGCTCCCAAAATTCTCTGATGTGTGCCCTGTGGTGCGAGTACACTTATGCCATGTTCCCAACCGCATGGGAATGTGGGCCTTCTGCTCTGAGGTCCCAACGGCTGGGTTGCTCAGAGTTTCATGATGAGGGCCCTCTGTTTTGAGTTCAGTCAGGTCTGGATTCCATAGCCTCGCTGCTCCTGGCCGCCTGCTGGGATGTTCCAACTGCTGGGTTCCTCACCTTTTTTATACAATGGGCCATGTGTTGTGAGGTTAATCCTGCCTGCCTCACTCCGAAACTCATGGTGATGTGGGTCCTCTGGTTTGAGGCCACATTTTTTGTGTACCTCAACTTTTGATGATGTGGCCCCACGGGTGTGATGATACTCCTGCGTGGTTCACAGCCCCTTGCTGATGTGGGCACTCTGGTGAGAGTCTGATCCTGGCTGGGTTCCTTACCCTTCTTTGAGGTGGGCCCTCTGATGTGAGGTCACTCCTGCCTGGCTGGCTCACATCGCCTTGGCGATGTGGGCCCACTGTTGGCCACGAAAGCATGCTGGGAGCCTCCTACCCTCTTTAATGAGGGCCCTGAAAAAACGCATATGCACTTTTTGACCAAGTGCATCATTGTCGAGGATCGGCCTCTTCTCCTATGCTTTCAGAACACTGCCCGTCTACCTCCTAAAACATATTCCTGGAATTCTGCCCCGTTTCAAGCCCTCTTCACAGCCTTACTTCAATATATTTTTGTATGATACCTGTCATTTATAACTCTGCAGGTTTGTTAATTACAGTGTCCCTGAGCTCCTTTCTTCAACTCGCTTGCTTGTGAGCTGGCCGCAAACCCACAGGATTGCTTCAGGCCCTAAAATGGTTTAGGCATGGCACGCTGAGACTTTGGTAAATTCCTCTTTCTGGTGGGAAATGAACATTTAAGTTGCCCGTGCAGGCCCTAAAGCTAGTCTCTCATTAGTTCTCCCTATTCCTGTTCATCTTGCGCAGAAATTGCAAACTGTGCCAAACAGGAGGTTAAAGGCACTGACTCTCCAAGTGGGTAGAGAGTTAGTAAAGCGTCTGGAATGGTGAACCCAAGTACCAGGGAACGAAACATGAGAAGCATTTAAAATCGTTTCCCAGTCACACGGCGGACCATACTCTGGGATTCCCAAGAATATTTAAGCTGAAGGAAGAATTCCTTAAACCTGGAGAGTTGGGACCCATGGAATGGGTACCATGCAGTATGAATTCAAAGGGTCTGCATTTGCTCAGTGAACCTCACCAATGCTATCAGTCAGAAGGGTCCAGCCTTATGTCTCACCCAGCTCTGGGTGTAGATGTGGTAAATCCAGGTTGCATCACAAGCCCTGAATAAATTATTTAAGAATTGCTCTCTATTTCACTGTCCTTGTGTTTTGTTTTTGTAATTTAGTTTGATAACGGGATTTATCGGAATTTCACTGCTGCTTTTATGCAGCTGTACACACGATTGATTCTCTTACAGAGACATATAAATCCATGGGTTTGAAGATTCTTACTAGTCAGGTGTATTCCTAGGCGTTGAATATGCGGTGTTGAGTCCATGTCGTTGAGCAAGGAGTAGGTCTTGACTATTATATATTTGGCTTATGGAACGGTATCTGTGCTAATTTCAATCTCTGGTTTTATGCAGCACCCCTACTCACATTTGCCCTTAAGCAAGCATTGGTTGCTTTTCTAAATTTGAGTCCCTGTTCTGTTTTGTAATTCAGTTCATGTGTAGCAAAGTTTACATTCCGTGTATTAGTGATATCTTATGATGTTTCTTGTTTTGTGTGACTTATTTCACTTAGAATCATCGTACCTGAATCCACTCATTATGCCGTGATGGGCCTGATGACCTAGATTTCATTGCTGAGGGTTATTCCAAAGTACGTTCGTACCACAACTTCTTTATCCATTTTTCGCTTTCTGGGATATTTAACTTGTACCGTAGATGAGGTTCTTGTAAACAGAGCCTTCTGAAATTTTAGAGTGGCTGTGTCATTTTGATTTTAATTTCCCTAAGCTATAGGAGCTTAAGTGGAAGTGCCGTACGCTCCGTTGCTTTGTTTTTTAGGTGTTTCAGGAAACACCATACACTTCTCCAGGGTGGCTGTTGGCAATTTATATCCCGTCCATCAGCATAACAAGGCTCCCTGTTCTCCATGGCCTGTCCTGCGTTTCTGGATTTTACACTTTTTTCAGAAGGCCCTTTTGACCGGGGGGCAGTGAGACTTCATTGTAGTGCAGATTTCCTTTACACGCTTGCTTGGTTGGCCAAAAAGTGCGTATGCGTTATTTCCTGAATATATTCAGGTAAAAACGCATACGCCCTTTTTGGCCAAGTGCACAATTGTCGACGTTATGACTCTTTCCTATGCTTTAAATGCAATTCCAGTCTACCCCCTGAAATCGTTTTCCAGCAATTCTGCCCCGCTGTCAAGTCCTCTTCGCAGCCTTCTTCAATGTATTTCTGGACGACAGTTGTCATTTATAACTCTGCAGGTTTGTGAGTTACAGTGCCCCTGAGCTCCTTTCTTCAACTCACTATCTTGTAAGCTGGCCGCAAACCCGCAGGATTGTCACGCCATAATCTGGTTCAGGCACGGCATGCTGAGCCTTTGGTTAATTCCTCTTCCTGGTGGGAAATGAGCGTTAAATTTGCCCGTGCAGACACCTACAGCTAGTCTCTCATTGGTTCTCCCTATTCCTTTTCATCTTGCGCAGAAATTGCAAACTGTTCCCAACAGGAGGTTAAAGGCACTGACTCTCCAAGTGGGGAGAGTATTACTAAAGGTTCTGGAATGGTTAACCAGAGCAAAAGGTGCTGAAAACTGAGATGCATTTGAAAACGTTTGCCTGTCACACGGTGCACCATACTGTGGGTTTCCATGCATGTTTTAACTGAAGGAAGATTCCCTTAAACCTGGAGAGTTGGGACCCATGGAATGGGTACCATGCAGTATGACTTCAAAGGGTCTGCATTTGCTCATCGAACCTCACCAATGCTATCAGCCCGAAGTGCCCAACCTTATGTCTCACTCAGCTCTGGGTGTAGAGGTGGTAAATCCGGGTTGCATCACAAGCCCTGAATGAATTATTTAAGAATTGCTCTCTATTTCACTGTCCTTGTGTTTTGTTTTTGTAATTCATTTTGACAATGGGATTTATCGGATTTTCTCTACTGCATTCATGCTGCTGTACACACGCTTCATTCTCTTACGGAGACATATAAGTCCATGGGTTTGAAGATTCTTACTAGTCAGGTGTATTCTTAGGCGTTGACTATGGGGTGTTTAGTCCATTTCGTTGAGCAAAGGGTAGGTCTTGACTATTACCTATTTGGCTTATGGAAAGATATCTGTGCTAATTTCTATCTCTGTTTTAATGCAGCACCCCAAATCAGCTTTCCCCTTAAGCACGCATAAGTTGGTTTTCTATATTTGAGACCCTGTTCTGTTCTGTTCTTCAGTTCATTTGTAGCCAAGTTTACATTCCGTGTATTAGTGATGTCTTATGATGTTTCATTTTCTGTGTGACTTATTTCACTTAGAATCATCGTACCTGAATCCACGCATTGTGCCGCGACGGGCCTGATGACATAGATTTCATTGCTAAATGATATTCCTTTCTACGTACGTACCACATCTTCTTTATCCATTTTTCACATTCTGGGATATTTAACTTGTACCGTAGACGAGGTTCTTGTAAACAGAGCCGTCCGACACTTTGGGGTGGCTGTGTTTTTGATTTTAATTTTCCTAAGCTATAGGACCATAAGGGGAAGTGCCGTAGGCTCCGTTGCTTTGTTTTTTAGGTGTTTCAGGAAACACCATACACTTCTGCAGAGTGGCTGTTGGCAATTTACATCCCACCCATCAGCATAACAAGGCTCCCTGTTCTCCATGGCCTGTGCTGCATTTCTGGATTTTACACTTTTTTCATATGGCCCTTTTGACCGGGGGGCAGTGAGACTTCATTTTAGTGCAGATATCTTTAACATGCTTGCTTGGTTGGCCAAAAAGGGCGTATGCGTTTTTTCCTGAATATATTCAGAAAAAAACGCATACGCCCTTTTTGGCCAAGTGTATCATTGTCGATGTTCTGCCTCTGTTCCTTTGGTTTAAATGCAATTCCAGTCTACTCCCTGAAATCGTTTTCCTCCAATTCTGTCCCGCTTAAAATTCCTCTTCGCAGCCTTCCTTCAATATATTTTTGGACGATAGCTGTCATTTATAACTCTGCAGCCTTGTGAATTACAGTGCCCCTGAGGTCATTTCTTCAACTCGCTTTCTTGTGAGCTGGCCGCAAACCCGCAGGATTGCTTCAGGCCCTAATCTGGTTCCGGCACTGTATGCTGAGGCTTTGGTTAATTCCTCTTCCTTGTGGGAAATGAGCGTTAAATTTGCCCATGCAGAAACCTACAGCTAGTCTCTCATTGGTTCTCTCTATTCCTGTTCATCTTGCGCAGAAATGGCAAACTGTGCCAAACAGGAGTTTAAAGGCACTGACTCTCCAAGTGGGGAGAGTGTTAGTTAAGGGTCTGGAATGGTGAACCCGAGTAAAAGGGGACGAAAACTGAGATGCATTTGAAAACCTTTCCTGGTCACACGGTGCACCATACTGTGGGTTTCCCATGCATGTTTTAGCTGAAGAAAGTATCCCTTAAACCTGGAGAGTTGGGACCCATGGAATGGGTACCATGCAGTATGACTTCAAAGGGTCTGCATTTGCTCATTGAACCTCAACAATGCTATCAGCCCGAAGTGCCCAACCTTATGTCTCACTCAGCTCTGGGTGTAGATGTGGTAAATCCAGGTTGCATCACAAGCCCTGAATGAATTATTTAAGAATTGCTCTCTATTTCACTCTTATTGTGTTTTGTTTTTGTAATTTATTTTGATAATGGGATTTATCGCATTTTCACTGCTCCGTTCATGCCGCTGTACTCACGCTTGATTCTCTTCCGGAGACATATAAATCCATGAGTTTGAAGATTCTTACTAGTCAGGTGTATTCGTAGGTGTTGAATATGGCGTGTTGAGCCCATTTTGTTGACCAGGGAGTAGGTTTTTTCTATTACATATTTGGCTTATGGAACGGTGTCTGTGCTAATTTCAATCTCTGGTTTTATGCAGCTCCCCAACTCTCCTTTTTCCTTAAGCAAACATAAGTTGGTCTTCTAAATTTGAGACCCCATTCTGTTTTGTAATTCAGGTCATTTGTAGCCACGTTTACATTCCATGTATTAGTAATATTGTTTGTCTTTTTCTTTTTGAATTATGTGACTTTGAATGATCATACGTAACTACTCTGGGGTTGTTACAACTGGCTATATTTCACTGATTTTCAGGCTGAGTAATATTCCACTCCACATAAGTGCCACACCTCTATCCATTTTTTCCCTCCAGAGACATATAAATTATATCCTAGTCGAGGATCTTTTAAACAGAGAGGCGGTAAACATTGGGGTGCCTGTGTCCTCTCCATTTTTGTCTTTCCCAAGATATACGTCCATGAGTGCAAGTGCCCTGTGCTCTGTAGCTCATTTTTTAGATGCTTTAGTAAACACAATACACTTCTCAAGAGTGACCATTGGCAATATACATTTCCACTATAAGCCTCACAGGGCTCCCTTTTCTCCTTGCCCTGTCCTGCATTTCTGGTGTTTACACTTTATGAGGAAGGCTCTTCTGACTGATGCGAAGTGATATGTTTTGTAGTACTGATTTCCAGTGCCCACCTGTTTGGTTGGCTAAAAAAGTGTATGCCCTTTTCTTGAATATATACAGAAAAAGACGCATACACCCTTTTTGGCCAACTGCAATGTTGGCAATGTTCAGCCCCTTTTCTTGTGCTTAATGGCGAGTCCTTTCTACCTCTTCCAATCCCTTTCCTGCCATTCTCCGTTGCTTACAAGTCCTTTTCTCTGACTTTCCTCAAGACATTTTTCAGTGAGAGATATTTTCAACTCTGCAGTTTCGTGAATTTTAGCGGCCCTGAGTTCCATTTTTCAACTTGTGTTTATGGGAACTGGCCACAAAGCAGCGGGATTTCCTCAAGCCCTATTCTGTTTCCATGGGCAACCCTAGCTTTTAGTCAATTCGTCTTCCTGATTGGAAATTAGAGTGACATGTGCCTGTCCGAACACCTAGGACTTGTCTCTCATTGTTCCTCATCCTTCTGCTTCATCCTCTGGACAAATTCCAAACTGTATGCAACAGGATGTTGACAGTGCTGACATCTCCAAGTGGGAAGACTGTTCGTAAAGACGCTGGAGGGGTGAACCCGAGCACCAGGAGATGAGGAGATGAGATGCCTTTTCCAAACTCTTCCCGATCAGACGGTATACCATCTTCTGGGTGTGACAGGCATATTTTAGCTGTAGGAAGTGTCCCATTCATGTGAGGAGAACACCAGGGCTTTTTCAAAATCAGTGTCTCTCCACAACCCAAACTGGGGAATTTTTTAAGCTACGGCTACACATAGGTTCATTAAGGGCCTTGGGAAGTAGGCAGAGTCCAAACTTTAGATGATTGAAGTCTTCAGGGTCAGAAGCACTCACCACCGGCTTCCATTAGGTTCCATTTTAACTGTCATTAATAGATGATGTCAATAAAAATATCTATTCTTTTTTCAGATTATTTCCCCTTATAGGTTATTGCAAAATATTGAGTGTAGTTCCCTGTGCTGTACAGTAGTTCCTTGTTAATGATCGATTTTATACATAGCAGTGTGTATGTGTTAATCCCAAACTGTTAATTTATCCCTCCTCCCACCTTTCCCCTTTGGTAATAATAAATTATAAGATTTTATACTTCTCAGAAATGGGGGAGCTGAAAGAGAGGTATCATTTTCAATGGAAAAGCATTTAAAACAAGATTGAAGCTTTAACCAAGATTATTAGATGTACATCCTTGGAAAGAAATCACTTCGTTTCTCTAGTATTGACCTGACAAATAAGACAAACCTTTCACTGAACTTGCTTATAATAAAGTGATGGAAATATCAAATGGAAGTGTTAGAAACATCTTATTTTACCCGAGCCTTATACACTGTTCTATGTTAATTACAGTTTGGCTCACACATCTGTTCATTGAAGTTACAATGTTCTCAATTTCTGTTACTGATCCTCCAGAGTGGACCCCAACAAGTGTCCCCCTGCCCAGTGTCATTGGAGCCAACAGATCGAGACTGAGTTTGGTTCAGAAGCAAAGGAAACTTTATATTTTGATCAGAGAATGCAGAGGTGAGAGCATGTGCTACCCCGTGGGCTGTGGGCTGGGCTGCTGTGTAGAGATCCTGTCAGAGTCAGTGGGAGGGAGGGGGCGGAGCTCTCGAGGGCCCGGTTGGCTGCAGCTCAGGCTCTATATCGCGGAGTCTGCACTGTGCTCCAGGAGCTGAAGTGTCGACCCAGCCATTCTGCACTAGGTAATCTGGTCTGAAGTGCCGGCTGTTGAACCTCTGTATGCGGGACCCTAGGAGCACGTGAAATTAGACAAAGCACAAAGGATAAAAAAGGTTAGACTTTATTTTATTGCCCAGATTCTATTTTTATCTCCCAGGGATTTTTAAGGGGCTTTGCCTGGGACAAACCCCTCTTCTGCATTTTGTCCCCTTCCTCATTCTTAGAGTGCTGAGGGTGCAGACCCTTCATCTGTAACTGCTGAGTGCTGAGTTAGGAGCCCTCATACCCGTGGGAGAGGGTCTGAACTTCTCCCCAGCAGCCTCCAGGTGACGTTGATTGTCCGCAGGCCTCCTGCCTCCCTGCTCGTCCGCCTGAGCACAAGTATTGGTAGTGTTATAGATTCTAATGACCTTTAACGGTCCAGGAAGGAGATGTGCAGTGACGCTGTGAGGTCCAGTTTCACCCCGCCGCACATTTGTTCAGCCACCTTAGGCTGACCGTTTCTGCCAGCCTAGATGCTCTGACCAGTAGTCTGTGCTTTCTTCAGTTAGGCCCCTGAATTAACGTAAAAACAGCACCAGGTGTCAGCACCCTGACTGCTCAACTCCCAGACAGTCTAGGGTCAGTGGTGATGAAGGACCATGATGGCCACTGAGTCAACAGCCTTTTGAAGTAAACAGGAGTCCAGCCGGTCTTATTGGCCACCATCATCACAGTGTCTGTAGGCTTTTCTATGGTGACAGCGTGATATACGGTTCCCCTGCCAAGATTATTACCTCCCCTCTGGGTGCAGTAAGTCCTGCAAGCAGTAGTCTACTCTTTTGGGACACACTCTTGTTGTTTTATGAGAGAAACTCCAGGTCAAGTGATGGTCACATGAGTCGTCATGGTGCCACTTTGCCCCAGTTATCTCTCTGGAGGTTGGAGTTGGAGGACCTCCTCACTCAAGGTCAGTGTGCCCACGGAGCAAACCCTGCAACTTCAGGGCATGGTTGGGGGTTAGGATCACCACGTGGGGTCCTTTTCCCTTAGGAGGGAGGTGGCCTTTTGGGCTGCTGATTTCCAGGTTTTCAGATACTGCCAGTATCTTGGCCAGATGTGGCGGTGGGCCAAGCCCCTTGGTGACCGTAGTTTATCCTACCTGGATGGCATTCTTGCATTGTTCCATTTCAAGTGGTCCCAGGTTTTGCACTAATACTCCAATGGCAATTCACCTTTCACCAGGAATGTAAAGGTCAAAGGGTTTAGCTAAATTAGGGAGTTCCAGGGCAAGGGTCTGAATTGACTGCTCTTTCCATTCTTGAAAGGCCACTTCTGGATTCTATTCAAAAGGATCATCATCTTTTTCTTTCAGTGTTTCATATAGAGGCCCAGCTAGTAGACTGTAGTTAGGGATCCAGAAGCAGCAAACCCTGGCCTCCCCAGGAACCCCTAAGCTGTCTTCTAGTTTTAGAAATGGGTAAGGCTGTAAATTGTTTCTTCCCTTTCCTGGGATGGGCTTCTCCGACCTTCTGTGAGAATGCAGCCCACGCAGGTCACCATAGTCTGTGATATTTGAGCTTTTTCTTGGACAACTTGTATCCTTTATTGGCTTGGTAGTTCAGAGGTCTCCTTAGTAGGGCTGGCGATCAGAATGTCGTCTGCATATTGAAGGAGTGTTTCCTTTTCCAGAGGTAGAACTTTTAGGTCTTTAGCTGAGCTTTCCCCAAAGATGGTGTGGGAATTTTTGAACCCTTGGGGCAAGACGGCCCGGAAGTATTGTTTTAGTTGTATGTTGAGTCCTGCCACTCACAAGCCAAAATTTCTTGTGACTCTGGGACTAATAGAATACAAAAGAAGGCTTCATTGAAGACTAATACAGAATACCATGTCCTGGTGGTTAGTAGAATGACCAGCAGGGTGTAGGGTTTAGGAACTACTGGAGGTATATCCTCGGTGGCTTCACTGACTGTCCTGACATCTTTTACCAGGACTCCAGCAGCCCATGGGGCTCTCAAGGTCAGGCCAATCCCAGGATATGGAGCTCACCTGGGCAGGTACCCCACCCCCACCCCAGCCCACGGGGCTCTCGTGTTCAGGCCCCTCCCAGGATATGGGGCTCCCTGGGCAGGTTCCCCTGCAGCCCATGGGGCTCTCGTGGTCAGGCCCCTCCCAGGATACAGAGCTACCCTTTCAGGTACCGTGGCAGGGCTGGGCACACAGGAGCCATGCACATCGCCCTCATTGCAGAGCACTCCCAGCTCACCTGTCACTCAGATCTGACACAGAGCACCTCAGAGCAGGACTTGAACTAACAAACAGCAGCTCCGACAGGTCTGTGACCCTGGGCATCACTCTGTGTGGCCTCCCTCCACCTGGTCTTCCAGAGATTTCCACTGCACCCGGGGCACCAGGCCTCTGTCTCCACCCACCACCCACCCCTGCTCTCCCTGACTCCTGGGTACTTCTCATTAGGAGATGGTTTTCTTGAAGTTGTCTCCCACTCATGGGCCAGATAATATAATTAGAAAACAAGCCAGAGCTGCAGCCCCTTGTCTATCCTGACTCTCAGGAGCCCACACCTGTTCCTTGGACCTGGCCGATTCAGCAAGTTCCAGTTTCTGCAACTGTGAGCCCCTGAGGGGTGATTATTGGCTGGCCTGGGAAGCCTGACCATGCCGGCCATCCCTCCCCAGGTGTGCCTGGGTTGAGATCAATATAAACACCGCTCCAGGCAGCAAGAGCACCTGCAGCTGTGCCTGACGCCATTTTCTGCCCTGTCAGCAGTCTCGGGGCTGGACTGGTGGGAGGGAGTGAGAGGCCACGGCTTTGTGGGTTGCCCAGTGTGAGTGGGGCTCTGCTGGACTTTCTGCAGCAGTTGCCAAGATGCCACCTGCTAAAGAAGAGGATGTGCCACCCATACCTGCCGCTGGAATTTCTCCCTGGGCAGAGGTGAGTAAGGAAGAAAGCAGTGGGGGCCGGGACAGGAGGGGTATCTCAGGCAGGGAAATGGAAAGCTTCCAGAAGAGCACCCAGGGCCAGGACCATCCTGTCTGGCCTGCAGGCACCAAGTCGGCTGGCATGCTGTCGCTCATGTGGCTCCATGGCCCTTCCTCTAGGCTTTCAAGTCCTTGTACATATTCAGGTGTTTTACCTGGGAAGGGTGGGAACATTTCAGCAGCAGCTGGCCTGGGGCTCGGCCCACGTTTACTCACAGATGCCTCGGCACGGGCCCCCAGCTTTGCAATGAGGACGCTTGTTGCGTGGGGCATGCTGGCTGAATGGGAGATGATTCCCCACCACTGACCAACTTCAGAATTGTTTACAACTGGAGCAAGGGCCCTGATACGGTTTTCCTCTGTGTAACTGGTGGGTTCTGTTTTTTTTTCTTTTTTTCGTTTTTGGTTCAAGGTAGATTTTATTCCTCTTTTTTGTATTTACAGATATAAGCATGGAAATAATTTATTCATATAAATACATGTATATGAAGTGAAGAATATTTTTTCTGTTTTACTTTTTGTAATTTTGAATTTTATTTTATTTTTTTATACAGCAGGTTCTTTTTGGTTACCTATTTTATACATAGAAATGTATACATGTCAATCCCAATCTCTCAACTGCCACCACCACCCCCCTAACGGCTTTCCCCCCTTGGTGTCCATACGTTTGTTGTCTACATCTGTTGCTTTATTTCTGCCTTGCAAAACGGTTCATCTGTACAACTTTTCTAGGTTCCACATATATGCATTTATATACAGGATTTGTTTTTCTCTTTCTGACTTACTTCACTCTGTATGACAGTCTCTAGATCCATCAACGTCTCTACAAATGACCCAATTTCATTCCTTTTTATGGCTTAGTAATATTCCATTTTATATATGTACCTTATCTTTATGCATTCGTCTGTCTGTGGGCATTTAGTTTGCTTCCATTACCTGGATATTGTAAATAGTGATGCAATGAACATTGCGGTGAATATCTCTTTTCGTTTTATGGTTTTGTCTGGGTATATGCCCAGTAGTGGGATTGCTGTATTATATGGTAATTCTATTCTTAGTTTTATAAGAAACTCCATAATGTTCTCCACAGTGACTGCATCAATTTACATTCCCAACAATAGTGGAAGAGGTTTCCTTATCTCCGCACCCTTTCCAGCATTTGTTGTTTGTAGATTTTCTGATGATGCCCATTCTAACAGGTGTGAGGTGATACACCATGGATTAGTCTATTTCGTTGAGCAAAGAGTAGGTCTTGTCTATTACATATTTGGCTTATGGAACGGTATGTGTGCTCATTTCAATCTCTGGTTTTATACAGCACCCCAACTCAACTTTCCCGTTAAGCAAGCATAAGTTTTTATCTAAATGTGAGACTCTGTTCGGTTTTGTAATTCAGTTTATGTGTAGCCAAGTTTACACTCCCTCTATTTGTGATATCTTATGATAATTATGTTTCTCTGTGTGACATATTTCTCTTAGAATCATCATACTTAAATCCACTCAATTTGCTGCTACAGGCCTGATGACATTGATTTCATTGCTGAGTGATATTCCGTTGTACGTAAGTAGGACAACTCCTTTATCCATTTTTTTCTTTCTGGGATATTTAATTTGTACTGGACTCAAGGTTCTTGTAAACACAGCAGCCCTGGATATTGTGTTGGCTGTGTCTTGTTGATTTTAATTTTCCTAAGCTATAGGGCCAAAAGTGGAAGTGCCCTAGGGTCTGTAGCTTTGTTTTTTAGATGTTTCAGCATACACCATAAACATCACCAGAGTGTCTGTTGGCAATTTACATCCCGTCCATCAGCATAACAAGGCTCCCTGTTCTCCATGGCCTGTCCTGTGTTTCTGGGTTTTACACTTTTTTCAGATGACTCTTTTGACGAATGGGAAATGAGAGTTCATTGTAGTGCGGATTTCCATTGCTCGAATTCTTGGTTGGCCACAAAGGGCATATGCGTTTTTTCCTGAATATATTCAGGAAAAAATGTATACGCACTTTTTGTCCAAGTGCATCACTGTCAAAGATCTGCCGCTTTTCACATGCTTTAAATGCAATTCCAATCTACCTCCTGAAATATGATTCCTGCAATTCTGCCTCGTTTTCAAGTCCTCTGTGCAGACTTACTTCAATATATTTTTGCCAATAGCTGTCATTTATAACTCTGCAGGTTTGTGAATTACAGTGCCTGTGATTTCCTTTCTTAACTCGCTTCCTTGAAAGCTGGCCACAGAACCGCAGGTTTGCTTCAGGCCGTAATCAGGGTCCCGCACGGCACTCTGAGCCTTTGGTTAATTCCTCTTCCTGGTGGGAAATTAGAGTTAAATGTGCCCCTCCAGACACCTGCCTCACTCCCAGCCCCTTGGTGATGTGTGTCCTCTGGTTTGAGGCCACATGTGCTGGGTTCCTCACCTTTCGCAGATGTGGCCCCACTGGTGTGTGGACACTCCTGCCTGGTTCCCATCCCCTTGGTGATGTGAGCCCTCCAGTGAGAGTCTGATCCTGGTTGGGCTCCTCACACTTCTGTGAGGTGGGCCCTCTTCTCTGAGGTCACTCCTGCCTGGCTGACACACCCCGCCTTGGCGACGTCGGCCCTCTGGTGGCAGTTGGAGCCCGCTGGGAGCCTCCTCCCCTCAGTGATGAGGCCCTCTGGCATCAGGCCCTAACTGCTGGTTACCCACATTTTCTGATACGTGCTAAGTGGTGTGAGGGCACTCCTGCCAGGTTCCCATCCCCATGTGCCTTCTGCTCTATGGTCCCAACACCTGTGTTGTTCACAGTTTCAGGATGTTGGCTCTCTGGTGTTAGTTCACTCAGGCCTAGATCCCATAGACTCTGTGCTCTGAGCCGCCTGCTGGGAGGTTCCTACTGCTGGATTCCTTACCATTTTTATTCTTTGGGTCCTGTGTTTTCATGCTCCTCCTTCCTGACTCACTCCCAGCCCCTTTGTGATGTGGGTCCTCTGGTTTGAGGCCACATGTGCCGGTTTCCTCACCTTTATTGATGTGGCCCCACTGGTGTGAGGACACTCCTGCCTGGTTCCCATCCCCTTGGTGATGGGGGCCCTCTGGTGAGAGTCTGATCCTGGCTGGATTCCTCACCCTTCTGGGAGGTGGGCCCTCTGCTGTGAGGTCACTCCTGCCTGGCTGGCACACATCACCTTGGCGATGTGGGTCCTCAGTTGGGAGTTGGTGCCTGCTGGGAGTCTCCTCCCCTCGGTAATGAGGGCCCTCTGGCGTCAGGCCCTAACTCATGGGCTCCCAAAATTTTCTGATATGTGCCCTGTCGTGCGAGTACACTCCTGCCACGTTCCCATCCCCATGGGGATGTGGGCCTTCTGCTCTGAGGTCCCACCAGCTGGATTGCTCACAGTGTCATGATGTGAGCCCTCTGCTGTGAGTTCACTGTGGCCTGGATCCCATAGACTCCGTACTCTGGGCCACCTGCTGGGGGGTTCCAACTGCTGGATCCCTCACATTTTTTATTCTGTGGGCCCTGTGTTGTTAGGCTACTCCTGCCTGCCTCACTCGGAGCACCTTGGAAATGTGGGTCCTCTGGTTTAGGCCACATGTGCTGGGTTCGTCACCTTTCTATAATGTGGCCACACTGGTGTGAGGACACTCCTGCCTTGTTCCGGTCCCCTTGGTGATGTGGGCTCTCTGGTGAGAGTCTTATCCTGGCTGGTTTCCTCACCCTTCTGTGAGGTAGGCCCTCTGCTGTGAGGTCACTCCTGCCTGACTGGCACACGTCACCTTGGCGACGTGGGCCCTCAGGTGGGAGTTGGTGCCTGCTGGGAGTCTCCTCCCCTCGGTAATGAGGGCCCTCTGGCGTCAGGCTCTAACTCCTGGGCTCCCAAAATTTTCTGATGTGCGCCCTGTGGTGTGAGTACACTCCTGCCAGGTTTCCAACCCCATGGGAATATGGGCCTTCTGCTCTGAGGTCCCAACGGTGGGTGGCTCAGTTTCATGATGAGGGCCCTCTGGTGTGAGTTCACTCCGGCCTGGATCCCATAGCCTCGCTGCTCCTGGCCGCCTGCGGGGAGGTTCCAACTGCGGGATTCCTCACCTTTTTTCTTCTATGGGCCCTCTGTTTGGAGACTCCTCCTGCCTGACTCACTCCCAGCCCCTTGGTGATGTGTGTCCTCTGGTTAGAGGCCACGTGTGCTGGGTCCCTCACCTTTCGATGATGTGGCCCCACTGGTGTGAGGACACTCCTGCCTGGTTTCTATCCCCTTGGTGATGTGGGCCCTCTGGTGTGAGTCTGATCCTGGCTGGGTTCCTCACCCTTCTGTGAGGTGGGCCCTCTGTTGTGAGGTCACTACTGACTGGCTGGCACACCCCGCCTTGGCGACATCGGCCCTCTTGTGGCAGTTGGAGCCTGCTGGGAGCCACCTCCCCTCAGTGATGAGGGCTCTCTAGCGTCAGGCCGTAACTGCTGGGTACCCACTTTTTCTGATACGTGCTAAGTGGTGCGAGGACACTCTTGCCATGTTCCCAACCCCATGGGGATGTGGGCCTTCTGCTGTGAGGTCCCAATGGCTGGGTTGCTCACAGTTTCATGATATGGGCCCTCTGTTGTGAGTTCACTGCAGCCTGGATCGCATAGACTCGGTGCTCTGGGCCGCCTGCTGGGAGGTTCCCACTGCAGGATTCCTCAGCTTTTTTATTCTATGGGCCCTGTGTTGTGAGGCTACTCCTGCATGCCTCACTCCGAGCCCCTTGGAGATGTGGGTCTTCTGGTTTAGGCCACATGTGCTGGGTTCCTCACCTTTCTATGATGTGGTCACCCTGGTGTGAAGACAGTCCTGCCTGGTTCTGATCCTCTTGGTGATGTGGGCCCTCTGGTGAGAGTCTAATCCTCTTTGGGTTCCTCACACTTTTTTGAGGTTGGCCCTCTGCTCTGAGGTCACTCCTGCCTGGCTGGCACACCCCGCATTGGCGACGTTGGCCCTCTTGTAGCAGTTGGAGCCTGCTGGGAGCCTCCTCTCCTCGGTGATGAGGGCCCTCTGGCATCAGGCCCTAACTGCTGGGCTCCCCACATTTTCTGATGTGTGCCCACTGGTGCGATGACACTCCTGCTTGGTTTGCTTCCCCATGGGGACGTGGGCCTTGTCCTCTGAGGTCACAATGGCTAGGTTGCTCACAGTTTCATGATGAGGGCCCTCTGTTGTGAGTTCATCATTGCCTGGATCCCATAGCCTCGGTGCTCTGGGGCCGCCTGCTGGGATGTTCCAACTGCTGGATTCCTCACCTTTTTTATACAATGGGCCACGTGTTTTGAGGTTCATCCTGCCTGCCTCGCTCCGCGACCCATGGAGATGTGGGTTCTCTGGTTTGAGGCCACATGTGCTGGGTACCTCAACTTGCAATGATGTGGCCCCACGGGTGTGAAGACACTCCTGCCTGGTTCACAGCCCCTTGCTGATGTGCGACTTCTGGTGAGAGTCTGATAATGGCTGGGTCCCTTACCCTTCTGTGAGGTGGGCCCTCTGATGTGAGGTCACTCCTGCCTGGCTGGCTCACGTCACCTTGGCGATGTGGGCCCTCTGTTGGCCACTGAAGCATGCTGGGAGCCCCCTACCCTCATTAAGGAGGGCCTTGGAAAAAACGCATATGTACTTTTTGAACAAGTGCATCATTGTCGAGGTTCTGCCTCTTCTCCTATGCTTTCAGTGCACTTCCCGTCTACCCCCTGAAATCGTTTTCCTGCAAATCTGTCCTGCTTACAAGTCGTCTTTGCAGACTTCCTTCAATATATTTTTGGACGATAGCTGTCATTTATAACTCTGCAGGTTTGTGAGTTACAGTGCCCCTGAGCTCCTTTCTTCAACTCGCTATCTTGTGAGCTGGCCGCAAACCCACAGGATTGCTTCAGGCCCTAATCTGGTTCCGGCACGGCATGCTGAGCCTTTGGTTAATTCCTTTTCCTGGTGTGAAATGAGCGTTAAGATTGCCCGTGAAAACACCTAGAGCTAGTCTCTCATTCGTTCTCCCTCTTCCTTTTTATCTTGCGCAGAAATTGCAAACTGTGCCCAACAGGAGGTTAAAGGCACTGACTCTCCAAGTGGGGAGAGTGTTCGTAAAGGGTCTGGAATGGTGAACCCGAGTAAAAGGGGACGAAAACTGAGATGCATTTGAAAACGTTTGCCAGTCACACGGTGCACCATAATGTGGGTTTCCCATGCATGTTTTAGCTGAAGGAAGAATCCCTTAAACTTGGAGAGTTGGGACCCATGGAATGGGTACCATGCTGTATGACTTCAAAGGGTCTGCATTTGCTCATCGAACCACACCAATGCTATCAGCCCGAAGTGCCCAACCTTATGACTCACTCAGCTCTGGGTGTAGATGTGGTAAATCCAGGTTGCATCACCAGCCCTGAATGAATTATTTAAGAATTGCTCTCTATTTCACTGTCCTTGGGTTTTGTTTGTGTAATTCATTTTGATAATGGGATTTATCGGATTTTCTCTGCTGCATTCATGCCGCTGTACACACGCTTCATTCTCTTACGGAGACATATAAATCCATGGGTTTGAAGATTCTTACTAGTCAGGTGTATTCCTAGGCGTTGAATATGGGGTGTTTAGTCCATTTCGTTGAGCAAGGGGTAGGTCTTGACTATTACATATTTGGCTTATGGAAAGGTATCTGTGCTAATTTCTATCTCTGGTTTTATGCAGCACCCCAACTCACCTTTCCCCTTAAGCAAGCATAAGTTGGTTTTCTAAATTTGAGACCCTGTTCTATTTTGTAATTCAGTTCATGTGTAGCCAAGTTTACATTCCGTGTAGTAGTGATATATTATGATGTTTCATTTTCTGTGTGACTTATTTCACTTAGAGTCATCGTACCTGAATCCACTCATTATGCCGCGACGAGCCTGATGACATAGATTTCATTGCTGAGTGATATTCCATTGTACGTACGTACCACAACTTCTTTATCCATTTTTCACATTCTGGGATATTTAACTTGTACCGTAGACGAGGTTCTTGTAAACACAGCCGTCCGACACTTTGGGGTGGCTGTGTGTTTTTGATTTTAATTTCCCTAAGCTATAGGACCATAAGTGAAAGTGCCGTAGGCTCCGTAGCTTTGTTTTTTCGGTGTTCCGGGAAACACCATACACTTCTCGAGAGTGGCTGTTGGCAATTTACATCCCGCCCATCAGCATAACAAGGCTCCCTGTTCTCCATGGCCTGTGCTGCCTTTCTGGATTTTACACTTTTTTCAGATGGCCCTTTTGACCGGGGGGCAGTGGGTCTTCATTGTAGTGCAGATTTCTTTAACATGCTTGCTTGGTTGGCCAAAAAGGGCGTATGCGTTTTTTCCTGAATATATTCAGGAAAAAACGCATACGCCCTTTTTGGCCAAGAGCATCATTGTCGACGTTCTGCCTCTTTTCCTATGCTTTAAATGCAATTCCCGTCTACCCCCTGAAATCGTTTTCCTGCAAATCTGTCCCGCTTACAAGTCGTCTTCGCAGCCTTCCTTCAATATATTTTTGGACGATAGCTGTCATTTATAACTCTGCAGGTTTGTGAGTTACAGTGCCCCTGAGCTCCTTTCTTCAACTCGCTATCTTGTGAGCTGGCCGCAAACCCACAGGATTGCCTCAGGCCCTAATCTGGATCCGGTACGGCATGCTGAGCCTTTGGTTAATTCCTCTTCCTGGTGGGAAATGAGCGTTAAATTTGCCCGTGCAGACACCTAGAGCTAGTCTCTCATTCGTTCTCCTTATTCCTTTTCATCTTGCGCAGAAATTGCAAACTGTGCCCAACAGGAGGATAAAGGCACTGACTCTCCAAGTGGGGAGAGTGTTCGTAAAGGGTCTGGAATGGTGAACCCGAGTAAAAGGGGACGAAAACTGAGATGCATTTGAAAACGTTTGCCAGTCACACGGTGCACCATAATGTGGGTTTCCCATGCATGTTTTAGCTGAAGGAAGAATCCCTTAAACTTGGAGAGTTGGGACCCATGGAATGGGTACCATGCTGTATGACTTCAAAGGGTCTGCATTTGCTCATCGAACCACACCAATGCTATCAGCCCGAAGTGCCCAACCTTATGTCTCACTCAGCTCTGGGTGTAGATGTGGTAAATCCAGGTTGCATCACCAGCCCTGAATGAATTATTTAAGAATTGCTCTCTATTTCACTGTCCTTGGGTTTTGTTTGTGTAATTCATTTTGATAATGGGATTTATCGGATTTCCTCTGCTGCATTCATGCCACTATATACACTCTTGAGTCTCAAACGGAGACATATAAATCCATGGGTTTGAAGATACTTACTAGTCAGGTGTATTCCTAGGCGTTGAATATGGGGTGTTTAGTCCATTTCGTTGAGCAAGGAGTAGGTCTTGACTATTACATATTTGGCTTATGGAAAGGTATCTGTGCTAATTTCTATCTCTGGTTTTATGCAGCACCCCAACTCACCTTTCCCCTTAAGCAAGCATTGGTTGGTTTTCTAAATTTGAGACCCTGTTCTGTTTTGTAATTCAGTTCATGTGTAGCCAAGTTTACATTCCGTGTTTTAGTGATATCTTATGATGTTTCATTTTCTGTGTGACTTATTTCACTTAGAATCATTGTACCTGAATCCACTCATTATGCCACGACGGGCCTGATGACATAGATTTCATTGCTGAGTGATATTGCATTTTACGTACATACCACAATTCCTTTATCCATTTTTCACATTCTGAGATATTTAACTTGTACCGTAGACGAGGTTCTTGTAAACTGAGCCCTCCCAAACTTTGGTGTGGCTGTCTGTTTTTTATTTTAATTTCCGTGATCTATAAGACCATAAGTGGAAGTGCCGTAGTCTCCGTTGCTTTGTTTCTTAGGTGTTTCAGGAAACACCATACACTTCTCCAGAGTGGCTGTTGGCAATTTACATCCCGCCCATCAGCATAACAAGGCTCCCTGTTCTCCATGGCCTGTGCTGCCTTTCTGGATTTTACACTTTTTTCAGATGGCCCTTTTGACCAGGGGGCAGTGAGACTTCATTGTAGTGCAGATTTCTTTAACATGCTTGCTTGGTTGGCCAAAAAGGGCGTATGCGTTTTTTCCTGAATATATTCAGGAAAAAACGCATACGCCCTTTTTGGCCAAGAGCATCATTGTCGACGTTCTGCCTCTTTTCCTATGCTTTAAATGCAATTCCCGTCTACCCCCTGAAATCGTTTTCCTGCAATTCTGCCCCACTTTCAAGTCGTCTTCGCAGCCTTCCTTCAATATATTTTTGGACGATAGCTGTCATTTATAACTCTGCAGGTTTATGAGTTACAGTGCCCCTGAGCTCATTTCTTCAACTCGCTATCTTGTGAGCTGGCCGCAAACCCACAGGATTGCCTCAGGCCCTAATCTGGTTCCCGCACGGCATGCTGAGCCTTTGGTTAATTCCTCTTCCTGGTGGGAAATGAGCATTAAATTTGCCCGTGCAGACACCTAGAGCTAGTCTCTCATTCGTTCTCCCTATTCCTTTTCATCTTGCGCAGAAATTGCAAACTGTGCCCAACAGGAGGTTAAAGGCACTGACTCTCCAAGTGGGGAGAGTGTTCGTAAAGGGTCTGGAATGGTGAACCCGAGTAAAAGGGGATGAAAACTGAGATGCATTTGAAAACGTTTGCCAGTCACACGGTGCACCATACTGTGGGTTTCCCATGCATGTTTTAGCTGAAGGAAGAATCCCTTAAACTTGGAGAGTTGGGACCCATGGAATGGGTACCATGCTGTATGACTTCAAAGGGTCTGCATTTGCTCATCGAACCTCACCAATGCTATCAGCTCGAAGTGCCCAACCTTATGTCTCACTCAGCTCTGGGTGTACATGTGGTAAATCCAGGTTGCATCACAAGCCCTGAATGAATTATTTAAGAATTGATCTCTATTTCACTGTCCTTGGGTTTTGTTTGTGTAATTCATTTTGATAATGGGATTTATCGGATTTTCTCTGCTGCATTCATGCCGCTGTTCACACGCTTCATTCTCTTACGGAGACATATAAATCCATGGGTTTGAAGATTCTTACTAGTCAGGTGTATTCCTAGGCGTTGAATATGGGGTGTTTAGTCCATTTCGTTGAGCAAGGGGTAGGTCTTGACTATTACATATTTGGCTTATGGAAAGGTATCTGTGCTAATTTCTATCTCTGGTTTTATGCAGCACCCCAACTCACCTTTCCCCTTAAGCAAGCATAAGTTGGTTTTCTAAATTTGAGACCCTGTTCTGTTTTGTAATTCAGTTCATGTGTAGCCAAGTTTACATTCCGTGTAGTAGTGATATCTTATGATGTTTCATTTTCTGTGTGACTTATTTCACTTAGAATATCGTACCTGAATCCACTCATTATGCCGCGACGGGCCTGATGACATAGATTTCATTGCTGAGTGATATTCCATTGTACGTACGTACCACAACTTCTTTATCCATTTTTCACATTCTGGGATATTTAACTTGTACCGTAGACGAGGTTCTTGTAAACAGAGCCTTCCGACACTTTGGGGTGGCTGTGTGTTTTTGATTTTAATTTCCCTAAGCTATAGGACCATAAGTGGAAGTGCCGTAGGCTCCGTAGCTTTGTTTTTTCGGTGTTCCGGGAAACACCATACACTTCTCCAGAGTGGCTGTTGGCAATTTACATCCCGCCCATCAGCATAACAAGGCTCCCTGTTCTCCATGGCCTGTGCTGCCTTTCTGGATTTTACACTTTTTTCAGATGGCCCTTTTGACCGGGGGGCAGTGAGACTTCATTGTAGTGCAGATTTCTTTAACATGCTTGCTTGGTTGGCCAAAAAGGGCGTATGCGTTTTTTCCTGAATATATTCAGGAAAAAACGCATACGCCCTTTTTGGCCAAGAGCATCATTGTCGACGTTCTGCCTCTTTTCCTATGCTTTAAATGCAATTCCCGTCTACCCCCTGAAATCGTTTTCCTGCAAATCTGTCCCGCTTACAAGTCGTCTTCGCAGCCTTCCTTCAATATATTTTTGGACGATAGCTGTCATTTATAACTCTGCAGGTTTGTGAGTTACAGTGCCCCTGAGCTCCTTTCTTCAACTCGCTATCTTGTGAGCTGGCCGCAAACCCACAGGATTGCTTCAGGCCCTAATCTGGTTCCGGCACGGCATGCTGAGCCTTTGGTTAATTCCTCTTCCTGGTGGGAAATGAGCGTTAAATTTGCCCGTGCAGACACCTACAGCTAGTCTCTCATTGGTTCTCCCTATTCCTGTTCATCTTGCGCAGAAATTGCAAACTGTGCCCAACAGGAGGTTAAAGGCACTGACTCTCCAAGTGGGGAGCGTGTTAGTAAAGGGTCTGGAATAGTGAACCCAAATAAAAGGGGACGAAAACTGAGATGCATTTGAAAAGGTTTCCCGGTCACACGGTGCACCATACTGTGGGATTCCCATGCATGTTTTAGCTGAAGGAAGTATCGCTTAAACCTGGAGAGTTGGGACCCATGGAATGGGTACCATGCTGTATGACTTCAAATGGTCTTCATTTGCTCATCGAACCTCACCAATGCTATCAGCCCGAAGTGTCCAACCTTATGTCTCACTCAGCTCTGGGTGTAGATGTGGTAAATCCAGGTTGCATCACAAGCCCTGAATGAATTATTTAAGAATTGCTCTCTATTTCACTGTCCTTGGGTTTTGTTTGTGTAATTCATTTTGATAATGGGATTTATCGGATTTCCTCTGCTGCATTCATGCCGCTGTACACACGCTTCATTCTCTTACGGAGACATATAAATCCATGGGTTTGAAGATTCTTACTAGTCAGGTGTATTCCTAGGCATTGAATATGGGGTGTTTAGTCCATTTCGTTGAGCAAGGGGTAGGTCTTGACTATTACATATTTGGCTTATGGAAAGGTATCTGTGCTAATTTCTATCTCTGGTTTTATGCAGCACCCCAACTCACCTTTCCCCTTAAGCAAGCATAAGTTGGTTTTGTAAATTTGAGACCCTGTTCTGTTTTGTAATTCAGTTCATGTGTAGCCAAGTTTACATTCCGTGTAGTAGTGATATCTTATGATGTTTCATTTTCTGTGTGACTTATTTCACTTAGAATATCGTACCTGAATCCACTCATTATGCCGCGACGGGCCTGATGACATAGATTTCATTGCTGAGTGATATTCCATTGTACGTACGTACCACAACTTCTTTATCCATTTTTCACATTCTGGGATATTTAACTTGTACCGTAGACGAGGTTCTTGTAAACAGAGCCTTCCGACACTTTGGGGTGGCTGTGTGTTTTGATTTTAATTTCCCTAAGCTATAGGACCATAAGTGGAAGTGCCGTAGGCTCCGTAGCTTTGTTTTTTCGGTGTTCCGGGAAACACCATACACTTCTCCAGAGTGGCTGTTGGCAATTTACATCCCGCCCATCAGCATAACAAGGCTCCCTGTTCTCCATGGCCTGTGCTGCCTTTCTGGATTTTACACTTTTTTCAGATGGCCCTTTTGACCGGGGGGCAGTGAGACTTCATTGTAGTGCAGATTTCTTTAAGATGCTTGCTTGGTTGGCCAAAAAGGGCGTATGCGTTTTTTCCTGAATATATTCAGGAAAAAACGCATACGCCCTTTTTGGCCAAGACATCATTGTCAACATTCTGCCTCTTTTCCTAAGCTTTAAATGCAATTCCCGTCTACCCCCTGAAATCGTTTTTCTGCAAATCTGTCCCGCTTACAAGTCGTCTTCGCCGCCTTCCTTCAATATATTTTTGGACGATAGCTGTCATTTATAACTCTGCAGGTTTGTGAGTTACAGTGCCCCTGAGCTCCTTTCTTCAACTCGCTATCTTGTGAGCTGGCCGCAAACCCACAGGATTGCTTCAGGCCCTAATCTGGTTCCGGCACGGCATGCTGAGCCTTTGGTTAATTCCTATTCCTGGTGGGAAATGAGCGTTAAATTTGCCCGTGCAGACACCTAGAGCTAGTCTCTCATTGGTTCTCCCTATTCCTTTTCATCTTGCGCAGAAATTGCAAACTGTGCCCTACGGGAGGTTAAAGGCACTGACTCTCCAAGTGGGGAGAGTGTTCGTAAAGGGTCTGGAATGGTGAACCCGAGTAAAAGGGGACGAAAACTGAGATGCATTTGAAAACGTTTGCCAGTCACACGGTGCACCATTATGTGGGTTTCCCATGCATGTTTTAGCTGAAAGAAGAATCCCTTAAACTTGGAGAGTTGGGACCCATGGAATGGGTACCATGCTGTATGACTTCAAAGGGTCTGCATTTGCTCATCGAACCTCACCAATGCTATCAGCCCGAAGTGCCCAACCTTATGTCTCACTCAGCTCTGGGTGTAGATGTGGTAAATCTAGGTTGCATCACAAGCCCTGAATGAATTATTTAAGAATTGCTCTCTATTTCACTGTCCTTGGGTTTTGTTTGTGTAATTCATTTTGATAATGGGATTTATCGGATTTTCTCTGCTGCATTCATGCCGCTGTACACACGCTTCATTCTCTTACGGAGACATATAAATCCATGGGTTTGAAGATTCTTACTAGTCAGGTGTATTCCTAGGCGTTGAATATGGGGTGTTTAGTCCATTTCGTTGAGCAAGGGGTAGGTCTTGACTATTACATATTTGGCTTATGGAAAGGTATCTGTGCTAATTTCTATCTCTGGTTTTATGCAGCACCCCAACTCACCTTTCCCCTTAAGCAAGCATAAGTTGGTTTTCTAAATTTGAGACCCTGTTCTGTTTTGTAATTCAGTTCATGTGTAGCCAAGTTTACATTCCGTGTAGTAGTGATATCTTATGATGTTTCATTTTCTGTGTGACTTATTTCACTTAGAATCATCGTACCTGAATCCACTCATTATGCCGCGACGGGCCTGATGACATAGATTTCATTGCTGAGTGATATTCCATTGTACGTACGTACCACAACTTCTTTATCCATTTTTCACATTCTGGGATATTTAACTTGTACCGTAGACGAGGTTCTTGTAAACAGAGCCGTCCGACACTTTGGGGTGGCTGTGTGTTTTTGATTTTAATTTCCCTAAGCTATAGGACCATAAGTGGAAGTGCCGTAGGCTCCGTAGCTTTGTTTTTTCGGTGTTCCGTGAAACACCATACACTTCTCCAGAGTGGCTGTTGGCAATTTACATCCCGCCCGTCAGCATAACAAGGCTCCCTGTTCTCCATGGCCTGTGCTGCCTTTCTGGATTTTACACTTTTTTCAGATGGCCCTTTTGACCGGGGGGCAGTGAGACTTCATTGTAGTGCAGATTTCTTTAACATGCTTGCTTGGTTGGCCAAAAAGGGCGTATGCGTTTTTTCCTGAATATATTCAGGAAAAAACGCATACGCCCTTTTTGGCCAAGAGCATCATTGTCGACGTTCTGCCTCTTTTCCTATGCTTTAAATGCAATTCCCGTCTACCCCCTGAAATCGTTTTCCTGCAAATCTGTCCCGCTTACAAGTCGTCTTCGCTGCCTACCTTCAATATATTTTTGGACGATAGCTGTCATTTATAACTCTGCAGGTTTGTGAGTTACAGTGCCCCTGAGCTCCTTTCTTCAACTCGCTATCTTGTGAGCTGGCCGCAAACCCACAGGATTGCCTCAGGCCCTAATCTGGTTCCGGCACTGCATGCTGAGCCTTTGGTTAATTCCTCTTCCTGGTGGGAAATGAGCGTTAAATTTGCCCTTGCAGACACCTAGAGCTAGTCTCTCATTCGTTCTCCCTATTCCTTTTCATCTTGCGCAGAAATTGCAAACTGTGCCCAACAGGAGGTTAAAGGCACTGACTCTCCAAGTGGGGAGAGTGTTCGTAAAGGGTCTGGAATGGTGAACCCGAGTAAAAGGGGACGAAAACTGAGATGCATTTGAAAACGTTTGCCAGTCACACGGTGCACCATACTGTGGGTTTCCCATACATGTTTTAGCTGAAGGAAGAATCCCTTAAACTTGGAGAGTTGGGACCCATGGAAGGGGTACCATGCTGTATGACTTCAAAGGGTCTGCATTTGCTCATCGAACCTCACCAATGCTATCAGCCCGAAGTGCCCAACCTTATGTCTCACTCAGCTCTGGGTGTAGATGTGGTAAATCCAGGTTGCATCACAAGCCCTGAATGAATTATTTAAGAATTGCTCTCTATTTCACTGTCCTTGGGTTTTGTTTGTGTAATTCATTTTGATAATGGGATTTATAGGATTTTCTCTGCTGCATTCATGCCGCTGTACACACGCTTCATTCTCTTACGGAGACATATAAATCCATGGGTTTGAAGATTCTTACTAGTCAGGTGTATTCCTAGGCGTTGAATATGGGGTGTTTAGTCCATTTCGTTGAGCAAGGGGTAGGTCTTGACTATTACATATTTGGCTTATGGAAAGGTATCTGTGCTAATTTCTATCTCTGGTTTTATGCAGCACCCCAACTCACCTTTCCCCTTAAGCAAGCATAAGTTGGTTTTCTAAATTTGAGACCCTGTTCTGTTTTGTAATTCAGTTCATGTGTAGCCAAGTTTACATTCCGTGTAGTAGTGATATCTTATGATGTTTCATTTTCTGTGTGACTTATTTCACTTAGAATCATCGTACCTGAATCCACTCATTATGCCGCGATGGGCCTGATGACATAGATTTCATTGCTGAGTGATATTCCATTGTACGTATGTACCACAACTTCTTTATCCATTTTTCACATTCTGGAATATTTAACTTGTACCGTAGACGAGGTTCTTGTAAACAGAGCCGTCCGACACTTTGTGGTGGCTGTGTGTTTTTGATTTTAATTTCCCTAAGCTATAGGACCATAAGTGGAAGTTCCGTAGGCTCCGTAGCTTTGTTTTTTCGGTGTTCCGGGAAACACCATACACTTCTCCAGAGTGGCTGTTGGCAATTTACATCCCGCCCATCAGCATAACAAGGCTCCCTGTTCTCCATGGCCTGTGCTGCCTTTCTGGATTTTACACTTTTTTCAGATGGCCCTTTTGACCGGGGGGCAGTGAGACTTCATTGTAGTGCAGATTTCTTTAACATGCTTGCTTGGTTGGCCAAAAAGGGCGTATGCGTTTTTTCCTGAATATATTCAGGAAAAAACGCATACGCCCTTTTTGGCCAAGAGCATCATTGTCGACGTTCTGCCTCTTTTCCTATGCTTTAAATGCAATTCCCGTCTACCCCCAGAAATCGTTTTCCTGCAAATCTGTCCCGATTACAAGTCGTCTTCGCAGCCTTCCTTCAATATATTTTTGGACGATAGCTGTCATTTATAACTCTGCAGGTTTGTGAGTTACAGTGCCCCTGAGCTCCTTTCTTCAACTCGCTATCTTGTGAGCTGGCCGCAAACCCACAGGATTGCCTCAGGCCCTAATCTGGTCCGGCACGGCATGCTGAGCCTTTGGTTAATTCCTCTTCCTGGTGGGAAATGAGCGTTAAATTTGCCCGTGCAGACACCTACAGCTAGTCTCTCATTGGTTCTCCCTATTCCTGTTCATCTTGCGCAGAAATTGCAAACTGTGCCCAACAGGAGGTTAAAGGCACTGACTCTCCAAGTGGGGAGCGTGTTAGTAAAGGGTCTGGAATAGTGAACCCAAATAAAAGGGGACGAAAACTGAGATGCATTTGAAAAGGTTTCCCGGTCACACGGTGCACCATACTGTGGGATTCCCATGCATGTTTTAGCTGAAGGAAGTATCGCTTAAACCTGGAGAGTTGGGACCCATGGAATGGGTACCATGCTGTATGACTTCAAATGGTCTTCATTTGCTCATCGAACCTCACCAATGCTATCAGCCCGAAGTGTCCAACCTTATGTCTCACTCAGCTCTGGGTGTAGATGTCGTAAATCCTGGTTGCATCACAAGCCCTGAATGAATTATTTAAGAATTGCTCTCTATTTCACTGTCCTTGGGTTTTGTTTGTGTAATTCATTTTGATAATGGGATTTATCGGATTTTCTCTGCTGCATTCATGCCGCTGTACACACGCTTCATTCTCTTACGGAGACATATAAATCCATGGGTTTGAAGATTCTTACTAGTCAGGTGTATTCCTAGGCGTTGAATATGGGGTGTTTAGTCCATTTCGTTGAGCAAGGGGTAGGTCTTGACTATTACATATTTGGCTTATGGAAAGGTATCTGTGCTAATTTCTATCTCTGGTTTTATGCAGCACCCCAACTCACCTTTCCCCTTAAGCAAGCATAAGTTGGTTTCCTAAATTTGAGACCCTGTTCTGTTTTGTAATTCAGTTCATGTGTAGCCAAGTTTACATTCCGTGTAGTAGTGATATCTTATGATGTTTCATTTTCTGTGTGACTTATTTCACTTAGAATCATCGTACCTGAATCCACTCATTATGCCGCGACGGGCCTGATGACATAGGTTTCATTGCTGAGTGATATTCCATTGTACGTACGTACCACAACTTCTTTATCCATTTTTCACATTCTGGGATATTTAACTTGTACCGTAGACGAGGTTCTTGTAAACAGAGCCGTCCGACACTTTGGGGTGGCTGTGTGTTTTTGATTTTAATTTCCCTAAGCTATAGGACCATAAGTGGAAGTGCCGTAGGCTCCGTAGCTTTGTTTTTTCGGTGTTCCGGGAAACACCATACACTACTCCAGAGTGGCTGTTGGCAATTTACATCCTGCCCGTCAGCATAACAAGGCTCCCTGTTCTCCATGGCCTGTGCTGCCTTTCTGGATTTTACACTTTTTTCAGATGGCCCTTTTGACCGGGGGGCAGTGAGACTTCATTGTAGTGCAGATTTCTTTAACATGCTTGCTTGGTTGGCCAAAAAGGGCGTATGCGTTTTTTCCTGAATATATTCAGGAAAAAACGCATACGCCCTTTTTGGCCAAGAGCATCATTGTCGACGTTCTGCCTCTTTTCCTATGCTTTAAATGCAATTCCCGTCTACCCCCTGAAATCGTTTTCCTGCAAATCTGTCCCGCTTGCAAGTCGTCTTCGCCGCCTTCCTTTAATATATTTTTGAACGATAGCTGTCATTTATAACTCAGCAGGTTTGTGAGTTACAGTGCCCCTGAGCTCCATTCTTCATCTCGCTATCTTGTGAGCTGGCCGCAAACCCACAGGATTGCTTCAGGCCCTAATCTGGTTCCGGCACGGCATGCTGAGCCTTTGGTTAATTCCTCTTACTGGTGGGAAATGAGCGTTAAATTTGCCCGTGCAGACACCTACAGCTAGTCTCTCATTCGTTCTCCCTATTCCTTTTCATCTTGCGCAGAAATTGCAAACTGTGCCCCACAGGAGGTTAAAGGCACTGACTCTCCAAGTGGGGAGAGTGTTCGTAAAGGGTCTGGAATGGTGAACCCGAGTAAAAGGGGACGAAAACTGAGATGCATTTGAAAACGTTTGCCAGTCACACGGTGCACCATACTGTGGGTTTCCCATGCATGTTTTAGCTGAAGGAAGAATCCCTTAAACTTGGAGAGTTGGGACCCATGGAAGGGGTACCATGCTGTATGACTTCAAAGGGTCTGCATTTGCTCATCGAACCTCACCAATGCTATCAGCCCGAAGTGCCCAACCTTATGTCTCACTCAGCTCTGGGTGTAGATGTGGTAAATCCAGGTTGCATCACAAGCCCTGAATGAATTATTTAAGAATTGCTCTCTATTTCACTGTCCTTGCGTTTTGTTTGTGTAATTCATTTTGATAATGGGATTTATCGGATTTTCTCTGGTGCATTCATGCCGCTGTACACACGCTTCATTCTCTTATGGAGACATATAAATCCATGGGTTTGAAGATTCTTACTAGTCAGGTGTATTCCTAGGCGTTGAATATGGGGTGTTTAGTCCATTTCGTTGAGCAAGGGGTAGGTCTTGACTATTACATATTTGGCTTATGGAAAGGTATCTGTGCTAATTTCTATCTCTGGTTTTATGCAGCACCCCAACTCACCTTTCCCCTTAAGCAAGCATAAGTTGGTTTTCTAAATTTGAGACCCTGTTCTGTTTTGTAATTCAGTTCATGTGTAGCCAAGTTTACATTCCGTGTAGTAGTGATATCTTATGATGTTTCATTTTCTGTGTGACTTATTTCACTTAGAATCATCGTACCTGAATCCACTCATTATGCCGCGACGGGCCTGATGACATAGGTTTCATTGCTGAGTGATATTCCATTGTACGTACGTACCACAACTTCTTTATCCATTTTTCACATTCTGGGATATTTAACTTGTACCGTAGACGAGGTTCTTGTAAACAGAGCCGTCCGACACTTTGGGGTGCTGTGTGTTTTTGATTTTAATTTCCCTAAGCTATAGGACCATAAGTGGAAGTGCCGTAGGCTCCGTAGCTTTGTTTTTTCGGTGTTCCGGGAAACACCATACACTACTCCAGAGTGGCTGTTGGCAATTTACATCCCGCCCGTCAGCATAACAAGGCTCCCTGTTCTCCATGGCCTGTGCTGCCTTTCTGGATTTTACACTTTTTTCAGATGGCCCTTTTGACCGGGGGGCAGTGAGACTTCATTGTAGTGCAGATTTCTTTAACATGCTTGCTTGGTTGGCCAAAAAGGGCGTATGCGTTTTTTCCTGAATATATTCAGGAAAAAACGCATACGCCCTTTTTGGCCAAGAGCATCATTGTCGACGTTCTGCCTCTTTTCCTATGCTTTAAATGCAATTCCCGTCTACCCCCTGAAATCGTTTTCCTGCAAATCTGTCCCGCTTACAAGTCGTCTTCGCAGCCTTCCTTTAATATATTTTTGGACGATAGCTGTCATTTATAACTCTGCAGGTTTGTGAGTTACAGTGCCCCTGAGCTCCTTTCTTCAACTTGCTCTCTTGTGAGCTGGCCGCAAACCCACAGGATTGCTTCAGGCCCTAATCTGGTTCCGGCACGGCATGCTGAGCCTTTGGTTAATTCCTCTTCCTGGTGGGAAATGAGCGTTAAATTTGCCCGTGCAGACACCTAGAGCTAGTCTCTCATTCGTTCTCCCTATTCCTTTTCATCTTGCGCAGAAATTGCAAACTGTGCCCAACAGGAGGTTAAAGGCACCGACTCTCCAAGTGGGGAGAGTGTTCGTAAAGGGTCTGGAATGGTGAACCCGTGTAAAAGGGGACGAAAACTGAGATGCATTTGAAAACGTTTGCCAGTCACACGGTGCACCATACTGTGGGTTTCCCATGCATGTTTTAGCTGAAGGAAGAATCCCTTAAACTTGGAGAGTTGGGACCCATGGAATGGGTACCATGCTGTATGACTTCAAAGGGTCTGCATTTGCTCATCGAACCTCACCAATGCTATCAGCCCGAAGTGCCCAACCTTATGTCTCACTCAGCTCTGGGTGTATATGTGGTAAATCCAGGTTGCATCACAAGCCCTGAATGAATTATTTAAGAATTGCTCTCTATTTCACTGTCCTTGGGTTTTGTTTGTGTAATTCATTTTGATAATGGGATTTATCGGATTTTCTCTGCTGCATTCATGCCGCTGTACACACGCTTCATTATCTTACGGAGACATATAAATCCATGGGTTTGAAGATTCTTACTAGTCAGGTGTATTCCTAGGCATTGAATATCGGGTGTTCAGTCCATTTCGTAGAGCAAGGGGTAGGTCTTGACTATTACATATTTGGCTTATGGAAAGGTATCTGTGCTAATTTCTCTCTCTGGTTTTATGCAGCACCCCAACTCACCTTTCCCCTTAAGCAAGCATAAGTTGGTTTTCTAAATTTGAGACCCTGTTCTGTTTTGTAATTCAGTTCATGTGTAGCCAAGTTTACATTTCGTGTAGTAGTGATATCTTATGATGTTTCATTTTCTGTGTGACTTATTTCACTTAGAATATCGTACCTGAATCCACTCATTATGCCGCGACGGGCCTGATGACATAGATTTCATTGCTGAGTGATATTCCATTGTACGTACGTACCACAACTTCTTTATCCATTTTTCACATTCTGGGATATTTAACTTGTACCGTAGACGAGGTTCTTGTAAACAGAGCCGTCCGACACTTTGGGGTGGCTGTGTGTTTTTGATTTTAATTTCCCTAAGCTATAGGACCATAAGTGGAAGTGCCGTAGGCTCCGTAGCTTTGTTTTTTCGGTGTTCCGGGAAACACCATACACTTCTCCAGAGTGGCTGTTGGCAATTTACATCCCGCCCATCAGCATAACAGTGCTCGCTGTTCTCCATGGCCTGTGCTGCCTTTCTGGATTTTACACTTTTTTCAGATGGCCCTTTTGACCGGGGGGCAGTGAGACTTCATTGTCGTGCAGATTTCTTTAACATGCTTGCTTGGTTGGCCAAAAAGGGCGTATGCGTTTTTTCCTGAATATATTCAGGAAAAAACGCATACGCCCTTTTTGGCCAAGAGCATCATTGTCCACGTTCTGCCTCTTTTCCTATGCTTTAAATGCAATTCCCATCTACCCCCTGAAATCGTTTTCCTGCAAATCTGTCCCGCTTACAAGTTGTCTTCGCAGCCTTCCTTCAATATATTTTTGGACGATAGCTGTCCTTTATAACTCTGCAGGTTTGTGAGTTACAGTGCCCCTGAGCTCCTTTCTTCAACTCGCTATCTTGTGAGCTGGCCGCAAACCCACAGGATTGCTTCAGGCCCCAATCTGGTTCCGGCACGGCATGCTGAGCCTTTGGTTAATTCCTCTTCCTGGTGGGAAATGAGCGTTAAATTTGCCCGTGCAGACACCTAGAGCTAGTCTCTCATTGGTTCTCCCTATTCCTTTTCATCTTGCGCAGAAATTGCAAACTGTGCCCAACAGGAGGTTAAAGGCACTGACTCTCCAAGTAGGGAGAGTGTTCGTAAAGGGTCTGGAATGGTGAACCCGAGTAAAAGGGGACGAAAACTGAGATGCATTTGAAAACGTTTGCCAGTCACACGGTGCACCATACTGTGGGTTTCCCATGCATGTTTTAGCTGAAGGAAGAATCCCTTAAACTTGGAGAGTTGGGACCCATGGAATGGGTACCATGCAGTATGACTTCAAAGGGTCTGCATTTGCTCATCGAACCTCACCAATGCTATCAGCCCGAAGTGCCCAACCTTATGTCTCACTCAGCTCTGGGTGTAGATGTGGTAAATCCAGGTTGCATCACAAGCCCTGAATGAATTATTTAAGAATTGCTCTCTATTTCACTGTCCTTGGGTTTTGTTTGTGTAATTCATTTTGATAATGGGATTTATCGGATTTTCTCTGCTGCATTCATGCCGCTGTACACACGCTTCATTCTCTTACGGAGACATATAAATCCATGGGTTTGAAGATTCTTACTAGTCAGGTGTATTCCTAGGCGTTGAATATGTGGTGTTTAGTCCATTTCGTTGAGCAAGGGGTAGGTCTTGACTATTACATATTAGGCTTATGGAAATGCATCTGTGCTAATTTCTATCTCTGGTTTTATGCAGCACCCCAACTCACCTTTCCCCTTAAGCAAGCATAAGTTGGTTTTCTAAATTTGAGACCCTGTTCTGTTTTGTAATTCAGTTCATGTGTAGCCAAGTTTACATTCCGTGTAGTAGTGATATCTTATGATGTTTCATTTTCTGTGTGACTTATTTCACTTAGAATCATCGTACCTGAATCCACTCATTATGCCGCGACGGGCCTGATGACATAGATTTCATTGCTGAGTGATATTCCATTGTACGTACGTACCACAACTTCTTTATCCATTTTTCACATTCTGGGATATTTAACTTGTACCGTAGACGAGGTTCTTGTAAACAGAGCCGTCCGACACTTTGGGGTGGCTGTGTGTTTTTGATTTTAATTTCCCTAAGCTATAGGACCATAAGTGGAAGTGCCGTAGGCTCCGTAGCTTTGTTTTTTCGGTGTTCCGGGAAACACCATACACTTCTCCAGAGTGGCTGATGGCAATTCACATCCCACCCATCAGCATAACAAGGCTCCCTGTTCTCCATGGCCTGTGCTGCCTTTCTCGATTTTACACTTTTTTCAGATGGCCCTTTTGACCGGGGGGAAGTGAGATTTCATTGTAGTGCAGATTTCTTTAACGTGCTTGCTTGGTTGGCCAAAAAGGGCGTATGCGTTTTTTCCTGAATATATTCAGGAAAAAACGCATACGCCCTTTTTGGCCAAGAGCATCATTGTCGACGTTCTGCCTCTTTTCCTATTCTTTAAATGCAATTCCAGTCTACCCCCTGAAATCGTTTTCCTTCAATTCTGCCCCGCTTTCAAGTCCTCTTTGCAGCCTTCCTTCAATATATTTTTGGACGATAGCTGTCATTTATAACTCTGCAGGTTTGTGAATTACAGTGCCCCTGAGCTCCTTTCTTCAAATCGCTTTCTTTTGAGCTGGCCGCAAGCCCGCAGGATTGCTTCAGGCCCGAAACTTGTGGCGGCACGGCATGCTGAGCCTTTGGTTAATTCCTCTTCCTGGTGGGAAATGAGCGTTAAATTTGCCCGTGCAGACACCTACAGCTAGTCTCTCATTGGTTCTCCCTATTCCTATTCATCTTGCGCAGAAATTGCAAACTGTGCCAAAAAGGAGGTTAAAGGCACTGACTCTCCAAGTGGGGAGCGTGTTAGTAAATGGTCTGGAATAGTGAACCCAAATAAAAGGGGACGAAAACTGAGATGCATTTGAAAACGTTTCCCGGTCACACGGTGCACCATACTGTGGGATTCCCATGCATGTTTTAGCTGAAGGAAGTATCACTTAAACTTGGAGAGTTGGGACCCATGGAATGGGTACCATGCTGTATGACTTCAAATGGTCTGCATTTGCTCATCGAACCTCACCAATGCTATCAGCCCGAAGTGTCCAACCTTATGTCTCACTCAGCTGTGGGTGTAGAAGAGGTAAATCCAGGCTGCATCACAAGCCCTGAATGAATTATTTAAGAATTGCTCTCTATTTCACTGTCCTTGGGTTTTGTTTGTGTAATTCATTTTGATAATGGGATTTATCGGATTTTCTCTGCTGCATTCATGCCGCTGTACACACGCTTCATTCTCTTACGGAGACATATAAATCCATGGGTTTGAAGATTCTTACTAGTCAGGTGTATTCCTAGGCGTTGAATATGGGGTGTTTAGTCCATTTCGTTGAGCAAGGGGTAGGTCTTGACTATTACATATTTGGCTTATGGAAAGGTATCTGTGCTAATTTCTATCTCTGGTTTTATGCAGCACCCCAACTCACCTTTCCCCTTAAGCAAGCATAAGTTGGTTTTCTAAATTTGAGACCCTGTTCTGTTTTGTAATTCAGTTCATGTGTAGCCAAGTTTACATTCCGTGTAGTAGTGATATCTTATGATATTTCATTTTCTGTGTGACTTATTTCACTTAGAATCATCGTACCTGAATCCACTCATTATGCCGCGACGGGCCTGATGACATAGATTTCATTGCTGAGTGATATTCCATTGTACGTACGTACCACAACTTCTTTATCCATTTTTCACATTCTGGAATATTTAACCTGTACCGTAGACGAGGTTCTTGTAAACAGAGCCGTCCGACACTTTGGGGTGGCTGTGTGTTTTTGATTTTAATTTCCCTAATCTATAGGACCATAAGTGGAAGTGCCGTAGGCTCCATAGCCTTGTTTTTTCGGTGTTCCGGGAAACACCATACACTTCTCCAAAGTGGTTGTTGGTAATTTACATCCCACCCATCAGCATAACAAGGCTCCCTGTTCTCCATGGCCTGTGCTGCCTTTCTGGATTTTACACTTTTTTCTCATGGCCCTTTTGACCGGGGGGCAGTGAGACTTCTTTGTAGTGCAGATTTCTTTAACATGCTTGCTTGGTTGGCCAAAAAGAGCGTATGCATTTTTTCTGAATATATTCAGGAAAAAACGCATACGCCCTTTTTGGCCAAGTGCATCATTGTGGACGTTCTACCTCTTTTCCTATGCTTTAAATGCAATTCCAGTCTACCCCCTGAAATCGTTTTCCTGCAATTCTGCTCCGATTTCAAGTCCTCTTCGCAGCCTTCCTTCAATATATTTTTGGACGGTAGCTGTCATTTATAACTCTGCAGCTTTGTGAATTACAGTGCCCCTGAACTCCTTTCTTCAAATCGCTTTCTTGTGAGCTGGCCGCCAACCCGCAGGATTGCTTCAGGCCCTAATCTTGTTGCGGCATGAAATGCTGAGCATTTGGTTAATTCCTCTTCCTGGTGGGAAATGAGCGTTAAATTTGCCGGTGCAGAAACCTACAGCTAGTCTCTCATTGGTTCTCCCTATTCCTTTTCATCTTGTGCAGAAATTGCAAAGTGTGCCAAACAGCAGGTTAAATGCACTGACTCTCCAAGTGGGGAGAGTGTTAGTAAAGGGTCTGGAATTGTGAACGCGAGTAAAAGGGGACGAAAACTGAGATGCATTTGAAAACGTTTCCCGGTCACACAGTGCACCATACTGTGGGTTTCCCATGCATGTTTTAGCTGAAGGAAGAATGGCTTAAACCTGGAGAGTTGGGACCCATGGAATGGGTACCATGCAGTATGACTTCAAATGGTCTGCATTTGCTCATCGAACCTCACCAATGCTATCAGCCCGAAGTGTCCAACCTTATGTCTCACTCAGCTCTGGGTGTAGATGAGGTAAATCCAGGTTGCATCACAAGCCCTGAATGAATTGTTTAAGAATTGCTTTCTATTTCACTGTCATTGTGTTTTGTTTTTTTAATTCATTTTGATAATGGGATTTATCGGATTTTCTCTGCTGCATTCATGCAGCTGTACACACGCTTGATTCTCTTATGGAGACATATAATTCCATGGGTTTGAAGATTCTTACTAGTCAGGTGTATTCCTAGGCGTTGAATATAGGGTGTTTAGCCCATTTCGTTGAACAAGGGGTAGGTCTTGACTATTACATATTTGACTTATGGAATGGTATCTGTGCTAATTTCTATCTCTGGTTTTATGCAGCACCCCAACTCACCTTTCCCCTTAAGCAAACATAAGTTGGTTTTCTCAACTTGAGACCCTGTTCTGTTTTGTAATTCAGTTCATGTGTAGCCAAGATTACATTCCGTTTATTAGTGATATCTTATGATGTTTCATTTTCTGTGTGACATATTTCACTTAGAATCATCGTACCTGAATCCACTCATTATGCCACGACGGGCCTGATGACATAGATGTCATTGGTGAGTGATATTCCATTGTACGTACCTACCACAACTTCTTTATCCATTTTTCGCTTTCTGGGATATTTAAGTTGTACCATAGACGAGGTTCTTGTAAACAGAGCCGTCTGAAACTTTGGGGTGGCTGTGTGTTTTTGATTTTAATTTCCCTAAGCTATAGGACCACAAGTGGAAGTGCCGTAGGCTCCGTTGCTTTGTTTTTTAGGTGTTTCAGGAAAAACCATGCACTTCTCCAGAGTGGCTCTTGGAAATTTACATCCCACCCATCAGCATAACAAGGCTCCCTGTTCTCCATGGCCTGTGCTACATTTCTGGATTTTACACTTTTTTCAGATGGTCCTTTTGACCGAGGGGCAGTGGGACATCATTGTAGTGCAGAATTCTTTAACATGCATGCTTGGTTGGCCAAAAAGGGCGTATGCGTGTTTTCCTGAATATATTCAGGAAAACACGCATACGCCCTTTTTGGCCAAGTGCATCATTGTTGACGTTCTGCCTCTTTTCCTATGCTTTAAATGCAATTCCAGTCTACCCCCTGAAATCGTTTTCCTGCAATTCTGCCCCGCTTTCAAGTCCTCTTCGCAGCCTTCCTTCAATATATTTTTGGACGATAGCTGTCATTTATAACTCTGCATGTTTGTGAATTACAGTGCCCCTGAGCTCCTTTCTTCAAATCGCTTTCTTGTGAGCTGGCCGCAATACCGCAGGATAGATTCAGGACCTAATCTTGTTCCGGCATGGCATGCTGAGCGTTTGGTTAATTTCTCTTCCTGGTGGGAAATGAGCGTTAAATTTGCCTGTGCAGACAGCAACAGCTAGTCTCTCATTGGTTCTCCCTATTCCTGTTCATCTTGCGCAGAAATTGCAAACTGTGCCAAACAGCAGGTTAAAGGCAATGACTCTCCAAGTGGGGAGAGTGTTAGTAAAGTGTCTGGAATGGTGAACCCGAGTAAAAGGGGACGAAACCTGAGATGCATTTGAAAACGTTTCCCGGTCACACGATGTACCATACTGTGGGTTTCCCATGCATGTTTTACCTGAAGGAAGAATCGCTTAAACCTGGAGAGTTGGGACCCATGGAATGGGCACCATGCAGTATAACTTCAAATGGTCTGCATTTGCTCATCGAACCTCACCAATGCTATCAGCCCGAAGTGTCCAACCTGATGCCTCACTCAGGTCTGGGTGTAGATGAGGTAAATCCAGGTTGCATCACATGCCCTGAATGAATTATTTAAGAATTGCTCTCTATTTCACTGTCATTGTGATTTGTTTTTATAATTCATTTTGATAATGGGATTTATCGGATTTTCTCTGCTGCCTTCATGCAGCTGTACACACGCTTGCTTCTCTTATGGAGACATATAAATCCATGGGTTTGAAGATTCTTACTAGTCAGGTGTATTCCTAGGCGTTGAATATAGGGTGTTTAGCCCATTTATTTGAGAAAGGGTAGGTCTTGACTATTACATATTTGACTTATGGAATGGTGTCTGTGCTAATTTCTATCTCTGGTTTTATGCAGCACCCCAACTCACCTTTCCCCTTAAGCAAACATAAGTTGCTTTCCTAAATTTGAGAACCTGTTCTGTTTTGTAATTCAATTCATGTGTAGCCAAGCTTACATTCCGTGTATTAGTGATATCTTATGATATTTCATTTTCTGTGTGACTTATTTCACTTAGAATCATCGAACCTGAATCCACTCATTATGCCACGACGGGCCTGATGACATAGATTTCATTGGAGAGTGATATTCCATTGCACATACATAGCACAACGTCTTTATCCATTTTTTGCTTTCTGCGATATTTAACTTGACCGTAGACGAGGTTCTTGGAAACAGAGCCGTCTGAAACTTTGGGGTGGCTGTGTGTTTCTGATTTTAATTTCCATATGCTATAGGACCATAAGTGGAAGTGCCGTAGGCTCTGTTGCTTTGTTTTTTAGGTGTTTCAGGAAACACCATACACCTCTCCAGATTGGCTGTTGGCAATTTACATCCCACACATCAGCATAACAAGGCTCCCTGTTCTCCATGGCCTGTGCTGCATTTCTGGATTTTACACTTTTTTCAGATGGCCCTTTTGACCGGGGGGCAGTGAGACTTCCTTGTAGTGCAGGTTTCTTTAACATGCTTGCTTGGTTGGCCAAAAAGTGCGTATGCGTTTTTTCCTGAATATATTCAGGAAAAAACGCATACGCCCTTTTTGGCCAAGTGCATCATTGTCGACGTTCTGCCTCTTTTCCTATGCTTTAAATGCAATTCCAGTCTACCCCCGAAATCATTTTCCTGCAATTCTGCCCCGCTTTCAAGTCCTCTTCGCAGCCTTCCTCCAATATATTTTTGGACGATAGCTGTCATTTATACCTCTGCAGGTTTGTGATATACAGTGCCCCTGAGCTCCTTTCTTCAAATCGCTTTCTTGAGAGCTGGCCGCAAACCCGCAGGATTGCTTCAGGCCCTAATCTGGTTCCGGCACGGCATGCTGAGCCTTTGGTTAATTCCTCTTCCTGGTGGGAAATGAGCGTTAAATTTGCCCGTGCAGACACCTACAGCTAGTCTCTCATTGGTTCTCCCTATTCCTGTTCATCTTGCGCAGAAATTGCAAACTGTGCCCAACAGGAGGTTAAAGGCACTGACTCTCCAAGTGGGGAGAGTGTTCGTAAAGGGTCTGGAATGGTGAACCCGAGTAAAAGGGGAGGAAAACTGAGATGCATTTGAAAACGTTTGCCAGTCACACGGTGCACCATACTGTGGGTTTCCCATGCATGTTTTAGCTGAAGGAAGAATCCCTTAAACTTGGAGAGTTGGGACCCATGGAATGGGTACCATGCTGTATGACTTCAAAGGGTCTGCATTTGCTCATCGAACCTCACCAATGCTATCAGCTCGAAGTGCCCAACCTTATGTCTCACTCAGCTCTGGGTGTAGATGTGGTAAATCCAGGTTGCATCACAAGCCCTGAATGAATTATTTAAGAATTGCTCTCTATTTCACTGTCCTTGGGTTTTGTTTGTGTAATTCATTTTGATAATGGGATTTATCGGATTTTCTCTGCTGCATTCATGCCGCTGTACACATGCTTCATTCTCTTACGGAGACATATAAATCCATGGGTTTGAAGATTCTTACTAGTCAGGTGTATTCCTAGGCGTTGAATATGGGGTGTTTAGTCCATTTCGTTGAGCAAGGGGTAGGTCTTGACTATTACATATTTGGCTTATGGAAAGGTATCTGTGCTAATTTCTATCTCTGGTTTTATGCAGCACCCCAACTCACCTTTCCCCTTAAGCAAGCATAAGTTGGTTTTCTAAATTTGAGACCCTGTTCTGTTTTGTAATTCAGTTCATGTGTAGCCAAGTTTACATTCCGTGTAGTAGTGATATCTTATGATATTTCATTTTCTGTGTGACTTATTTCACTTAGAATCATCGTACCTGAATCCACTCATTATGCCGCGACGGGCCTGATGACATAGATTTCATTGCTGAGTGATATTCCATTGTACGTACGTACCACAACTTCTTTATCCATTTTTCACATTCTGGAATATTTAACCTGTACCGTAGACGAGGTTCTTGTAAACAGAGCCGTCCGACACTTTGGGGTGGCTGTGTGTTTTTGATTTTAATTTCCCTAATCTATAGGACCATAAGTGGAAGTGCCGTAGGCTCCGTAGCCTTGTTTTTTCGGTGTTCCGGGAAACACCATACACTTCTCCAAAGTGGTTGTTGGTAATTTACATCCCACCCATCAGCATAACAAGGCTCCCTGTTCTCCATGGCCTGTGCTGCCTTTCTGGATTTTACACTTTTTTCTCATGGCCCTTTTGACCGGGGGGCAGTGAGACTTCTTTGTAGTGCAGATTTCTTTAACATGCTTGCTTGGTTGGCCAAAAAGAGCGTATGCATTTTTTCTGAATATATTCAGGAAAAAACGCATACGCCCTTTTTGGCCAAGTGCATCATTGTGGACGTTCTACCTCTTTTCCTATGCTTTAAATGCAATTCCAGTCTACCCCCTGAAATCGTTTTCCTGCAATTCTGCTCCGATTTCAAGTCCTCTTCGCAGCCTTCCTTCAATATATTTTTGGACGGTAGCTGTCATTTATAACTCTGCAGCTTTGTGAATTACAGTGCCCCTGAACTCCTTTCTTCAAATCGCTTTCTTGTGAGCTGGCCGCCAACCCGCAGGATTGCTTCAGGCCCTAATCTTGTTGCGGCATGAAATGCTGAGCATTTGGTTAATTCCTCTTCCTGGTGGGAAATGAGCGTTAAATTTGCCGGTGCAGAAACCTACAGCTAGTCTCTCATTGGTTCTCCCTATTCCTTTTCATCTTGTGCAGAAATTGCAAAGTGTGCCAAACAGCAGGTTAAATGCACTGACTCTCCAAGTGGGGAGAGTGTTAGTAAAGGGTCTGGAATTGTGAACGCGAGTAAAAGGGGACGAAAACTGAGATGCATTTGAAAACGTTTCCCGGTCACACGGTGCATCATACTGTGGGTTTCCCATGCATGTTTTAGCTGAAGGAAGAATGGCTTAAACCTGGAGAGTTGGGACCCATGGAATGGGTACCATGCAGTATGACTTCAAATGGTCTGCATTTGCTCATCGAACCTCACCAATGCTATCAGCCCGAAGTGTCCAACCTTATGTCTCACTCAGCTCTGGGTGTAGATGAGGTAAATCCAGGTTGCATCACAAGCCCTGAATGAATTGTTTAAGAATTGCTTTCTATTTCACTGTCATTGTGTTTTGTTTTTTTAATTCATTTTGATAATGGGATTTATCGGATTTTCTCTGCTGCATTCATGCCGCTGTACACACGCTTCATTCTCTTACGGAGACATATAATTCCATGGGTTTGAAGATTCTTACTAGTCAGGTGTATTCCTAGGCGTTGAATATAGGGTGTTTAGCCCATTTCGTTGAACAAGGGGTAGGTCTTGACTATTACATATTTGACTTATGGAATGGTATCTGTGCTAATTTCTATCTCTGGTTTTATGCAGCACCCCAACTCACCTTTCCCCTTAAGCAAACATAAGTTGGTTTTCTCAACTTGAGACCCTGTTCTGTTTTGTAATTCAGTTCATGTGTAGCCAAGATTACATTCCGTTTATTAGTGATATCTTATGATGTTTCATTTTCTGTGTGACATATTTCACTTAGAATCATCGTACCTGAATCCACTCATTATGCCACGACGGGCCTGATGACATAGATGTCATTGGTGAGTGATATTCCATTGTACGTACCTACCACAACTTCTTTATCCATTTTTCGCTTTCTGGGATATTTAAGTTGTACCATAGACGAGGTTCTTGTAAACAGAGCCGTCTGAAACTTTGGGGTGGCTGTGTGTTTTTGATTTTAATTTCCCTAAGCTATAGGACCACAAGTGGAAGTGCCGTAGGCTCCGTTGCTTTGTTTTTTAGGTGTTTCAGGAAAAACCATGCACTTCTCCAGAGTGGCTCTTGGAAATTTACATCCCACCCATCAGCATAACAAGGCTCCCTGTTCTCCATGGCCTGTGCTACATTTCTGGATTTTACACTTTTTTCAGATGGTCCTTTTGACCGAGGGGCAGTGGGACATCATTGTAGTGCAGAATTCTTTAACATGCATGCTTGGTTGGCCAAAAAGGGCGTATGCGTGTTTTCCTGAATATATTCAGGAAAACACGCATACGCCCTTTTTGGCCAAGTGCATCATTGTTGACGTTCTGCCTCTTTTCCTATGCTTTAAATGCAATTCCAGTCTACCCCCTGAAATCGTTTTCCTGCAATTCTGCCCCGCTTTCAAGTCCTCTTCGCAGCCTTCCTTCAATATATTTTTGGACGATAGCTGTCATTTATAACTCTGCATGTTTGTGAATTACAGTGCCCCTGAGCTCCTTTCTTCAAATCGCTTTCTTGTGAGCTGGCCGCAATACCGCAGGATAGATTCAGGACCTAATCTTGTTCCGGCATGGCATGCTGAGCGTTTGGTTAATTTCTCTTCCTGGTGGGAAATGAGCGTTAAATTTGCCTGTGCAGACAGCAACAGCTAGTCTCTCATTGGTTCTCCCTATTCCTGTTCATCTTGCGCAGAAATTGCAAACTGTGCCAAACAGCAGGTTAAAGGCAATGACTCTCCAAGTGGGGAGAGTGTTAGTAAAGTGTCTGGAATGGTGAACCCGAGTAAAAGGGGACGAAACCTGAGATGCATTTGAAAACGTTTCCCGGTCACACGATGTACCATACTGTGGGTTTCCCATGCATGTTTTACCTGAAGGAAGAATCGCTTAAACCTGGAGAGTTGGGACCCATGGAATGGGCACCATGCAGTATAACTTCAAATGGTCTGCATTTGCTCATCGAACCTCACCAATGCTATCAGCCCGAAGTGTCCAACCTGATGCCTCACTCAGGTCTGGGTGTAGATGAGGTAAATCCAGGTTGCATCACATGCCCTGAATGAATTATTTAAGAATTGCTCTCTATTTCACTGTCATTGTGATTTGTTTTTATAATTCATTTTGATAATGGGATTTATCGGATTTTCTCTGCTGCCTTCATGCAGCTGTACACACGCTTGCTTCTCTTATGGAGACATATAAATCCATGGGTTTGAAGATTCTTACTAGTCAGGTGTATTCCTAGGCGTTGAATATAGGGTGTTTAGCCCATTTATTTGAGAAAGGGTAGGTCTTGACTATTACATATTTGACTTATGGAATGGTGTCTGTGCTAATTTCTATCTCTGGTTTTATGCAGCACCCCAACTCACCTTTCCCCTTAAGCAAACATAAGTTGCTTTCCTAAATTTGAGACCCTGTTCTGTTTTGTAATTCAATTCATGTGTAGCCAAGCTTACATTCCGTGTATTAGTGATATCTTATGATATTTCATTTTCTGTGTGACTTATTTCACTTAGAATCATCGAACCTGAATCCACTCATTATGCCACGACGGGCCTGATGACATAGATTTCATTGGAGAGTGATATTCCATTGCACATACATAGCACAACGTCTTTATCCATTTTTTGCTTTCTGCGATATTTAACTTGACCGTAGACGAGGTTCTTGGAAACAGAGCCGTCTGAAACTTTGGGGTGGCTGTGTGTTTCTGATTTTAATTTCCATATGCTATAGGACCATAAGTGGAAGTGCCGTAGGCTCTGTTGCTTTGTTTTTTAGGTGTTTCAGGAAACACCATACACCTCTCCAGATTGGCTGTTGGCAATTTACATCCCACACATCAGCATAACAAGGCTCCCTGTTCTCCATGGCCTGTGCTGCATTTCTGGATTTTACACTTTTTTCAGATGGCCCTTTTGACCGGGGGGCAGTGAGACTTCCTTGTAGTGCAGGTTTCTTTAACATGCTTGCTTGGTTGGCCAAAAAGGGCGTATGCGTTTTTTCCTGAATATATTCAGGAAAAAACGCATACGCCCTTTTTGGCCAAGTGCATCATTGTCGACGTTCTGCCTCTTTTCCTATGCTTTAAATGCAATTCCAGTCTACCCCCGAAATCATTTTCCTGCAATTCTGCCCCGCATTCAAGTCCTCTTCGCAGCCTTCCTCCAATATATTTTTGGACGATAGCTGTCATTTATACCTCTGCAGGTTTGTGATATACAGTGACCCTGAGCTCCTTTCTTCAAATCGCTTTCTTGAGAGCTGGCCGCAAACCCGCAGGATTGCTTCAGGCCCTAATCTGGTTCCGGCACGGCATGCTGAGCCTTTGGTTAATTCCTCTTCCTGGTGGGAAATGAGCGTTAAATTTGCCCGTGCAGAAACCTACAGCTAGTCTCTCATTGGTTCTCCCTATTCCTGTTCATCTTGCGCAGAAATTGCAAACTGTGCAAAACAGCAGGTTAAAGGCACTGACTCTCCAAGTGGGAAGAGTGTTAGTAAAGGGTCTGGAATGGTGAACCCGAGTAAAAGTGGACGAAAACTGAGATGCATTTGAAAACGTTTCCCAGTCACACGGTGCACCATACTGTGGGTTTCCCATGCATGTTTTAGCTGAAGGAAGAATCGCTTAAACCTGGAGAGTTGGGACCCATGGAATGGTTACCACGCAGTATGACTTCAAATGGTCTGCATTTGCTCATCGAACCTCACCAATGCTATCAGCCCGAAGTGTCCAACCTTATGTCTCACACAGCTCTGGGTGTAGATCAGGTAAATCCAGGTTGCATCACAATCCCTGAATGAATTATTTAAGAATTGCTCTCTATTTCACTGTCATTGTGTTTTGTTTTTGTAATTCATTTTGATAATGGGATTTATCGGATTTTCTCTGCTGCATTCATGCCGCTGTACACACGCTTGATTCTCTTATGAAGACATATAAATCCATGGGTTTGAAGATTCTTAATAGTCAGGTGTATTCCTAGGCGTTGAATATAGGGTGTTTAGCCCATTTCGTTGAACAAGGGGTAGGTCTTGACTATTACATATTTGACTTATGTAATGGTATCTGTGCTAATTTCTTGTCTGGTTTTATGCAGCACCCCAACTCACCTTTCCCCTTAAGAAAACATAAGTTGGTTTTCTAAATTTGAGACCCTGTTCTGTTTTGTAATTCAGTTCATGTGTAGCCAAGTTTACATTCCGTGTATTAGTGATATCTTATGATGTTTCATTTTCTGTGTGACTTATTTCACTTAGAATCATCCTACCTGAATCCACTCATTATGCCGCGACGGGCCTGATGACATAGATTTCATTGCTGAGTGATACTCCATTGTACGTACGTACCACAACTTCTTTATCCATTTTTCACATTCTGGGATATTTACCTTGTACCGTAGACGAGGTTCTTGTAAATAGAGCCGTCTGACACTTTGGGGTGGCTGTGTGTTTTTGATTTTAATGTCCCTAAACTATAGGACCATAAGTGGAAATGCCGTAGTCTCCGTTGCTTTGTTATTTAGGTGTTCCGGAAAACACCAAACACTTCTCCAGAGAGGCTGTTGGCAATTTACATCCCGCCCATCAGCATAACAAGGCTCCCTGTTCTCCATGGCCTGTGCTGCCTTTCTGGACTTTACACTTTTTTCAGATGGCCCTTTTGCCCGGGGGGCAATGAGACTTCATTGTAGTGCAGATTTCTTTAACATGCTTGCTTGGTTGGCTAAAAAGGGCGTATACGTTTTTTCCTGAATATATTCAGGATAAAACACATACGCCCTTTTTGGCCAAGAGCATCATTGTCGATGTTCTCCCTCTTTTCCTATGCTTTAAATGAAATTCCCGTCTACCCCCTGAAATCGTTTTCCTGCAATTCTGCCCCGCTTTCTAGTCGTCTTCGCAGCCTTCCTTCAATATATTTTTGGACGATAACTGTCGTTTATAACTCTGCAGGTTTGTGAGTTACAGTGCCCCTGAGCTCCTTTCTTCAACTCGCTATCTTGTGAGCTGTCTGCAAACCCGCAAGATTGCTTCAGGCCCTAATCTGGTTCCAGCACGGCATGATGAGCCTTTGTTTAATTCCTCTTCCTGGTGCGAAATGAGCGTTAAATTTGCCCGTGCAGACACCTACAGCTAGTCTCTCATTGGATCTCCCTATTCCTGTTCATCTTGCGCAGAAATTGCAAACTGTGCCCAACAGGAGGTTAAAGGCACCTACTCTCCAAGTGGTGAGAGTGTTAGTAAAGGGTCTGGAACGGTGAACCCAAGTAAAAGGGGACAAAAACTGAGATGCATTTGAAAACGTTTGTCGGTCACACGGTGCACCATACTTTGGGTTTCCCATGCATGTTTTAGCTGAAGGAAGAATCCCTTAAATCTGGAGAGGTGGGAACCATGGAATGGGTACCATGCAGTATGACTTCAAAGGGTCTGCATTTGCTCATCGAACCTCACCAATGCTATCAGCCCGAAGTGCCCAACCTTATGTCTCACTCAGCTCTGGGTGTAGATGTGGTAAATCCAGGATGCATCACAAGACCTGAATGAATTATTTACGAATTGCTCTCTATTTCACTGTCCTTGTGTTTTGTTTTTGTAATTCATTTTGATAATCGGATTTATCGGATTTTCTCCGCTGCATTCATGCCACTGTACAAAGGCTTCTTTCTCTTACGGAGACATATAAATCCATGGGTTTGAAGATTCTTACTAGTCAGGTGTATTCCTAGGCGTTTAATATGGGTTGTTTAGTCCATTTCGTTGAGCAAGGGGTAGGCCTTGACTATTACATATTTGGCTTATGGAAAGGTATCTGTGCTAATTTCTATCTCTGGTTTTATGCAGCACCCCAACTCACCTTTCCCCTTAAGCAAGCATAAGTTGTTTTTCTAAATTTGAGACCCTGTTCTGTTTTGTAATTCAGTTCATGTGCAGCCAAGTTTACATTCCGTGTATTAGTGATATCTTATGATGTTTCATTTTCTGTGTGACTTATTTCACTTAGAATCTTCGTACATGAATCCACTCATTATGCCGCGACGGGCCTGATGACATAGATTTCATTGCTGAGTGATATTCCATTGTATGTAGGTACCACTACTACTTTATCCATTTTTCACATTCTGGGATATTTAACTTGTACCGTAGACGAGGTTCTTGTAAACAGAGCCGTCCGAAACTTTGGGGTGTTTGTGTGTTTTTGATTTTAATTTCCCTAAGCTATAGGACCATAAGTGGAAGTGCCGTAGGCTTCTTTGCTTTGTTTTTTAGGTGTTCCAGGAATCACCATACACTTGTCCAGAGTGGCTGTTGGCAATTTACATCCCACCCATCAACATAGCAAGGCTCCCTGTTCTCCATGGCCTGTGCTGCATTTCTGGATTTTACACTTTTTTCAGATGGCCCTTTTGACCGGGGGCCAGTGAGACTTCATTGTAGTGCAGATTTCTTTCACATGCTTGCTTGGTTGGCCAAAAAGGGCGTATGCGTTTTTTCCTGAATATATTCAGGAAAAAACGCATACGCCCTTTTTGGCCAAGAGCATCATTGTTGACTTTCTGCCTCTTTTCCTATGCTTTAAATGCAATTCCCGTCTACCCCCTGAAATCGTTTTCCTGCAAATCTGTCCCGCTTACAAGTCGTCTTTGCAGACCTCCTTCAATATATTTTTGGACGATAGCTGTCATTTACTACTCTGCAGGTTTGTGAGTTACAGTGCCCCTGAGCTCCTTTCTCAAACTCGCTATCTTGTGAGCTGGCTGCAAACCCGCACGATTGTCAGGCCCTAATCTGGTTCAGGCACGGCATGCTGAGCCTTTGGTTAATTCCTCCTCCTGGTGGGAAATGAGCGTTAAATTTGCCCGTGCAGACACCTACAGCTAGTCTCTCATTGGTTCTCCCTATTCCTGTTCATCTTGCGCAGAAATTGCAAACTGTGCCCAACAGGAGGTTAAAGGCACCTACTCTCCAAGTGGGGAGAGTGTTCGTAAAGGGTCTGGAATGGTGAACCCGAGTAAAAGGGGACGAAAACTGAGAGGCATTTGAAAACGTTTGCCGGTCACACAGTGCACCATACTGTGGGTTTCCCATGCATGTTTTAGCTGAAGGAAGAATCCCTTAAACCTGGAGAGTTGGGACCCATGGAAAGGGTACCATGCAGTATGACTTCAAAGGGTCTGCATTTGCTCATCGAACCTCACCAATGCTATCAGCCCGAAGTGCCCAACCTTATGTCTCACTCAGCTCTGGGTGTAGATGTGGTAAATCCAGGTTGCATCACAAGCCCTGAATGAATTATTTAAGAATTGCTCTCTATTTCACTGTCTTTGGGTTTTGTTTGTGTGTAAACAGAGCCGTCTGAAACTTTGGGGTGGCTGTGTGTTTTTTATTTTAATTTCCCTAAGCTATAGGACCATAAGTGGAAGTGCCGTAGGCTCTGTTGCTTTGTTTTTTAGGTGTTTCAGGAAACACCATACACTTCTGCAGAGTGGCTGTTGGCAATTTACATCCCACCCATCAGCATAACAAGGCTCCCTGTTCTCCATGGCCTGTGCTGCATTTCTGGATTTTACACTTTTTTCAGATGGCCGTTTTTACCGGGGGGCAGTGAGACTTCATTGTAGTGCAGATTTCTTTAACATGCTTGCTTGGTTGGCCAAAAAGGGCGTATGCGTTTTTTCCTGAATATATTCAGGAAAAAACGCATACGCCCTTTTTGGCCAAGTGCATCATTGTCGACGTTCTGCCTCTTTTCCTATGCTTTAAATGCAATTCCAATCTACCCCATGAAATCGTTTTCCTGAAATTCTGCCCCGCTTTCAAGTCCTCTGCGCAGCCTTCCTTCAATATATTTTTGGACGATAGCTGTCATTTATAACTCTGCAGGTTTGTGAATTACAGTGCCCCTGAGCTCCTTTCTTCAAATCGCTTTCTTGTGAGCTGGCCGCAAACCCGCAGGATTGCTTCAGGCCCTAATCAGGTTCCGGCACGGCATGCTGAGCGTTTGGTTAAATCCTCTTCCTGGTTGGAAGTGAGCGTTAAATTAGCCCCTGCAGACACCTACAGCTAGTCACTCATTGGTTCTCCCTATTCCTGTTCATCTTGCGCAGAAATTGCAAAGTGTGCGAAACAGGAGGTTAAAGGCACTGACTCTCCAGGTGTGGAGAGTGTTAGTAAAGGGTCTGGAATTGTGAACCCGAGTAAAAGAGGACAAAAACTGAGATGCATTTGAAAACATTTCCCGGTCACATGGTGCACCATACTGTGGGTTTCCCATGCATGGTTTAGCTGAAGGAAGAATCGCTTAAACCTGGAGAGTTGGGACCCATGGAATGTGTACCATGTATTATGACTTCAAAAGGTCTGCATTTGCTCATCGAACCTCACCAATGCTATCAGCCCGAAGGGTCCAACCTTATGTCTCACTCAGCTCTGGGTTTAGATGAGGTAAATCCAGGTTGCATCACAAGCCCTGAATGAATAATTTAAGAATTGCTCTCTTTTTCACTGTCATTGTGTTTTGTTTTTGTAATTCATTTTGATAATAGGATTTATCGGATTTTCTCTGCTGCCTTCATGCAGCTGTACACACGCTTGATTCTCTTATGGAGACATGTAAATCCATGGGTTTGAAGAGTCTTAGTAGTCAGGTGTATTCCTAGGCTTTGAATATAGGGTGTTTAGCCCATTTCGTTGAGCAAGGGGTAGGTCTTGACTATTACATATTTGACGTATGGAATGGTATCTGTGCTAATTTCTATCTCTCGTTTTATGCAGCACCCCAACACACCTTTCCCCTTAAGCAAACATTAGTTGGTTTTCTAAATTTGAGACCCTGTTCTGTTTTGTAATTCAGTTCATGTGTAGCCAAGATTACATTCGGTGTATTAGTGATATCTTATGATGTTTCATTTTCTGTGTGACTTTTTTCACTTAGAATCATCGTACCAGAATCCACTCATTATGCCACGACGGGCCAGATGACATAGATTTCATTGGTGACTGATATTCCATTGTACGTACGTACCACAACTTCTTTATTCATTTTTCGCTTTCTGGGATATTTAACTTGTACCGTAGACGAGGTTCTTGTAAACAGAGCCATCTGAAACTTTGGCGTGGCTGTGTGTTTTTGATTTTAATTTCCCTAATCTATAGGACCATAAGTGGAAGTGCCGTAGGCTTCGTTGCTTTGTTTTTTTGGTGTTTCAGGAAACACCATACACTTCTCCAGAGTGGCTGTTGGCAATTTACATCCCACCCATCAGCATAACAAGGCTCCCTGTTCTCCATGGCCTGTGCTGCATTTCTGGATTTTACACTTTTTTCACATGGCCCTTTTGACCGGGGGGCAGTGAGACTTCATTGTAGTGCAGATTTCTTTAACATGCTTGCTTGGTTGGCCAAAAAGGGCGTATGCGTTTTTTCCTGAATATATTCAGGAAAAAACGCATACGCCCTTTTTGGCCAAGAGCATCATTGTCGACGTTCTGCCTCTTTTCCTATGCTTTAAATGCAATTCCCGTCTACCCCCTGAAATCGTTTTCCTGCAAATCTGTCCCGCTTACAAGTCGTCTTTGCAGACGTCCTTCAATATATTTTTGGACGATAGCTGTCATTTATTACTCTGCAGGTTTGTGAGTTACAGTGCCCCTGAGCTCCTTTCTTCAACTCGCTATCTTGTGAGCTGGCTGCAAACCCGCACGATTGTCAGGCCCTAATCTGTTTCAGGCACGGCATGTTGAGCCTTTGGTTAATTCCTCTTCCTGGTGCGAAATGAGCATTAAATTTGCCCGTGCAGACACCTACAGCTAGTCTCTCATTGGTTCTCCCTATTCCTGTTCATCTTGCGCAGAAATTGCAAACTGTGCCCAACAGGAGGTTAAAGGCACCTACTCTCCAAGTGGTGAGAGTGTTAGTAAAGGGTCTGGAATGGTGAACCCGAGTAAAAGGGGACGAAAACTGAGATGCATTTGAAAATGTTTGTCGGTCACACGGTGCACCATACTGTGGGTTTCCCATGCATGGTTTAGCTGAAGGAAGAATCCCTTAAACTTGGAGAGTTGCGACCCATGGAATGGGTACCATGCTGTATGACTTCAAAGGGTCTGCATTTGCTCATCGAACCTCACCAATGCTATCAGCCCGAAGTGCCCAACCTTATGTCTCACTCAGCTCTGGGTGTAGATGTGGTAAATCCAGGTTGCATCACAAGCCCTGAGTGAATTATTTAAGAATTGCTCTCTATTTCACTGTCCTTGGGTTTTGTTTGTGTAATTCATTTTGATAATGGGATTTATCGGATTTCCTCTGCTGCATTCATGCCGCTGTACACACGCTTCATTCTCTTACGGAGACATATAAATCCATGGGTTTGAAGATTCTTACTAGTCAGGTGTATTCCTAGGCGTTGAATATGGGGTGTTTAGTCCATTTCGTTGAGCAAGGGGTAGGTCTTGACTATTACATATTTGGCTTATGGAAAGGTATCTGTGCTAATTTCTATCTCTGGTTTTATGCAGCACCCCAACTCACCTTTCCCCTTAAGCAAGCATAAGTTGGTTTTCTAAATTTGAGACCCTGTTCTGTTTTGTAATTCAGTTCATGTGTAGCCAAGTTTACATTCCGTGTATTAGTGATATCTTATGATGTTTCATTTTCTGTGTGACTTATTTCACTTAGAATCATCGTACCTGAATCCACTCATTATGCCGCGACGGGCCTGATGACATAGATTTCATTGCTGAGTGATATTCCATTGTACGTATGTACCACAACTTCTTTATCCATTTTTCACTTTCTGGGATATTTAACTTGTACCGTAGACGAGGTTCTTGTAAACAGAGCCGTCTGAAACTTTTGGGTGGCTGTGTGTTTTTGATTTTAATTTCCCTAAGCTATAGGACCATAAGTGGAAGTGCCGTAGGCTCCGTAGCTTTGTTTTTTCGGTGTTCCGGGAAACACCATACACTTCTCCAGAGTGGCTGTTGGCAATTTACATCCCGCCCATCAGCATAACAAGGCTCCCTGTTCTCCATGGCCTGTGCTGCCTTTCTGGATTTTACACTTTTTTCAGATGGCCCTTTTGACCGGGGGGCAGTGAGACTTCATTGTAGTGCAGATTTCTTTAACATGCTTGCTTGGTTGGCCAAAAAGGGCGTATGCGTTTTTTCCTGAATATATTCAGGAAAAAACGCATACGCCCTTTTTGGCCAAGAGCATCATTGTTGACGTTCTGCCTCTTTTCCTATGCTTTAAATGCAATTCCCGTCTACCCCCTGAAATCCTTTTCCTGCAAATCTGTCCCGCTTACAAGTCGTCTTTGCAGACCTCCTTCAATATATTTTTGGACGATAGCTGTCATTTATTACTCTGCAGGTTTGTGAGTTACAGTGCCCCTGAGCTCCTTTCTTCAACTCGCTATCTTGTGAGCTGGCTGCAAACCCGCACGATTGTCAGGCCCTAATCTGTTTCAGGCACGGCATGTTGAGCCTTTGGTTAATTCCTCTTCCTGGTGCGAAATGAGCATTAAATTTGCCCGTGCAGACACCTACAGCTAGTCTCTCATTTGTTCTCCCTATTCCTGTTAATCTTGCGCAGAAATTGCAAACTGTGCCCAACAGGAGGTTAAAGGCACCTACTCTCCAAGTGGTGAGAGTGTTCGTAAAGTGTCTGGAATGGTGAACCCAAGTAAAAGGGGACGAAAACTGAGATGCATTTGAAAACGTTTGTCGGTCACACGGTGCACCATACTGTGGGTTTCCCATGCATGTTTTAGCTGAAGGAAGAATCCCTTAAACTTGGAGAGTTGGGACCCTTGGAATGGGTACCATGCTGTATGACTTCAAAGGGTCTGCATTTGCTCATCGAACCTCACCAATGCTATCAGCCCGAAGTGCCCAACCTTATGTCTCACTCAGCTCTGGGTGTAGATGTGGTAAATCCAGGTTGCATCACAAGCCCTGAATGAATTATTTAAGAATTGCTCTCTATTTCACTGTCCTTGCGTTTTGTTTGTGTAATTCATTTTGATAATGGGATTTATCGGATTTCCTCTGCTGCATTCATGCCGCTGTACACACGCTTCATTCTCTTACGGAGACATATAAATCCATGGGTTTGAAGATTCTTACTAGTCAGGTGTATTCCTAGGCGTTGAATATGGGGTGTTTAGTCCATTTCGTTGAGCAAGGGGTAGGTCTTGACTATTACATATTTGGCTTATGAAAAGGTATCTGTGCTAATTTCTATCTCTGGTTTTATGCAGCACCCCAACTCACCTTTCCCCTTAAGCAAGCATAAGTTGGTTTTCTAAATTTGAGACCCTGTTCTGTTTTGTAATTCAGTTCATGTGTAGCCAAGTTTACATTCCGTGTATTAGTGATATCTTATGATGTTTCATTTTCTGTGTGACTTATTTCACTTAGAATCATCGTACCTGAATCCACTCATTATGCCGCGACGGGCCTGATGACATAGATTTCATTGCTGAGTGATATTCCATTGTACGTATGTACCACAACTTCTTTATCCATTTTTCGCTCTCTGGGATATTTAACTTATACCGTAGACGAGGTTCTTGTAAACAGAGCCGTCTGAAACTTTTGGGTGGCTGTGTGTTTTTGATTTTAATTTCCCTAAGCTATAGGACCATAAGTGGAAGTGCCGTAGGCTCCGTAGCTTTGTTTTTTCGGTGTTCCGGGAAACACCATACACTTCTCCAGAGTGGCTGTTGGCAATTTACATCCCGCCCATCAGCATAACAAGGCTCCCTGTTCTCCATGGCCTGTGCTGCCTTTCTGGATTTTACACTTTTTTCAGATGGCCCTTTTGACCGGGGGGCAGTGAGACTTCATTGTAGTGCAGATTTCTTTAACATGCTTGCTTGGTTGGCCAAAAAGGGCGTATGCGTTTTTTCCTGAATATATTCAGGAAAAAACCCATACGCCCTTTTTGGCCAAGAGAATCATTGTCGACGTTCTGCCTCTTTTCCTATGCTTTAAATGCAATTCCCGTCTACCCCCTGAAATCGTTTTCCTGCAAATCTGTCCCGATTACAAGTCGTCTTCGCAGCCTTCCTTCAATATATTTTTGGACGATAGCTGTCATTTATAACTCTGCAGGTTTGTGAGTTACAGTGCCCCTGAGCTCCTTTCTTCAACTCGCTATCTTGTGAGCTGGCCGCAAACCCACAGGATTGCTTCAGGCCCTAATCTGGTTCCGGCACGGCATGCTGAGCCTTTGGTTAATTCCTCTTCCTGGTGGGAAATGAGCGTTAAATTTGCCCGTTCAGACACCTAGAGCTAGTCTCTCATTCGTTCTCCCTATTCCTTTTCATCTTGCGCAGAAATTGCAAACTGTGCCCAACAGGAGGTTAAAGGCACTGACTCTCCAAGTGGGGAGAGTGTTCGTAAAGGGTCTGGAATGGTGAACCCGAGTAAAAGGGGACGAAAACTGAGATGCATTTGAAAACGTTTGCCAGTCACACGGTGCACCATACTGTGGGTTTCCCATGCATGTTTTAGCTGAAGGAAGAATCCCTTAAACTTGGAGAGTTGGGACCCATGGAATGGGTACCATGCTGTATGACTTCAAAGGGTCTGCATTTGCTCATCGAACCTCACCAATGCTATCAGCCCGAAGTGCCCAACCTTATGTCTCACTCAGCTCTGGGTGTAGATGTGGTAAATCCAGGTTGCATCACAAGCCCTGAATGAATTATTTAAGAATTGCTCTCTATTTCACTGTCCTTGGGTTTTGTTTGTGTAATTCATTTTGATAATGGGATTTATCGGATTTTCTCTGCTGCATTCATGCCGCTGTACACACGCTTCATTCTCTTATGGAGTCATATAAATCCATGGGTTTGAAGATTCTTACTAGTCAGGTGTATTCCTAGGCGTTGAATATGGGGTGTTTAGTCCATTTCGTTGAGCAAGGGGTAGGTCTTGACTATTACATATTTGGCTTATGGAAAGGTATCTGTGCTAATTTCTATCTCTGGTTTTATGCAGCACCCCAACTCACCTTTCCCCTTAAGCAAGCATAAGTTGGTTTTCTAAATTTGAGACCCTGTTCTGTTTTGTAATTCAGTTCATGTGTAGCCAAGTTTACATTCCGTGTATTAGTGATATCTTATGATGTTTCATTTTCTGTGTGACTTATTTCACTTAGAATCATCGTACCTGAATCCACTCATTATGCCGCGACGGGCCTGATGACATAGATTTCATTGCTGTGTGATATTCCACTGTACGTACGTACCACAACTTCTTTATCCATTTTTCACATTCTGGGATATTTAACTTGTACCGTAGACGAGGTTCTTGTAAACAGAGCCGTCTGACACTTTGGGGTGGCTGTGTGTTTTTGATTTTAATTTCCCTAAGCTATAGGACCATAAGTGGAAGTGCCGTAGGCTCCGTTGCTTTGTTTTTTAGGTGTTTCAGGAAACACCATACACTTCTCCAGAGTGGCTGTTGGCAATTTACATCCCACCCATCAGCATAACAAGGCTCCCTGTTCTCCATGGCCTGTGCTGCATTTCTGGATTTTACACTTTTTTCAGATGGCCCTTTTGACCGGGGGGCAGTGAGACTTCATTGTAGTGCAGATTTCTTTAACATGCTTGCTTGGTTGGCCAAAAAGGGCGTATGCGTTTTTTCCTGAATATATTCAGTAAAAAACGCATACGCACTTTTTGGCCAAGTGCATCATTGTCGACATTCTGCCTCTTTTCCTATGCTTTAAATGCAATTCCAGTCTACCCCCTAAAATCGTTTTCCTGCAATTCTGCCCCGCTTTCAAGTCCTCTTCACAGCCTTCCTTCAATATATTTTTGGACGATAGCTGTCATTTATAACACTGCAGGTTTGTGAATTACAGTGCCCCTGAGCTCCTTTCTTCAAATCGCTTTCTTGTGAGCTGGCCGCAAACACGCATGATAGATTCAGGCCCTAATTTGGTTCCGGCACGGCATGCTGAGCCTTTGGTTAATTCCTCTTCCTGGTTGGAAATGAGCGTTAAATTTGCCCGTGCAGAAACCTACAGCTAGTCTCTCATTGGTTCTCCCTATTCCTGTTCATCTTGCACAGAAATTGCAAACTGTGCCAAACAGCAGGTTAAAGGCACTGACTCTCCAAGTGGGGAGAGTGTTAGTAAAGGGTCTGGAATTGTGAACCCGAGTAAAAGGGGACGAAACCTGAGATGCATTTGAAAACGTTTCCCGGTCACACGGTGCACCATACTGTGTGTTTCCCATGCATGTTGTAGCTGAAGGAAGAATCACTTAAACCTGGAGATTTGGGACCCATGGAATGGGTACCATGCAGTATGGCTTCAAATGATCTGCAGTTGCTCATCGAACCTCACCAATGCTATCAGCCCAAAGTGTCCAACCTTATGTCTCACTCAGCTCTGGGTGTAGATGAGGTAAATCCAGGTTGCATCACAAGCCCTGAATGAATTATTTATGAATTGCTCTCCATTTCACTGTCATTGTGTTTTGTTTTTGTAATTCATTTTGATAATGGGATTTATCGGATTTTTTCTGCTGCCTTCATGCAGCTGTACACACGCTTGATTCTCTTATGGAGACATATAAATCCATGGGTTTGAAGATTCTTACTAATCAGGTGTATTCCTAGGCGTTGAATATAGGGGGTTTAGCCCATTTTGTTGAGCAAGGTGTAGTTCTTGACTATTACGTATTTGACGTATGGAATGGTATCTGTGCTAATTTCTATCTCTGGTTTTATGCAGCACCCCAACTCACCTTTCCCCTTAAGCAAACATAAGTTGGTTTTCTAAATTTGAGACCCTGTTCTGTTTTGTAATTCAGTTCATGTGTAGCCAAGATTACATTCGGTGTATTAGTGATATCTTATGATGTTTCATTTTCTGTGTGACTTATTTCACTTAGAATCATCGTACCTGAATCCAATCATTATGCCAAGACGGGCCAGATGACATAGACTTCATTGGTGAGTGATATTCCATTGTACGTACGTACCACAAATTCTTTATCCATTTTTCGCTTTCTGGGATATTTAACTTGTACCGTGGACGAGGTTCTTGTAAACAGAGCTGTCTGAAACTTTGGGGTGGCTGTGTGTTTTTGATTTTAATTTCCCTAAGCTATAGGACCATAAGTGGAAGTGCCGTAGGCTCCGTTGCTTTGTTTTTTAGGTGTTTCAGGAAACACCATACACTTCTCCAGAGTGGCTGTTGGCAATTTACATCCCACCCATCAGCATAACAAGGCTCCCTGTTCTCCATGGCCTGTGCTGCATTTCTGGATTTTACACTTTTTTAAGATGGCCCTTTTGACCAGGGGGCAGTGAGACTTCATTGTAGTGCAGATTTCTTTAACATGCTTGCTTGGTTGGCCAAAAAGGGCGTATGCGTTTTTTCCTGAATATATTCAGTAAAAAACGCATACGCACTTTTTGGCCAAGTGCATTATTGTCGACATTCTGCCTCTTTTCCTATGCTTTAAATGCAATTCCAGTCTACCCCCTGAAATCGTTTTCCTGCAATTCTGCCCCGCTTTCAAGTCCTCTTCACAGCCTTCCTTCAGTATATTTTTGGACGATAGCTGTCATTTATAACTCTGCAGGTTTGTGAATTACAGTGCCCCTGAGCTCCTTTCTTCAAATCGCTTTCTTGTGAGCTGGCCGCAAACCCGCATGATAGATTCAGGCCCTAATTTGGTTCCGGCACGGCAGGCTGAGCCTTTGGTTAATTCCTCTTCCTGGTTGGAAATGAGCGTTAAATTTGCCCGTGCAGACACCTACAGCTAGTCTCTCATTGGTTCTCCCTATTCCTGTTCATTTTGCGCAGAAATTGCAAACTGTGCCAAACAGGAGGTTAAAGGTACAGACTCTCCAAGTGGGGAGAGTGTTATTAAAGGGTCTGGAATGGTGTACCCAAGTAAAACGAGACGAAAACTGAGATGCACTTGAAAACGTTTCCCCGTCACATGGTGCACCATAATGTGTGTTTCCCATGCATGTTTTAGCTGAAGGAAGTATCCCTTAAACCTGGAGAGTTGGGACCCATGGAATGGCTACCATGCAGTATGACTTCAAATGGTCTGCATTTGCTTATCGAACCTCAACAATGCTATCAGCCCAAAGTGTCCAACCTTATGTGTCACTCAGCTCTGGGTGTATATGTGGTAAATCCAGGTTGCATCACAAGCCCTGAATGAATTATTTAAGAATTGCTCTCTATTTCACTGTCCTTGGGTTTTGTTTTTGTAATTCATTTTGACAATGGGATTTATCGGATTTTCTCTGCTGCATTCATGCCGCTGTACACACGCTTCATTCTCTTACGGAGGCATATGAATCCATGGGTTTGAAGATTCTTACAAGTCAGGTGTATTCCTAGGCGTTGAATATGGGGTGTTTAGTCCATTTCGTTAAGCAAGGGGTAGGTCTGGGCTATTACATATTTGGCTTTTGGAAAGGTATCTGTGCTAATTTCTATCTCTGGTTTTATGCAACACCCCAACTCACCTTTCCCCTTAAGCAAGCATAAGTTGGTTTTCTTAATTTGAGACCCTGTTCTGTTTTATAATTCAGTTCATGTGTAGCAAAGTTTACATTCCATGTATTAGTGATATCTTATGATGTTTCATTTTCTGTGTGACTTATTTCCCTTAGAATCATCGTACCTGTATCCACTCATTATGCCGCGACGGGTCTGATGACATAGCTTTCATTGCTGAGTGATATTCCATTGTACGTACGTACCACAACTTCTTTATCCATTTTTCACATTCTGGGATATTTAACTTGTACCGTAGAAGAGGTTCTTGTAAACAGAGCCGTCCGACACTTTGGGGTGGCTGTGTGTTTTTGATTTTAATTTCCCTAAGCTATAGGACCATAAGTGGAAGTGCCGTAGGCTCCGTTGCTTTGTTTTTCAGGGGTTCCAGGATACACCATACACTTCTCCAGAGTGGCTGTTGGCAATTTACATCCCAACCATCAGCATAACAAGGCTCTCTGTTCTCCTTGCCCTGTCCTGTCTTTGTGGATTTTACACTTGTTTCAGATGTCCCTTTTGACCTGGGGGCAGTGAGACTTCATTGTAGTGCAGATTTCTTTAACATGCTTGCTTGGTTGGCCAAAAAGCGCATATGCTTTTTTTCCTGAATAAATTCAGGAAAAAACGCATACACCCTTTTTAGCCAAGAGCATCATTGTCGACGTTCTGCCTCTTTTCCTATGCTTTAAATGCAATTCCCGTCTACCCCCTGAAATCGATTTCCTGCAATTCTGCCCTGCTTACAAGTCGTATTGGCAGCTTTCCTTCAATATATTTTTGGACGATAGCTGTCATTTATAACTCTGCATGTTTGTGAGTTACAGTGCCCCTGAGCTCCATTCTTCAACTCGCAACTTGTGAGCTGGGTGCAAACCCGCAGGATTGCTTCAGGCCCTAATCTGGTTCCGGCACGGCATGCTGATCCTTTGGTTAATTCCTCTTCCTGGTGGGAAATGAGCATTAAATTTGCCCGTGCAGACACTTACTGCTAGTCTCTCATTGGTTCTCCCTATTCCTGTTCATCTTGCGCAGAAATTGCAAACTGTGCCAAACAGGAGGTTAAAGGCACTGACTCTCCAAGTGGGGAGAGTGTTAGTAAAGGTTCTGGAATGGTGAACCCGAGTAAAAGGGGACGAAAACTGAGATGCATTTGAAAACCTTTCCTGGTCACACGGTGCACCATACTGTGGGTTTCCCATGCATGTTTTAGCTGAAGAAAGAATCCCTTAAACCTGGAGAGTTGGGACCCATGGAATGGGTACCATGCAGTATGACTTCAAAGGGTCTGCATTTGCTCATTGAACCTCAACAATGCTATCAGCCCGAAGTGCCCAACCTTATGTCTCACTCAGCTCTGGGTGTAGATGTGGTAAATCCAGGTTGCATCAAAAGCCCTGAATGAATTATTTAAGAATTGCTCTCTATTTCACTCTCATTGTGTTTTGTTTTTGTAATTTATTTTGATAATGGGATTTATCGCATTTTCACTGCTCCGTTCATGCCGCTGTACTCACTCTTGATTCTCTTCCGGAGACATATAAATCCATGAGTTTGAAGATTCTTACTGGTCAGGTGTATTCGTAGGTGTTGAATATGGCGTGTTCAGCCCATTTTGTTGACCAGGGAGTAGGTTTTTTCTATTACATATTTGGCTTATGGAACGGTATCTGTGCTAATTTCAATCTCTGGTTTTATGCAGCTCCGCAACTCTCCTTTTTCCTTAAGCAAACATAAGTTGGTCTTCTAAATTTGAGACCCCATTCTGTTTTGTAATTCAGGTCATTTGTAGCCACGTTTACATTCCATGTATTAGTAATATTGTTTGTCTTTTTCTTTTTGAATTATGTGACTTTGAATGATCATACGTAACTACTCTGGGGTTGTTACAACTGGCTATATTTCACTGATTTTCAGGCTGAGTAATATTCCACTCTACATAAGTGCCACACCTCTATCCATTTTTTCCCTCCAGAGACATATAAATTATATCCTAGTCGAGGATCTTTTAAACAGAGAGGCGGTAAACATTGGGGTGCCTGTGTCCTCTCCATTTTTGTCTTTCCCAAGATATACGTCCATGAGTTCAAGTGCCCTGTGCTCTGTAGCTCATTTTTTAGATGCTTTAGTAAACACAATACACTTCTCAAGAGTGACCATTGGCAATATACATTTCCACTATAAGCCTCACAGGGCTCCCTTTTCTCCTTGCCCTGTCCTGCATTTCTGGTGTTTACACTTTATGAGGAAGGCTCTTCTGACTGATGCGAAGTGATATGTTTTGTAGTACTGATTTCCAGTGCGCACCTGTTTGGTTGGCTAAAAAAGTGTATGCCCTTTTCTTGAATATATACAGAAAAAGACGCATACACCCTTTTTGGCCAACTGCAATGTTGGCAATGTTCAGCCCCTTTTCTTGTGCTTAATGGCGAGTCCTTTCTACCTCTTCCAATCCCTTTCCTGCCATTCTCCGTTGCTTACAAGTCCTTTTCTCTGACTTTCCTCAAGACATTTTTCAGTGAGAGATATTTTCAACTCTGCAGTTTCGTGAATTTTAGCGGCCCTGAGTTCCATTTTTCAACTTGTGTTTATGGGAACTGGCCACAAAGCAGCGGGATTTCCTCAAGCCCTATTCTGTTTCCATGGGCAACCCTAGCTTTTAGTCAATTCGTCTTCCTGATTGGAAATTAGAGTGACATGTGCCTGTCCGAACACCTAGGACTTGTCTCTCATTGTTCCTCCTCCTTCTGCTTCATCCTCTGGACAAATTCCAAACTGTATGCAACAGGATGTTGACAGTGCTGACATCTCCAAGTGGGGAGACTGTTCGTAAAGACGCTGGAGGGGTGAACCCGAGCACCAGGAGATGAGGAGATGAGATGCCTTTTCCAAACTCTTCCCGATCAGACGGTATACCATCTTCTGGGTGTGACAGGCATATTTTAGCTGTAGGAAGTGTCCCATTCATGTGAGGAGAACACCAGGGCTTTTTCAAAATCAGTGTCTCTCCACAACCCAAACTGGGGAATTGTTTAAGCTACGGCTACACATAGGTTCATTAAGGGCCTTGGGAAGTAGGCAGAGTCCAAACTTTAGATGATTGAAGTCTTCAGGGTCAGAAGCACTCACCACCGGTTTCCCTTAGGTTCCATTTTAACTGTCATTAATAGATGATGTCAATAAAAATATCTATTCTTTTTTCAGATTATTTCCCCTTATAGGTTATTGCAAAATATTGAGTGTGGTTCCCTGTGCTGTACAGTAGTTCCTTGTTGATGATCGATTTTATACATAGCAGTGTGTATGTGTTAATCCCAAACTGTTAATTTATCCCTCCTCCCACCTTTCCCCTTTGGTAATAATAAATTATAAGATTTTATACTTCTCAGAAATGGGGGAGCTGAAAGAGAGGTATCATTTTCAATGGAAAAGCATTTAAAACAAGATTGAAGCTTTAACCAAGATTATTAGATGTACATCCTTGGAAAGAAATCACTTCGTTTCTCTAGTATTGACCTGACAAATAAGACAAACCTTTCACTGAACTTGCTTATAATAAAGTGATGGAAATATCAAATGGAAGTGTTAGAAACATCTTATTTTACCCGAGCCTTATACACTGTTCTATGTTAATTACAGTTTGGCTCACACATCTGTTCATTGAAGTTACAATGTTCTCAATTTCTGTTACTGATCCTCCAGAGTGGACCCCAACAAGTGTCCCCCTGCCCAGTGTCATTGGAGCCAACAGATCGAGACTGAGTTTGGTTCAGAAGCAAAGGAAACTTTATATTTTGATCAGAGAATGCAGAGGTGAGAGCATGTGCTACCCCGTGGGCTGTGGGCTGGGCTGCTGTGTAGAGATCCTGTCAGAGTCAGTGGGAGGGAGGGGGCGGAGCTCTCGAGGGCCCGGTTGGCTGCAGCTCAGGCTCTATATCGCGGAGTCTGCACTGTGCTCCAGGAGCTGAAGTGTCGACCCAGCCATTCTGCACTAGGAAATCTGGTCTGAAGTGCCGGCTGTTGAACCTCTGTATGCGGGACCCTAGGAGCACGTGAAATTAGACAAAGCACAAAGGATAAAAAAGGTTAGACTTTATTTTATTGCCCAGATTCTATTTTTATCTCCCAGGGATTTTTAAGGGGCTTTGCCTGGGACAAACCCCTCTTCTGCATTTTGTCCCCTTCCTCATTCTTAGAGTGCTGAGGGTGCAGACCCTTCATCTGTAACTGCTGAGTGCTGAGTTAGGAGCCCTCATACCCGTGGGAGAGGGTCTGAACTTCTCCCCAGCAGCCTCCAGGTGACGTTGATTGTCCGCAGACCTCCTGCCTCCCTGCTCGTCCGCCTGAGCACAAGTATTGGTAGTGTTATAGATTCTAATGACCTTTAAGGGTCCAGGAAGGAGATGTGCAGTGACGCTGTGAGGTCCAGTTTCACCCCGCCGCACATTTGTTCAGCCACCTTAGGCTGACCGTTTCTGCCAGCCTAGATGCTCTGACCAGTAGTCTGTGCTTTCTTCAGTTAGGCCCCTGAATTAACGTAAAAACAGCACCAGGTGTCAGCACCCTGACTGCTCAACTCCCAGACAGTCCAGGGTCAGTGGTGATGAAGGACCATGATGGCCACTGAGTCAACAGCCTTTTGAAGTAAACAGGAGTCCAGCCGGTCTTATTGGTCACCATCATCACAGTGTCTGTAGGCTTTTCTATGGTGACAGCGTGATATACGGTTCCCCTGCCAAGATTATTACCTCCCCTCTGGGTGCAGTAAGTCCTGCAAGCAGTAGTCTACTCTTTTGGGACACACTCTTGTTGTTTTATGAGAGAAACTCCAGGTCAAGTGATGGTCACATGAGTCGTCATGGTGCCACTTTGCCCCAGTTATCTCTCTGGAGGTTGGAGTTGGAGGACCTCCTCACTCAAGGTCAGTGTGCCCACGGAGCAAACCCTGCAACTTCAGGGCATGGTTGGGGGTTAGGATCACCACGTGGGGTCCTTTTCCCTTAGGAGGGAGGTGGCCTTTTGGGCTGCTGATTTCCAGGTTTTCAGATACTGCCAGTATCTTGGCCAGATGTGGCGGTGGGCCAAGCCCCTTGGTGACCGTAGTTTATCCTACCTGGATGGCATTCTTGCATTGTTCCATTTCAAGTGGTCCCAGGTTTTGCACTAATACTCCAATGGCCATTCAAATTTCACTAGGAATGTAAAGGTCAAAGGGTTTAGCTAAATTAGGGAGTTCCAGGGCAAGGGTCTGAATTGACTGCTCTTTCCATTCTTGAAAGGCCACTTCTGGATTCTATTCAAAAGGATCATCATCTTTTTCTTTCAGTGTTTCATATAGAGGCCCAGCTAGTAGACTGTAGTTAGGGATCCAGAAGCAGCAAACCCTGGCCTCCCCAGGAACCCCTAAGCTGTCTTCTAGTTTTAGAAATGGGTAAGGCTGTAAATCGTTTCTTCCCTTTCCTGGGATGGGCTTCTCCGACCTTCTCTGAGAATGCAGCCCACGCAGGTCACCATAGTCTGTGATATTTGAGCTTTTTCTTGGACAACTTGTATCCTTTATTGGCTTGGTAGTTCAGAGGTCTCCTTAGTAGGGCTGGCGATCAGAATGTCGTCTGCATATTGAAGGAGTGTTTCCTTTTCCAGAGGTAGAACTTTTAGGTCTTTAGCTGAGCTTTCCCCAAAGATGGTGTGGGAATTTTTGAACCCTTGGGGCAAGACGGCCCGGAAGTATTGTTTTAGTTGTATGTTGAGTCCTGCCACTCACAAGCCAAAATTTCTTGTGACTCTGGGACTAATAGAATACAAAAGAAGGCTTCATTGAAGACTAATACAGAATACCATGTCCTGGTGGTTAGTAGAATGACCAGCAGGGTGTAGGGTTTAGGAACTACTGGAGGTATATCCTCGGTGGCTTCACTGACTGTCCTGACATCCTTTACCAGGACTCCAGCAGCCCATGGGGCTCTCAAGGTCAGGCCAATCCCAGGATATGGAGCTCACCTGGGCAGGTACCCCACCCCCACCCCAGCCCACGGGGCTCTCGTGTTCAGGCCCCTCCCAGGATATGGGGCTCCCTGGGCAGGTTCCCCTGCAGCCCATGGGGCTCTCGTGGTCAGGCCCCTCCCAGGATACAGAGCTACCCTTTCAGGTACCGTGGCAGGGCTGGGCACACAGGAGCCATGCACATCGCCCTCATTGCAGAGCACTCCCAGCTCACCTGTCACTCAGATCTGACACAGAGCACCTCAGAGCAGGACTTGAACTAACAAACAGCAGCTCCGACAGGTCTGTGACCCTGGGCATCACTCTGTGTGGCCTCCCTCCACCTGGTCTTCCAGAGATTTCCACTGCACCCGGGGCACCAGGCCTCTGTCTCCACCCACCACCCACCCCTGCTCTCCCTGACTCCTGGGTACTTCTCATTAGGAGATGGTTTTCTTGAAGTTGTCTCCCACTCATGGGCCAGATAATATAATTAGAAAACAAGCCAGAGCTGCAGGCCCTTGTCTATCCTGACTCTCAGGAGCCCACACCTGTTCCTTGGACCTGGCCGATTCAGCAAGTTCCAGTTTCTGCAACTGTGAGCCCCTGAGGGGTGATTATTGGCTGGCCTGGGAAGCCTGACCATGCCGGCCATCCCTCCCAAGGTGTGCCTGGGTTGAGATCAATATAAACACCGCTCCAGGCAGCAAGAGCACCTGCAGCTGTGCCTGACGCCATTTTCTGCCCTGTCAGCAGTCTCGGGGCTGGACTGGTGGGAGGGAGTGAGAGGCCACGGCTTTGTGGGTTGCCCAGTGTGAGTGGGGCTCTGCTGGACTTTCTGCAGCAGTTGCCAAGATGCCACCTGCTAAAGAAGAGGATGTACCACCCATACCTGCCGCTGGAATTTCTCCCTGGGCAGAGGTGAGTAAGGAAGAAAGCAGTGGGGGCCGGGACAGGAGGGGTATCTCAGGCAGGGAAATGGAAAGCTTCCAGAAGAGCACCCAGGGCCAGGACCATCCTGTCTGGCCTGCAGGCACCAAGTCGGCTGGCATGCTGTCGCTCATGTGGCTCCATGGCCCTTCCTCTAGGCTTTCAAGTCCTTGTACATATTCAGGTGTTTTACCTGGGAAGGGTGGGAACATTTCAGCAGCAGCTGGCCTGGGGCTCGGCCCACGTTTACTCACAGATGCCTCGGCACGGGCCCCCAGCTTTGCAATGAGGACGCTTGTTGTGTGGGGCATGCTGGCTGAATGGGAGATGATTCCCCACCACTGACCAACTTCAGAATTGTTTACAACTGGAGCAAGGGCCCTGATACGGTTTTCCTCTGTGTAACTGGTGGGTTCTGTTTTTTTTTCTTTTTTTCGTTTTTGGTTCAAGGTAGATTTTATTCCTCTTTTTTGTATTTACAGATATAAGCATGGAAATAATTTATTCATATAAATACATGTATATGAAGGGAAGAATATTTTTTCTGTTTTACTTTTTGTAATTTTGAATTTTATTTTATTTTTTTATACAGCAGGTTCTTTTTGGTTACCTATTTTATACATAGAAATGTATACATGTCAATCCCAATCTCTCAACTCCCACCACCACCCCCCTAACAGCTTTCCCCCCTTGGTGTCCATACGTTTGTTGTCTACATCTGTTGCTCTATTTCTGCCTTGCAAAACGGTTCATCTGTTCAACTTTTCTAGGTTCCACATATATGCATTTATATACAGGATTTGTTTTTCTCTTTCTGACTTACTTCACTCTGTATGACAGTCTCTAGATCCATCAACGTCTCTACAAATGACCCAATTTCATTCCTTTTTATGGCTTAGTAATATTCCATTTTATATATGTACCTTATCTTTATGCATTCGTCTGTCTGTGGGCATTTAGTTTCCTTCCATTACCTGGATATTGTAAATAGTGATGCAATGAACATTGCGGTGAATGTCTCTTTTCGTTTTATGGTTTTGTCTGGGTATATGCCCAGTAGTGGGATTGCTGTATTATATGGTAATTCTATTCTTAGTTTTATAAGAAACTCCATAATGTTCTCCACAGTGACTGCATCAATTTACATTCCCAACAATAGTGGAAGAGGTTTCCTTATCTCCGCACCCTTTCCAGCATTTGTTGTTTGTAGATTTTCTGATGATGCCCATTCTAACAGGTGTGAGGTGATACACCATGGATTAGTCTATTTCGTTGAGCAAAGAGTAGGTCTTGTCTATTACATATTTGGCTTATGGAACGGTATGTGTGCTCATTTCAATCTCTGGTTTTATACAGCACCCCAACTCAACTTTCCGGTTAAGCAAGCATAAGTTTTTATCTAAATGTGAGACTCTGTTCGGTTTTGTAATTCAGTTTATGTGTAGCCAAGTTTACACTCCCTCTATTTGTGATATCTTATGATAATTATGTTTCTCTGTGTGACATATTTCTCTTAGAATCATCATACTTAAATCCACTCAATTTGCTGCTACAGGCCTGATGACATTGATTTCATTGCTGAGTGATATTCCGTTGTACGTAAGTAGGACAACTCCTTTATCCATTTTTTTCTTTCTGGGATATTTAATTTGTACTGGACTCAAGGTTCTTGTAAACACAGCAGCCCTGGATATTGTGTTGGCTGTGTCTTGTTGATTTTAATTTTCCTAAGCTATAGGGCCAAAAGTGGAAGTGCCCTAGGGTCTGTAGCTTTGTTTTTTAGATGTTTCATCATACACCATAAACATCACCAGAGTGTCTGTTGGCAATTTACATCCCGTCCATCAGCATAACAAGGCTCCCTGTTCTCCATGGCCTGTCCTGTGTTTCTGGGTTTTACACTTTTTTCAGATGACTCTTTTGACGAATGGGAAATGAGAGTTCATTGTAGTGCGGATTTCCATTGCTCGAATTCTTGGTTGGCCACAAAGGGCATATGCGTTTTTTCCTGAATATATTCAGGAAAAAATGTATACGCACTTTTTGTCCAAGTGCATCACTGTCAAAGATCTGCCGCTTTTCACATGCTTTAAATGCAATTCCAATCTACCTCCTGAAATATGATTCCTGCAATTCTGCCTCGTTTTCAAGTCCTCTGTGCAGACTTACTTCAATATATTTTTGCCAATAGCTGTCATTTATAACTCTGCTGGTTTGTGAATTACAGTGACTGTGATTTCCTTTCTTAACTCGTTTCCTTGAAAGCTGGCCACAGAACCGCAGGTTTGCTTCAGGCCGTAATCAGGGTCCCGCACGGCACTCTGAGCCTTTGGTTAATTCCTCTTCCTGGTGGGAAATTAGAGTTAAATGTGCCCCTCCAGACACCTGCCTCACTCCCAGCCCCTTGGTGATGTGTGTCCTCTGGTTTGAGGCCACATGTGCTGGGTTCCTCACCTTTGGCTGATGTGGCCCCACTGGTGTGAGGACACTCCTGCTTGGTTCCCATCTCCTTGGTGATGTGGGCCCTCCGGTGAGAGTCTGATCCTGGTTGTGTTACTCACACTTCTGTGAGGTAGGCCCTCTTCTCTGAGGTCAGTCCTGCCTAGCTGGCACACCCCGCCTTGGTGACGTTGGCCATCTGGTGGGAGTTGGTGCCTGCTGGGAGTCTCCTCCCCTTGGTAATGAGGGCCCTCTGGCATCAGGCCCTAACTCCTGGGCTCCCAAAATTTTCTGATGTGCGCCCTGTGGTGCGAGTACATTCCTGCCAAGTTCACAACCCCATGGGAATGTGGGCCTTCTGCTCTGAGGTCCCAACGGTGGGTTGCTCAGTTTCATGATGAGGGCCCTCTGGTGTGAGTTCACTCCGGCCTGGATCCCATAGCCATGCTGCTCCTGGCCACCTGCTGGGACGTTACAACTGCGGGATTCCTCACCTTTTTTCTTCTATGGGCCCTCTTTTTTGAGACTCCTCCTGCCTGCCTCACTCCCAGCCCCTTGGTGATGTGTGTCCTCTGGTTTGAGGCCACGTGTGCTGGGTCCCTCACCTTTTGATGATGTGGCCCCAATGGTGTGAGGACACTCCTGCCTGGTTCCTATCCCCTTGATGATGTGGGCCCTCTGGTGAGAGTCTGATCCTGTTTGGGTTCCTCACCCTTCTGTGAGGTGGGTCCTCTGCTGTGAGGTCACTCCTGCCTGGTTGGCATACCCCGCCTGGGCAACATCGGCCCTCTTGTGGCAGTTGTAGCCTGCTGGGAGCTTCCTCCCCTCGGTGATGAGGGCCCTCTTGCGTCAGGCCCTAACTGCTGGGTACCCACATTTTCTGATACGTGCTAAGTGGTGCGAGGGCACTCCTGCGAGGTTCCCATCCCCATGGGGATGTGGGCCTTCTGCTCTGAGGTCCCAATGTCTGGGTTGCTCACAGTTTCATGATGTGGGCCCTCTGCTGTGAGTTCACTGCAGCCTGGATCGCATAGACTTGGTGCTCTGGGCCGCCTGCTGGGAGGTTCACACTGCAAGTTTCCTCAGCTTTTTTATCCTATGGTCCCTGTGTTGTGAGGCTCCTCCTGCCTGCCTCACTCCGAGCCCCTTGGAGATGTGGGTCCTCTGGTTTAGGCCACATGTGCTGGGTTCCTCACCTTTCTATGATGTGGCCACACTGGTGTGAAGACAGTCCTGCCTGTTTCTGATCCCATTGGTGATGTGGGCCCTCTGGTGAGAGTCTTATCCTGGCTGGGTTCCTCACCCTTCTGTGAGGTAGGCCCTCTGCTGTGAGGTCACTCCTGCCTGGCTGTCACACGTCACCTTGGCGACATGGGCCCTATGTTGGGAGTTGGTGCCTGCTTGGAGTCTCCTCCCCTTGGTAATGAGGGCCCTCTGGCGTCAGGCCCTAACTTCTGGGCTTCCAAAATTCTCTGATGTGTGCCCTGTGGTGCGAGTACACTTATGCCATGTTCCCAGCCACATGGGAATGTGGGCCTTCTGCTCTGAGGTCCCAACGGCTGGGTTGCTCACAGTTTCATGATGAGGGCACTCTGTTTTGAGTTCAGTCAGGTCTGGATCCCATAGCCTCGCTGCTCCTGGCCGCCTGCTAGGAGGTTCCAACTGCGGGATACCTCACCATTTTTATTCTATGGTCCCTATGTTTTGAGGCTCCTCCTGCCTGCCTCACTCCCAGCCCCTTGGTGATATGTGTCCTCTGGTTTGAAGCCACGTGTGCTGGGTCACTCACATTTCGGTGATGAGGCCCCACTGGTGTGAGGACACTCCAGCCTGGTTCCCATTCCCTTGGTGATGTGGGCCCTGTGGTGAGAGTCTGATCCTCTTTGGGTTCCTCACACTTTTGTGTGGTGGGCCCTCTGCTCTGAGGTCAGTCCTGCCTGGCTGGCACATCCCGCATTGGCGATGGCGGCCCTCTGGTAGCAGTTGGAGCCTGCTGTGAGCCTCCTCTCCTCGGTGTTGAGAGCCCTCTGGCGTCAGGCCCTAACTGCTGGGCTCCCCACATTTTCTGATGTGTGCCCACTGGTGTGATGACACTCCTGCTTGGTTCCCTTCCCCATGGGGATGTGGGCCTTGTGCTCTGAGGTCACAACGGCTGGTTTCCTCACAGTTTCATGATGAGGGACCTCTGTTGTGAGTTCATCACTGCCTGGATCCCATAGCCCTGGTGCTCTGGGACGCCTGCTGGGATGTTCCAACTGCTGGATTCCTCACCTTTTTTATACAATGGGCCATGTGTTGTGAGGTTAATCCTGCCTGCCTCGCTCTGAGACCCATGGTGATGTGGGTCCTCTGGTTTGAGGCCACATTTCCTGGGTACCTCAACCTTTGATGATGTGGCCCCATGGGTGTGATGACACTCCTGTCTGGTTCACAGCCCCTTGCTGATGTGGGCACTCTGGTGAGAGTCTGATCCTGGCTGGGTTCCTTACCCTTCTGTGAGGTGGGCCCTCTGATGTGAGGTCACTCCTGCCTGGCTGGCTCACATCGCCTTGGCGATGTGGGCCCTCTGTTGGCCACGAAAGCATGCTGGGAGCCCCCTACCCTCTTTAATGAGGGCCCTGAAAAAACTCATATGCACTTTTTGACCAAGTGCATCATTGTCGAGAATCTGCCTCTTCTCCTATGCTTTCAGAGCACTTCCCGTCTACCTCCTGAAATCATATTACTGGAATTCTGCCCCACTTTCAAGTCCTCTTCGCAGCCTTACTTCAATATATTTTTGTTTGATACCTGCCATTTATAACTCTGCAGGTTTGTTAATTACAGTGTCCCTGAGCTCCTTTCTTCAACTAGCTTTCTTGTGAGCTGGCCGCAAAACCGCAGGATTGCTTCAGGCCCTAATCTGGTTTCCGCACAGCATGCTGAGCGTTTGGAAAATTCCTTTTTCTGGTGGGAAATGAGCATTAAATTTGCCCGTGCAGACAACTACAGCTAGTCTCTCATTGGTTCTCCCTATTCCTGTTCATCTTGCGCAGATATTGCAAACTGTGCCCAACAGGAGGTTAAAGGCACTGACTCTCCAAGTGGGGAGAGAGTTAGTAAAGCGTCTGGAATGGTGAACCTGAGTACCAAGGGACGAAACCTGAGAGGCATTTAAAATCGCTTCCCAGTCACATGGTGGACCATAATCTGGGATTCAGGTGCATGATTTAGGTGAAGGAAGAATCCTGTAAACCCGGAAAGTTGGGACCCATGGAATGGGTACCATGCAGTATGACTTCAAAGGGTCTGCGTTTGCTCATCGAACCTCACCAATGCTATCAGCACGAAGTGTCCAACCTTATGTCTCACTCAGCTCTGGGTGTAGATGTGGTAAATCCAGGGTGCATTACAAGCCCTGAATGAATTATTTAAGAATTGCTCTCTATTTCAGTGTCATTGTGTTTTGTTTTTGTAATTCATTTTGATAATGGGATTTATCGGATTTTCTCTGCTGCATTCATGCAGTTGTACACACGCTTGATTCTCTTATGCAGACATATAAATCCATGGGTTTGAAGATTCTTACTAGTCAGGTGTATTCCTAGGCGTTGAATATGGGGTGTTTAGTCCATTTCGTTGAGCAAGGTGTAGGTTTTGACTATGACATATTTGGCTTATGGAAAGGTATCTGTGCTAATTTCTATCTCTGGTTTGATGCACCACCCCAACTCACCTTTCCCCTTAAGCAAGCATAAGTTTGTTTTCTAAATTTGAGACCCTGTTCTGTTTTGTAATTCAGTTCATGTGTAGCCAAGTTTACATTCCGTGTATTAGTGATATCTTATGATGTTTCATTTTCTGTGTGACTTATTTCACTTAGAATCATCGTACCTGAATCCACTCATTATGCCGCGACGGGCCTGATGACCTAGATTTCATTGCTGAGTGATATTACATTGTACGTACGTACCACAACTTCTTTATCCATTTTTAACGTTCTGGGATATTTAACTTGTTCCGCAGACGGTGTTCTTGTAAACAGAGCCGTCCGAAACTTTGGGGTGGCTGTGTGTTTTTGATTTTAATTCCGTAAGCTATAGGACCATAAGTGGAAGTGCCGTAGGCTCCGTTGCTTTGCTTTTAAGGTGTTTCAGGAAACACCATACACTTCTCCAGAGTGGCTGTTGGCAATTTATATCCCGTCCATCAGCATAACAAGTCTCCCTGTTCTCCATGGCCTGTCCTGCCTTTCTGGATTTTACACTTTTTTCAGAAGGCCCTTTTGACCGGGGGGCAGTGAGACTTCATTGTAGTGCAGATTTCCTTTACACGCTTGCTTGGTTGGCCAAAAAGTGCGTATGCGTTATTTCCTGAATATATTCAGTTAAAAACGCATACGCCCTTTTTGGCCAAGTGCATCATTGTCGACGTTATGACTCTTTTCTATGCTTTAAAGGCAATTCCAGTCTACCCCCTGAAATCGTTTTCCAGCAATTCTGCCCCGCTGTCAAGTCCTCTTCGCAGCCTTCTTCAATGTATTTCTGGACGATAGTTGGCATTTATAACTCTGCAGGTTTGTGAATGACAGTGCCCCTGAGCTCCTTTCTTCAACTCGTTTCCTTGTGAGCTGGCCGCAAAACCGCAGGATTGCTTCAGGCCCTAATCTGGTTCCGGCCCGGCATGCTGAGCCTTTGGTTAATTCCACTTCCTGGAGGGAAATGAGCATAAATTTGCCCGTGCAGACACCTACAGCTAGTCTCTCATTGTTTCTCCCTATTCCTTTTCATCTTGCGCAGAAATTGCATACTGTGTCAAACAGGAGGTTAAAGGCACTGACTCTCCAAGCGGGGAGAGTGTTATTATACCGTCCAGAATGGTCAACCCGAGTATCAGGGGACGAAAACTTACATGCATTTAAAAATGTTGCGCAGTCACAGGGACCATACTCTGGGTTTCCCATGCATGTTTTAGCTAAAGGAAGTATCCCTTAAACCTGGAGAGTTGGGACCCATGGAATGGGTATCATGCAGTATGACTTCAAAGGGTCTGCATTTGCTCACCGAACCTCACCAATGCTATCAGCTCAAAGTGTCCAGCCTTATGTCTCACCCAGCTCTGTGTGTAGATATGGTAAATCCAGGTTGCATCACAAGTCCTGAATGAATTATTTAAGAATTGCTTTCTATTTCACTGTCATTGTGTTTTGTTTTTATAATTCATTTTGATAATGGGATTTATCGGATTTTCACTGCTGCGTTTATACCGCTGTACACACGCTTGATTGTCTTATGGAGACATATAAATCCATGGGTTTTAAGATTCTTACTAGTCAGGTATATTCCTAGGCGTTGAATTTGGGGTGTTGAGTCCATTTTATTGAGCAAGGAGTAGGTCTTGACTATTGCATATTTGACTTATGGAACGGTATCTGTGCTAATTTCAATCTCTGGTTTTATGTAGCACCCCAACTCACCTTTCGCCTTAAGCAAGCATTGGTTGGTTTGCTAAATTTGAGACCCTGTTCTGTTTTGTAATTCAGTTCATGTGTAGCCAAGTTTACATTCCGTGTATTAGTGGTATCTTATGATGTTTCTTTCTCTGTGTGACTAATTTCACTTAGAGTCTTCATACCTGAATCCACTCGTTATGCCGCGACGGGCCTGAAGACATAGATTTCATTGCTGTGTGATATTCCATTGTACGTTCGTAGCACAACTTCTTTATCCATTTTCCGCTTTCTGGGATATTTAACTTGTACCATAGATGAGTATATTGTAAACAGAGCCATTCGAAAATTTGGGGTGGCTGCGTCTTTTTTATTTTAATTTCCCTAAACTATAGGACCATAAGTGGAAGTGCCGTAGGCGCCGTTGCTTTTTTTTTTAGGTGTTTGAGGAAACACCATACACTTCTCCAGAGTGGCTGTTGGCAATTTACATCCCGCCCATCAGCATAAGAAGGCTTCCTGTTCTCCATGGCCTGTGCTGCCTTTCTGGATTTTACACTTTTTTCAGATGGCCCTTTTGACCATGGGGGAGATGAGACTTCTTTGTAGTGCAGATTTCTTTAACATGCTTGCTTGGTTGGCCAAAAAGGGCGTATGCGTTTTTTCCTGAATATATTCAGGAAAAAACGCATACGCCCTTTTTGGCCAAGAGCATCATTGTCGACGTTCTGCCTCTTTTCCTATGCTTTAAATGCAATTCCAGTCTACCCCCTGAAATCGTTTTCCTGCAATTCTGCCCCGCTTTCAAGTATCTTCGCAGCCTAACTTCAATATATTTTTGGACGATAGCTGTCAATTATAACTCTGCAGGTTTGTGAATTATAGTGTCCCTGAGCTCCTTCCTCAACTCGCTTTATTGTGAACTGGCCACAAACCCGGAGGATTGCTTCAGGCCCTAATCTGATTCCGGAACGGCATGCTGAGCCTTTGGTTAGTTCCTCTTCCTGGTGGGAAATGAGCGTTAAATTTGCCCCTGCAGACACCTACAGCTAGTCTCTCATTGGTTCTCCCTATTCCTGTACATCTTGCGCAGAAATTGCAAACTGTGCCCAACAGGAGGTTAAAGGCACTGACTCTCCAAGTGGGGAGAGTGTTAGTAAAGGGTCTGGAATGGTGAACCCGAGTAAAAGGGGACGAAAACTGAGATTCATTTGAAAACGTTTTCCGGTCACACGGTGCACCATACTGTGGGTTTCCCATGCATGTTTTAGCTGAAGGAAGAATCCCTTAAACCTGGAGAGTTGGGACCCATGGAATGGGTACTATGCAGTATGACTACAAACGGTCTGCATTTGCTCATCGAACCTCATCCATGCTGTCAGCCCGAAGTGTCCAACCTTATGTCTCACTCAGCTCTGGGTGTAGATGAGGTAAATCCAGGTTGCATCACAAGCCCTGAATGAATTATTTAAGAATTGCTCTCTATTTCACTGTCATTTTTTTTGTTTTTGAAATTTATTTTGATAATGGGATTTAGCTGATTTTCACTGCTGCGTTTTTGTCACTGTACACACGCTTGATTCTCTTATGGAGACATATAAATCCATAGGTATTAAGACTCTTACTCATCCTGTATATTCCTAGGCACTGAATATGGGGTGTTGAGTCCATTTCGTTGACCAGGAAGTAGGTTTTTTCTATTACATATTTGGCTTATGGAACGGTATCTGTGCTAATTTCAATCTCTGGTTTTATGCAGCACCCCAACTCTCCTTGATCCTTAAGCAAGCATAAGTTGGTTTTCTAAATTTGAGACCCCGTTCTCTTTTGTAATTCAGTTCATTTGTAGCCACGTTTACATTCCATGTATTAGTAATATCGTATGTCTTTGTCTTTTTGAATTATGTGACTTCAAATGATCATACGTAACTCCTCTGGGGTTGTTACAACTGGCCATGTTTCATTGATTTTCAGGCTGAGTAATATTCCACTCTACATAAGTGCCACACCTCTGTCCATTTTTTCCCTCCAGAGACATATAAATTATATCCTAATCGAGGATATATTAAACAGAGAGGCGGTAAACATTGGGGTGCCTGTGTCCTCTCGATTTTTCTTTTTCCCAAGATATACGTCCATGAGTGCAAGTGCCCTGTGCTCTGTAGCTCATTTTTTAGATGCTTTAGTAATCACAATACACTTTTCCAGAGTGACCGTTGGCAATATACATTTCCACTATAAGCCTCACAGGGCTCCCTTTTCTCCTTGCCCTGTCCTGCATTTCTGGTGTTTACACTTTATGAGGAAGGCTCTTCTGACTGATGCGAAGTGATATGTTTTGTAGTATTGATTTCCAGTGCCCACCTGTTTGGTTGGCTAAAAAAGTGTATGCCCTTTTCTTGAATATATACAGAAAAAGATGCATACACCCTTTTTGGCCAACTGCAATGTTGGCAATGTTCAGCCCCTTTTCTTGTGCTTAATGGCGAGTCCTTTCTACCTCATCCAATCCCTTTCCTGCCATTCTCCGTTGCTTACAAGTCCTTTTCTCTGACTTTCCTCAAGACATTTTTCAGTGATAGATATTTTCAACTCTGCAGTTTCGTGAATTTTAGTGTCCCTGAGTTCCATTTTTCAACTTGTGTTTATGGGAACTGGCCACAAAGCAGCGGGATTTCCTCAAGCCCTATTCTGTTTCCATGGGCAACCCTAGCCTTTGGTCAATTCGTCTTCCTGATTGGAAATTAGAGTGACATATGTCTGTCCGAAAACCTAGGACTTGTCTCTCATTGTTCCTCCTCCTTCTGCTTCATCCTTGGACAAATTCCAAACTGTGTGCAACAGGATGTTGACAGTGCTGACATCTCCAAGTGGGGAGACTGTTAGTAAAGACGCCGGAGTGGTGAACCCGAGCACCAGGAGATGAGGAGATGAGATGCCTTTTCCAAACTCTTCCCGATCAGACGATATACCATCCTCTGGGTGTGACAGGCATGTTTTAGCTGTAGGAAGTGTCCCGTTCATGTGAGGAGAACACCAGGGCTTTTTCAAAATCAGTGTCTCTCCGCTACCCAAACTGGGGAATTTTTTAAGCTACGGCTACACATATGTTCATTAAGGGCCTTGGGAAGTAGGCAGAGTCCAAACTTTAGATGATTGAAGTCTTCAGGGTCAGAAGCACTGACCACCGGCTTCCCTTAGGTTCCATTTTAACTGTCATTGATAGATGATGTCAATAAAAATATCTATTCTTTTCAGATTATTTCCCCTTATAGGTTATTGCAAAATATTGAGTGTAGTTCCCTGTGCTATAGAGTAGTTCCTTGTTGACGATCTATTTTATACATAGCAGTGTGTATGTGTTAATCCCAAACTGTTAATTTATCCCTCCTCCCACCTTTCCACTTTGGTAATAATAAATTATAAGATTTTATACTTCTCAGAAATGGGGGAGCTGAATGAGAGGTATCATTTTCAATGGAAAAGCATTTAAAACAAGATTGAAGATTTAACCAAGATTATTAGATGTACATCCTTGGAAAGAAATCACTTCGCTTCTCTAATATTGACCTGACAAATAAGACAAACCTTTTCACTGAACTTGCTTGTAATAAAGTGATGGAAATATCAAATGGAAGTGTTAGAAACATCTTATTTTACCCGAGCCTTATACACTGTTCTATGTTAATTATAGTTTGGCTCACACATCTGTTCATTGAAGTTACAACGTTCTCAATTTCTGTTACTGATCCTCCAGAGTGGACCCCAACAAGTGTCCCCATGCCCAGTGTCATTGGAGCCAAAAGATCGAGACTGAGTTTGGTTCAGAAGCAAAGGAAACTTTATATTTTGATCAGAGAATGGACAGGTGAGAGCATGTGCTACCCCGTGGGCTGTGGGCTGGGCTGCTGTGTAGAGATCCTGTCAGATTCAGTGGGAGGGAGGGGGCAGAGCTCTCGAGGGCCCTGTTGGCTGCAGCTCAGGCTCTATATCGCGGAGTCTGCACTGGGCCCCAGGACCTGATGTGTCGACCCAGCCATTCTGTACTAGGAAATCTGGTCTGAAGTGCCGGGTGTGGAACCTCTGTATGCGGGACCCTAGGAGCACATGAAATTAGACAAAGCACAAAGGATAAAAAAGGTTAGACTTTATTTTATTGCCCAGATTCTATTTTTATCTCCCAGGGAATTTTAATGGGCTTTGCCTGGGACAAACCCCTCTTCTGCCTTTTGTCCTCTTCCTCATTCTTGGAGTGCTGAGGGTGCAGACCCTTCTTCTGTAACTGCTGAGTGCTGAGTTAGGAGCCCTTATACCCGTGGGCGAGGGTCAGAACTTCTCCCCAGCAGCCTCTAGGTGACGTTGATTGTCCCCAGGCCTCCAGCCTCCCTGTTCATCTGCCTGAGCACGAGCATTGGAAGTGTTATAGATTCTAATGACCTTTAAGGGTCCGGGAAGGAAATGTGCAGTGACGCTGTGAGGTCCACTTTCACCCCGCCACACATTTGTTCAGACACTTTAGGCTGACCGTTTCTGCCAGCCTAGATGCTCTGACTAGTAGTCTGCACTTTCTTCAATTAGGCCTCTGAATTAACGTAAAAACAGCACCAGGTGTCAGGACCCTGCCTGCTCAACTCCCGGACAGTCCAGGGTCAGTTGTGATGAAGGACCATGATGGCCACTGAGTCAACAGCCTTTTGAAGTAAACAGGAGTCCAGCCGGTCTTACTGGTCACCATCATCACGGTGTCTGTAGGCTTTTCTATGGTGACAGCGTGATATACGGTTCCCCTGCCAAGATTATTACCTCCCCTCTGGGTGCAGTAAGTCCTGCAAGCAGTAGTCTACTCTTTTGTGACACACTCTTGTTGTTTTATGAGAGAAACTCCAGGTCAAGTGATGGTCACATGTGTCGTCATGGTGCCCCGTTGCCCCCGGATATCTCTCTGGATGTTGGAGTAGGAGGGCTTCCTCACTGGAGGTCAGTGTGCCCACGGAGCAAACCCTGCAACTTCAGGGCATGGTTGGGGGTTAGGAACACCACGTGGGGTCCTTTTCCCTTAGGAGGGAGGTGGCCTTTTGAGCTGCTGATTTCCAGGTTTTTAGATACCGCCAGTATGTTGGCCAGATGTTGCAGTGGGCCAAGCCCCTTGGTGACTATAGTTTATCCTACCTGGATGGCATTCTTGCATTGTTCCATTTCAAGTGGTCCCAGGTTTTGCACTAATACTCCAATGGCAATTCACCTTTCACCAGGAATGTAAAGGTCAAAGGGTTTAGCTAAATTAGGGAGTTCCAGGGCAAGGGTCTGAATTGACTGCTCTTTCCATTCTTGAAAGGCCACTTCTGGATTCTATTCAAAAGGATCATCATCTTTTCCTTTCAGTGTTTCATATAGAGGCCCAGCTAGTAGACTGTAGTTAGGGATCCAGAAGCAGCAAACTCTGGCCTCCCCAGGAACCCCTAAGCTGTCTTCTAGTTTTAGAAAGGGGTAAGGCTGTAAATTGTTTCTTCCCTTTCCTGGGATGAGCTTCTCCGACCTTCTGTGAGAATGAAGCCCAGGCAGGTCACCGTAGTCTGTGATATTTGAGCTTTTTCTTGGACAACTTCTATCCTTTATTGGCTTGGTAGTTCAGAGGCCTCCTTAGTAGGGCTGGTGATCAGAATGTCGTCAGCATATTGAAGGAGTGTTTCCTTTTCCAGAGGTAGAACTTTTACGTCTTTAGCTAAGCTTTCCCCAAAGATGGTGTGGGAATTTTTGAACACTTGGGGCAAGACGGCCTGGATGTATTGTTTTAGTTGTATGTTGAGTCCTGCCACTTACAAGCCAAAATTTCTTGTGACTCTGGGACTAATGCCATACAAAAGAAGGCATCATTGAAGACTAATACAGAATACCGTCTCCTGGTGGTTGGTAGAATGACCAGCAGGGTGTAGGAATTAGGAACTACTGGAGGTATATACTCGGTGGCTTCACTGACGATCCTGACATCTTTACCAGGCCCCTGGCAGCCCATGGGGCTCTCGTGGTCAGGCCAATCTCAGGATATGGAGCTCACCTGGGCAGGTACCCCACCTCCACACCAGCCCATGGGGCTCTCATGGTCAGGCCCATCCCAGGATATGGGGTTCCCTGGGCAGGTCCCCTGCAGCCCATGGGGCTCTCGTGGTCAGCTCCCTCCCAGGATACAGAGCTACACTTGCAGGTACTGTGGCAGGGCAGGGCACACAGGAACCGTGCACATTGCCCTCATTGCAGAGCACTCTCAGCTCACCTGTCACTCAGATCTGACACAGAGCACCTCAGAGCAGGACTTGAACTAACAAATAGCAACTCCGACAGGTCTGTGACCCTGGGCATCACTCTGTACGGCCTGCCACCACCTGGTCTTCCAGAGACTTCCACTGCACCCGGGGCACCAGGCCTCTGTCTCCACCCACCACCCACCACCCACCCCTCCTCTCCCTGACTCCTGGGGTCCTCTTATTAGGCCAGGGTTTTCTTGAAGCTGTCTCCCACTCATGGGCCAGATAAAATGATTAGAATACAAGCCAGAGCTGCAGCCCATTGTCTATCCTGACTCTCAAGAGCCCACACCTGTTCCTTGGACCTGGCCGATTCAGCAAGTTCCATTTTCTGCAACTGTGAGACCCTGAGGGGTGATGATTGGCTGACCTGGGCAGCCTGACCATGCCGGCCAGCCCTCCCCAGGTGTGCCTGTTTTGAGATCAATATAAACACCGCTCCAGGCAGCAAGAACCCCTGCAGCTGTGCCTGACGCCATTTTCTCTGCCCTGTCAGCAGTCTCGGGGCTGGGCTGGTGGGAGGGAGTGACAGGTCACGGCGTTGTGGGTGGCCCAGTGTGAGTGGGGCTCTGCTGGACTTTCTGCAGCAGTTGTCAAGATGCCACCTGCTAAAGAAGAGGATGTGTCACCCATACCTGGCGCTGGAATTTCTCCCTGGGCAGACGTGAGGAAGGAAGAAATCAGTGGGGGCCGGGACAGGAGGGGTATCTCAGGCAGGGAAATGGAAAGCTTCCAGAAGAGCACCCAGGGCCAGGACCATCCTGGCTGGCCTGCAGGCACCAAGTTGGCTGGCATGCAATCACTCGTGTGGCTCCATTGCCCTTCCTCTAGGCTTTCAAGTCCTTGAACATATTCAGGTGTTTTATCTGGGAAGGGTGGGAACATTTCAGCAGCAGCTGGCCTGGGGCTCGGACCACGTTTACTCACAGATGCCTCAGCACGGTCCCCCAGCTTTGCAATGAGGACGCTTGTTGCGTGGGGCCTGCTGGCTGTATGGGAGATGATTCCCCACCACTGACCAACTTCAGAATTGTTTACAACTGGAGCAAGTGTCCTGATACGGTTTTCCTCTGTGTAACTTGTGGATTCTGTTTGTTTTTTCTATTTTTCGTTTTTGGTTCAAGGTAGATTTCATTCCTCTTTTTTGCATTTACAAATATAAGCATAGAAATAATTTATTCATATAAATACATGTATGTGGAGGGAAGAATATTTTTTCTGTTTTACTTTTTAATTTTATTTTTTTTAATTTTTAATCTTATTTTTTATACAGCAGGTTCTTATTGGTTATCTATTTTATACATATAAATGTATACATGTCAATCCCAATCTCTCAACTCTTCACACCACCATCCCCCCAACAGCTTTCTGCCCTTGGTGCAGATTTCCTTTACAGGCTTGCTTGGTTGGCCATCAAGGGTGTATGCGTTTTTTCCTGAATATATTCAGGAAAAAATGCATACGCCCTTTTTGGCAAAGTGCATCATTGTCGACATTCTGCCTCATTTCCTATGCTTTAAGTGCAATTCCAGTCTACCCCCTGAAATAGTTTTCCTCAAATGCTGCCCCCCTTTCCAGTCCTCTTCGCAGACTTACTTCAATATATTTTTGGACGATAGCTGTCATTCATAACTCTGCAGGTTTGTGAATTAGAGTGCCCCTGAGCTCCTTTCTTCAACTCGCTTTCTTGTGAGCTGGCCGAAAACCGCAGGAATGCTTCAGGCGCTAATCTGTTTCTGGCAGGGCACGCTGACCCTTTGGTTAATTCCTCTTCCTGGTGGGAAATGGTCGTTACACTTGCCCGTGCAGGCACCTACAGCTAGTCTCTCATTGGTTCTCCCTATTCCTGTTCATCTTGCTCAGAAATTGCAAACTGTGCTGAACAGGATGTTAAAGGCATTGACTCTCCAAGTGGGGAGAGTGTTAGTAAAGCGTCTGGAATGGTGAACCCGAGTACCAGGGCACAAAAACTGAGATGCATTTGAAAACGTTTCGCAATCACATGGTGGAATATACTCTGCGTTTCTCATGCATGTTTTAGCTGAAGGAAGAATCCCTTAAACCTGGAGAGTTGGGACCCATGGAATGGGTACCATGCAGTATGCCTTCAAACGGTCTGCATTTGCTCACCGAGCCTCACCAATGGTATCAGCGCGAAGGGTCCAGCCTTATGTCTCACCCAGCTCTGGGTGTAGATGTGGGAAATCCAGGTTGCATCACAAGCCCTGAATGAATTATTTAAGAATTGCTCTCTATTTCACTGTCATTGTGTTTTGTTTTTGAAATTTTTTTTGATAAAGGAAGTTATCCGATTTTCACTGCTGCGTTTAGGCCACTGTACACACGCTTGATTCTCTTACGGAGACATATAAATCCATGGGTTTTAAGATTCTTATTGTCAGGTATATTCCGAGGCGTTGAATATGGGGTGTTGAGTTCATTTCGTTGAGCAAGGAGTAGGTCTTGTCTATTATATATTTGGCTTATGGAAAGATATCTGTGCTAATTTCAATCTCTGGTTTTATGCAGCACGCCAACTCACCTTTCCCCATAAGCAAGCGTAAGTTCGTTTTCTAAATTTGAGACTGTGTTCTGTTTTGTAGATCAGTTCATGTGTAGCCAAGTTTACATTCCATGTATTAGTGATAACTTATGATGTTTCTTTTTCTGTGTGACTTATTTCACGTAAAATCATCATACCTGAATCCATTCATTATGCCACTACTGGCCTGATGACATAGATATCATTGCTGAGTGATATTCCATTGTACATACGTACCACATCTTCTTTATCCATATTTCGATTTCTGGGATATTTAACTTGTATCGTAGACGAGGTTCTTGTAAACAGAGCCGTCCCAAACTTTGGGGTGACTCTGTGTTTTTCATTTTAATGTCCCTAAGCTATAGGACCATAAGTGGAAGTGCCGTAGGCTCCGTAGCTTTGTTTTTTAGGTTTTTCAGGAAACACCATACACTTCTCCAGAGTGGCTGTTGGCAATTTACATCCCACCCATCAGCATAACAAGGCTCCCTGTTCTCCAAGGCCTGTGCTGCATTTCTGGATTTTACACTTTTTTCAGATGGCCCTTTTGACCGGGGGGCAGTGAGACTTCATTGTAGTGCAGATTTCTTTAACATGGTTGCTTGGTTGGCCAAAAAGAGCGAATGCGTTTTTTCCTGAATATATTCAGGAAAAAACGCATACGCTCTTTTTGGCCAAGTGCATCATTGTCGACGTTCTGCCTCTTTTCCTATGCTTTAAATGCAATTCCAGTCTACCCCATGAAATCGTTTTCCTGAAATTCTGCCCCGCTTTCAAGTCCTCTCCGCAGCCTTCCTTCAATATATTTTTGGACGATAGCTGTCATTTACAACACTGCAGGTTTTGAATTACAGTGCCCCGGAGCTCCTTTCTTCAAATCGCTTTCTTGTGAGCTGGCCGCAAACCCGCAGGATTGCTTCAGGCCCTAATCTGGTTCCGGCACAGCATGCTGAGCCTTCGGTTAATTCCTCTTTCTGGTGGGAAATGTGCGTTAAATTTGCCTGTGCAGACACCTACAGCTAGTCTCTCATTGATACTCCCTATTCCTGTTCATCTTGCGCAGAAATTGCAAACTGTGCCAAATAGGAGGTTAAAGGCACTGACTCTCCAAGTGGGGAGAGTGTTAGTAAAGGGTCTGGAATTGTGAACCCGAGTAAAAGGGGACAAAAACTGAGATGCATTTGAAAATGTTTCCCGATCACACGGTGCACCATACTGTGGGCTTCCCATGCATGCTTTAGCTGAAGGAAGAATCGCTTAAACCTGGAGAGTTGGGACCCATGGAATGGGTACCATGTAGTATGACTTCAAATGGTCTGCATTTGCTCATCGAACCTCACCAATGCTATCAGCCCGAAGTGTCCAACCTTATGTCTCACTCAGCTCTGGGTTTAGATGAGGTAAATCCAGGTTGCATCACAAGCCCTGAATGAATTATTTAAGAATTGCTCTCTATTTCACTGTCATTGTGTTTTGTTTTTGTAATTCATTTTGATAATAGGATTTATCGGATTTTCTCTGCTGCCTTCATGCAGCTGTACACATGCTTGATTCTCTTATGGAGACATATAAATCCATGGGTTTGAAGATTCTTACTAGTCAGGTGTATTCCTAGGCGTTGAATATAGGGTATTTAGCCCATTTCGTTGAGCAAGGGGTAGGTCTTGACTATTACATATTTGACGTATGGAATGGTATCTGTGCTAATTTCTATCTCTGGTTTTATGCAGCACCCCAACTCACCTTTCCCCTTAAGCAAACATAAGTTGGTTTTCTAAATTTGAGACCCTGTTCTGTTTTGTAATTCAGTTCATGTGTAGCCAAGATTACATTCGGTGTATTAGTGATATATTATGATGTTTCATTTTCTGTGTGACTTATTTCACTTAGAATCATCGTACCTGAATCCACTCATTATGCCACGACGGGCCAGATGACATAGACTTCATTGGTGAGTGATATTCCATTGTACGTACGTACCACAACTTCTTTATCCATTTTTCGCTTTCTGGGATATTTAACTTGTACCGTAGACGAGGTTCTTGTAAACAGAGCCGTCTGAAACTTTGGCGTGGCTGTGTGTTTTTGATTTTAATTTCCCTAAGCTATAGGACCATAAGTGGAAGTGCCGTAGGCTCCGTTGCTTTGTTTTTTAGGTGTTTCAGGAAACACCATACACTTCTCCAGAGTGGCTGTTGGCAATTTACATCCCACCCATCAGCATAACAAGGCTCCCTGTTCTCCATGGCCTGTGCTGCATTTCTGGATTTTACACTTTTTTCAGATGGCCCTTTTGACCGGGGGGCAGTGAGACTTCATTGTAGTGCAGATTTCTTTAACATGGTTGCTTGGTTGGCCAAAAAGTGCGTATGCGTTTAATCCTGAATATATTCAGGAAAAAACGCATACGCCCTTTTTGGCCAAGTGCATCATTGTCGACGTTCTGCCTCTTTTCCTATGCTTTAAATGCAATTCCAGTCTCCCCCCTGAAATCGTTTTCCTGCAATTCTGCCCCGCTTTCAAGTCCTCTTCGCAGCCTTCCTTCAATATATTTTTGGACGATAGCTGTCATTTACAACACTGCAGGTTTTGAATTACAGTGCCCCGGAGCTCCTTTCTTGAAATCGCTTTCTTGTGAGCTGGCCGCAAACCCTCAGGATTGCTTCAGGCCCGAATCTGGTTCCGGCACAGCATGCTGAGCCTTCGGTTAATTCCTCTTCCTGGTGGGAAATGAGCGTTAAATTTGCCCCTGCAGACACCTACAGCTAGTCTCTCATTGGTTCTCCCTATTCCTGTTCATCTTGCGCAGAAATTGCAAACTGTGCCAAACAGGAGGTTAAAGGCCCTGACTCTCCAAGTCTGGAGAGTGTTAGTAAAGGGTCTGGAATTGTGAACCCGAGTAAAAGGGGACGAAAATTGAGATGCCTTTGAAAACGTTTCCTGGTCACACGGTGCACCATACTGTGGGCTTCCCATGCATGCTTTAGCTGAAGGAAGAATCGCTTAAACCTGGAGAGTTGGGACCCATGGAATGGGTACCATGCAGTATGACTTCAAATGGTCTGCATTTGCTCATCGAACCTCACCAGTGGTATCACCCCGAAGTGTCCAACCTTATGTCTCACTCAGCTCTGGGTGTAGATGAGGTAAATCCAGGTTGCATCACAAGCCCTGAATGAATTATTTAAGAATTGTTCTCTATTTCACTGTCATTGTGTTTTGTTTTTGTAATTCATTTTGATAATAGGATTTATCGGATTTTCTCTGCTACCTTCATGCAGCTGTACACACGCTTGATTCTCTTATGGAGACATATAAATCCATGGGTTTGAAGATTCTTACTAGTCAGGTGTATTCCTAGGCGTTGAATATAGGGTGTTTAGCCCATTTCGTTGAGCAAGGTGTAGGTCTTGACTATTACATATTTGACCTATGGAATGGTATCTGTGCTAATTTCTATCTCTGGTTTTATGCAGCACCCCAACTCACCTTTCCCCTTAAGCAAACATAAGTTGGTTTTCTAAATTTGAGACCCTGTTCTGTTTTGTAATTCAGTTCATGTGTAGCCAAGATTACATTCGGTGTATTAGTGATATCTTATGATGTTTCATTTTCTGTGTGACTTATTTCTCTTAGAATCATCGTACCTGAATCCACTCATTATGCCACGACGGGCCAGATGACATAGATTTCATTGGTGAGTGATATTCCATTGTACGTACGTACCACAACTTCTTTATCCATTTTTCGCTTTCTGGGATATTTAACTTGTACCGTAGACGAGGTTCTTGTAAACAGAGCCGTCTGAAACTTTGGGGTGGCTGTGTGTTTTTTATTTTAATTTCCCTAAGCTATAGGACCATAAGTGGAAGTGCCGTAGGCTCTGTTGCTTTGTTTTTTAGGTGTTTCAGGAAACACCATACACTTCTGCAGAGTGGCTGTTGGCAATTTACATCCCACCCATCAGCATAACAAGGCTCCCTGTTCTCCATGGCCTGTGCTGCATTTCTGGATTTTACACTTTTTTCAGATGGCCGTTTTTACCGGGGGGCAGTGAGACTTCATTGTAGTGCAGATTTCTTTAACATGCTTGCTTGGTTGGCCAAAAAGGGCGTATGCGTTTTTTCCTGAATATATTCAGGAAAAAACGCATACGAACTTTTTGGCCAAGTGCGTCATTGTCGACGTTCTGCCTCTTTTCCTATGCTTTAAATGCAATTCCAGTCTACCCCATGAAATCGTTTTCCTGAAATTCTGCCCCGCTTTCAAGTCCTCTGCGCAGCCTTCCTTCAATATATTTTTGGACGATAGCTGTCATTTATAACTCTGCAGGTTTGTGAATTACAGTGCCCCTGAGCTCCTTTCTTCAAATCGCTTTCTTGTGAGCTGGCCGCAAACCCGCAGGATTGCTTCAGGCCCTAATCTTGTTCCGGCACGGCATGCTGAGCCTTTGGTTAATTCGTCTTTCTGGTGGGAAATGTCCGTTAAATTTGCCCGTGCAGACACCTACAGCTAGTCTCTCATTGGTTCTCCCTATTCCTGTTCATCTTGCGCAGAAATTGCAAACTGTGCCAAACAGGAGGTTAAAGGCCCTGACTCTCCAAGTCTGGAGAGTGTTAGAAAAGGGTCTGGAATTGTGAACCCGAGTAAAAGGGGACGAAAATTGAGATGCCTTTGAAAACGTTTCCTGGTCACACGGTGCACCATACTGTGGGCTTCCCATGCATGCTTTAGCTGAAGGAAGAATCGCTTAAACCTGGAGAGTTGGGACCCATGGAATGGGTACCATGCAGTATGACTTCAAATGGTCTGCATTTGCTCATCGAACCTCACCAGTGGTATCACCCCGAAGTGTCCAACCTTATGTCTCACTCAGCTCTGGGTGTAGATGAGGTAAATCCAGGTTGCATCACAAGCCCTGAATGAATTATTTAAGAATTGTTCTCTATTTCACTGTCATTGTGTTTTGTTTTTGTAATTCATTTTGATAATAGGATTTATCGGATTTTCTCTGCTGCCTTCATGCAGCTGTACACATGCTTGATTCTCTTATGGAGACATATAAATCCATGGGTTTGAAGATTCTTACTAGTCAGGTGTATTCCTAGGCGTTGAATATAGGGTGTTTAGCCCATTTCGTTGAGCAAGGGGTAGGTCTTGACTATTACATATATTTTTTTTTTTTTTGCTGTACGCGGGCCTCTCAGTGTTGTGGCCTCTCCCGTTGCGGAGCACAGGCTCCGGACGCGCAGGCTCAACGGCCATGACTCACGGGGCCAGTAGCTCCGCGGCATGTGGGATCCTCTCGGACCGGGGCACGAACCCGCGTCCCCTGCATCGGCAGGCGAACTCTCAACCAGTGCGCCACCAGGGAAGCCCCCTTGACTATTACATATATGACGTATGGAATGGTATCTGTGCTAATTTCTATCTCTGGTTTTATGCAGCACCCCAACTCACCTTTCCCCTTAAGCAAACATAAGTTGATTTTCTAAATTTGAGACCCTGTTCTGTTTTGTAATTCAGTTCATGTGTAACCAAGATTACATTCGGTGTATTAGTGATATCTTATGATGTTTCATTTTCTGTGTGACTTATTTCTCTTAGAATCATCGTACCTGAATCCACTCATTATGCCACGACGGGCCAGATGACATAGATTTCATTGGTGAGTGATATTCCATTGTACGTACGTACCACAACTTCTTTATCCATTTTTCGCTTTCTGGGATATTTAACTTGTACCGTAGACGAGGTTCTTGTAAACAGAGCCGTCTGAAACTTTGGGGTGGCTGTGTGTTTTTTATTTTAATTTCCCTAAGCTATAGGACCATAAGTGGAAGTGCCGTAGGCTCTGTTGCTTTGTTTTTTAGGTGTTTCAGGAAACACCATACACTTCTGCAGAGTGGCTGTTGGCAATTTACATCCCACCCATCAGCATAACAAGGCTCCCTGTTCTCCATGGCCTGTGCTGCATTTCTGGATTTTACACTTTTTTCAGATGGCCGTTTTTACCGGGGGGCAGTGAGACTTCATTGTAGTGCAGATTTCTTTAACATGCTTGCTTGGTTGGCCAAAAAGGGCGTATGCGTTTTTTCCTGAATATATTCAGGAAAAAACGCATACGCCCTTTTTGGCCAAGTGCATCATTGTCGACGTTCTGCCTCTTTTCCTATGCTTTAAATGCAATTCCAGTCTACCCCATGAAATCGTTTTCCTGAAATTCTGCCCCGCTTTCAAGTCCTCTGCGCAGCCTTCCTTCAATATATTTTTGGACGATAGCTGTCATTTATAACTCTGCAGGTTTGTGAATTACAGTGCCCCTGAGCTCCTTTCTTCAAATCGCTTTCTTGTGAGCTGGCCGCAAACCCGCAGGATTGCTTCAGGCCCTAATCTGGTTCCGGCACGGCATGCTGAGCGTTTGGTTAAATCCTCTTCCTGGTTGGAAATGAGCGTTAAATTAGCCCCTGCAGACACCTACAGCTAGTCACTCATTGGTTCTCCCTATTCCTGTTCATCTTGCGCAGAAATTGCAAAGTGTGCGAAACAGGAGGTTAAAGGCACTGACTCTCCAAGTGTGGAGAGTGTTAGTAAAGGGTCTGGAATTGTGAACCCGAGTAAAAGAGGACAAAAACTGAGATGCATTTGAAAACGTTTCCCGGTCACATGGTGCACCATACTGTGGGTTTCCCATGCATGGTTTAGCTGAAGGAAGAATCGCTTAAACCTGGAGAGTTGGGACCCATGGAATGTGTACCATGTATTATGACTTCAAAAGGTCTGCATTTGCTCATCGAACCTCACCAATGCTATCAGCCCGAAGGGTCCAACCTTATGTCTCACTCAGCTCTGGGTTTAGATGAGGTAAATCCAGGTTGCATCACAAGCCCTGAATGAATAATTTAAGAATTGCTCTCTATTTCACTGTCATTGTGTTTTGTTTTTGTAATTCATTTTGATAATAGGATTTATCGGATTTTCTCTGCTGCCTTCATGCAGCTGTACACACGCTTGATTCTCTTATGTAGACATGTAAATCCATGGGTTTGAAGAGTCTTAGTAGTCAGGTGTATTCCTAGGCTTTGAATATAGGGTGTTTAGCCCATTTCGTTGAGCAAGGGGTAGGTCTTGACTATTACATATTTGACGTATGGAATGGTATCTGTGCTAATTTCTATCTCTCGTTTTATGCAGCACCCCAACACACCTATCCCCTTAAGCAAACATTAGTTGGTTTTCTAAATTTGAGACCCTGTTCTGTTTTGTAATTCAGTTCATGTGTAGCCAAGATTACATTCGGTGTATTAGTGATATCTTATGATGTTTCATTTTCTGTGTGACTTTTTTCACTTAGAATCATCGTACCAGAATCCACTCATTATGCCACGACGGGCCAGATGACATAGATTTCATTGGTGACTGATATTCCATTGTACGTATGTACCACAACTTCTTTATTCATTTTTCGTTTTCTGGGATATTTAACTTGTACCGTAGACGAGGTTCTTGTAAACAGAGCCGTCTGAAACTTTGGCGTGGCTGTGTGTTTTTGATTTTAATTTCCCTAATCTATAGGACCATAAGTGGAAGTGCCGTAGGCTCCGTTGCTTTGTTTTTTCGGTGTTTCAGGAAACACCATACACTTCTCCAGAGTGCCTGTTGGCAATTTACATCCCACCCATCAGCATAACAAGGCTCCCTGTTCTCCATGGCCTGTGCTGCATTTCTGGATTTTACACTTTTTTCACATGGCCCTTTTGACCGGGGGGCAGTGAGACTTCATTGTAGTGCAGATTTCTTTAACATGCTTGCTTGGTTGGCCAAAAAGGGCGTATGCGTTTTTTCCTGAATATATTCAGGAAAAAACGCATACGCACTTTTTGGCCAAGTGCATCATTGTCGACGTTCTGCCTCTTTTCCTATGCTTTAAATGCAATTCCAGTCTACCCCCTGAAATCGTTTTCCTGAAATTCTGCCCCGCTTTCAAGTCCTCTTCGCAGCCTTCCTTCAATATATTTTTGGACGATAGCTGTCATTTATAACACTGCAGGTTTTGAATTACAGTGCCCCGGAGCTCCTTTCTTCAAATCGCTTTCTTGTGAGCTGGCCGCAAACCCGCAGGATTGCTTCAGGCCCTAATCTGGTTCCGGCACAGCATGCTGAGCGTTTGGTTAATTCCTCTTCCTTGTTGGAAATGAGCGTTAAATTTGCCCATGCAGACACCTACAGCTAGTCTCTCATTGGTTCTCCCTATTCCTGTTCATCTTGCGCAGAAATTGCAAACTGTGCCAAACAGGAGGTTAAAGGCACTGACTCTCCAAGTGGGGAGAGTGTTAGTAAAGGGTCTGGAATTGTGAACCCGAGTAAAAGGGGACGAAAACTGAGATGCATTTGAAAACGTTTCCCGGTCACACGGTGCACCATACTGTGGGTTTCCTATGCATGTTTTAGCTGAAGGAAGAATCGCTTAAACCTGGAGAGTAAGGACCCATGGAATGGGTACCATGCAGTATGACTTCAAATGGTCTGCATTTGCTCATCGAACCTCACCAACGCTATCAGCCGGAAGTATCCAACCTTATGTCTCACTCAGCTCTGGGTGTAGATGAGGTAAATCCAGGTTGCATCACAAGACCTGAATGAATTATTTAAGAATTGCTCTCTATTTCACTGTCATTGTGTTTTGTTTTTGTAATTCATTTTGATAATGGGATTTATCGGATTTTTTCTGCTGCCTTCTTGCGGCTGTACACACGCTTGATTCTCTTATGGAGACATATAAATCCATGGGTTTGAAGATTCTTACTAGTCAGGTGTATTCCTAGGCGTTGAATATAGGGTGTTTAGCCCATTTCGTTGAGCAAGGGGTAGGTCTTGACTATTACATATTTGACGTATGGAATGGTATCTGTGCTAATTTCTATCTCTGGTTTTATGCAGCACCCCAACTCACCTTTCCCCTTAAGCAAACATAAGTTGGTTTTCTAAATTTGAGACCCTGTTCTGTTTTGTAATTCAGTTCATGTGTAGCCAAGATTACATTCGGTGTATTAGAGATAACTTATGATGTTTCATTTTCTGTGTGACTTATTTCTCTTAGAATCATCGTACCTGAATCCACTCATTATGCCACGACGGGCCAGATGACATAGATTTCATTGGTGAGTGATATTCCATTGTACGTACGTACCACAACTTCTTTATCCATTTTTCGCTTTCTGGGATATTTAACTTGTACCGTAGACGAGGTTCTTGTAAACAGCGCCGTCTGAAACTTTGGGGTGGCTGTGTGTTTTTGATTTTCATTTCCCTAAGCTATAGGACCATAAGTGGAAGTGCCGTAGGCTCCTTTGCTTTGTTTTTTAGGTGTTTCAGGAAACACAATACACTTCTCCAGAGTAGCTCTTGGCAATTTACATCCCACCCATGAGCATAACAAGGCTCCCTGTTCTCCATGGCCTGTGCTACCTTTCTGGATTTTACACTTTTTTCAGATGGCCCTTTTGACAGGGGGGCAGTGAGACTTCATTGTAGTGCAGATTTCTTTAACATGCTTGCTTGTTTGGCCAAAAAGGGCGTATGCGTTTTTTCGTGAATATATTCAGGAAAAAACGCATACGACCTTTTTGGCCAAGTGCATCATTGTCGACGTTCTGCCTCTTTTCCTATGCTTTAAATGCAATTCCAGTCTACCCCCTGAAATCGTTTTCCTGCAATTTTGCCCCGCTTTCAAGTCCTCTTCCCAGCCTTCTTTCAATATATTTTTGGACGATAGCTGTCATTTATAACTCTGCAGGTTTGTGAATTACAGTGCCCCTGAGTTCCTTTCTTCAAATCGCTTTCTTTTGAGCTGGCCGCAAACCCGCAGGATTGCTTCACGCCCTAATCTGGTTCCGGCACGGAATGCTGAGCGTTTGGTTAATTCCTCTTCCTGGATGGAAATGAGCATTAAATTTGCCTGTGCAGACACCTACAGCTAGTCTCTCATTGGTTCTCCCTATTCCTGTTCATCTTGCGCAGAAATTGCAAACTGTGCCAAACAGGAGGTTAAAGGCACTGACTCTCCAAGTGGGGAGAGTGTTAGTAAAGGGTCTGGAATTGTGAACCCGAGTAAAAGGGGACGAAAACTGAGATGCATTTGAAAACGTTTCCCGGTCACACGGTGCACCATACTGTGGGTTTCCTATGCATGTTTTAGCTGAAGGAAGAATCGCTTAAACCTGGAGAGTAAGGACCCATGGAATGGGTACCATGCAGTATGACTTCAAATGGTCTGCATTTGCTCATCGAACCTCACCAACGCTATCAGCCGGAAGTATCCAACCTTATGTCTCACTCAGCTCTGGGTGTAGATGAGGTAAATCCAGGTTGCATCACAAGACCTGAATGAATTATTTAAGAATTGCTCTCTATTTCACTGTCATTGTGTTTTGTTTTTGTAATTCATTTTGATAATGAGATTTATCGGATTTTTTCTGCTGCCTTCATGCGGCTGTACACACGCTTGATTCTCTTATGGAGACATATAAATCCATGGGTTTGAAGATTCTTACTAGTCAGGTGTATTCCTAGGCGTTGAATATAGGGTGTTTAGCCCATTTCGTTGAGCAAGGGGTAGGTCTTGACTATTACATATTTGACGTATGGAATGGTATCTGTGCTAATTTCTATCTCTGGTTTTATGCAGCACCCCAACTCACCTTTCCCCTTAAGCAAACATAAGTTGGTTTTCTAAATTTGAGACCCTGTTCTGTTTTGTAATTCAGTTCATGTGTAGCCAAGATTACATTCGGTGTATTAGAGATAACTTATGATGTTTCATTTTCTGTGTGACTTATTTCTCTTAGAATCATCGTACCTGAATCCACTCATTATGCCACGACGGGCCGGATGACATAGATTTCATTGGTGAGTGATATTCCATTGTACGTACGTACCACAACTTCTTTATCCATTTTTCGCTTTCTGGGATATTTAACTTGTACCGTAGACGAGGTTCTTGTAAACAGCGCCGTCTGAAACTTTGGGGTGGCTGTGTGTTTTTGATTTTCATTTCCCTAAGCTATAGGACCATAAGTGGAAGTGCCGTAGGCTCCTTTGCTTTGTTTTTTAGGTGTTTCAGGAAACACCATACACTTCTCCAGAGTAGCTCTTGGCAATTTACATCCCACCCATGAGCATAACAAGGCTCCCTGTTCTCCATGGCCTGTGCTACCTTTCTGCATTTTACACTTTTTTCAGATGGCCCTTTTGACAGGGGGGCAGTGAGACTTCATTGTAGTGCAGATTTCTTTAACATGCTTGCTTGGTTGGCCAAAAAGGGAGTATGCGTATATTCCGGAAAAAACGCATACGCCCTTTTTGGCCAAGTGCATCATTGTCGACGTTCTGCCTCTTTTCCTATGCTTTAAATGCAATTCCAGTCTAACCCCTGAAATCGTTTTCCTGCAATTTTGCCCCGCTTTCAAGTCCTCTTCGCAGCCTTCCTTCAATATATTTTTGGACGATAGCTGTCATTTATAACTCTGCAGGTTTGTGAATTACAGTGCCCCTGAGCTCCTTTCTTCAAATCGCTTTCTTTTGAGCTGGCCGCAAACCCGCAGGATTGCTTCAGGCCCTAATCTGGTTCCGGCACGGCATGCTGAGCGTTTGGTTAATTCCTCTTCCTGGTTGGAAATGAGCGTTAAATTTGCCCGTGCAGACACCTACAGCTAGTCTCTCATTGGTTCTTCCTATTCCTATTCCTCTTGCGCAGAAATTGCAAACTGTGCCAAACAGCAGGTTAAAGGCACTGACTCTGCAAGTGGGGAGAGTGTTTGTAAAGGGTCTGGATTTCTGAACCCGAGTAAACGGGGACAAAAACTGAGATGCATTTGAAAATGTTTCCCGGTCACACGGTGCACCATACTGTGGGCTTCCCATGCATGCTTTACCTGAAGGAAGAATCGCTTAAACCTGGAGAGTTGGGACCCATGGAATGGGTACCATGTAGTATGACTTCAAATGGTCTGCATTTGCTCATCGAACCTCACCAATGCTATCAGCCCGAAGTGTCCAACCTTATGTCTCACTCAGCTCTGGGTTTAGATGAGGTAAATCCAGGTTGCATCACAAGCCCTGAATGAATTATTTAAGAATTGCTCTCTATTTCACTGTCATTGTGTTTTGTTTTTGTAATTCATTTTGATAATAGGATTTATCGGATTTTCTCTGCTGCCTTCATGCAGCTGTACACACGCTTGATTCTCTTATGGAGACATATAAATCCATGGGTTTGAAGATTCTTACTAGTCAGGTGTATTCCTAGGCGTTGAATATAGGGTGTTTAGCCCATTTCGTTGAGCAAGGTGTAGGTCTTGACTATTACATATTTGACCTATGGAATGGTATCTGTGCTAATTTCTATCTCTGGTTTTATGCAGCACCCCAACTCACCTTTCCCCTTAAGCAAACATAAGTTGGTTTTCTAAATTTGAGACCCTGTTCTGTTTTGTAATTCAGTTCATGTGTAGCCAAGATTACATTCGGTGTATTAGTGATATCTTATGATGTTTCATTTTCTGTGTGACTTATTTCTCTTAGAATCATCGTACCTGAATCCACTCATTATGCCACGACGGGCCAGATGACATAGATTTCATTGGTGAGTGATATTCCATTGTACGTACGTACCACAACTTCTTTATCCATTTTTCGCTTTCTGGGATATTTAACTTGTACCGTAGACGAGGTTCTTGTAAACAGAGCCGTCTGAAACTTTGGGGTGGCTGTGTGTTTTTTATTTTAATTTCCCTAAGCTATAGGACCATAAGTGGAAGTGCCGTAGGCTCTGTTGCTTTGTTTTTTAGGTGTTTCAGGAAACACCATACACTTCTGCAGAGTGGCTGTTGGCAATTTACATCCCACCCATCAGCATAACAAGGCTCCCTGTTCTCCATGGCCTGTGCTGCATTTCTGGATTTTACACTTTTTTCAGATGGCCGTTTTTACCGGGGGGCAGTGAGACTTCATTGTAGTGCAGATTTCTTTAACATGCTTGCTTGGTTGGCCAAAAAGGGCGTATGCGTTTTTTCCTGAATATATTCAGGAAAAAACGCATACGAACTTTTTGGCCAAGTGCGTCATTGTCGACGTTCTGCCTCTTTTCCTATGCTTTAAATGCAATTCCAGTCTACCCCATGAAATCGTTTTCCTGAAATTCTGCCCCGCTTTCAAGTCCTCTGCGCAGCCTTCCTTCAATATATTTTTGGACGATAGCTGTCATTTATAACTCTGCAGGTTTGTGAATTACAGTGCCCCTGAGCTCCTTTCTTCAAATCGCTTTCTTGTGAGCTGGCCGCAAACCCGCAGGATTGCTTCAGGCCCTAATCTTGTTCCGGCACGGCATGCTGAGCCTTTGGTTAATTCGTCTTTCTGGTGGGAAATGTCCGTTAAATTTGCCCGTGCAGACACCTACAGCTAGTCTCTCATTGGTTCTCCCTATTCCTGTTCATCTTGCGCAGAAATTGCAAACTGTGCCAAACAGGAGGTTAAAGGCCCTGACTCTCCAAGTCTGGAGAGTGTTAGAAAAGGGTCTGGAATTGTGAACCCGAGTAAAAGGGGACGAAAATTGAGATGCCTTTGAAAACGTTTCCTGGTCACACGGTGCACCATACTGTGGGCTTCCCATGCATGCTTTAGCTGAAGGAAGAATCGCTTAAACCTGGAGAGTTGGGACCCATGGAATGGGTACCATGCAGTATGACTTCAAATGGTCTGCATTTGCTCATCGAACCTCACCAGTGGTATCACCCCGAAGTGTCCAACCTTATGTCTCACTCAGCTCTGGGTGTAGATGAGGTAAATCCAGGTTGCATCACAAGCCCTGAATGAATTATTTAAGAATTGTTCTCTATTTCACTGTCATTGTGTTTTGTTTTTGTAATTCATTTTGATAATAGGATTTATCGGATTTTCTCTGCTGCCTTCATGCAGCTGTACACATGCTTGATTCTCTTATGGAGACATATAAATCCATGGGTTTGAAGATTCTTACTAGTCAGGTGTATTCCTAGGCGTTGAATATAGGGTGTTTAGCCCATTTCGTTGAGCAAGGGGTAGGTCTTGACTATTACATATATTTTTTTTTTTTTTGCTGTACGCGGGCCTCTCAGTGTTGTGGCCTCTCCCGTTGCGGAGCACAGGCTCCGGACGCGCAGGCTCAACGGCCATGACTCACGGGGCCAGTAGCTCCGCGGCATGTGGGATCCTCTCGGACCGGGGCACGAACCCGCGTCCCCTGCATCGGCAGGCGAACTCTCAACCAGTGCGCCACCAGGGAAGCCCCCTTGACTATTACATATATGACGTATGGAATGGTATCTGTGCTAATTTCTATCTCTGGTTTTATGCAGCACCCCAACTCACCTTTCCCCTTAAGCAAACATAAGTTGATTTTCTAAATTTGAGACCCTGTTCTGTTTTGTAATTCAGTTCATGTGTAACCAAGATTACATTCGGTGTATTAGTGATATCTTATGATGTTTCATTTTCTGTGTGACTTATTTCTCTTAGAATCATCGTACCTGAATCCACTCATTATGCCACGACGGGCCAGATGACATAGATTTCATTGGTGAGTGATATTCCATTGTACGTACGTACCACAACTTCTTTATCCATTTTTCGCTTTCTGGGATATTTAACTTGTACCGTAGACGAGGTTCTTGTAAACAGAGCCGTCTGAAACTTTGGGGTGGCTGTGTGTTTTTTATTTTAATTTCCCTAAGCTATAGGACCATAAGTGGAAGTGCCGTAGGCTCTGTTGCTTTGTTTTTTAGGTGTTTCAGGAAACACCATACACTTCTGCAGAGTGGCTGTTGGCAATTTACATCCCACCCATCAGCATAACAAGGCTCCCTGTTCTCCATGGCCTGTGCTGCATTTCTGGATTTTACACTTTTTTCAGATGGCCGTTTTTACCGGGGGGCAGTGAGACTTCATTGTAGTGCAGATTTCTTTAACATGCTTGCTTGGTTGGCCAAAAAGGGCGTATGCGTTTTTTCCTGAATATATTCAGGAAAAAACGCATACGCCCTTTTTGGCCAAGTGCATCATTGTCGACGTTCTGCCTCTTTTCCTATGCTTTAAATGCAATTCCAGTCTACCCCATGAAATCGTTTTCCTGAAATTCTGCCCCGCTTTCAAGTCCTCTGCGCAGCCTTCCTTCAATATATTTTTGGACGATAGCTGTCATTTATAACTCTGCAGGTTTGTGAATTACAGTGCCCCTGAGCTCCTTTCTTCAAATCGCTTTCTTGTGAGCTGGCCGCAAACCCGCAGGATTGCTTCAGGCCCTAATCTGGTTCCGGCACGGCATGCTGAGCGTTTGGTTAAATCCTCTTCCTGGTTGGAAATGAGCGTTAAATTAGCCCCTGCAGACACCTACAGCTAGTCACTCATTGGTTCTCCCTATTCCTGTTCATCTTGCGCAGAAATTGCAAAGTGTGCGAAACAGGAGGTTAAAGGCACTGACTCTCCAAGTGTGGAGAGTGTTAGTAAAGGGTCTGGAATTGTGAACCCGAGTAAAAGAGGACAAAAACTGAGATGCATTTGAAAACGTTTCCCGGTCACATGGTGCACCATACTGTGGGTTTCCCATGCATGGTTTAGCTGAAGGAAGAATCGCTTAAACCTGGAGAGTTGGGACCCATGGAATGTGTACCATGTATTATGACTTCAAAAGGTCTGCATTTGCTCATCGAACCTCACCAATGCTATCAGCCCGAAGGGTCCAACCTTATGTCTCACTCAGCTCTGGGTTTAGATGAGGTAAATCCAGGTTGCATCACAAGCCCTGAATGAATAATTTAAGAATTGCTCTCTATTTCACTGTCATTGTGTTTTGTTTTTGTAATTCATTTTGATAATAGGATTTATCGGATTTTCTCTGCTGCCTTCATGCAGCTGTACACACGCTTGATTCTCTTATGTAGACATGTAAATCCATGGGTTTGAAGAGTCTTAGTAGTCAGGTGTATTCCTAGGCTTTGAATATAGGGTGTTTAGCCCATTTCGTTGAGCAAGGGGTAGGTCTTGACTATTACATATTTGACGTATGGAATGGTATCTGTGCTAATTTCTATCTCTCGTTTTATGCAGCACCCCAACACACCTTTCCCCTTAAGCAAACATTAGTTGGTTTTCTAAATTTGAGACCCTGTTCTGTTTTGTAATTCAGTTCATGTGTAGCCAAGATTACATTCGGTGTATTAGTGATATCTTATGATGTTTCATTTTCTGTGTGACTTATTTCTCTTAGAATCATCGTACCAGAATCCACTCATTATGCCACGACGGGCCAGATGACATAGATTTCATTGGTGACTGATATTCCATTGTACGTATGTACCACAACTTCTTTATTCATTTTTCGTTTTCTGGGATATTTAACTTGTACCGTAGACGAGGTTCTTGTAAACAGAGCCGTCTGAAACTTTGGCGTGGCTGTGTGTTTTTGATTTTAATTTCCCTAATCTATAGGACCATAAGTGGAAGTGCCGTAGGCTCCGTTGCTTTGTTTTTTCGGTGTTTCAGGAAACACCATACACTTCTCCAGAGTGCCTGTTGGCAATTTACATCCCACCCATCAGCATAACAAGGCTCCCTGTTCTCCATGGCCTGTGCTGCATTTCTGGATTTTACACTTTTTTCACATGGCCCTTTTGACCGGGGGGCAGTGAGACTTCATTGTAGTGCAGATTTCTTTAACATGCTTGCTTGGTTGGCCAAAAAGGGCGTATGCGTTTTTTCCTGAATATATTCAGGAAAAAACGCATACGCCCTTTTTGGCCAAGTGCATCATTGTCGACGTTCTGCCTCTTTTCCTATGCTTTAAATGCAATTCCAGTCTACCCCCTGAAATCGTTTTCCTGAAATTCTGCCCCGCTTTCAAGTCCTCTTCGCAGCCTTCCTTCAATATATTTTTGGACGATAGCTGTCATTTATAACACTGCAGGTTTTGAATTACAGTGCCCCGGAGCTCCTTTCTTCAAATCGCTTTCTTGTGAGCTGGCCGCAAACCCGCAGGATTGCTTCAGGCCCTAATCTGGTTCCGGCACAGCATGCTGAGCGTTTGGTTAATTCCTCTTCCTTGTTGGAAATGAGCGTTAAATTTGCCCATGCAGACACCTACAGCTAGTCTCTCATTGGTTCTCCCTATTCCTGTTCATCTTGCGCAGAAATTGCAAACTGTGCCAAACAGGAGGTTAAAGGCACTGACTCTCCAAGTGGGGAGAGTGTTAGTAAAGGGTCTGGAATTGTGAACCCGAGTAAAAGGGGACGAAAACTGAGATGCATTTGAAAACGTTTCCCGGTCACACGGTGCACCATACTCTGGGTTTCCTATGCATGTTTTAGCTGAAGGAAGAATCGCTTAAACCTGGAGAGTAAGGACCCATGGAATGGGTACCATGCAGTATGACTTCAAATGGTCTGCATTTGCTCATCGAACCTCACCAACGCTATCAGCCGGAAGTATCCAACCTTATGTCTCACTCAGCTCTGGGTGTAGATGAGGTAAATCCAGGTTGCATCACAAGACCTGAATGAATTATTTAAGAATTGCTCTCTATTTCACTGTCATTGTGTTTTGTTTTTGTAATTCATTTTGATAATGGGATTTATCGGATTTTTTCTGCTGCCTTCTTGTGGCTGTACACACGCTTGATTCTCTTATGGAGACATATAAATCCATGGGTTTGAAGATTCTTACTAGTCAGGTGTATTCCTAGGCGTTGAATATAGGGTGTTTAGCCCATTTCGTTGAGCAAGGGGTAGGTCTTGACTATTACATATTTGACGTATGGAATGGTATCTGTGCTAATTTCTATCTCTGGTTTTATGCAGCACCCCAACTCACCTTTCCCCTTAAGCAAACATAAGTTGGTTTTCTAAATTTGAGACCCTGTTCTGTTTTGTAATTCAGTTCATGTGTAGCCAAGATTACATTCGGTGTATTAGAGATAACTTATGATGTTTCATTTTCTGTGTGACTTATTTCTCTTAGAATCATCGTACCTGAATCCACTCATTATGCCACGACGGGCCAGATGACATAGATTTCATTGGTGAGTGATATTCCATTGTACGTACGTACCACAACTTCTTTATCCATTTTTCGCTTTCTGGGATATTTAACTTGTACCGTAGACGAGGTTCTTGTAAACAGCGCCGTCTGAAACTTTGGGGTGGCTGTGTGTTTTTGATTTTCATTTCCCTAAGCTATAGGACCATAAGTGGAAGTGCCGTAGGCTCCTTTGCTTTGTTTTTTAGGTGTTTCAGGAAACACAATACACTTCTCCAGAGTAGCTCTTGGCAATTTACATCCCACCCATGAGCATAACAAGGCTCCCTGTTCTCCATGGCCTGTGCTACCTTTCTGGATTTTACACTTTTTTCAGATGGCCCTTTTGACAGGGGGGCAGTGAGACTTCATTGTAGTGCAGATTTCTTTAACATGCTTGCTTGTTTGGCCAAAAAGGGCGTATGCGTTTTTTCGTGAATATATTCAGGAAAAAACGCATACGCCCTTTTTGGCCAAGTGCATCATTGTCGACGTTCTGCCTCTTTTCCTATGCTTTAAATGCAATTCCAGTCTCCCCCCTGAAATCGTTTTCCTGCAATTCTGCCCCGCTTTCAAGTCCTCTTCGCAGCCTTCCTTCAATATATTTTTGGACGATAGCTGTCATTTACAACACTGCAGGTTTTGAATTACAGTGCCCCGGAGCTCCTTTCTTGAAATCGCTTTCTTGTGAGCTGGCCGCAAACCCTCAGGATTGCTTCAGGCCCGAATCTGGTTCCGGCACAGCATGCTGAGCCTTCGGTTAATTCCTCTTCCTGGTGGGAAATGAGCGTTAAATTTGCCCCTGCAGACACCTACAGCTAGTCTCTCATTGGTTCTCCCTATTCCTGTTCATCTTGCGCAGAAATTGCAAACTGTGCCAAACAGGAGGTTAAAGGCCCTGACTCTCCAAGTCTGGAGAGTGTTAGTAAAGGGTCTGGAATTGTGAACCCGAGTAAAAGGGGACGAAAATTGAGATGCCTTTGAAAACGTTTCCTGGTCACACGGTGTACCATACTGTGGGCTTCCCATGCATGCTTTAGCTGAAGGAAGAATCGCTTAAACCTGGAGAGTTGGGACCCATGGAATGGGTACCATGCAGTATGACTTCAAATGGTCTGCATTTGCTCATCGAACCTCACCAGTGGTATCACCCCGAAGTGTCCAACCTTATGTCTCACTCAGCTCTGGGTGTAGATGAGGTAAATCCAGGTTGCATCACAAGCCCTGAATGAATTATTTAAGAATTGTTCTCTATTTCACTGTCATTGTGTTTTGTTTTTGTAATTCATTTTGATAATAGGATTTATCGGATTTCCTCTGCTACCTTCATGCAGCTGTACACACGCTTGATTCTCTTATGGAGACATATAAATCCATGGGTTTGAAGATTCTTACTAGTCAGGTGTATTCCTAGGCGTTGAATATAGGGTGTTTAGCCCATTTCGTTGAGCAAGGTGTAGGTCTTGACTATTACATATTTGACCTATGGAATGGTATCTGTGCTAATTTCTATCTCTGGTTTTATGCAGCACCCCAACTCACCTTTCCCCTTAAGCAAACATAAGTTGGTTTTCTAAATTTGAGACCCTGTTCTGTTTTGTAATTCAGTTCATGTGTAGCCAAGATTACATTCGGTGTATTAGTGATATCTTATGATGTTTCATTTTCTGTGTGACTTATTTCTCTTAGAATCATCGTACCTGAATCCACTCATTATGCCACGACGGGCCAGATGACATAGATTTCATTGGTGAGTGATATTCCATTGTACGTACGTACCACAACTTCTTTATCCATTTTTCGCTTTCTGGGATATTTAACTTGTACCGTAGACGAGGTTCTTGTAAACAGAGCCGTCTGAAACTTTGGGGTGGCTGTGTGTTTTTTATTTTAATTTCCCTAAGCTATAGGACCATAAGTGGAAGTGCCGTAGGCTCCGTTGCTTTGTTTTTTAGGTGTTTCAGGAAACACCATACACTTCTGCAGAGTGGCTGTTGGCAATTTACATCCCACCCATCAGCATAACAAGGCTCCCTGTTCTCCATGGCCTGTGCTGCATTTCTGGATTTTACACTTTTTTCAGATGGCCCTTTTGACCGGGGGGCAGTGAGACTTCATTGTAGTGCAGATTTCTTTAACATGCTTGCTTGGTTGGCCAAAAAGGGCGTATGCGCTTTTTCCTGAATATATTCAGGAAAAAACGCATACGCCCTTTTTGGCCAAGTGCATCATTGTCGACGTTCTGCCTCTTTTCCTATGCTTTAAATGCAATTCCAGTCTACCCCCTGAAATCGTTTTCCTGCAATTCTGCCCCGCTTTCAAGTCCTCTTCGCAGCCTTCCTTCAATATATTTTTGGACGATAGCTGTCATTTATAACTCTGCAGGTTTGTGAATTACAGTGCCCCTGAGCTCCTTTCTTCAAATCGCTTTCTTGTGAGCTGGCCGCAAACCCGCAGGATTGCTTCAGGCCCTAATCTTGTTCCGGCACGGCATGCTGAGCCTTTGGTTAATTCGTCTTTCTGGTGGGAAATGTGCGTTAAATTTGCCCGTGCAGACACCTACAGCTAGTCTCTCATTGGTTCTCCCTATTCCTGTTCATCTTGCGCAGAAATTGCAAACTGTGCCAAACAGGAGGTTAAAGGCCCTGACTCTCCAAGTCTGGAGAGTGTTAGTAAAGGGTCTGGAATTGTGAACCCGAGTAAAAGGGGACGAAAATTGAGATGCCTTTGAAAACGTTTCCTGGTCACACGGTGCACCATACTGTGGGCTTCCCATGCATGCTTTAGCTGAAGGAAGAATCGCTTAAACCTGGAGAGTTGGGACCCATGGAATGGGTACCATGCAGTATGACTTCAAATGGTCTGCATTTGCTCATCGAACCTCACCAGTGATATCACCCCGAAGTGTCCAACCTTATGTCTCACTCAGCTCTGGGTGTAGATGAGGTAAATCCAGGTTGCATCACAAGCCCTGAATGAATTATTTAAGAATTGTTCTCTATTTCACTGTCATTGTGTTTTGTTTTTGTAATTCATTTTGATAATAGGATTTATCGGATTTTCTCTGCTGCCTTCATGCAGCTGTACACATGCTTGATTCTCTTATGGAGACATATAAATCCATGGGTTTGAAGATTCTTACTAGTCAGGTGTATTCCTAGGCGTTGAATATAGGGTGTTTAGCCCATTTCGTTGAGCAAGGGGTAGGTCTTGACTATTACATATTTTTTTTTTTTTTTGCTGTACGCGGGCCTCTCAGTGTTGTGGCCTCTCCCGTTGCGGAGCACAGGCTCCGGACGCGCAGGCTCAACGGCCATGACTCAGGGGGCCAGTAGCTCCGCGGCATGTGGGATCCTCTCGGACCGGGGCACGAACCCGCGTCCCCTGCATCGGCAGGCGAACTCTCAACCAGTGTGCCACCAGGGAAGCCCCCTTGACTATTACATATATGACGTATGGAATGGTATCTGTGCTAATTTCTATCTCTGGTTTTATGCAGCACCCCAACTCACCTTTCCCCTTAAGCAAACATAAGTTGGTTTTCTAAATTTGAGACCCTGTTCTGTTTTGTAATTCAGTTCATGTGTAGCCAAGATTACATTCGGTGTATTAGTGATATCTTATGATGTTTCATTTTCTGTGTGACTTATTTCTCTTAGAATCATCGTACCTGAATCCACTCATTATGCCACGACGGGCCAGATGACATAGATTTCATTGGTGAGTGATATTCCATTGTACGTACGTACCACAACTTCTTTATCCATTTTTCGCTTTCTGGGATATTTAACTTGTACCGTAGACGAGGTTCTTGTAAACAGAGCCGTCTGAAACTTTGGGGTGGCTGTGTGTTTTTTATTTTAATTTCCCTAAGCTATAGGACCATAAGTGGAAGTGCCGTAGGCTCCGTTGCTTTGTTTTTTAGGTGTTTCAGGAAACACCATACACTTCTGCAGAGTGGCTGTTGGCAATTTACATCCCACCCATCAGCATAACAAGGCTCCCTGTTCTCCATGGCCTGTGCTGCATTTCTGGATTTTACACTTTTTTCAGATGGCCCTTTTGACCGGGGGGCAGTGAGACTTCATTGTAGTGCAGATTTCTTTAACATGCTTGCTTGGTTGGCCAAAAAGGGCGTATGCGCTTTTTCCTGAATATATTCAGGAAAAAACGCATACGCCCTTTTTGGCCAAGTGCATCATTGTCGACGTTCTGCCTCTTTTCCTATGCTTTAAATGCAATTCCAGTCTACCCCCTGAAATCGTTTTCCTGCAATTCTGCCCCGCTTTCAAGTCCTCTTCGCAGCCTTCCTTCAATATATTTTTGGACGATAGCTGTCATTTATAACTCTGCAGGTTTGTGAATTACAGTGCCCCTGAGCTCCTTTCTTCAAATCGCTTTCTTGTGAGCTGGCCGCAAACCCGCAGGATTGCTTCAGGCCCTAATCTTGTTCCGGCACGGCATGCTGAGCCTTTGGTTAATTCGTCTTTCTGGTGGGAAATGTGCGTTAAATTTGCCCGTGCAGACACCTACAGCTAGTCTCTCATTGGTTCTCCCTATTCCTGTTCATCTTGCGCAGAAATTGCAAACTGTGCCAAACAGGAGGTTAAAGGCCCTGACTCTCCAAGTCTGGAGAGTGTTAGTAAAGGGTCTGGAATTGTGAACCCGAGTAAAAGGGGACGAAAATTGAGATGCCTTTGAAAACGTTTCCTGGTCACACGGTGCACCATACTGTGGGCTTCCCATGCATGCTTTAGCTGAAGGAAGAATCGCTTAAACCTGGAGAGTTGGGACCCATGGAATGGGTACCATGCAGTATGACTTCAAATGGTCTGCATTTGCTCATCGAACCTCACCAGTGATATCACCCCGAAGTGTCCAACCTTATGTCTCACTCAGCTCTGGGTGTAGATGAGGTAAATCCAGGTTGCATCACAAGCCCTGAATGAATTATTTAAGAATTGTTCTCTATTTCACTGTCATTGTGTTTTGTTTTTGTAATTCATTTTGATAATAGGATTTATCGGATTTTCTCTGCTGCCTTCATGCAGCTGTACACATGCTTGATTCTCTTATGGAGACATATAAATCCATGGGTTTGAAGATTCTTACTAGTCAGGTGTATTCCTAGGCGTTGAATATAGGGTGTTTAGCCCATTTCGTTGAGCAAGGGGTAGGTCTTGACTATTACATTTTTTTTTTTTTTTGCTGTACGCGGGCCTCTCAGTGTTGTGGCCTCTCCCGTTGCGGAGCACAGGCTCCGGACGCGCAGGCTCAACGGCCATGACTCAGGGGGCCAGTAGCTCCGCGGCATGTGGGATCCTCTCGGACCGGGGCACGAACCCGCGTCCCCTGCATCGGCAGGCGAACTCTCAACCAGTGTGCCACCAGGGAAGCCCCCTTGACTATTACATATATGACGTATGGAATGGTATCTGTGCTAATTTCTATCTCTGGTTTTATGCAGCACCCCAACTCACCTTTCCCCTTAAGCAAACATAAGTTGGTTTTCTAAATTTGAGACCCTGTTCTGTTTTGTAATTCAGTTCATGTGTAGCCAAGATTACATTCGGTGTATTAGTGATATCTTATGATGTTTCATTTTCTGTGTGACTTATTTCTCTTAGAATCATCGTACCTGAATCCACTCATTATGCCACGACGGGCCAGATGACATAGATTTCATTGGTGAGTGATATTCCATTGTACCTACGTACCACAACTTCTTTATCCATTTTTCGCTTTCTGGGATATTTAACTTGTACCGTAGACGAGGTTCTTGTAAACAGAGCCGTCTGAAACTTTGGGGTGGCTGTGTGTTTTTTATTTTAATTTCCCTAAGCTATAGGACCATAAGTGGAAGTGCCGTAGGCTCTGTTGCTTTGTCTTTTAGGTGTTTCAGGAAACACCATACACTTCTGCAGAGTGGCTGTTGGCAATTTACATCCCACCCATCAGCATAACAAGGCTCCCTGTTCTCCATGGCCTGTGCTGCATTTCTGGATTTTACACTTTTTTCAGATGGCCGTTTTTACCGGGGGGCAGTGAGACTTCATTGTAGTGCAGATTTCTTTAACATGCTTGCTTGGTTGGCCAAAAAGGGCGTATGCGTTTTTTCCTGAATATATTCAGGAAAAAACCCATACGACCTTTTTGGCGAAGTGCGTCATTGTCGACGTTCTGCCTCTTTTCCTATGCTTTAAATGCAATTCCAGTCTACCCCATGAAATCGTTTTCCTGAAATTCTGCCCCGCTTTCAAGTCCTCTGCGCAGCCTTCCTTCAATATATTTTTGGACGATAGCTGTCATTTATAACTCTGCAGGTTTGTGAATTACAGTGCCCCTGAGCTCCTTTCTTCAAATCGCTTTCTTGTGAGCTGGCCGCAAACCCGCAGGATTGCTTCAGGCCCTAATCTTGTTCCGGCACGGCATGCTGAGCCTTTGGTTAATTCGTCTTTCTGGTGGGAAATGTCCGTTAAATTTGCCCGTGCAGACACCTACAGCTAGTCTCTCATTGGTTCTCCCTATTCCTGTTCATCTTGCGCAGAAATTGCAAACTGTGCCAAACAGGAGGTTAAAGGCCCTGACTCTCCAAGTCTGGAGAGTGTTAGAAAAGGGTCTGGAATTGTGAACCCGAGTAAAAGGGGACGAAATTTGAGATGCCTTTGAAAACGTTTCCTGGTCACACGGTGCACCATACTGTGGGCTTCCCATGCATGCTTTAGCTGAAGGAAGAATCGCTTAAACCTGGAGAGTTGGGACCCATGGAATGGGTACCATGCAGTATGACTTCAAATGGTCTGCATTTGCTCATCGAACCTCACCAGTGGTATCACCCCGAAGTGTCCAACCTTATGTCTCACTCAGCTCTGGGTGTAGATGAGGTAAATCCAGGTTGCATCACAAGCCCTGAATGAATTATTTAAGAATTGTTCTCTATTTCACTGTCATTGTGTTTTGTTTTTGTAATTCATTTTGATAATAGGATTTATCGGATTTTCTCTGCTGCCTTCATGCAGCTGTACACATGCTTGATTCTCTTATGGAGACATATAAATCCATGGGTTTGAAGATTCTTACTAGTCAGGTGTATTCCTAGGCGTTGAATATAGGGTGTTTAGCCCATTTCGTTGAGCAAGGGGTAGGTCTTGACTATTACATATATTTTTTTTTTTTTTTTGCTGTACGCGGGCCTCTCAGTGTTGTGGCCTCTCCCGTTGCGGAGCACAGGCTCCGGACGCGCAGGCTCAACGGCCATGACTCACGGGGCCAGTAGCTCCGCGGCATGTGGGATCCTCTCGGACCGGGGCACGAACCCGCGTCCCCTGCATCGGCAGGCGAACTCTCAACCAGTGCGCCACCAGGGAAGCCCCCTTGACTATTACATATATGACGTATGGAATGGTATCTGTGCTAATTTCTATCTCTGGTTTTATGCAGCACCCCAACTCACCTTTCCCCTTAAGCAAACATAAGTTGGTTTTCTAAATTTGAGACCCTGTTCTGTTTTGTAATTCAGTTCATGTGTAACCAAGATTACATTCGGTGTATTAGTGATATCTTATGATGTTTCATTTTCTGTGTGACTTATTTCTCTTAGAATCATCGTACCTGAATCCACTCATTATGCCACGACGGGCCAGATGACATAGATTTCATTGGTGAGTGATATTCCATTGTACGTACGTACCACAACTTCTTTATCCATTTTTCGCTTTCTGGGATATTTAACTTGTACCGTAGACGAGGTTCTTGTAAACAGAGCCGTCTGAAACTTTGGGGTGGCTGTGTGTTTTTTATTTTAATTTCCCTAATCTATAGGACCATAAGTGGAAGTGCCGTAGGCTCTGTTGCTTTGTTTTTTAGGTGTTTCAGGAAACACCATACACTTCTGCAGAGTGGCTGTTGGCAATTTACATCCCACCCATCAGCATAACAAGGCTCCCTGTTCTCCATGGCCTGTGCTGCATTTCTGGATTTTACACTTTTTTCAGATGGCCGTTTTTACCGGGGGGCAGTGAGACTTCATTGTAGTGCAGATTTCTTTAACATGCTTGCTTGGTTGGCCAAAAAGGGCGTATGCGTTTTTTCCTGAATATATTCAGGAAAAAACGCATACGCCCTTTTTGGCCAAGTGCATCATTGTCGACGTTCTGCCTCTTTTCCTATGCTTTAAATGCAATTCCAGTCTACCCCATGAAATCGTTTTCCTGAAATTCTGCCCCGCTTTCAAGTCCTCTGCGCAGCCTTCCTTCAATATATTTTTGGACGATAGCTGTCATTTATAACTCTGCAGGTTTGTGAATTACAGTGCCCCTGAGCTCCTTTCTTCAAATCGCTTTCTTGTGAGCTGGCTGCAAACCCGCAGGATTGCTTCAGGCCCTAATCTGGTTCCGGCACGGCATGCTGAGCGTTTGGTTAAATCCTCTTCCTGGTTGGAAATGAGCGTTAAATTAGCCCCTGCAGACACCTACAGCTAGTCACTCATTGGTTCTCCCTATTCCTGTTCATCTTGCGCAGAAATTGCAAAGTGTGCGAAACAGGAGGTTAAAGGCACTGACTCTCCAAGTGTGGAGAGTGTTAGTAAAGGGTCTGGAATTGTGAACCCGAGTAAAAGAGGACAAAAACTGAGATGCATTTGAAAACGTTTCCCGGTCACATGGTGCACCATACTGTGGGTTTCCCATGCATGGTTTAGCTGAAGGAAGAATCGCTTAAACCTGGAGAGTTGGGACCCATGGAATGTGTACCATGTATTATGACTTCAAAAGGTCTGCATTTGCTCATCGAACCTCACCAATGCTATCAGCCCGAAGGGTCCAACCTTATGTCTCACTCAGCTCTGGGTTTAGATGAGGTAAATCCAGGTTGCATCACAAGCCCTGAATGAATAATTTAAGAATTGCTCTCTATTTCACTGTCATTGTGTTTTGTTTTTGTAATTCATATTGATAATAGGATTTATCGGATTTTCTCTGCTGCCTTCATGCAGCTGTACACACGCTTGATTCTCTTATGTAGACATGTAAATTCATGGGTTTGAAGAGTCTTAGTAGTCAGGTGTATTCCTAGGCTTTGAATATAGGGTGTTTAGCCCATTTCGTTGAGCAAGGGGTAGGTCTTGACTATTACATATTTGACGTATGGAATGGTATCTGTGCTAATTTCTATCTCTCGTTTTATGCAGCACCCCAACTCACCTTTCCCCTTAAGCAAACATTAGTTGGTTTTCTAAATTTGAGACCCTGTTCTGTTTTGTAATTCAGTTCATGTGTAGCCAAGATTACATTCGGTGTATTAGTGATATCTTATGATGTTTCATTTTCTGTGTGACTTATTTCACTTAGAATCATCGTACCTGAATCCACTCATTATGCCGCGATGGGCCTGATGACATAGATTTCATTGCTGAGTGATATTCCATTGTACGTACGTACCACAACTTCTTTATCCATTTTTCACATTCTGGGATATTTAACTTGTACCGTATACGAGGTTCTTGTAAACAGAGCCGTCCGACACTTTGGGGTGGCTGTGTGTTTTTGATTTTAATTTCCCTAAGCTATAGGACCATAAGTGGAAGTGCCGTAGGCTCCGTAGCTTTGTTTTTTCGGTGTTCCGGGAAACACCATACACTTCTCCAGGGTGGCTGTTGGCAATTTACATCCCGCCCATCAGCATAACAAGGCTCCCTGTTCTCCATGGCCTGTGCTGCCTTTCTGATTTTACACTTTATTCAGATGGCCCTTTTGACCGGGGGGCAGTGAGACTTCATTGTAGTGCAGATTTCTTTAACATGCTTGCTTGGTTGGCCAAAAAGGGCGTATGCGTTTATTCCTGAATATATTCAGGAAAAAAACGCATACGCCCTTTTTGGCCAAGAGCATCATTGTTGACGTTCTGCCTCTTTTCCTATGCTTTAAATGCAATTCCCGTCTACCCCCTGAAATCGTTTTCCTGCAAATCTGTCCCGCTTACAAGTCGTCTTTCCAGACCTCCTTCAATATATTTTTGGACGATAGCTGTCATTTATTACTCTGCAGGTTTGTGAGTTACAGTGCCCCTGAGCTCCTTTCTTCAACTCGCTATCTTGTGAGCTGGCTGCAAACCCGCACGATTGTCAGGCCCTAATCTGGTTCAGGCACGGCATGTTGAGCCTTTGGTTAATTCCTCTTCCTGGTGTGAAATGAGCATTAAATTTGCCCGTGCAGACACCTACAGCTAGTCTCTCATTGGTTCTCCCTATTCCTGTTCATCTTGCGCAGAAATTGCAAACTGTGCCAAACAGGAGGTTAAAAGTACAGACTCTCCAAGGTGGAGAGTGTTATTAAAGGGTCTGGAATGGTGTACCCAAGTAAAACGAGACGAAAACTGAGATGCATTTGAAAACGTTTCCCCGTCACATGGTGCACCATAATGTGGGTTTCCCATGCATATTTTAGCTGAAGGAAGAATCACTTAAACCTGGCAGTTGGGACCCATGGAATGGCTACCATGCAGTATGACTTCAAAGGGTCTGCATTTGCTCATCGAACCTCACCAATGCTATCAGCCCGAAGTGCCCAACCTTATGTCTCACTCAGCTCTGGGTGTAGATGTGGTAAATCCAGGTTGCATCACAAGCCCTGAATGAATTATTTAAGAATTGCTCTCTATTTCACTGTCCTTGGGTTTTGTTTGTGTAATTCATTTTGATAATGGGATTTATCGGATTTTCTCTGCTGCATTCATGCCGCTGTACACACGCTTCATTCTCTTACGGAGTCATATAAATCCATGGGTTTGAAGATTCTTACTAGTCAGGTGTATTCCTAGGCGTTGAATATGGGGTGTTTAGTCCATTTCGTTGAGCAAGGGGTAGGTCTTGACTATTACATATTTGGCTTATGGAAAGGTATCTGTGCTAATTTCTATCTCTGGTTTTATGCAGCACCCCAACTCACCTTTCCCCTTAAGCAAGCATAAGTTGGTTTCCTAAATTTGAGACCCTGTTCTGTTTTGTAATTCAGTTCATGTGTAGCCAAGTTTACATTCCGTGTATTAGTGATATCTTATGATGTTTCATTTTCTGTGTGACTTATTTCACTTAGAATCATCGTACCTGAATCCACTCATTATGCCGCGACGGGCCTGATGACATAGATTTCATTGCTGTGTGATATTCCACTGTACGTACGTACCACAACTTCTTTATCCATTTTTCACATTCTGGGATATTTAACTTGTACCGTAGACGAGGTTCTTGTAAACAGAGCCGCCCGAGACTTTTGGGTGGCTGTGTGTTTTTGATTTTAATTTTCCTAAGCTATAGGACCATAAGGGGAAGTGGCATAGGCTCCGTTGCTTTGTTTTTTAGATGTTCCGGGAAACACCATACACTTCTCCAGAGTGGCTGTTGGCAATTTACATCCCGCCCATCAGCATAACAAGGCTCGCTGTTCTCCATGGCCTTGCTGCCTTTCTGGATTTTACACTTTTTTCAGATGGCCCTTTTGACCGGGGGGCAGTGAGACTTCATTGTAGTGCAGATTTCTTTAACATGCTTGCTTGGTTGGCCAAAAAGGGCGTATGCGTTTTTTCCTGAATATATTCAGGAAAAAACGCATACGCCCTTTTTGGCCAAGAGCATCATTGTCGACGTTCTGCCTCTTTTCCTATGTTTTAAATGCAATTCCCGTCTACCCCCTGAAATCGTTTTCCTGCAAATGTGTCCCGATTACAAGTCGTCTTCGCAGCCTTCCTTCAATATATTTTTGGACGATAGCTGTCATTTATAACTCTGCAGGTTTGTGAGTTACAGTGCCCCTGAGCTCCTTTCTTCAACTCGCTATCTTGTGAGCTGGCCGCAAACCCACAGGATTGCTTCAGGCCCTAATCTGGTTCCGGTACGGCATGCTGAGCCTTTGGTTAATTCCTCTTCCTGGTGGGAAATGAGCGTTAAATTTGCCTGTGCAGACACCTAGAGCTAGTCTCTCATTGCTTCTCCCTATTCCTTTTCATCTTGCGCAGAAATTGCAAACTGTGCCCAACAGGAGGTTAAAGGCACTGACTCTCCAAGTGGGGAGAGTGTTCGTAAAGGGTCTGGAATGGTGAACCCGAGTAAAAGGGGACGAAAACTGAGATGCATTTGAAAACGTTTGTCGGTCACACGGTGCACCATACTGTGGGTTTCCCATGCATGTTTTAGCTGAAGGAAGAATCCCTTAAATCTGGAGAGGTGGGAACCATGGAATGGGTACCATGCAGTATGACTTCAAAGGGTCTGCATTTGCTCATCGAACCTCACCAATGCTATCAGCCCGAAGTGCCCAACCTTATGTCTCACTCAGCTCTGGGTGTAGATGTGGTAAATCCAGGTTGCATCACAAGCCCTGAATGAATTATTTAAGAATTGCTCTCTATTTCACTGTCCTTGGGTTTTGTTTGTGTAATTCATTTTGATAATGGGATTTATCGGATTTTCTCTGCTGCGTTCATGCCGCTGTACACACGCTTCATTCTCTTACGGAGACATATAAATCCATGGGTTTGAAGATTCTTACTAGTCAGGTGTATTACTAGGCGTTGAATATGGGGTGTTTAGTCCATTTCGTTGAGCAAGGGGTAGGTCTGGGCTATTACATATTTGGCTTATGGAAAGGTATCTGTGCTAATTTCTATCTCTGGTTTTATGCAGCACCCCAACTCACCTTTCCCCTTAAGCAAGCATAAGTTGGTTTTCTAAATTTGAGACCCTGTTCTGTTTTATAATTCAGTTCATGTGTAGCAAAGTTTACATTCCGTGTATTAGTGATATCTTATGATGTTTCATTTTCTGTGTGACTTATTTCCCTTAGAATCATCGTACCTGAATCCACTCATTATGCCGCGATGGGCCTGATGACATAGCTTTCATTGCTGAGTGATATTCCATTGTACGTACCTACCACAACTTCTTTATCCATTTTTCACATTCTGGGATATTTAACTTGTACCGTAGAAGAGGTTCTTGTAAACAGAGCCGTCCGACACTTTGGGGTGGCTGTGTGTTTTTGATTTTAATTTCCCTAAGCTATAGGACCATAAGTGGAAGTGCCGTAGGCTCCGTTGCTTTGTTTTTCAGGGGTTTCAGGAAACACCATACACTTCTCCAGAGTGGCTGTTGGCAATTTACATCCCGACCATCAGCATAACAAGGCTCCCTGTTCTCCTTGGCCTGTCCTGTCTTTGTGGATTTTACACTTGTTTCACATGTCCCTTTTGACCGGGGGGCAGTGAGACTTCATTGTAGTGCAGATTTCTTTAACATGCTTGCTTGGTTGGCCAAAAAGCGCATATGCTTTTTTTCCTCAATAAATTCAGGAAAAAACGCATACACCCTTTTTGGCCAAGAGCATCATTGTCGACGTTCTGCCTCTTTTCCTATGCTTTAAATGCAATTCTCGTCTACCCCCTGAAATCGTTTTCCTGCAATTCTGCCCCACTTACAAGTCGTCTTCGCAGCCTTCCTTCAATATATTTTTGGACGATAGCTGTCATTTATAACTCTGCATGTTTGTGAGTTACAGTGCCCCTGAGCTCCTTTCTTCAACTCGCAACTTGTGAGCTGGGCGCAAACCCGCAGGATTGATTCAGGCCCTAATCTGGTTCCGGCACGGCATGCTGATCCTTTGGTTAATTCCTCTTCCTGGTGGGAAATGAGCATTAAATTTGCCCGTGCAGACACTTACTGCTAGTCTCTCATTGGTTCTCCCTATTCCTGTTCATCTTGCGCAGAAATTGCAAACTGTGCCAACAGGAGGTTAAAGGCACTGACTCTCCAAGTGGGGAGAGTGTTAGTAAACGTTCTGGAATCGTGAACCCGAGTAAAAGGGGACGAAAACTGAGATGCATTTGAAAACCTTTCCTGGTCACACGGTGCACCATACTGTGGGTTTCCCTTGCATGTTTTAGCTGAAGAAAGAATCCCTTAATCCTGGAGAGTTGGGACCCATGGAATGGGTACCATGCTGTATGACTTCAAAGGGTCTGCATTTGCTCATCGAACCTCAACAATGCTATCAGCCCGAAGTGCCCAACCTTATGTCTCACTCAGCTCTGGGTGTAGATGTGGTAAATCCACTTTGCATCACAAGCCCTGAATGAATTATTTAAGAATTGCTCTCTATTTCACTCTCATTGTGTTTTGTTTTTGTAATTTATTTTCATAATGGGATTTATCGCATTTTCACTGCTGTGTTCATGCCGCTGTACTCACGCTTGATTCTCTTACGGACACATATAAATCCATGAGTTTGAAGATTCTTACTAGTCAGGTGTATTCGTAGGTGTTGAATATGGCGTGTTGAGTCCATTTCGTTGACCAGGGAGTAGGTTTTTTCTATTACATATTTGGCTTATCGAACGGTATCTGTGCTAATTTCAATCTCTGGTTTTATGCAGCTCCCCAACTCTCCTTTTTCCTTAAGCAAACATAAGTTGGTCTTCTAAATTTGAGATCCCATTCTGTTTTGTAATTCAGGTACTTTGTAGCCACGTTTACATTCCATGTATTAGTAATATCGTATGTCTTTTTCTTTTTGAATTATGTGACTTTGAATGATCATACGTAACTACTCTGGGGTTGTTACAACTGGCCATATTTCACTGATTTTCAGGCTGAGTAATATTCCACTCTATATAAGTGCCACACCTCTATCCATTTTTTCCCTCCAGAGACATATAAATTATATCCTAGTCGAGGATCTTTTAAACAGAGAGGCGGTAAACATTGGGGTGCCTGTGTCCTCTCCATTTTTGTCTTTCCCAAGATATACGTCCATGAGTGCAAGTGCCCTGTGCTCTGTAGCTCATTTTTTAGATGCTTTAGTAAACACAATACACTTCTCAAGAGTGACCATTGGCAATATACATTTCCACTATAAGTCTCACAGGGCTCCCTTTTCTCCTTGCCCTGTCCTGCATTTCTGGTGTTTACACTTTATGAGGAAGGCTCTTCTGACTGATGCGAAGTGATATGTTTTGTAGTACTGATTTCCAGTGCCCACCTGTTTGGTTGGCTAAAAAAGTGTATGCCGTTTTCTTGAACATATACAGAAAAAGACGCATACACCCTTTTTGGCCAACTGCAATGTTGGCAATGTTCAGCCCCTTTTCTTGTGCTTAATGGCGAGTCCTTTCTACCTCTTCCAATCCCTTTCCTGCCATTCTCCGTTGCTTACAAGTCCTTTTCTCTGACTTTCCTCAAGACATTTTTCAGTGAGAGATATTTTCAACTCTGCAGTTTCGTGAATTTTAGCGGCCCTGAGTTCCATTTTTCAACTTGTGTTTATGGGAACTGGCCACAAAGCAGCGGGATTTCCTCAAGCCCTATTCTGTTTCCATGGGCAACCCTAGCTTTTAGTCAATTCGTCTTCCTGATTGGAAATTAGAGTGACATGTGCCTGTCCGAACACCTAGGACTTGTCTCTCATTGTTCCTCCTCCTTCTGCTTCATTCTCTGGACAAATTCCAAACTGTATGCAACAGGATGTTGACAGTGCTGACATCTCCAAGTGGGAAGACTGTTCGTAAAGACGCTGGAGGGGTGAACCCGAGCACCAGGAGATGAGGAGATGAGATGCCTTTTCCAAACTCTTCCCGATCAGACGGTATACCATCTTCTGGGTGTGACAGGCATATTTTAGCTGTAGGAAGTGTCCCATTCATGTGAGGAGAACACCAGGGCTTTTTCAAAATCAGTGTCTCTCCACAACCCAAACTGGGGAATTTTTTAAGCTACGGCTACACATATGTTCATTAAGGGCCTTGGGAAGTAGGCAGAGTCCAAACTTTAGATGATTGAAGTCTTCAGGGTCAGAAGCACTCACCACCGGCTTCCGTTAGGTTCCATTTTAACTGTCATTAATAGATGATGTCAATAAAAATATCTATTCTTTTTTCAGATTATTTCCCCTTATAGGTTATTGCAAAATATTGAGTGTAGTTCCCTGTGCTGTACAGTAGTTCCTTGTTGATGATCGATTTTATACATAGCAGTGTGTATGTGTTAATCCCAAACTGTTAATTTATCCCTCCTCCCACCTTTCCCCTTTGGTAATAATAAATTATAAGATTTTATACTTCTCAGAAATGGGGGAGCTGAAAGAGAGGTATCATTTTCAATGGAAAAGCATTTAAAACAAGATTGAAGCTTTAACCAAGATTATTAGATGTACATCCTTGGAAAGAAATCACTTCGTTTCTCTAGTATTGACCTGACAAATAAGACAAACCTTTCACTGAACTTGCTTATAATAAAGTGATGGAAATATCAAATGGAAGTGTTAGAAACATCTTATTTTACCCGAGCCTTATACACTGTTCTATGTTAATTACAGTTTGGCTCACACATCTGTTCATTGAAGTTACAATGTTCTCAATTTCTGTTACTGATCCTCCAGAGTGGACCCCAACAAGTGTCCCCCTGCCCAGTGTCATTGGAGCCAACAGATCGAGACTGAGTTTGGTTCAGAAGCAAAGGAAACTTTATATTTTGATCAGAGAATGCAGAGGTGAGAGCATGTGCTACCCCGTGGGCTGTGGGCTGGGCTGCTGTGTAGAGATCCTGTCAGAGTCAGTGGGAGAGAGGGGGCGGAGCTCTCGAGGGCCCGGTTGGCTGCAGCTCAGGCTCTATATCGCGGAGTCTGCACTGTGCTCCAGGAGCTGAAGTGTCGACCCAGCCATTCTGCACTAGGAAATCTGGTCTGAAGTGCCGGCTGTTGAACCTCTGTATGAGGGACCCTAGGAGCACGTGAAATTAGACAAAGCACAAAGGATAAAAAAGGTTAGACTTTGTTTTATTGCCCAGATTCTATTTTTATCTCCCAGGGATTTTTAAGGGGCTTTGCCTGGGACAAACCCCTCTTCTGCATTTTGTCCCCTTCCTCATTCTTAGAGTGCTGAGGGTGCAGACCCTTCATCTGTAACTGCTGAGTGCTGAGTTAGGAGCCCTCATACCTGTGGGATAGGGTCTGAGCTTCTCCCCAGCAGCCTCCAGGTGACGTTGTTTGTCCGCAGGCCTCCTGCCTCCCTGCTCCTCCACCTGAGCACAAGTATTGGTAGTGTTATAGATTCTAATGACCTTTAAGGGTCCAGGAAGGAGATGTGCAGTGACGCTGTGAGGTCCAGTTTCACCCCGCCCCACATTTGTTCGGCCACCTTAGGCTGACCGTTTCTGCCAGCCTAGATGCTCTGACCAGTAGTCTGTGCTTTCTTCAGTTAGGCCCCTGAATTAACGTAAAAACAGCACCAGGTTTCAGCACCCTGACTGCTCAACTCCCAGACAGTCCAGGGTCAGTGGTGATGAAGGACCATGATGGCCACTGAGTCAACAGCCTTTTGAAGTAAACAGGAGTCCAGCCGGTCTTATTGGCCACCATCATCACAGTGTCTGTAGGCTTTTCTATGGTGACAGCGTGATATACTGTTCCCCTGCCAAGATTATTACCTCCCCTCTGGGTGCAGTAAGTCCTGCAAGCAGTAGTCTACTCTTTTGGGACACACTCTTGTTGTTTTATGAGAGAAACTCCAGGTCAAGTGATGGTCACACGAGTCGTCATGGTGCCCCTTTGCCCCAGTTATCTCTCTGGAGGTTGGAGTTGGAGGACCTCCTCACTCAAGGTCAGTGTGCCCACGGAGCAAACCCTGCAACTTCAGGGCATGGTTGGGGGTTAGGATCACCACGTGGGGTCCTTTTCCCTTAGGAGGGAGGTGGCCTTTTGGGCTGCTGATTTCCAGGTTTTCAGATACTGCCAGTATCTTGGCCAGATGTGGCGGTGGGCCAAGCCCCTTGGTGACCGTAGTTTATCCTACCTGGATGGCATTCTTGCATTGTTCCATTTCAAGTGGTCCCAGGTTTTGCACTAATACTCCAATGGCCATTCAAATTTCACTAGGAATGTAAAGGTCAAAGGGTTTAGCTAAATTAGGGAGTTCCAGGGCAAGGGTCTGAATTGACTGCTCTTTCCATTCTTGAAAGGCCACTTCTGGATTCTATTCAAAAGGATCATCATCTTTTCCTTTCAGTGTTTCATATAGAGGCCCAGCTAGTAGACTGTAGTTAGGGATCCAGAAGCAGAAAACCCTGGCCTCCCCAGGAACCCCTAAGCTGTCTTCTAGTTTTAGAAATGGGTAAGGCTGTAAATTGTTTCTTCCCTTTCCTGGGATGGGCTTCTCCGACCTTCTGTGAGAATGCAGCCCACGCAGGTCACCATAGTCTGTGATATTTGAGCTTTTTCTTGGACAACTTGTATCCTTTATTGGCTTGGTAGTTCAGAGGTCTCCTTAGTAGGGCTGGCGATCAGAATGTCGTCTGCATATTGAAGGAGTGTTTCCTTTTCCAGAGGTAGAACTTTTAGGTCTTTAGCTGAGCTTTCCCCAAAGATGGTGTGGGAATTTTTGAACCCTTGGGGCAAGACGGCCCGGAAGTATTGTTTTAGTTGTATGTTGAGTCCTGCCACTCACAAGCCAAAATTTCTTGTGACTCTGGGACTAATAGAATACAAAAGAAGGCTTCATTGAAGACTAATACAGAATACCATGTCCTGGTGGTTAGTAGAATGACCAGCAGGGTGTAGGGTTTAGGAACTACTGGAGGTATATCCTCGGTGGCTTCACTGACTGTCCTGACATCTTTTACCAGGATTCCAGCAGCCCATGGGGCTCTCGAGGTCAGGCCAATCCCAGGATATGGAGCTCACCTGGGCAGGTACCCCACCCCCACCCCAGCTCACGGGGCTCTCGTGGTCAGGCCCCTCCCAGGATACAGAGCAACCCTTTCAGGTACCGTGGCAGGGCTGGGCACACAGGAGCCATGCACATCGCCCTCATTGCAGAGCACTCCCAGCTCACCTGTCACTCAGATCTGACACAGAGCACCTCAGAGCAGGACTTGAACTAACAAACAGCAGCTCCGACAGGTCTGTGACCCTGGGCATCACTCTGTGTGGCCTCCCTCCACCTGGTCTTCCAGAGACTTCCACTGCACCCGGGGCACCAGGCCTCTGTCTCCACCCACCACCCACCCCTCCTCTCCCTGACTCCTGGGTTCCTCTCATTAGGAGAGGGTTTTCTTGAAGTTGTCTCCCACTCATGGGCCAGATAATATAATTAGAAAACAAGCCAGAGCTGCAGCCCCTTGTCTATCCTGACTCTCAGGAGCCCACACCTGTTCCTTGGACCTGGCCGATTCAGCAAGTTCCAGTTTCTGCAACTGTGAGCCCCTGAGGGGTGATTATTGGCTGGCCTGGGAAGCCCGACCGTGCCGGCCAGACCTCCCCAGGTGTGCCTGGGTTGAGATCAATATAAACACCGCTCCAGGCAGCAAGAGCACCTGCAGCTGTGCCTGACGCCATTTTCTGCCCTGTCAGCAGTCTCGGGGCTGGACTGGTGGGAGGGAGTGAGAGGCCACGGCTTTGTGGGTTGCCCAGTGTGAGTGGGGCTCTGCTGGACTTTCTGCAGCAGTTGCCAAGATGCCACCTGCTAAAGAAGAGGATGTGCCACCCATACCTGCCGCTGGAATTTCTCCCTGGGCAGAGGTGAGTAAGGAAGAAAGCAGTGGGGGCCGGGACAGGAGGGGTATCTCAGGCAGGGAAATGGAAAGCTTCCAGAAGAGCACCCAGGGCCAGGACCATCCTGTCTGGCCTGCAGGCACCAAGTCGGCTGGCATGCTGTCGCTCATGTGGCTCCATGGCCCTTCCTCTAGGCTTTCAAGTCCTTGTACATATTCAGGTGTTTTACCTGGGAAGGGTGGGAACATTTCTGCAGCAGCTGGCCTGGGGCTCGGCCCACGTTTACTCACAGATGCCTCGGCACGGGCCCCCAGCTTTGCAATGAGGACGCTTGTTGCGTGGGGCATGCTGGCTGAATGGGAGATGATTCCCCACCACTGACCAACTTCAGAATTGTTTACAACTGGAGCAAGGGCCCTGATACGGTTTTCCTCTGTGTAACTGGTGGGTTCTGTTTTTTTTTCTTTTTTTCGTTTTTGGTTCAAGGTAGATTTTATTCCTCTTTTTTGTATTTACAGATATAAGCATAGAAATAATTTATTCATATAAATACATGTATGTGAAGGGAAGAATATTTTTTCTGTTTTACTTTTTGTAATTTTGAATTTTATTTTATTTTTTTATACAGCAGGTTCTTTTTGGTTACCTATTTTATACATAGAAATGTATACATGCCAATCCCAATCTCTCAACTCCTCCCACCACCACCCCCCTAACAGCTTTCCCCCCTTGGTGTCCATACGTTTGTTGTCTACATCTGTTGCTCTATTTCTGCCTTGCAAAACGCTTCATCTGTACAACTTTTCTAGGTTCCACATATATGCATTTATATACAGGATTTGTTTTTCTCTTTCTGACTTACTTCACTCTGTATGACAGTCTCTAGATCCATCAACGTCTCTACAAATGACCCAATTTCATTCCTTTTTATGGCTTAGTAATATTCCATTTTATATATGTACCTCATCTTTATGCATTCGTCTGTCTGTGGGCATTTAGGTTGCTTCCATTACCTGGATATTGTAAATAGTGATGCAATGAACATTGCGGTGAATGTCTCTTTTCGTTTTATGGTTTTGTCTGGGTATATGCCCAGTAGTGGGATTGCTGTATTATATGGTAATTCTATTCTTAGTTTTATAAGAAACTCCATAATGTTCTCCACAGTGACTGCATCAATTTACATTCCCAACAATAGTGGAAGAGGTTTCCTTATCTCCGCACCCTTTCCAGCATTTGTTGTTTGTAGATTTTCTGATGATGCCCATTCTAACAGGTGTGAGGTGATACACCATGGATTAGTCTATTTCGTTGAGCAAAGAGTAGGTCTTGTCTATTACATATTTGGCTTATGGAACGGTATGTGTGCTCATTTCAATCTCTGGTTTGATACAGCACCCCAACTCAACTTTCCCGTTAAGCAAGCATAAGTTTTTATCTAAATGTGAGACTCTGCTCGGTTTTGTAATTCAGTTTATGTGTAGCCAAGTTTACACTCCCTCTATTTGTGATATCTTATGATAATTATGTTTCTCTGTGTGACATATTTCTCTTAGAATCATCATACTTAAATCCACTCAATTTGCTGCTACAGGCCTGATGACATTGATTTCATTGCTGAGTGATATTCCGTTGTACGTAAGTAGGACAACTCCTTTATCCATTTTTTTCTTTCTGGGATATTTAATTTGTACTGGACTCAAGGTTCTTGTAAACACAGCAGCCCTGGATATTGTGTTGGCTGTGTCTTGTTGATTTTAATTTTCCTAAGCTATAGGGCCAAAAGTGGAAGTGCCCTAGGCTCTGTAGCTTTGTTTTTTAGATGTTTCAGCATACACTATAAACATCACCAGAGTGTCTGTTGGCAATTTACAATCCGTCCATCAGCATAACAAGGCTCCCTGTTCTCCATGGCCTGTCCTGTGTTTCTGGGTTTTACACTTTTTTCAGATGGCTCTTTTGACGAATGGGAAATGAGAGTTCATTGTAGTGCGGATTTCCATTGCTCGAATTCTTGGTTGGCCACAAAGGGCATATGCGTTTTTTCCTGAATATATTCAGGAAAAAATGTATACGCACTTTTTGTCCAAGTGCATCACTGTCAAAGATCTGCCGCTTTTCACATGCTTTAAATGCAATTCCAATCTACCTCCTGAAATATGATTCCTGCAATTCTGCCTCGTTTTCAAGTCCTCTGTGCAGACTTACTTCAATATATTTTTGCCAATAGCTGTCATTTATACCTCTGCAGGTTTGTGAATTACAGTGCCTGTGATTTCCTTTCTTAACTCGTTTCCTTGAAAGCTGGCCACAGAACCGCAGGTTTGCTTCAGGCCGTAATCAGGGTCCCGCACGGCACTCTGAGCCTTTGGTTAATTCCTCTTCCTGGTGGGAAATTAGAGTTAAATGTGCCCCTCCAGACACCTGCCTCACTCCCAGCCCCTTGGTGATGTGTGTCCTCTGGTTTGAGGCCACATGTGCTGGGTTCCTCACCTTTCGCAGATGTGGCCCCACTGGTGTGCGGACACTCCTGCCTGGTTCCCATCCCCTTGGTGATGTGAGCCCTCCAGTGAGAGTCTGATCCTGGTTGGGCTCCTCACACTTCTGTGAGGTGGGCCCTCTTCTCTGAGGTCACTCCTGCCTGGCTGACACACCCCGCCTTGGCGACGTCGGCCCTCTGGTGGCAGTTGGAGCCCGCTGGGAGCCTCCTCCCCTCAGTGATGAGACCCTCTGGCATCAGGCCCTAACTGCTGGTTACCCACATTTTCTGATACGTGCTAAGTGGTGTGAGGGCACTCCTGCCAGGTTCCCATCCCCATGTGCCTTCTGCTCTATGGTCCCAACACCTGTGTTGTTCACAGTTTCAGGATGTTGGCTCTCTGGTGTTAGTTCACTCAGGCCTAGATCCCATAGACTCTGTGCTCTGAGCCGCCTGCTGGGAGGTTCCTACTGCTGGATTCCTTACCATTTTTATTCTTTGGGTCCTGTGTTTTCATGCTCCTCCTTCCTGACTCACTCCCAGCCCCTTTGTGATGTGGGTCCTCTGGTTTGAGGCCACATGTGCCGGTTTCCTCACCTTTATTGATGTGGCCCCACTGGTGTGAGGACACTCCTGCCTGGTTCCCATCCCCTTGGTGATGGGGGCCCTCTGGTGAGAGTCTGATCCTGGCTGGATTCCTCACCCTTCTGGGAGGTGGGCCCTCTGCTGTGAGGTCACTCCTGCCTGGCTGGCACACATCACCTTGGCGATGTGGGTCCTCAGTTGGGAGTTGGTGCCTGCTGGGAGTCTCCTCCCCTCGGTAATGAGGGCCCTCTGGCGTCAGGCCCTAACTCATGGGCTCCCAAAATTTTCTGATATGTGCCCTGTCGTGCGAGTACACTCCTGCCACGTTCCCATCCCCATGGGGATGTGGGCCTTCTGCTCTGAGGTCCCACCAGCTGGATTGCTCACAGTGTCATGATGTGAGCCCTCTGCTGTGAGTTCACTGTGGCCTGGATCACATAGGCTCTGTACTCTGGGCCACCTGCTGGGGGGTTCCTACTGCTGGATTCCTCACATTTTTTATTCTGTGGGCCCTGTGTTGTTAGGCTACTCCTGCCTGCCTCACTCGGAGCACCTTGGAAATGTGGGTCCTCTGGTTTAGGCCACATGTGCTGGGTTCGTCACCTTTCTATAATGTGGCCACACTGGTGTGAGGACACTCCTGCCTTGTTCCGGTCCCCTTGGTGATGTGGGCTCTCTGGTGAGAGTTTTATCCTGGCTGGTTTCCTCACCCTTCTGTGAGGTAGGCCCTCTGCTGTGAGGTCACTCCTGCCTGACTGGCACACGTCACCTTGGCGACGTGGGCCCTCAGTTGGGAGTTGGTGCCTGCTGGGAGTCTCCTCCCCTCGGTAATGAGGGCCCTCTGGCGTCAGGCTCTAACTCCTGGGCTCCCAAAATTTTCTGATGTGCGCCCTGTGGTGTGAGTACACTCCTGCCAGGTTTCCAACCCCATGGGAATATGGGCCTTCTGCTCTGAGGTCCCAACGGTGGGTGGCTCAGTTTCATGATGAGGGCCCTCTGGTGTGAGTTCACTCCGGCCTGGATCCCATAGCCTCGCTGCTCCTGGCCGCCTGCGGGGAGGTTCCAACTGCGGGATTCCTCACCTTTTCTCTTCTATGGGCCCTCTGTTTGGAGACTCCTCCTGCCTGACTCACTCCCAGCCCCTTGGTGATGTGTGTCCTCTGATTTGAGGCCACGTGTGCTGGGTCCCTCACCTTTCGATGATGTGGCCCCGCTGGTGTGAGGACACTCCTGCCTGGTTTCTATCCCCTTGGTGATGTGGGCCCTCTGGTGAGAGTCTGATCCTGGCTGGGTTCCTCACCCTTCTGTGAGGTGGGCCCTCTGCTGTGAGGTCACTACTGACTGGCTGGCACACCCCGCCTTGGCGACATCGGCCCTCTTGTGGCAGTTGGAGCCTGCTGGGAGCCACCTCCCCTCGGTGATGAGGGCTCTCTAGCGTCAGGCCGTAACTGCTGGGTACCCACTTTTTCTGATACGTGCTAAGTGGTGCGAGGACACTCTTGCCATGTTCCCAAACCCATGGGGATGTGGGCCTTCTGCTGTGAGGTCCCAATGGCTGGGTTGCTCACAGTTTCATGATATGGGCCCTCTGCTGTGAGTTCACTGCAGCCTGGATCGCATAGACTCGGTGCTCTGGGCCGCCTGCTGGGAGGTTCCCACTGCAGGATTCCTCAGCTTTTTTATTCTATGGGCCCTGTGTTGTGAGGCTACTCCTGCATGCCTCACTCCGAGCCCCTTGGAGATGTGGGTCTTCTGGTTTAGGCCACATGTGCTGGGTTCCTCACCTTTCTATGATGTGGTCACCCTGGTGTGAAGACAGTCCTGCCTGGTTCTGATCCTCTTGGTGATGTGGGCCCTCTGGTGAGAGTCTAATCCTCTTTGGGTTCCTCACACTTTTTTGAGGTTGGCCCTCTGCTCTGAGGTCACTCCTGCCTGGCTGGCACACCCCGCATTGGCGACGTTGGCCCTCTTGTAGCAGTTGGAGCCTGCTGGTAGCCTCCTCTCCTCGGTGATGAGGGCCCTCTGGCGTCAGGCCCTAACTGCTGGGCTCCCCACATTTTCTGATGTGTGCCCACTGGTGCGATGACACTCCTGCTTGGTTCGCTTCCCCATGGGGATGTGGGCCTTGTGCTCTGAGGTCACAATGGCTAGGTTGCTCACAGTTTCATGATGAGGGCCCTCTGTTGTGAGTTCATCATTGCCTGGATCCCATAGCCTCGGTGCTCTGGGCCGCCTGCTGGGATGTTCCAACTGCTGGATTCCTCACCTTTTTTATACAATGGGCCATGTGTTTTGAGGTTCATCCTGCCTGCCTCGCTCCGAGACCCATGGAGATGTGGGTCCTCTGGTTTGAGGCCACATGTGCTGGGTACCTCAACTTGCGATGATGTGGCCCCACGGGTGTGAAGACACTCCTGCCTGGTTCCCAGCCCCTTGCTGATGTGGGCCCTCTGGTGAGAGTCTGATAATGGCTGGGTCCCTTACCCTTCTGTGAGGTGGGCCCTCTGATGTGAGGTCACTCCTGCCTGGCTGGCTCACGTCACCTTGGCGATGTGGGCCCTCTGTTGGCCACTGAAGCATGCTGGGAGCCCCCTACCCTCTTTAAGGAGGGCCTTGGAAAAAACGCATATGCACTTTTTGAACAAGTGCATCATTGACGAGGTTCTGCCTCTTCTCCTATGCTTTCAGTGCATTTCCCATCTACCTCCTGAAATCGTTTTCCTGGAATTCTGCCCCGCTTTCAAGTCCTCTTCGCAGCCTTCCTTCAATATATTTTTGGACGATAGCTGTCATTTATAACTCTGCAGGTTTGTGAATTACAGTGCCCCTGAGCTCCTTTGTTCAACTCGCTATCTTGTGAGCTGCCTGCACACCCGCAGTATTGCTTCAGGCCCTAATCTGGTTCTGGCACGGCATTCTGAGCCTTTGGTTAATTCCACTTCCTGGTGAGAAATGAGCATTAAATTGCCCGTGCAGACACCTACAGCTAGTCTCTCATTGGTTCTCCCTATTCCTGTTCATCTTGCGCAGAAATTGCAAACTGTGACAAACAGGAGGTTAAAGGCACTGACTCTCCAAGTGGGGAGAGTGTTAGTTAAGCATCTGGAATGGTGAACCCGAGTATAAAGGGACGAAAACTGAGATGCATTTGAAAACGTTTCCCAATCACATGGTGGACCATACTCTGGGTTTCCCATACATGATGTAGTGGAAGGAAGAATCCCTTAAACCTGGAGAGTTGGGACCCTTGGAATGGGTACCATGCAGTATGACTTCAAAGGGTCTGCAATTGCTCACCGAACCTCAACAATACTATCAGGGCGAAGTGTCCGGCCTTATGTCTCCCCAGCACTGGGTGTACATGTGGTAAATCCAGGTTGCATCAGAAGCCCTGAGTGAATTATTTAAGAATTGCTCTCTATTTCACTGTCATTGTGTTTTGTTTTTGAAATTTATTTTGATAATATGATTTATCGGATTTTCACTGTTGCCTTTAGGCCACTGAACACACGCTGGATTCTCTTATGGACACATATAAATCCATGGGTTTTAAGATTCTTGCTAGGCAGGTATATTCCTAGGCGTTGAATATGGGGTGTTGAGCCCATTTCGTTGAGCAAGCAGTAGGTCTTGTCTATTACATATTTGGCTTATGGAACGGTATCAGTGCGAATTTCAATCTCTGTTTTTATGCAGCACCCGAACTCACCTTTCCCAAAAAGCAAGCATAAGTTGGTTTTCTAAATTTGAGACACTGTTCTGTTTTGTAATTCATTTCATGTGTAGCCAAGTTTACATTCCGTGTATTAGTGATATCTTATGATGTTTCTTTTTCTGTGTGACCTATTGCACGTAGAATCATCGTACCTGAATCCACTCATTATGCCGCTACGGGCCTGATGACATAGATTTCATTGCTGAGTGATATTCCATTGTACGTAAGAACCACAACTTCTTTATCCATTTTTCGCCCTCTGGGATATTTAACTTGTACCGTACAAGAGGTTCTTGTAAACAGAGCCGTTCCAAACTTTGGGGTGCCTGTGTGGTTTTGATTTTAATTTCCCTAAGCTATAGGACCATAAGTGGAAGTGCCATAGGCTGTGTTGCTTTGTTTCTTATGTGTTTCAGGAAATACCATACACTTCTCCAGAGTGGCTGTTGGCAATTCACATGCCGACCATCAGGATAACAATGCTCCCTCTTCTCCATGGCCTGTCCTGCCTTTCTGGATTTTACACTTTTTTCAGATGGCCCTTTTGACCGGGGGGCAGAGAGACTTCATTTTAGTGCAGATTTCTTTACACGCTTGCTTGGTTGGCCAAAAAGGGCGTATGCGTTTTTTCCTGATTATATTCAGGAAAAAACGCATACGCACTTTTTGGCCAAGTGCATCATTGTCGCTGTTCTCCGTCTTTTCCTAGGCTTTAAGTGCAATTCCAGTCTACCCCCTGAAATCGTTTTCCTGAATTTCTGCCCAAATTCTAAGTCCTCTTCGCAGACATACTTCAATATATTTTTGGACGATAGCTGTCATTTATAACTCTGCAGGTTTGTGAGTTACAGTGCCCCTGAGCTCCTTTCTTCATCTCGCTAACTTGTGAGCTGGCCGCAAACCCGCAGGATTGCTTCAGGCCCTTATCTGGTTCCAGCAGGGCATGCTGAGCCTTTGGTTAATTCCTCTTCCTGGTGGGAAATGAGCGTTAAATTTGCCCGTACAGAAACCTACAGCTAGTCTCTCATTGGTTCTCCCTATTCCTGTTCATCTTGCGCAGAAATTGCAAACTGTGCCCAACAGGAGGTTAAAGGCACTGACTCTCCAAGTGGGGAGAGTGTGAGTAAAGGGTCTGGAATGGTGAACCCGTGTAAAAGGGGAGGAAAACTGAGATGCATTTGAAAACGTTTGCCGGTCACACGGTCCACCATACTGTGGGTTTCCCATGCATGTTTTGAGCTGAAGGAAGAATCCCTTATAACTGGAGATTTGGGACCCATGGAATGGGTACCATGCAGTATGTCTTCAAAGGGTCTGCATTTGCTCATCGAACCTCACCAGTGCTATCAGCCCGAAGTGCCCAACCTTATGTCACACTCAGCTCTGGGTGTAGATGTGGTAAATCCAGGTTGCATCACAAGCCTGAATGAATTATTTAAGAATTGCTCTCTATTTCACTGTCCTTGTGTTTGGTTTTTGTAATTCATTTTGATAATGGGATTTATCGGATTTTCTCTGCTGCATTCATGTTGCTGTACACACGCTTCATTCCCTAACGGAGACATATAAATCCATGGGTTTGAAGATTCTTACCAGTCAGGTGTATTCCTAGGCGTTGAATATGGGGTATTTAGTCCATTTCATTGCGCAAAGGGTAGGCCTTGACTATTACATATTTGGCTTATGTGAAGGTATCTGTGCTAATTTCTATCTCTGGTTTTATGCAGCACCCCAACTCACCTTTCCCCTTAAGCAAGCATAAGTTGGTTTTCTAAATTTGAGACCCTGTTCTGTTTTGTAATTCAGTTCATGTGTAGCCAAGTTTACATTCCGTGTAGTAGTGATATCTTATGATGTTTCATTTTCTGTGTGACTTATTTCACTTAGAATCATCGTACCTGAATCCACTCATTATGCCACGACGGGCCTGATGACATAGATTTCATTGCTGAGTGATATTCCATTGTACGTACGTACCACAATTTCTTTATCCATTTTTCACATTCTGGGATATTTAACTTGTACCGTAGACGAGGTTCTTGTAAACAGAGCCGTCCGACACTTTGGGGTGGCTGTGTGTTTTTGATTTTAACTTTCCTAAGCTATAGGACCATAAGGGGAAGTGCCATAGGCTCCGTTGCTTTGTTTTTTAGATGTTCCGGGAAACACCATATATTTTTCCAGACTGGCTGTTGGCAATTTACATCCCGCCCATCAGCATAACAAGGCTCGCTGTTCTCCATGGCCTGTGCTGCCTTTCTGGATTTTAAACTTTTTTCAGATGGCCCTTTTGACCGGGGGGCAGTGAGACTTCATTGCAGTGCAGATTTCTTTAACATGCTTGCTTGGTTGGCCAAAAAGGGCGTATGCGTTTTTTCCTGAATATATTCAGGAAAAAACGCATACGCCCTTTTTGGCCAAGAGCATCATTGTCGACGTTCTGCCTCTTTTCCTATGCTTTAAATGCAATTCCCGTCTACCCCCTGAAATCGTTTTCCTGCAATTCTGCCCCACTTACAAGTCGTCTTCGCAGCCTTCCTTCAATATATTTTTGGACGATAGCTGTCATTTATAACTCTGCAGGTTTATGAGTTACAGTGTCCCTGAGCTCATTTCTTCAACTCGCTATCTTGTGAGCTGGCCGCAAACCCACAGGATTGCCTAAGTCCCTAATCTGGTTCCGGCACGGCATGCTGAGCCTTTGGTTAATTCCTCATCCTGGTGGGAAATGAGCGTTAAATTTGCCCGTGCAGACACCTAGAGCTAGTCTCTCATTCGTTCTCCCTATTCCTTTACATCTTGCGCAGAAATTGCAAACTGAGCCCAACAGGAGGTTAAAGGCACTGACTCTCCAAGTGGGGAGAGTGTTCGTAAAGGGTCTGGAATGGTGAACCCGAGTAAAAGGGGACGAAAACTGAGATGCATTTGAAAACGTTTGCCAGTTACACGGTGCACCATACTGTGGGTTTCCCATGCATGTTTTAGCTGAAGGAAGAATCCCTTAAACTTGGAGAGTTGGGACCCATGGAATGGGTACCATGCTGTATGACTTCAAAGGGTCTGCATTTGCTCATCGAACCTCACCAATGCTATCAGCCCGAAGTGCCCAACCTTATGTCTCACTCAGCTCTGGGTGTAGATGTGGTAAATCCAGGTTGCATCACAAGCCCTGAATGAATTATTTAAGAATTGCTCTCTATTTCACTGTCCTTGGGTTTTGTTTGTGTAATTCATTTTGATAATGGGATTTATCGGATTTTCTCTGCTGCATTCATGCCGCTGTACACACGCTTCATTCTCTTACGGAGACATATAAATCCATGGGTTTGAAGATTCTTACTAGTCAGGTGTATTCCTAGGCGTTGAATATGGGGTGTTTAGTCCATTTCGTTGAGCAAGGGGTAGGTCTTGACTATTACATATTTGGCTTATGGAAAGGTATCTGTGCTAATTTCTATCTCTGGTTTTATGCAGCACCCCAACTCACCTTTCCCCTTAAGCAAGCATAAGTTGGTTTTCTAAATTTGAGACCCTGTTCTGTTTTGTAATTCAGTTCATGTGTAGCCAAGTTTATATTACGTGTATTAGTGATATCTTATGATGTTTCATTTTCTGTGTGACTTATTTCACTTAGAATCATCGTACCTGAATCCACTCATTATGCCGCGACGGGCCTGATGACATAGATTTCATTGCTGAGTGATATTCCATTGTACGTACGTACCACAACTTCTTTATCCATTTTTCACATTCTGGGATATTTAACTTGTACCGTAGACGAGGTTCTTGTAAACAGAGCCGTCCGACACTTTGGGGTGGCTGTGTGTTTTTGATTTTAATTTCCCTAAGCTATAGGACCATAAGTGGAAGTGCCGTAGGCTCCGTAGCTTTGTTTTTTCGGTGTTCCGGGAAACACCATACACTTCTCCAGAGTGGCTGTTGGCAATTTACATCCCGCCCATCAGCATAACAAGGCTCCCTGTTCTCCATGGCCTGTGCTGCCTTTTTGGATTTTACACTTTTTTCAGATGGCCCTTTTGATCGGGGGGCAGTGAGACTTCATTGTAGTGCAGATTTCTTTAACATGCTTGCTTGGTTGGCCAAAAAGGGCGTATGCGTTTTTTCCTGAATATATTCAGGAAAAAACGCATACGCCCTTTTTGGCCAAGAGCATCATTGTCGACGTTCTGCCTCTTTTCCTATGCTTTAAATGCAATTCCCGTCTACCCCCTGAAATCGTTTTCCTGCAATTCTGCCCCACTTACAAGTCGTCTTCGCAGGCTTCCTTCAATATATTTTTGGACGATAGCTGTCATTTATAACTCTGCAGGTTTATGAGTTACAGTGCCCCTGAGCTCATTTCTTCAACTCGCTATCTTGTGAGCTGGCCGCAAACCCACAGGATTGCCTAAGTCCCTAATCTGGTTCCGGCACGGCATGCTGAGCCTTTGGTTAATTCCTCTTCCTGGTGCGAAATGAGCGTTAAATTTGCCCGTGCAGACACCTAGAGCTAGTCTCTCATTCGTTCTCCCTATTCCTTTACATCTTGCGCAGAAATTGCAAACTGTGCCCAACAGGAGGTTAAAGGCACTGACTCTCCAAGTGGGGAGAGTGTTCGTAAAGGGTCTGGAATGGTGAACCCGAGTAAAAGGGGACGAAAACTGAGATGCATTTGAAAACGTTTGCCAGTCACACGGTGCAGCATACTGTGGGTTTCCCATGCATGTTTTAGCTGAAGGAAGAATCCCTTAAACTTGGAGAGTTGGGACCCATGGAATGGGTACCATGCTGTATGACTTCAAAGGGTCTGCATTTGCTCATCGAACCTCACCAATGCTATCAGCCCCAAGTGCCCAACCTTATGTCTCACTCAGCTCTGGGTGTAGATGTGGTAAATCCAGGTTGCATCACAAGCCCTGAATGAATTATTTAAGAATTGCTCTCTATTTCACTGTCCTTGGGTTTTGTTTGTGTAATTCATTTTGATAATGGGATTTATCGGATTTTCTCTGCTGCATTCATGCCGCTGTACACACGCTTCATTCTCTTACGGAGACATATAAATCCATGGGTTTGAAGATTCTTACTAGTCAGGTGTATTCCTAGGCGTTGAATATGGGGTGTTTAGTCCATTTCGTTGAGCAAGGGGTAGGTCTTGACTATTACATATTTGGCTTATGGAAAGGTGTCTGTGCTAATTTCTATCTCTGGTTTTATGCAGCACCCCAACTCACCTTTCCCCTTAAGCAAGCATAAGTTGGTTTTCTAAATTTGAGACCCTGTTCTGTTTTGTAATTCAGTTCATGTGTAGCCAAGTTTATATTACGTGTATTAGTGATATCTTATGATGTTTCATTTTCTGTGTGACTTATTTCACTTAGAATCATCGTACCTGAATCCACTCATTATGCCGCGACGGGCCTGATGACATAGATTTCATTGCTGAGTGATATTCCATTGTACGTACGTACCACAACTTCTTTATCCATTTTTCACATTCTGGGATATTTAACTTGTACCGTAGACGAGGTTCCTGTAAACAGAGCCGTCCAACACTTTGGGGTGGCTGTGTGTTTTGATTTTAATTTCCCTAAGCTATAGGACCATAAGTGGAAGTGCCGTAGGCTCCGTAGCTTTGTTTTTTCGGTGTTCCGGGAAACACCATACACTTCTCCAGAGTGGCTGTTGGCAATTTACATCCCTCCCATCAGCATAACAAGGCTCCCTGTTCTCCATGGCCTGTGCTGCCTTTTTGGATTTTACACTTTTTTCAGATGGCCCTTTTGACCGGGGGGCAGTGAGACTTCATTGTAGTGCAGATTTCTTTAACATGCTTGCTTGGTTGGCCAAAAAGGGCGTATGCGTTTTTTCCTGAATATATTCAGGAAAAAACGCATACGCCCTTTTTGGCCAAGAGCATCATTGTCGACGTTCTGCCTCTTTTCCTATGCTTTAAATGCAATTCCCGTCTACCCCCTGAAATCGTTTTCCTGCAAATCTGTCCCGCTTACAAGTCGTCTTCGCAGCCTTCCTTCAATATATTTTTGGACGATAGCTGTCATTTATAACTCTGCAGGTTTGTGAGTTACAGTGCCCCTGAGCTCCTTTCTTCAACTCGCTATCATGTGAGCTGGCCGCACACCCACAGGATTGCCTCAGGCCCTAATCTGGTTCCGGCATGGCATGCTGAGCCTTTGGTTAATTCCTCTTCCTGGTGGGAAATGAGGGTTAAATTTGCCCGTGCAGACACCTAGAGCTAGTCTCTCATTCGTTCTCCCTATTCCTTTTCATCTTGCGCAGAAATTGCAAACTGTGCCCAACAGGAGGTTAAAGGCACTGACTCTCCAAGTGGGGAGAGTGTTCGTAAAGGGTCTGGAATGGTGAACCCGAGTAAAAGGGGACAAAAACTGAGAATCATTTGAAAACGTTTGCCAGTCACACGGTGCACCGTACTGTGGGTTTCCCATGCATGTTTTAGCTGAAGGAAGAATCCCTTAAACTTGGAGAGTTGGGACCCATGGAATGGGTACCATGCTGTATGACTTCAAAGGGTCTGCATTTGCTCATCGAACCTCACCAATGCTATCAGCCCGAAGTGCCCAACCTTATGTCTCACTCAGCTCTGGGTGTAGATGTGGTAAATCCAGGTTGCATCACAAGCCCTGAATGAATTATTTAAGAATTGCTCTCTATTTCACTGTCCTTGGGTTTTGTTTGTGTAATTCATTTTGATAATGGGATTTATCGGATTTTCTCTGCTGCATTCATGCCGCTGTACACACGCTTCATTCTCTTACGGAGACATATAAATCCATGGGTTTGAAGATTCTTACTAGTCAGGTGTATTCCTAGGCGTTGAATATGGGGTGTTTAGTCCATTTCGTTGAGCAAGGTGTAGGTCTTGACTATTACATATTTGGCTTATGGAAAGGTATCTGTGCTAATTTCTATCTCTGGTTTTATGCAGCACCCCAACTCACCTTTCCCCTTAAGCAAGCATAAGTTGGTTTTCTAAATTTGAGACCCTGTTCTGTTTTGTAATTCAGTTCATGTGTAGCCAAGTTTACATTCCGTGTATTAGTGATATCTTATGATGTTTCATTTTCTGTGTGACTTATTTCACTTAGAATATCGTACCTGAATCCACTCATTATGCCGCGACGGGCCTGATGACATAGATTTCATTGCTGAGTGATATTCCATTGTACGTACGTACCACAACTTCTTTATCCATTTTTCACATTCTGGGATATTTAACTTGTACCGTAGACGAGGTTCTTGTAAACAGAGCCGTCCGACACTTTGGGGTGGCTGTGTGTTTTTGATTTTAATTTCCCTAAGCTATAGGACCATAAGTGGAAGTGCCGTAGGCTCCGTAGCTTTGTTTTTTCGGTGTTCCGGGAAACACCATACACTTCTCCAGAGTGGCTGTTGGCAATTTACATCCCACCCAGCAGCATAACAAGGCTCCCTGTTCTCCATGGCCTGTGCTGCCTTTCTGGATTTTACACTTTTTTCAGATGGCCCTTTTGACCGGGGGGCAGTGAGACATCATTGTAGTGCAGATTTCTTTAACATGCTTGCTTGGTTGGCCAAAAAGGGCGTATGCGTTTTTTCCTGAATATATTCGGAAAAAACGCATACGCACTTTTTGGCCAAGAGCATCATTGTCGATGTTCTGCCTCTTTTCCTATGCTTTAAATGCAATTCCCGTCTACCCCCTGAAATCGTTTTCCTGCAAATCTGTCCCGCTTACACATCGTCTTCTCAGCCTTCCTTCAATATATTTTTGGACGATAGCTGTCATTTATAACTCTGCAGGTTTGTGAGTTACAGTGCCCCTGAGCTCCTTTCTTCAACTCGCTATCTTGTGAGCTGGCCGCAAACCCACAGGATTGCTTCAGGCCCTAATCTGGTTCCGGCACGGCATGATGAGCCTTTGGTTAATTCCTCTTCCTGGTGGGAAATGAGGGTTAAATTTGCCCGTGCAGACACCTAGAGCTAGTCTCTCATTAGTTCTCCCTCTTCCTGTTCATCTTGCGCAGAATTTGCAAACTGTGCCCAACAGGAGGTTAAAGGCACTGACTCTCCAAGTGGGGAGAGTGTTCGTAAAGTGTCTGGAATGGTGAACCCGATTAAAAGGGGACGAAAACTGAGATGCATTTGAAAACGTTTGCCAGTCACACGGTGCACCATACTGTGGTTTCCCATGCATGTTTTAGCTGAAGGAAGAATCCCTTAAACTTGGAAAGTTGGGACACATGGAATGGGTACCATGCTGTATGACTTCAAAGGGTCTGCATTTGCTCATCGAACTTCACCAATGCTATCAGCCCGAAGTGCCCAACCTTATGTCTCACTCAGCTCTGGGTGTAGATGTGGTAAATCCAGGTTGCATCACAAGCCCTGAATGAATTATTTAAGAATTGCTCTCTATTTCACTGTCCTTGGGTTTTGTTTGTGTAATTCATTTTGATAATGGGATTTATCGGATTTTCTCTGCTGCATTCATGCCGCTGTACACACGCTTCATTCTCTTACGGAGACATATAAATCCATGGGTTTGAAGATTCTTACTAGTCAGGTGTATTCCTAGGCGTTGAATATGGGGTGTTTAGTCCATTTCGTTGAGCAAGGGGTAGGTCTTGACTATTACATATTTGGCTTATGGAAAGGTATCTGTGCTAATTTCTATCTCTGGTTTTATGCAGCACCCCAACTCACCTTTCCCCTTAAGCAAGCATAAGTTGGTTTTCTAAATTTGAGACCCTGTTCTGTTTTGTAATTCAGTTCATGTGTAGCCAAGTTCACATTCCGTGTATTAGTGATATCTTATGATGTTTCATTTTCTGTGTGACTTATTTCACTTAGAATCATCGTACCTGAATCCACTCATTATGCCGCGACGGGCCTGATGACATAGATTTCATTGCTGAGTGATATTCCATTGTACGTACGTACCACAACTTCTTTATCCATTTTTCACATTCTGGGATAATTAACTTGTACCGTAGACGAGGTTCTTGTAAACAGAGCCGTCCGACACTTTGCGGTGGCTGTGTGTTTTTGATTTTAATTTCCCTAAGCTATAGGACCATAAGTGGAAGTGCCGTAGGCTCCGTAGCTTTGTTTTTTCGGTGTTCCGGGAAACACCATACACTTCTCCAGAGTGGCTGTTGGCAATTTACATCCCGCCCATCAGCATAACAAGGCTCCCTGTTCTCCATGGCCTGTGCTGCCTTTCTGGATTTTACACTTTTTTCAGATGGCTCTTCTGACCGGGGGGCAGTGAGACTTCATTGTCGTGCAGATTTCTTTAACATGCTTGCTTGGTTGGCCAAAAAGTGGGTATGCGTTTTTTCCTGAATATATTCAGGAAAAAACGCATACGCCCTTTTTGGCCAAGAGCATCATTGTCGACGTTCTGCCTCTTTTCCTATGCTTTAAATGCAATTCCCGTCTACCCCCTGAAATCGTTTTCCTGCAATTCTGCCCCAATTACAAGTCGTCTTCGCAGCCTTCCTTCAATATATTTTTGGACGATAGCTGTCATTTATAACTCTGCAGGTTTGTGAGTTACAGTGCCCCTGAGCTCATTTCTTCAACTCGCTATCTTGTGAGCTGGCCGCAAACCCACAAGATTGCCTCAGGCCCTAATCTGGTTCCGGCACGGCATGCTGAGCCTTTGGTTAATTCCTCTTCCTGGTGGGAAATGAGGGTTAAATTTGCCCGTGCAGACACCAAGAGCTAGTCTCTCATTGGTTCTCCCTATTCCTTTTCATCTTGCGCAGAAATTGCAAACTGTGCCCAACAGGAGGTTAAAGGCACTGACTCTCCAAGTGGGGAGAGTGTTCGTAAAGGGTCTGGAATGGTGAACCCGATTAAAAGGGGACGAAAACTGAGATGCATTTGAAAACGTTTGCCAGCCACACGGTGCACCATACCTTGGGTTTCCCATGCATGTTTTAGCTGAAGGAAGAATCCCTTAAACTTGGAGAGTTGGGACCCATGGAATGGGTACCATGCTGTATGACTTCAAAGGGTCTGCATTTGCTCATCGAACCTCACCAATGCTATCAGCACGAAGTGCCCAACCTTATGTCTCACTCAGCTCTGGGTGTAGATGTGGTAAATCCATGTTGCATCACAAGCCCTGAATGAATTATTTAAGAATTGCTCTCTATTTCACTGTCCTTGGGTTTTGTTTGTGTAATTCATTTTGATAATGGGATTTATCGGATTTTCTCTGCTGCATTCATGCCGCTGTACACACGCTTCATTCTCTTACGGAGACATATAAATCCATGGGTTTGAAGATTCTTACTAGTCAGGTGTATTCCTAGGCGTTGAATATGGGGTGTTTAGTCCATTTCGTTGAGCAAGGGGTAGGTCTTGACTATTACATATTTGGCTTATGGAAAGGTATCTGTGCTAATTTCTATCTCTGGTTTTATGCAGCACCCCAACTCACCTTTCCCCTTAAGCAAGCATAAGTTGGTTTTCTAAATTTGAGACCCTGTTCTGTTTTGTAATTCAGTTCATGTGTAGCCAAGTTTACATTCCGTGTAGTAGTGATATCTTATGATGTTTCATTTTTTGTGTGACTTATTTCACTTACAATCATCGTACCTGAATCCACTCATTATGCCGCGAGGGGCCTGATGACATAGATTTCATTGCTGAGTGATATTCCATTGTACGTACGTACCACAACTTGTTTATCCATTTTTCACATTCTGGGATATTTAACTTGTACGGTAGACGAGGTTCTTGTAAACAGAGCCGCCCTAGACGTTTAGGTGGTTGTGTGTTTTGATTTTAATTTTCCTAAGCTATAGGACCATAAGGGGAAGTGCCGTAGGCTCCGTTGCTTTGTTTTTTAGGTGTTTCAGGAAACACCATACACTTCTCCAGAGTGGGTGTTGGCAATTTACATCCCACCCATCAGCATAACAAGGCTCCCTGTTCTCCATGGCCTGTGCTGCATTTCTGGATTTTACACTTTTTTCAGATGGCCCTTTTGACCGGGGGGCAGTGAGACTTCATTGTAGTGCAGATTTCTTTAACATGCTTGCTTGGTTGGCCAAAAAGGGCGTGTGCGTTTTTTCCTGAATATATTCAGGAAAAAACGCACACGCCCTTTTTGGCCAAGTGCATCATTGTCGTCGTTTTGCCTCTTTTCCTATGCTTTAAATGCAATTCCAGTCTACCCCCTGAAATCGTTTTCCTGCAATTCTGCCCCGCTTTCATGTCCTCTTCACAGCCTTCCTTCAATATATTTTTGGACGATAGCTGTCATTTATAACTCTGCAGGTTTGTGAATTACAGTGCCCCTGAGCTCCTTTCTTCAAATCGCTTTCTTTTGAGCTGGCCGCAAACCCGCAGGATTTCTTCAAGCCTAAATCTTGTTGCGGCACGGCATGCTGAGCCTTTGGTTAATTCCTCTTCCTGGTGGGAAATGAGCGTTAAATTTGCCCGTGCAGACACCTACAGCTAGTCTCTCATTGGTTCTCCCTATTCCTGTTCATCTTGCGCAGAAATTGCAAACTGTGCCAAACAGGAGGTTAAAGGCACTGACTCTCCAAGTGGGGAGCGTGTTAGTAAAGGGTCTGGAATAGTGAACCCGAATAAAAGGGGACGAAAACTGAGAAGCATTTGAAAACGTTTCCCGGTCACACGGTGCACCATACTGTGGGATTCCCATGTATGTTTTAGCTGAAAGAAGAATCGTTTAAACCTGGAGAGTTGGGACCCATGGAATGGGTATCATGCAGTATGACTTCAAATGGTCTTCATTTGCTCATCGAAACTCACCAATGCTATCAGCCCGAAGTGTCCAACCTTATGTCTCACTCAGCTCTGGGTGTAAATGCGGTAAATCCAGGTTGCATCACAAGCCCTGAATGAATTGTGTAAGAATTGCTCTCTATTTCACTGTCATTGTGTTTTGTTTTTTAATTCATTTTGATAATGGGATTTATCGGATTTTCTCTGCTGCCTTCATGTAGCTGTATACACGCTTGATTCTCTTATGGAGACATATAAATCCATGGGTTTGAAGATTCTTACTAGTCAGGTGTATTCCTAGGCGTTGAATATAGGGGGTTTAGCCCATTTTGTGGAGCAAGGTGTAGGTCTTGACTATTACGTATTTGACGTAAGGAATGGTATCTGTGCTAATTTCTATCTCTGGTTTTATGCAGCACCCCAACTCACCTTTCCCCTTAAGCAAACATAAGTTGGTTTTCTAAATTTGAGACCCTGTTCTGTTTTGTATTTCAGTTCATGTGTAGCCAAGATTACATTCGGTGTATTAGTGATATCTTATGATGTTTCATTTTCTGTGTGACTTATTTCACTTAGAATCATCGTACCTGAATCCAATCATTATGCCAAGACGGGCCAGATGACATAGACTTCATTGGTGAGTGATATTCCATTGTACGTACGTACCACAACTTCTTTATCCATTTTTCGCTTTCTGGGATAATTAACTTGTACCGTAGACGAGGTTCTTGTAAACAGAGCCGTCTGACACTTTGGGGTGGCTGTGTGTTTTTGATTTTAATTTCCCTAAGCTATAGGACCATAAGTGGAAGTGCCGCAGGCTCCGTTGCTTTGTTTTTTAGGTGTTTCAGGAAACACCATACACTTCTCCAGAGTGGCTGTTGGCAATTTACATCCCACCCATCAGCATAACAAGGCTCCCTGTTCTCCATGGCCTGTGCTGCATTTCTGGATTTTACACTTTTTTCAGATGGCCCTTTTGACCAGGGGGCAGTGAGACATCATTGTAGTGCAGATTTCTTTAACATGCTTGCTTGGTTGGCCAAAAAGGGCGTATGCGTTTTTTCCTGAATATATTCAGTAAAAAACGCATACGCACTTTTTGGCCAAGTGCATCATTGTCGACATTCTGCCTCTTTTCCTATGCTTTAAATGCAATTCCAGTCTACCCCCTGAAATCGTTTTCCTGCAATTCTGCCCCGCTTTCAAGTCCTCTTCACAGCCTTCCTTCAATATATTTTTGGACGATAGCTGTCATTTATAACTCTGCAGGTTTGTGAATTACAGTGCCCCTGAGCTCCTTTCTTCAAATCGCTTTCTTGTGAGCTGGCCGCAAACCCGCATGATAGATTCAGGCCCTAATTTGGTTCCGGCACGGCATGCTGAGCCTTTGGTTAATTCCTCTTCCTGGTTGGAAATGAGCGTTAAATTTGCCCGTGCAGAAACCTACAGCTAGTCTCTCATTGGTTCTCCCTATTCCTGTTCATCTTGCACAGAAATTGCAAACTGTGCCAAACAGCAGGTTAAAGGCACTGACTCTCCAAGTGGGGAGAGTGTTCGTAAAGGGTCTGGAATTGTGAACCCGAGTAAAAGGGGACGAAACCTGAGATGCATTTGAAAACGTTTCCCGGTCACACGGTGCACCATACTGTGTGTTTCCCATGCATGTTGTAGCTGAAGGAAGAATCACTTAAACCTGGAGATTTGGGACCCATGGAATGGGTACTATGCAGTATGGCTTCAAATGATCTGCAGTTGCTCATCGAACCTCACCAATGCTATCAGCCCAAAGTGTCCAACCTTATGTCTCACTCAGCTCTGGGTGTAGATGAGGTAAATCCAGGTTGCATCACAAGCCCTGAATGAATTATTTATGAATTGCTCTCTATTTCACTGTCATTGTGTTTTGTTTTTGTAATTCATTTTGATAATGGGATTTATCGGATTTTTTCTGCTGCCTTCATGCAGCTGTACACACGCTTGATTCTCTTATGGAGACATATAAATCCATGGGTTTGAAGATTCTTACTAGTCAGGTGTATTCCTAGGCGTTGAATATAGGGGGTTTAGCCCATTTTGTTGAGGAAGGTGTAGTTCTTGACTATTACATATTTGACGTATGGAATGCTTTCTGTGCTAATTTCTATCTCTGGTTTTATGCAGCACCCCAACTCACCTTTCCCCTTAAGCAAACATAAGTTGGTTTTCTAAATTTGAGACCCTGTTCTGTTTTGTAATTCTGTTCATGTGTAGCCAAGATTACATTCGGTGTATTAGTGATATCTTATGATGTTTCATTTTCTGTGTGACTTATTTCACTTAGAATCATCGTACCTGAATCCAATCATTATGCCAAGACGGGCCAGATGACATAGACTTCATTGGTGAGTGATATTCCATTGTACGTACGTACCACAAATTCTTTATCCATTTTTCGCTTTCTGGGATATTTAACTTGTACCGTGGACGAGGTTCTTGTAAACAGAGCCGTCTGAAACTTTGGGGTGGCTGTGTGTTTTTGATTTTAATTTCCCTAAGCTATAGGACCATAAGTGGAAGTGCCGTAGGCTCCGTTGCTTTGTTTTTTAGGTGTTTCAGGAAACACCATACACTTCTCCAGAGTGGCTGTTGGCAATTTACATCCCACCCATCAGCATAACAAGGCTCCCTGTTCTCCATGGCCTGTGCTGCATTTCTGGATTTTACACTTTTTTAAGATGGCCCTTTTGACCGGAGGGCAGTGAGACTTCATTGTAGTGCAGATTTCTTTAACATGCTTGCTTGGTTGGCCAAAAAGGGCGTATGCGCTTTTTCCTGAATATATTCAGTAAAAAACGCATACGCACTTTTTGGCAAGTGCATCATTGTCGACATTCTGCCTCTTTTCCTATGCTTTAAATGCAATTCCAGTCTACCCCCTGAAATCGTTTTCCTGCAATTCTGCCCCGCTTTCAAGTCCTCTTCACAGCCTTCCTTCAATATATTTTTGGACGATAGCTGTCATTTATAACTCTGCAGGTTTGTGAATTACAGTGCCCCTGAGCTCCTTTCTTCAAATCGCTTTCTTGTGAGCTGGCCGCAAACCCGCATGATAGATTCAGGCCCTAATTTGGTTCCGGCACGGCAGGCTGAGCCTTTGGTTAATTCCTCTTCCTGGTTGGAAATGAGCGTTAAATTTGCCCGTGCAGACACCTACAGCTAGTCTCTCATTGGTTCTCCCTATTCCTGTTCATTTTGCGCAGAATTTGCAAACTGTGCCAAACAGGAGGTTAAAGGTACAGACTCTCCAAGTGGGGAGAGTGTTATTAAAGGGTCTGGAATGGTGTACCCAAGTAAAACGAGACGAAAACTGAGATGCACTTGAAAACGTTTCCCCGTCACATGGTGCACCATAATGTGTGTTTCCCATGCATGTTTTAGCTGAAGGAAGTATCCCTTAAACCTGGAGAGTTGGGACCCATGGAATGGCTACCATGCAGTATGACTTCAAAGGGTCTGCATTTGCTTATCGAACCTCAACAATGCTATCAGCCCAAAGTGTCCAACCTTATGTGTCACTCAGCTCTGGGTGTATATGTGGTAAATCCAGGTTGCATCACAAGCCCTGAATGAATTATTTAAGAATTGCTCTCTATTTCACTGTCCTTGGGTTTTGTTTTTGTAATTCATTTTGACAATGGGATTTATCGGATTTTCTCTGCTGCATTCATGCCGCTGTACACACGCTTCATTCTCTTACGGAGGCATATGAATCCATGGGTTTGAAGATTCTTACTAGTCAGGTGTATTCCTAGGCGTTGAATATGGGGTGTTTAGTCCATTTCGTTGAGCAAGGGGTAGGTCTGGGCTATTACATATTTGGCTTTTGGAAAGGTATCTGTGCTAATTTCTATCTCTGGTTTTATGCAGCACCCCAACTCACCTTTCCCCTTAAGCAAGCATAAGTTGGTTTTCTTAATTTGAGACCCTGTTCTGTTTTATAATTCAGTTCATGTGTAGCAAAGTTTACATTCCATGTATTAGTGATATCTTATGATGTTTCATTTTCTGTGTGACATATTTCCCTTAGAATCATCGTACCTGAATCCACTCATTATGCCGCGACGGGTCTGATGACATAGCTTTCATTGCTGAGTGATATTCCATTGTACGTACGTACCACAACTTCTTTATCCATTTTTCACATTCTGGGATATTTAAGTTGTACCGTAGAAGAGGTTCTTGTAAACAGAGCCGTCCGACACTTTGGGGTGGCTGTGTGTTTTTGATTTTAATTTCCCTAAGCTATAGGACCATAAGTGGAAGTGCCGTAGGCTCCGTTGCTTTGTTTTTCAGGGGTTCCAGGATACACCATACACTTCTCCAGAGTGGCTGTTGGCAATTTACATCCCGACCATCAGCATAACAAGGCTCTCTGTTCTCCTTGCCCTGTCCTGTCTTTGTGGATTTTACACTTGTTTCAGATGTCCCTTTTGACCTGGGGGCAGTGAGACTTCATTGTAGTGCAGATTTCTTTAACATGCTTGCTTGGTTGGCCAAAAAGCGCATATGCTTTTTTTCCTGAATAAATTCAGGAAAAAACGCATACACCCTTTTTGGCCAAGAGCATCATTGTCGACGTTCTGCCTCTTTTCCTATGCTTTAAATGCAATTCCCGTCTACCCCCTGAAATCGATTTCCTGCAATTCTGCCCTGCTTACAAGTCGTATTGGCAGCTTTCCTTCAATATATTTTTGGACGATAGCTGTCATTTATAACTCTGCATGTTTGTGAGTTACAGTGCCCCTGAGCTCCATTCTTCAACTCGCAACTTGTGAGCTGGGTGCAAACCCGCAGGATTGCTTCAGGCCCTAATCTGGTTCCGGCACGGCATGCTGATCCTTTGGTTAATTCCTCTTCCTGGTGGGAAATGAGCATTAAATTTGCCCGTGCAGACACTTACTGCTAGTCTCTCATTGGTTCTCCCTATTCCTGTTCATCTTGCGCAGAAATTGCAAACTGTGCCCAACAGGAGGTTAAAGGCACTGACTCTCCAAGTGGGGAGAGTGTTAGTAAAGGTTCTGGAATGGTGAACCCGAGTAAAAGGGGACGAAAACTGAGATGCATTTGAAAACCTTTCCTGGTCACACGGTGCACCATACTGTGGGTTTCCCATGCATGTTTTAGCTGAAGAAAGAATCCCTTAAACCTGGAGAGTTGGGACCCATGGAATGGGTACCATGCAGTATGACTTCAAAGGGTCTGCATTTGCTCATTGAACCTCAACAATGCTATCAGCCCGAAGTGCCCAACCTTATGTCTCACTCAGCTCTGGGTGTAGATGTGGTAAATCCAGGTTGCATCAAAAGCCCTGAATGAATTATTTAAGAATTGCTCTCTATTTCACTCTCATTGTGTTTTGTTTTTGTAATTTATTTTGATAATGGGATTTATCGCATTTTCACTGCTCCGTTCATGCCGCTGTACTCACTCTTGATTCTCTTCCGGAGACATATAAATCCATGAGTTTGAAGATTCTTACTGGTCAGGTGTATTCGTAGGTGTTGAATATGGCGTGTTCAGCCCATTTTGTTGACCAGGGAGTAGGTTTTTTCTATTACATATTTGGCTTATGGAACAGTATCTGTGCTAATTTCAATCTCTGGTTTTATGCAGCTCCGCAACTCTCCTTTTTCCTTAAGCAAACATAAGTTGGTCTTCTAAATTTGAGACCCCATTCTGTTTTGTAATTCAGGTCATTTGTAGCCACGTTTACATTCCATGTATTAGTAATATTGTTTGTCTTTTTCTTTTTGAATTATGTGACTTTGAATGATCATACGTAACTACTCTGGGGTTGTTACAACTGGCTATATTTCACTGATTTTCAGGCTGAGTAATATTCCACTCTACATAAGTGCCACACCTCTATCCATTTTTTCCCTCCAGAGACATATAAATTATATCCTAGTCGAGGATCTTTTAAACAGAGAGGCGGTAAACATTGGGGTGCCTGTGTCCTCTCCATTTTTGTCTTTCCCAAGATATACGTCCATGAGTGCAAGTGCCCTGTGCTCTGTAGCTCATTTTTTAGATGCTTTAGTAAACACAATACACTTCTCAAGAGTGACCATTGGCAATATACATTTCCACTATAAGCCTCACAGGGCTCCCTTTTCTCCTTGCCCTGTCCTGCATTTCTGGTGTTTACACTTTATGAGGAAGGCTCTTCTGACTGATGCGAAGTGATATGTTTTGTAGTACTGATTTCCAGTGCGCACCTGTTTGGTTGGCTAAAAAAGTGTATGCCCTTTTCTTGAATATATACAGAAAAAGACGCATACACCCTTTTTGGCCAACTGCAATGTTGGCAATGTTCAGCCCCTTTTCTTGTGCTTAATGGCGAGTCCTTTCTACCTCTTCCAATCCCTTTCCTGCCATTCTCCGTTGCTTACAAGTCCTTTTCTCTGACTTTCCTCAAGACATTTTTCAGTGAGAGATATTTTCAACTCTGCAGTTTCGTGAATTTTAGCGGCCCTGAGTTCCATTTTTCAACTTGTGTTTATGGGAACTGGCCACAAAGCAGCGGGATTTCCTCAAGCCCTATTCTGTTTCCATGGGCAACCCTAGCTTTTAGTCAATTCGTCTTCCTGATTGGAAATTAGAGTGACATGTGCCTGTCCGAACACCTAGGACTTGTCTCTCATTGTTCCTCCTCCTTCTGCTTCATCCTCTGGACAAATTCCAAACTGTATGCAACAGGATGTTGACAGTGCTGACATCTCCAAGTCGGGAGACTGTTCGTAAAGACGCTGGAGGGGTGAACCCGAGCACCAGGAGATGAGGAGATGAGATGCCTTTTCCAAACTCTTCCCGATCAGACGGTATACCATCTTCTGGGTGTGACAGGCATATTTTAGCTGTAGGAAGTGTCCCATTCATGTGAGGAGAACACCAGGGCTTTTTCAAAATCAGTGTCTCTCCACAACCCAAACTGGGGAATTGTTTAAGCTACGGCTACACATAGGTTCATTAAGGGCCTTGGGAAGTAGGCAGAGTCCAAACTTTAGATGATTGAAGTCTTCAGGGTCAGAAGCACTCACCACCGGTTTCCCTTAGGTTCCATTTTAACTGTCATTAATAGATGATGTCAATAAAAATATCTATTCTTTTTTCAGATTATTTCCCCTTATAGGTTATTGCAAAATATTGAGTGTGGTTCCCTGTGCTGTACAGTAGTTCCTTGTTAATGATCGATTTTATACATAGCAGTGTGTATGTGTTAATCCCAAACTGTTAATTTATCCCTCCTCCCACCTTTCCCCTTTGGTAATAATAAATTATAAGATTTTATACTTCTCAGAAATGGGGGAGCTGAAAGAGAGGTATCATTTTCAATGGAAAAGCATTTAAAACAAGATTGAAGCTTTAACCAAGATTATTAGATGTACATCCTTGGAAAGAAATCACTTCGTTTCTCTAGTATTGACCTGACAAATAAGACAAACCTTTCACTGAACTTGCTTATAATAAAGTGATGGAAATATCAAATGGAAGTGTTAGAAACATCTTATTTTACCCGAGCCTTATACACTGTTCTATGTTAATTACAGTTTGGCTCACACATCTGTTCATTGAAGTTACAATGTTCTCAATTTCTGTTACTGATCCTCCAGAGTGGACCCCAACAAGTGTCCCCCTGCCCAGTGTCATTGGAGCCAACAGATCGAGACTGAGTTTGGTTCAGAAGCAAAGGAAACTTTATATTTTGATCAGAGAATGCAGAGGTGAGAGCATGTGCTACCCCGTGGGCTGTGGGCTGGGCTGCTGTGTAGAGATCCTGTCAGAGTCAGTGGGAGGGAGGGGGCGGAGCTCTCGAGGGCCCGGTTGGCTGCAGCTCAGGCTCTATATCGCGGAGTCTGCACTGTGCTCCAGGAGCTGAAGTGTCGACCCAGCCATTCTGCACTAGGAAATCTGGTCTGAAGTGCCGGCTGTTGAACCTCTGTATGCGGGACCCTAGGAGCACGTGAAATTAGACAAAGCACAAAGGATAAAAAAGGTTAGACTTTATTTTATTGCCCAGATTCTATTTTTATCTCCCAGGGATTTTTAAGGGGCTTTGCCTGGGACAAACCCCTCTTCTGCATTTTGTCCCCTTCCTCATTCTTAGAGTGCTGAGGGTGCAGACCCTTCATCTGTAACTGCTGAGTGCTGAGTTAGGAGCCCTCATACCCGTGGGAGAGGGTCTGAACTTCTCCCCAGCAGCCTCCAGGTGACGTTGATTGTCCGCAGGCCTCCTGCCTCCCTGCTCGTCCGCCTGACCACAAGTATTGGTAGTGTTATAGATTCTAATGACCTTTAAGGGTCCAGGAAGGAGATGTGCAGTGACGCTGTGAGGTCCAGTTTCACCCCGCCGCACATTTGTTCAGCCACCTTAGGCTGACCGTTTCTGCCAGCCTAGATGCTCTGACCAGTAGTCTGTGCTTTCTTCAGTTAGGCCCCTGAATTAATGTAAAAACAGCACCAGGTGTCAGCACCCTGACTGCTCAACTCCCAGACAGTCCAGGGTCAGTGGTGATGAAGGACCATGATGGCCACTGAGTCAACAGCCTTTTGAAGTAAACAGGAGTCCAGCCGGTCTTATTGGTCACCATCATCACAGTGTCTGTAGGCTTTTCTATGGTGACAGCGTGATATACGGTTCCCCTGCCAAGATTATTACCTCCCCTCTGGGTGCAGTAAGTCCTGCAAGCAGTAGTCTACTCTTTTGGGACACACTCTTGTTGTTTTATGAGAGAAACTCCAGGTCAAGTGATGGTCACATGAGTCGTCATGGTGCCACTTTGCCCCAGTTATCTCTCTGGAGGTTGGAGTTGGAGGACCTCCTCACTCAAGGTCAGTGTGCCCACGGAGCAAACCCTGCAACTTCAGGGCATGGTTGGGGGTTAGGATCACCACGTGGGGTCCTTTTCCCTTAGGAGGGAGGTGGCCTTTTGGGCTGCTGATTTCCAGGTTTTCAGATACTGCCAGTATCTTGGCCAGATGTGGCGGTGGGCCAAGCCCCTTGGTGACCGTAGTTTATCCTACCTGGATGGCATTCTTGCATTGTTCCATTTCAAGTGGTCCCAGGTTTTGCACTAATACTCCAATGGCCATTCAAATTTCACTAGGAATGTAAAGGTCAAAGGGTTTAGCTAAATTAGGGAGTTCCAGGGCAAGGGTCTGAATTGACTGCTCTTTCCATTCTTGAAAGGCCACTTCTGGATTCTATTGAAAAGGATCATCATCTTTTTCTTTCAGTGTTTCATATAGAGGCCCAGCTAGTAGACTGTAGTTAGGGATCCAGAAGCAGCAAACCCTGGCCTCCCCAGGAACCCCTAAGCTGTCTTCTAGTTTTAGAAATGGGTAAGGCTGTAAATCGTTTCTTCCCTTTCCTGGGATGGGCTTCTCCGACCTTCTGTGAGAATGCAGCCCACGCAGGTCACCATAGTCTGTGATATTTGAGCTTTTTCTTGGACAACTTGTATCCTTTATTGGCTTGGTAGTTCAGAGGTCTCCTTAGTAGGGCTGGCGATCAGAATGTCGTCTGCATATTGAAGGAGTGTTTCCTTTTCCAGAGGTAGAACTTTTAGGTCTTTAGCTGAGCTTTCCCCAAAGATGGTGTGGGAATTTTTGAACCCTTGGGGCAAGACGGCCCGGAAGTATTGTTTTAGTTGTATGTTGAGTCCTGCCACTCACAAGCCAAAATTTCTTGTGACTCTGGGACTAATAGAATACAAAAGAAGGCTTCATTGAAGACTAATACAGAATACCATGTCCTGGTGGTTAGTAGAATGACCAGCAGGGTGTAGGGTTTAGGAACTACTGGAGGTCTATCCTCGGTGGCTTCACTGACTGTCCTGACATCTTTTACCAGGACTCCAGCAGCCCATGGGGCTCTCGAGGTCAGGCCAATCCCAGGATATGGAGCTCACCTGGGCAGGTACCCCACCCCCACCCCAGCCCACGGGGCTCTCGTGTTCAGGCCCCTCCCAGGATATGGGGCTCCCTGGGCAGGTTCCCCTGCAGCCCATGGGGCTCTCGTGGTCAGGCCCCTCCCAGGATATGGGGCTCCCTGGGCAGGTTCCCCTGCAGCCCATGGGTCTCTCGTGGTCAGGCCCCTCCCAGGATACAGAGCTACTCTTTCAGGTACCGTGGCAGGGCTGGGCACACAGGAGCCATGCACATCGCCCTCATTGCAGAGCACTCCCAGCTCACCTGTCACTCAGATCTGACACAGAGCACCTCAGAGCAGGACTTGAACTAACAAACAGCAGCTCCGACAGGTCTGTGACCCTGGGCATCACTCTGTGTGGCCTCCCTCCACCTGGTCTTCCAGAGATTTCCACTGCACCCGGGGCACCAGGCCTCTGTCTCCACCCACCACCCACCCCTGCTCTCCCTGACTCCTCGGTACTTCTCATTAGGAGATGGTTTTCTTGAAGTTGTCTCCCACTCATGGGCCAGATAATATAATTAGAAAACAAGCCAGAGCTGCAGGCCCTTGTCTATCCTGACTCTCAGGAGCCCACACCTGTTCCTTGGACCTGGCCGATTCAGCAAGTTCCAGTTTCTGCAACTGTGAGCCCCTGAGGGGTGATTATTGGCTGGCCTGGGAAGCCTGACCATGCCGGCCATCCCTCCCAAGGTGTGCCTGGGTTGAGATCAATATAAACACCGCTCCAGGCAGCAAGAGCACCTGCAGCTGTGCCTGACGCCATTTTCTGCCCTGTCAGCAGTCTCGGGGCTGGACTGGTGGGAGGGAGTGAGAGGCCACGGCTTTGTGGGTTGCCCAGTGTGAGTGGGGCTCTGCTGGACTTTCTGCAGCAGTTGCCAAGATGCCACCTGCTAAAGAAGAGGATGTGCCACCCATACCTGCCGCTGGAATTTCTCCCTGGGCAGAGGTGAGTAAGGAAGAAAGCAGTGGGGGCCGGGACAGGAGGGGTATCTCAGGCAGGGAAATGGAAAGCCTCCAGAAGAGCACCCAGGGCCAGGACCATCCTGTCTGGCCTGCAGGCACCAAGTCGGCTGGCATGCTGTCGCTCATGTGGCTCCATGGCCCTTCCTCTAGGCTTTCAAGTCCTTGTACATATTCAGGTGTTTTACCTGGGAAGGGTGGGAACATTTCAGCAGCAGCTGGCCTGGGGCTCGGCCCACGTTTACTCACAGATGCCTCGGCACGGGCCCCCAGCTTTGCAATGAGGACGCTTGTTGTGTGGGGCATGCTGGCTGAATGGGAGATGATTCCCCACCACTGACCAACTTCAGAATTGTTTACAACTGGAGCAAGGGCCCTGATACGGTTTTCCTCTGTGTAACTGGTGGGTTCTGTTTTTTTTTCTTTTTTTCGTTTTTGGTTCAAGGTAGATTTTATTCCTCTTTTTTGTATTTACAGATATAAGCATGGAAATAATTTATTCATATAAATACATGTATATGAAGGGAAGAATATTTTTTCTGTTTTACTTTTTGTAATTTTGAATTTTATTTTATTTTTTTATACAGCAGGTTCTTTTTGGTTACCTATTTTATACATAGAAATGTATACATGTCAATCCCAATCTCTCAACTCCCACCACCACCCCCCTAACAGCTTTCCCCCCTTGGTGTCCATACGTTTGTTGTCTACATCTGTTGCTCTATTTCTGCCTTGCAAAACGGTTCATCTGTACAACTTTTCTAGGTTCCACATATATGCATTTATATACAGGATTTGTTTTTCTCTTTCTGACTTACTTCACTCTGTATGACAGTCTCTAGATCCATCAACGTCTCTACAAATGACCCAATTTCATTCCTTTATATGGCTTAGTAATATTCCATTTTATATATGTACCTTATCTTTATGCATTCGTCTGTCTGTGGGCATTTAGTTTCCTTCCATTACCTGGATTTTGTAAATAGTGATGCAATGAACATTGCGGTGAATGTCTCTTTTCGTTTTATGGTTTTGTCTGGGTATATGCCCAGTAGTGGGATTGCTGTATTATATGGTAATTCTATTCTTAGTTTTATAAGAAACTCCATAATGTTCTCCACAGTGACTGCATCAATTTACATTCCCAACAATAGTGGAAGAGGTTTCCTTATCTCCGCACCCTTTCCAGCATTTGTTGTTTGTAGATTTTCTGATGATGCCCATTCTAACAGGTGTGAGGTGATACACCATGGATTAGTCTATTTCGTTGAGCAAAGAGTAGGTCTTGTCTATTACATATTTGGCTTATGGAACGGTATGTGTGCTCATTTCAATCTCTGGTTTTATACAGCACCCCAACTCAACTTTCCCGTTAAGCAAGCATAAGTTTTTATCTAAATGTGAGACTCTGTTCGGTTTTGTAATTCAGTTTATGTGTAGCCAAGTTTACACTCCCTCTATTTGTGATATCTTATGATAATTATGTTTCTCTGTGTGACATATTTCTCTTAGAATCATCATACTTAAATCCACTCAATTTGCTGCTACAGGCCTGATGACATTGATTTCATTGCTGAGTGATATTCCGTTGTACGTAAGTAGGACAACTCCTTTATCCATTTTTTTCTTTCTGGGATATTTAATTTGTACTGGACTCAAGGTTCTTGTAAACACAGCAGCCCTGGATATTGTGTTGGCTGTGTCTTGTTGATTTTAATTTTCCTAAGCTATAGGGCCAAAAGTGGAAGTGCCCTAGGCTCTGTAGCTTTGTTTTTTAGATGTTTCAGCATACACCATAAACATCACCAGAGTGTCTGTTGGCAATTTACATCCCGTCCATCAGCATAACAAGGCTCCCTGTTCTCCATGGCCTGTCCTGTGTTTCTGGGTTTTACACTTTTTTCAGATGACTCTTTTGACGAATGGGAAATGAGAGTTCATTGTAGTGCGGATTTCCATTGCTCGAATTCTTGGTTGGCCACAAAGGGCATATGCGTTTTTTCCTGAATATATTCAGGAAAAAATGTATACGCACTTTTTGTCCAAGTGCATCACTGTCAAAGATCTGCCGCTTTTCACATGCTTTAAATGCAATTCCAATCTACCTCCTGAAATATGATTCCTGCAATTCTGCCTCGTTTTCAAGTCCTCTGTGCAGACTTACTTCAATATATTTTTGCCAATAGCTGTCATTTATAACTCTGCTGGTTTGTGAATTACAGTGCCTGTGATTTCCTTTCTTAACTCGTTTCCTTGAAAGCTGGCCACAGAACCGCAGGTTTGCTTCAGGCCGTAATCAGGGTCCTGCACGGCACTCTGAGCCTTTGGTTAATTCCTCTTCCTGGTGGGAAATTAGAGTTAAATGTGCCCCTCCAGACACCTGCCTCACTCCCAGCCCCTTGGTGATGTGTGTCCTCTGGTTTGAGGCCACATGTGCTGGGTTCCTCACCTTTCGCAGATGTGGCCCCACTGGTGTGCGGACACTCCTGCCTGGTTCCCATCCCCTTGGTGATGTGAGCCCTCCAGTGAGAGTCTGATCCTGGTTGGGCTCCTCACACTTCTGTGAGGTGGGCCCTCTTCTCTGAGGTCACTCCTGCCTGGCTGACACACCCCGCCTTGGCGACGTCGGCCCTCTGGTGGCAGTTGGAGCCCGCTGGGAGCCTCCTCCCCTCAGTGATGAGGCCCTCTGGCATCAGGCCCTAACTGCTGGTTACCCACATTTTCTGATACGTGCTAAGTGGTGTGAGGGCACTCCTGCCAGGTTCCCATCCCCATGTGCCTTCTGCTCTATGGTCCCAACACCTGTGTTGTTCACAGTTTCAGGATGTTGGCTCTCTGGTGTTAGTTCACTCAGGCCTAGATCCCATAGACTCTGTGCTCTGAGCCGCCTGCTGGGAGGTTCCTACTGCTGGATTCCTTACCATTTTTATTCTTTGGGTCCTGTGTTTTCATGCTCCTCCTTCCTGACTCACTCCCAGCCCCTTTGTGATGTGGGTCCTCTGGTTTGAGGCCACATGTGCCGGTTTCCTCACCTTTATTGATGTGGCCCCACTGTTGTGAGGACACTCCTGCCTGGTTCCCATCCCCTTGGTGATGGGGGCCCTCTGGTGAGAGTCTGATCCTGGCTGGATTCCTCACCCTTCTGGGAGGTGGGCCCTCTGCTGTGAGGTCACTCCTGCCTGGCTGGCACACATCACCTTGGCGATGTGGGTCCTCAGTTGGGAGTTGGTGCCTGCTGGGAGTCTCCTCCCCTCGGTAATGAGGGCCCTCTGGCGTCAGGCCCTAACTTATGGGCTCCCAAAATTTTCTGATATGTGCCCTGTCGTGCGAGTACACTCCTGCCACGTTCCCATCCCCATGGGGATGTGGGCCTTCTGCTCTGAGGTCCCACCAGCTGGATTGCTCACAGTGTCATGATGTGAGCCCTCTGCTGTGAGTTCACTGTGGCCTGGATCCCATAGACTCCGTACTCTGGGCCACCTGCTGGGGGGTTCCAACTGCTGGATTCCTCACATTTTTTATTCTGTGGGCCCTGTGTTGTTAGGCTACTCCTGCCTGCCTCACTCGGAGCACCTTGGAAATGTGGGTCCTCTGGTTTAGGCCACATGTGCTGGGTTCGTCACCTTTCTATAATGTGGCCACACTGGTGTGAGGACACTCCTGCCTTGTTCCGGTCCCCTTGGTGATGTGGGCTCTCTGGTGAGAGTCTTATCCTGGCTGGTTTCCTCACCCTTCTGTGAGGTAGGCCCTCTGCTGTGAGGTCACTCCTGCCTGACTGGCACACGTCACCTTGGCGACGTGGGCCCTCAGGTGGGAGTTGGTGCCTGCTGGGAGTCTCCTCCCCTCGGTAATGAGGGCCCTCTGGCGTCAGGCTCTAACTCCTGGGCTCCCAAAATTTTCTGATGTGCGCCCTGTGGTGTGAGTACACTCCTGCCAGGTTTCCAACCCCATGGGAATATGGGCCTTCTGCTCTGAGGTCCCAACGGTGGGTGGCTCAGTTTCATGATGAGGGCCCTCTGGTGTGAGTTCACTCCGGCCTGGATCCCATAGCCTCGCTGCTCCTGGCCGCCTGCGGGGAGGTTCCAACTGCGGGATTCCTCATCTTTTTTCTTCTATGAGCCCTCTGTTTGGAGACTCCTCCTGCCTGACTCACTTCCAGCCCCTTGGTGATGTGTGTCCTCTGGTTTGAGGCCACGTGTGCTGGGTCCCTCACCTTTCGATGATGTGGCCCCGCTGGTGTGAGGACACTCCTGCCTGGTTTCTATCCCCTTGGTGATGTGGGCCCTCTGGTGAGAGTCTGATCCTGGCTGGGTTCCTCACCCTTCTGTGAGGTGGGCCCTCTGCTGTGATGTCACTACTGACTGGCTGGCACACCCCGCCTTGGCGACATCGGCCCTCTTGTGGCAGTTGGAGCCTGCTGGGAGCCACCTCCCCTCGGTGATGAGGGCTCTCTAGCGTCAGGCCGTAACTGCTGGGTACCCACTTTTTCTGATACGTGCTAAGTGGTGCGAGGACACTCTTGCCATGTTCCCAACCCCATGGGGATGTGGGCCTTCTGCTGTGAGGTCCCAATGGCTGGGTTGCTCACAGTTTCATGATATGGGCCCTCTGCTGTGAGTTCACTGCAGCCTGGATCGCATAGACTCGGTGCTCTGGGCCGCCTGCTGGGAGGTTCCCACTGCAGGATTCCTCAGCTTTTTTATTCTATGGGCCCTGTGTTGTGAGGCTACTCCTGCATGCCTCACTCCGAGCCCCTTGGAGATGTGGGTCTTCTGGTTTAGGCCACATGTGCTGGGTTCCTCACCTTTCTATGATGTGGTCACCCTGGTGTGAAGACAGTCCTGCCTGGTTCTGATCCTCTTGGTGATGTGGGCCCTCTGGTGAGAGTCTAATCCTCTTTGGGTTCCTCACACTTTTTTGAGGTTGGCCCTCTGCTCTGAGGTCACTCCTGCCTGGCTGGCACACCCCGCATTGGCGACGTTGGCCCTCTTGTAGCAGTTGGAGCCTGCTGGTAGCCTCCTCTCCTCGGTGATGAGGGCCCTCTGGCGTCAGGCCCTAACTGCTGGGCTCCCCACATTTTCTGATGTGTGCCCACTGGTGCGATGACACTCCTGCTTGGTTCGCTTCCCCATGGGGATGTGGGCCTTGTGCTCTGAGGTCACAATGGCTAGGTTGCTCACAGTTTCATGATGAGGGCCCTCTGTTGTAAGTTCATCATTGCCTGGATCCCATAGCCTCGGTGCTCTGGGCCGCCTGCTGGGATGTTCCAACTGCTGGATTCCTCACCTTTTTTATACAATGGGCCACGTGTTTTGAGGTTCATCCTGCCTGCCTCGCTCCGAGACCCATGGAGATGTGGGTCCTCTGGTTTGAGGCCACATGTGCTGGGTACCTCAACTTGCGATGATGTGGCCCCACGGGTGTGAAGACACTCCTGCCTGGTTCCCAGCCCCTTGCTGATGTGGGCCCTCTGGTGAGAGTCTGATAATGGCTGGGTCCCTTACCCTTCTGTGAGGTGGGCCCTCTGATGTGAGGTCACTCCTGCCTGGCTGGCTCACGTCACCTTGGCGATGTGGGCCCTCTGTTGGCCACTGAAGCATGCTGGGAGCCCCCTACCCTCTTTAAGGAGGGCCTTGGAAAAAACGCATATGCACTTTTTGAACAAGTGCATCATTGTCGAGGTTCTGCCTCTTCTCCTATGCTTTCAGTGCACTTCCCGTCTACCTCCTGAAATCGTTTTCCTGGAATTCTGCCCCGCTTTCAAGTCCTCTTCGCAGCCTTCCTTCAATATATTTTTGGACGATAGCTGTCATTTATAACTCTGCAGGTTTGTGAATTACAGTGCCCCTGAGCTCCTTTGTTCAACTCGGTATCTTGTGAGCTGCCTGCACACCCGCAGTATTGCTTCAGGCCCTAATCTGGTTCTGGCAGGGCATTCTGAGCCTTTGGTTAATTCCACTTCCTGGTGAGAAATGAGCATTAAATTGCCCGTGCAGACACCTACAGCTAGTCTCTCATTGGTTCTCCCTATTCCTGTTCATCTTGCGCAGAAATTGCAAACTGTGACAAGCAGGAGGTTAAAGGCACTGACTCTCCAAGTGGGGAGAGTGTTAGTTAAGCGTCTGGAATGGTGAACCCGAGTATAAAGGGAAGAAAACTGAGATGCATTTGAAAACGTTTCCCAATCACATGGTGGACCATACTCTGGGTTTCCCATACATGATGTAGCGGAAGGAAGAATCCCTTAAACCTGGAGAGTTGGGACCCTTGGAATGGGTACCATGCAGTATGACTTCAAAGGGTCTGCAATTGCTCACCGAACCTCAACAATGCTATCAGGGCGAAGTGTCCGGCCTTATGTCTCCCCAGCACTGGGTGTACATGTGGTAAATCCAGGTTGCATCAGAAGCCCTGAGTGAATTATTTAAGAATTGCTCTCTATTTCACTGTCATTGTGTTTTGTTTTTGAAATTTATTTTGATAATATGATTTATCGGATTTTCACTGTTGCCTTTAGGCCACTGAACACACGCTGGATTCTCTTTCGGACACATATAAATCCATGGGTTTTAAGATTCTTGCTAGGCAGGTATATTTCTAGGCGTTGAATATGGGGTGTTGAGCCCATTTCGTTGAGCAAGCAGTAGGTCTTGTCTATTACATATTTGGCTTATGGAACTGTATCAGTGCGAATTTCAATCTCTGTTTTTATGCAGCACCCGAACTCACCTTTCCCAAAAAGCAAGCATAAGTTGGTTTTCTAAATTTGAGACACTGTTCTGTTTTGTCATTCAGTTCATGCGTAGCCAAGATTACATTCCGTGTATTAGTGATACCTTATGATGTTTCTTTTTCTGTGTGACCTATTGCACGTAGAATCATCGTACCTGAATCCACTCATTATGCCGCTACGGGCCTGATGACATAGATTTCATTGCTGAGTGATATTCCATTGTACGTAAGAACCACAACTTCTTTATCCATTTTTCGCCCTCTGGGATATTTAACTTGTACCGTAGACGAGGTTCTTGTAAACAGAGCCGTTCCAAACTTTGGGGTGCCTGTGTGGTTTTGATTTTAATTTCCCTAAGCTATAGGACCATAAGTGGAAGTGCCATAGGCTGTGTTGCTTTGTTTCTTATGTGTTTCAGGAAATACCATACACTTCTCCAGAGTGGCTGTTGGCAATTCACATCCCGCCCATCAGGATAACAATGCTCCCTCTTCTCCATGGCCTGTCCTGCCTTTCTGGATTTTACACTTTTTTCAGATGGCCCTTTTGACCGGGGGGCAGAGAGACTTCATTGTAGTGCAGATTTCTTTACACGCTTGCTTGGTTGGCCAAAAAGGGCGTATGCGTTTTTTCCTGATTATATTCAGGAAAAAACGCATACACCCTTTTTGGCCAAGTTCATCATTGTCGCCGTTCTCCATCTTTTCCTAGGCGTTAAGTGCAATTCCAGTCTACCCCCGAAATCGTTTTCCTGAATTTCTGCCCAAATTCTAAGTCCTCTTCGCAGACATACTTCAATATATTTTGGACGATAGCTGTCATTTATAACTCTGCAGGTTTGTGAATTACAGTGCCCCTGAGCTGCTTTCTTCAACACGCTTTCCTGTGAGTTGGCCGCAAAACCACAGGATTGCTTCAGGACCTAATCTGGTTCCGGCAGGGCATGCTGGGCCTTTGGTTATTTCCTCTTCCTGGTGGGAAATGAGCGTTCCATTTGCCCGTGCAGACACCTACAGCTAGTCTCTCATTGGTTCTCCCTATTCCTGTTCATCTTGCGCAGAAATTGCAAACTGTGACCAACAGGAGGTTAAAGGCACCTACTCTCCAAGTGGTGAGAGTGTTAGTAAAGGGTCTGGAATGGTGAACCCAAGTAAAATGGTACAAAAACTGAGATGCATTTGAAAACGTTTGCCAGTCACACGGTGCACCATACTGTGGGTTTCCCATGCATGTTTTAGCTGAAGGAAGAATCCATTAAACATGGAGAGTTGGGACTCATGGAATGGGTACCATGCAGTATGACTTCAAAGGGTCTGCATTTGCTCATTGAACCTCACCAATGCTATCAGCCCGAAGTGCCCAACCTTATGTCTCACTCAGCTCTGGGTGTAGATGTGGTAAATCCAGGTTCCATCACAAGCCCTGAATGAACTATTTAAGAATTGGTCTCTATTTCACTGTCCTTGGGGTTTGTTTTTGTAATTCATTTTGATAATGGGATTTATCGGATTTTCTCTGCTGCCTTCATGCAGCTGTACACACGCTTGATTCTCTTATGGAGACATATAAATCCATGGGTTTGAAGATTCTTACTAGTCAGGTGTATTCCTAGGCGTTGAATATCGGGTGTTTAGTCCATTTCGTTGAGCAAGGGGTAGGTCTTGACTATTACATATTTGACTTATGGAAAGGTATCTTTGCTAATTTCTATCTCTGGTTTTATGCAGCACCCCAACTCACCTTTCCCCTTAATCAAGCATAAGTTGGTTTTCTAAATTTGAGACCCTGTTCTGTTTTGTAATTCAGTTCATGTGTAGCCAAGATTACATTCCGTGTATTAGAGATATCTTATGATGTTTCATTTTCTGTGTGACTTATTTCACTTAGAATCATCGTACCTGAATCCACTCATTATGCCGCGACGGGCCTGATGACATAGATTTCATTGCTGAGTGATATTCCATTGTACGTACGTACCACAAATTCTTTATCCATTTTTCACATTCTGGGATATTTAACTTGTACCGTAGACGAGGTTCTTGTAAACAGAGCCGTCCAACACTTTGGGGTGGCTGTGTGTTTTTTATTTTAATTTCCCTAAGCTATAGGACCATAAGTGGAAGTGCCGTAGGCTCCGTTGCTTTGTTTTTTCGGTGTTCCAGGAAACACCATACACTTCTCCAGAGTGGCTGTTGGCAATTTACATCCCGCCCATCAGCATAACAAGGCTCCCTGTTCTCCATGGCCTGTGCTGCCTTTCTGGATTTTACATTTTTTCAGATGGCCCTTTTGACCGGGGGGCAGTGAGACTTCATTGTAGTGCAGATTTCTTTAACATGCTTGCTTGGTTGGCCAAAAAGGGCGTATGCGTTTTTTCATGAATATATTCAGGAGAAAACGCATATGCCCATTTTGGCCAAGAGCATCATTGTCGACGTTCTGCCTCTTTTCCTGTGCTTTAAATGCAATTCCCGTCTACCCCCTGAAATCGTTTTCCTGCAATTATGCCCCGCTTACAAGTCGTCTTCGCAGCCTTCCTTCAATATATTTTTGGACGATAGCTGTCATTTATAGCTCTGCAGGTTTGTGAGTTACAGTGCCCCTGAGCTCCTTTCTTCAACTCGCTATCTTGTGAGCTGGCCGCAAACCCGCAGCATTGCTTCAGGCCTTAATCTGGTTCCGGCACGGCATGCTGAGCCTTTGGTTAATTCCTCTTCCTGGTGCGAAATGAGCGTTAAATTTCCCCGTGCAGATACCTAGAGCTAGTCTCTCATTCGTTCTCCCTATTCCTTTTCATCTTGCGCAGAAATTGCAAACTCTGCCCAACAGGAGGTTAAAGGCACTGACACTCCAAGTGGGGAGAGTGTTCGTAAAGGGTCTGGAATGGTGAACCCGAGTAAAAGGGGACGAAAACTGAGATGCATTTGAAAACGTTTGCCAGTCACACGGTGCACCATACTGTGGGTTTCCCATGCATGTTTTAGCTGAAGGAAGAATCCCTTAAACTTGGAGAGTTGGGACCCATGGAATGGGTACCATGCTGTATGACTTCAAAGGGTCTGCATTTGCTCATCGAACCTCACCAATGCTATCAGCCCGAAGTGCCCAACCTTATGTCTCACTCAGCTCTGGGTGTAGATGTGGTAAATCCAGGTTGCATCACAAGCCCTGAATGAATTATTTAAGAATTGCTCTCTATTTCACTGTCCTTGGGTTTTGTTTGTGTAATTCATTTTGATAATGGGATTTATCGGATTTTCTCTGCTGCATTCATGTCGCTGTACACACGCTTCATTCTCTTACGGAGACATATAAATCCATGGGTTTGAAGATTCTTACTAGTCAGGTGTATTCCTAGGCGTTGAATATGGGGTGTTTAGTCCATTTCGTTGAGCAAGGGGTAGGTCTTGACTATTACATATTTGGCTTATGGAAAGGTATCTGTGCTAATTTCTATCTCTGGTTTTATGCAGCACCCCAACTCACCTTTCCCCTTAAGCAAGCATAAGTTGGTTTTCTAAATTTGAGACCCTGTTCTGTTTTGTAATTCAGTTCATGTGTAGCCAAGTTTACATTCCGTGTAGTAGTGATATCTTATGATGTTTCATTTTCTGTGTGACTTATTTCACTTAGAATCATCGTACCTGAATCCACTCATTATGCCGCGATGGGCCTGATGACATAGATTTCATTGCTGAGTGATATTCCATTGTACGTACGTACCACAACTTCTTTATCCATTTTTCACATTCTGGGATATTTAACTTGTACCGTAGACGAGGTTCTTGTAAACAGAGCCGTCCGACACTTTGGGGTGGCTGTGTGTTTTTGATTTTAATTTCCCTAAGCTATAGGACCATAAGTGGAAGTGCCGTAGGCTCCGTAGCTTTGTATTTTCAGTGTTCCGGGAAACACCATACACTTCTCCAGAGTGGCTGTTGGCAATTTACATCCCGCCCATCAGCATAACAAGGCTCCCTGTTCTCCATGGCCTGTGTTGCCTTTCTGGATTTTACACTTTTTTCAGATGGCCCTTTTGACAGGGGGGCAGTGAGACTTCATTGTAGTGCAGATTTCTTTAACATGCTTGCTTGCTTGGCCAAAAAGGGCGTATGCGTTTTTTCCTGAATATATTCAGGAGAAAACGCATACGCCCTTTTTGGCCAAGAGCATCATTGTCGACGTTCTGCCTCTTTTCCTATGCTTTAAATGCAATTCCCGTCTACCCCCTGAAATCGTTTTCCTGCAAATCTGTCCCGCTTACAAGTCGTCTTCCCCGCCTTCCTTCAATATATTTTTGGACGATAGCTGTCATTTATAACTCTGCAGGTTTGTGAATTACAGTGCCCCTGAGCTCCTTTCTTCAAATCGCTTTCTTGTGAGCTGGCCGCAAACCCGCATGATAGATTCAGGCCCTAATTTGGTTCCGGCACGGCATGCTGAGCCTTTGGTTAATTCCTCTTCCTGGTTGGAAATGAGCGTTAAATTTGCCCGTGCAGAAACCTACAGCTAGTCTCTCATTGGTTCTCCCTATTCCTGTTCATCTTGCACAGAAATTGCAAACTGTGCCAAACAGCAGGTTAAAGGCACTGACTCTCCAAGTGGGGAGAGTGTTAGTAAAGGGTCTGGAATTGTGAACCCGAGTAAAAGGGGACGAAACCTGAGATGCATTTGAAAACGTTTCCCGGTCACACGGTGCACCATACTGTGTGTTTCCCATGCATGTTGTAGCTGAAGGAAGAATCACTTAAACCTGGAGATTTGGGACCCATGGAATGGGTACCATGCAGTATGACTTCAAAGGGTCTGCGTTTGCTCACCGAACCTCACCAATGCTATCAGCCCGAAGTGTCCAGCCTTATGTCTCACCCAGCTCTGGGTGTAGATGTGGTAAATCCAGGTTGCATCACAAGCCCTGAATGAATTATTTAAGAATTGCTCTCTATTTCACTGTCATTGTGTTTTGTTTTTGAAATTCATTTTGATAATGGGATTTATCGGATATTCACTGCTGCGTTTAGGCCGTTGTACACACGCTTGATTTCCTTATGGAGACATATAAATCCATGGGTTTTAAGATTCTTACTTGTCAGGTATCTTCCCAGGCGTGGAATATGGGGTGTTGAGTCCATTTCGTTGAGCAAGGAGTAGGTCTTGTCTATTATATATTTGCCTTATGAAACGGTATCTGTGCTAATTTCAATCTCTGGTTTTATGCAGCACCCCAACTCACCTTTCCCCATAAGCAAGCATAAGTTGGTTTTCTAAATTTGTGACCCTGTTCTGTTTTGTAATTCAGTTCATGTGTAGCCAAGTTTACATTCCGTGTATTAGTGATATCTTATGATGTTTCTTTTTCTGTGTGACTTATTTCTCGTAGAATCATCATACCTGAATCCACTCATTATGCCGCTACGGGCCTGATGACGTAGATTTCATTGCTGAGTGATATTCCATTGTACGTGCGTACCACTACATCTTTTTGCATTTTTTGCTTTCTGGGATATTTAACTTGTACCGTAGACGAGGTTGTTGTAAACAGAGCCCTCCCAAACTTTGGGGTGGCTGTGTGTTTTTGATTTTAATTTCCCTAAGCTATAGGAACATAAGTGGAAATGCCATAGGCTGTGTTGCTTTGTTTCCTACGTGTTTCAGGAAACACCATACACTTCTCCAGAGTGGTTGCTGGCAATTTACATCCCGCCCATCAGCATAACAAGGCTCCCTGTTCTCCATGACCTGTCCTGCCTTTCTGGATTTGACACTTTTTTCAGATGGCCCTTTTGACCGGGGGGCAGTGAGACTTCATTGTAGTGCAGATTTCCTTTACATGCTTGCTTGGTTGGCCAAAAAGGGCGTATGCGTTTTTTCCTGAATGTATTCAGGAAAAAACGCATACGCCCTTTTTGGCCAAGTGCATCATTGTCGACATTCTGCCTCTTTTCCTATGCGTTAAGTGCAATTCCAGTCTACCTCGTGAAATCGTTTTCCTGAAATTTTGCCCCGCTTTCAAGTCCTCTTCAAAGACTTACTTCAATACATTTTTGGACGATAGCTGTCATTTATAACTCTGCAGGTTTCTGAATTACACTGCCCCTGAGCTCCTTTCTTCAACTCGCTTTCTTGTGAGCTGGCCGCAAAACCGCAGGATTGCTTCAGGCCATAATCTCTTTCTGGCAGGGCACGCTGAGCTTTTGGTTAATTCCTCTTCCTGGTGGGAAATGAGCGTTCCATTTGCCCGTGCAGACACCTACAGCTAGTCTCTCATTGGTTCTCCCTATTCGTGTTCATCTTGCGCAGAAATTGCAAATTGTGCCAAACAGGAGGTTAAAGGCACTGACTCTCCAAGTGCGGATAGTGTTAGTAAAGCGTCTGGAATGGTGAACCCGAGTACCAGGGGACGAAAACTGAGATGCATTTGAAAACATTTACCGGTCACACAGTGCACTGTACTGTGGGTTTCCCATGCATGTTTTAGCTGAAGTAAGAATCCCTTAAACCTGGAGAGTTGGGACCCATGGAATGGGTACCATGCAGTATGACTTCAAAGGGTCTGCATTTGCTCACCGAACCTCACCAATGCTATCAGCCCGAAGTGTCCAGCCTTATGTCTCACCCAGCTCTGGGTGTAGATGTGGGAAATCCAGGTTGCATCACAAGCCCTGAATGAATTATTTAAGAATTGCTCTCTATTTCACTGTCATTGTGTTTTGTTTTTGAAATTTATTTTGATAATGGGATTTATCGGATTTTCACTGCTGCGTTTAGGCCGCTGTACACACGCTTGATTTCCTTATGGACACATATAAATCCATGGGTTTTAAGATTCTTACTTGTCAGGTATCTTGCCAGGCGTTGAATATGGGGTGTTGAGTCCATTTCGTTGAGCAAGGAGTAGGTCTTGTCTATTATATATTTGGCTTATGGAACGGTATCTGTGCTAATTTCAATCTCTGGTTTTATGCAGCACCCCAACTCACCTTTCCCCATAAGCAAGCATAAGTTTGTTTTCTAAATTTGAGACCCTGTTCTGTTTTGTAATTCAGTTTATGTGTAGCCAAGTTTACATTCCGTGTATTACTGATATATTATGATGTTTCTTTTTCTGTGTGACTTATTTCTCGTAGAATCATCGTACCTGAATCCACTCATTATGCCGCTATGGGCCTGAAGACGTAGATTTCATTGCTGAGTGATATTCCATTGTACGTGCGTACCAGAACTTCTTTATCCATTTTTTCCTTTCTCGGATATTTAACTTGTACCGTAGACAAGGTTCTTGTAAACAGAGCCATCCCAAACTTTGGGGTGGCTGTGTGTTTTTGATTTTAATTTCCCTAAGCTATAGGACCATAAGTGGAAGTGACATAGGCTGTGTTGCTTTGTTTCCTACGTGTTTCAGGATACACCATACATTTCTCCAGAGTGGCTGTTGGCAATTTACATCCCGCCCATCAGCATAACAAGGCTCCCTGTACTCCATGACCTGTCCTGACTTTCTGGATTTGACACTTTTTTCAGATGGCCCTTTTGACCGGGGGGCAGTGAGACTTAATTGTAGTGCAGATTTCCTTTACACGCTTGCTTGGTTGGCCAAAAAGGGCGTATGCGTTTTTTCCTGAATATATTCAGGAAAAAACGCATACGCCCTTTTTGGCCAAGTGCATCATTGTCGACATTCTGCCTCTTTTCCTATGCTTTAAGTGCAATTCCAGTCTACCCCCTGAAATCGTTTTCCTGAAATTCTGCCCCGCTTTCAAGTCCTCTTTGAAGACTTACTTCAGTACATTTTTGGACGATAGCTGTCATTCATAACTCTGCAGGTTTCTGAATTACACTGCCCCTGAGCTCCTTTCTTCAACTCGCTTTCTTGTGAGCTGGCCGCAAAACCGCAGGATTGCTTCAGGCCATAATCTCTTTCTGGCAGGGCACGCTGAGCTTTTGGTTAATTCCTCTTCCTGGTGGGAAATGAGCGTTCCATTTGCCCGTGCAGACACCTACAGCTAGTCTCTCATTGGTTCTCCCTATTCGTGTTCATCTTGCGCAGAAATTGCAAATTGTGCCAAACAGGAGGTTAAAGGCACTGACTCTCCAAGTGCGGATAGTGTTAGTAAAGCGTCTGGAATGGTGAACCCGAGTACCAGGGGACGAAAACTGAGATGCATTTGAAAACATTTACCGGTCACACAGTGCACTGTACTGTGGGTTTCCCATGCATGTTTTAGCTGAAGTAAGAATCCCTTAAACCTGGAGAGTTGGGACCCATGGAATGGGTACCATGCAGTATGACTTCAAAGGGTCTGCATTTGCTCACCGAACCTCACCAATGCTATCAGCCCGAAGTGTCCAGCCTTATGTCTCACCCAGCTCTGGGTGTAGATGTGGGAAATCCAGGTTGCATCACAAGCCCTGAATGAATTATTTAAGAATTGCTCTCTATTTCACTGTCATTGTGTTTTGTTTTTGAAATTTATTTTGATAATGGGATTTATCGGATTTTCACTGCTGCGTTTAGGCCGCTGTACACACGCTTGATTTCCTTATGGACACATATAAATCCATGGGTTTTAAGATTCTTACTTGTCAGGTATCTTGCCAGGCGTTGAATATGGGGTGTTGAGTCCATTTCGTTGAGCAAGGAGTAGGTCTTGTCTATTATATATTTGGCTTATGGAACGGTATCTGTGCTAATTTCAATCTCTGGTTTTATGCAGCACCCCAACTCACCTTTCCCCATAAGCAAGCATAAGTTTGTTTTCTAAATTTGAGACCCTGTTCTGTTTTGTAATTCAGTTTATGTGTAGCCAAGTTTACATTCCGTGTATTACTGATATATTATGATGTTTCTTTTTCTGTGTGACTTATTTCTCGTAGAATCATCGTACCTGAATCCACTCATTATGCCGCTATGGGCCTGAAGACGTAGATTTCATT